>NC_069078.1:659319-1318639 GCF_025698485.1 Gossypium arboreum | reverse complement strand
TAGGAAGATGATGACCCACTCACGTATGATGAAGTGATGAAGTGATGAAGAGTCTTGATTCCAAGCTCAGGGAAATAACTATGAAAGTTGAAATGAATTCTGTGGACTCTAACCCAGTGTGAGAACTTGTAGACTTACCGGAAAGGATAAAACCCATAAGGTGTAAATAGATCTACAAGAAGAAAAAAATACGGATGAAAAAGTGAAAACTTATAAGGCAAGACTTGTAGGAAAAGGTTATACTCGGAAAGAATGTATCGAACATGAAGAAACATTCTCTCCGGTTGCCATGCTCAAGTCAACCTAAATATTTTTATCCATTGCAATGACACTCGATTACAAGATCTAGCAAATGGATTGTAAGACAGCGTTTTTGAATGGCTATCTTGAAGAGAGCATCTATATGATGCAACCCATCAGATATATAACTAAAGGAAATGAGTATAAAGTTTGCAAACTGCTTAGATCCATATATGGACTTAAGCAAACATCCCGCTCATGGAATCAAAGATTTTATCAAGTAATTAAGACTTTTGGATTTGAGCAAAATGTAGATGAACTTTGTGTTTATAAACGTTTAGGGGATGGAAAGACGATCTTTCTCGTTCTATATGTCGATGACATTCTACTCATTGGGAATGATGTAGGGACATTATTATCGGTTAAACTATGCTATCCAATTTAGTCCCCCCAAACATATGAGACATGTGCAAGAATTTCATCTCTTGAAAGGAGTGCTCAATAACTCGCGGTGCACTCACACTTAAATTGTGTATCTACGTCCCAATAATTTGATTTTCGGTATGATTATATAAACATAAAAAATTTATAAAATTAATAATGTTAACAACTTAATAATTGTATTAATTAAAATTAAAAAATATAATAATATTTTTTACCATTTAACCTTGGACGCCAAAAATGTGTTTGTCATCCAAACGAATAAGAGGCATTGACATTTTAAAATTATAAAATGAAAGAAATTATGAAATATAAAATTAAGACAACAATAATTTGAGAGAAATTGAATGAACAATTGAGAATAAGATAGTTGAGAGAATAGATTAATAGGATTAAGAGATTGAGAGAATATGATTTGAATGTAAAAGAACGAAAATAAGTTGAGTATATATAGCAAATAAACTATTCTCATCCATATTATATTTTTAATTATTTAAATTTAATTTATAAAAATTCTAATTAAATTAAAAATATTATTATATATTTATATTTTCGTATTTTAATACAGAAAAACAAAACAATGAATTGGCTTGACAAGGTAACGTCAAACTGATGTCCTTTTGGAATTATTTATTAAAGAAGGTTGAGTGGCTTTTGAAAATGAACTGACCAATTTGGACTAAGATGGCTAATAAATTTAATCATTATATTTTATTATATTTATTTTTAACTGTAGGAAGTATGACCGGTCTATTTAGGAGTGAAGAAGAAGGAAACTGGGAAGAAATTTGATTTCTAACTGAAGCACTCTACTTTTTTTGCTCTCTCTCTCTCTCTCTCTTTTTTGAAAATTTAATTCTAACAGAAGCAATTTTTTGCTTTTTATTTTTCTATTTTCAATTGGATTGAAGGAGGGGGAGGAGGTGATGGAGAATTCAGTTGCTGAACATCAACGCAGGGAAGCATCTTCTTCTTCATCAGATCCTTCAAATCATGCTCAGGTATTTTACTTATTACTATTGTTGTTATTATAAATTGCTAACTGGTGATTTTTTTCACCAATCCGGTTACCAGCCATTTTTTTTAATATTTGTAATTGATTGGAATCAAGCTTCGTTTGATCTAGTTTTGGTGAAATTTTACTGGATTTAGCTTACAACTTGTTTTGTTTCCTTGTTCAATTGATTTTTTATTTCATAATATTATAAAATAGATGAGATGAACCAAAAAAACAAAATTTTGATCTATTTAATTTTTGTTCATGTGCGCCATTCTTAGATTAGGCTTGATGCGGAGGAGCTTATTTGAATATTACTGATATTTTGTCCCACTTTCCGTTTATTTATAATTGGTGTTTGTGAGTAGTAAATAACAAATTTATGGGATTTTGGTTTTAAATGAGTAGTTGGAGGATGATTTGTTGTATGAAGCTCTATTAGAATTTCTATTTCCTTGTGTTTGGAATACCTACAAAACCCAATCTATTAGAATTTCCCAAAATTTGAGTAAAGTTGTGCTTGGAAACCTTTCCACTGCTTTGTTGATATGACCAACTCTGAATTTCTTCATGTCGTCGGAAGCACTGTTTATCGTTTTGGAATAATAAATTAACGGGAAAAGTGCCCAACCCTCATATTGATTGTAAAAATTGTACTTTATGATTTCCAAATACAATGAATGTGATCTAGGTTTATTTTTGCACTTTATTTACCAATTGTTCTATCAATAACTAGCCATAGATTTAAATGTTTGCTGGAACTAGATGTTAGGGGCTGCCATTTTGAAGTTTCGGGTCTCTCCGTATCAATATTCACCGATTGCTTGCGATAGTATTCGTTATGTCAGCAACTGTGATAAAGGTGACAACCAAAAATGCATCCAGGACTGCAATCTTAATCCCTGGTCATAGCTATATGTTAAGCTTCTTTCTAAAGCTTTCATTGTGATTTGTGTAGTGTCATATAACATATACATTGTTGTTGAAATGGTGTCTGTAGTTTTTGTTTTCACTTATTTTCTTTCCAACTCATTGTTGCTTGATACAATTTTGATATTTATGAAAGGTTGTGATGGATTGTAGGTATGCATTGAAATGGAGAAAAGTATAGAAGTCTCTTTGGTTCATCAGTCTAGACGACCAAATCTCTCCTCTTTGCAAATACCTTTGAGGTCTTTGGAAAGTTCTTTCTATGATTTTACAACAGTAGATATTCCTTCTGACCCAAGTCCTAGTTCGACTAAAGCAGGGCTGCCTCCTAGACCCCATTCAGCTAAAATCAGATCCTCTGTTAGAAATCTTCTTCCACAAAGGAGTTTTAGGGTAAATAATTTGTGCCAAAAAGGTGAGAAGATGGTTCTTTTAGTTCCAGAGACACCTCCTTCTGATAGTTCTATGGAGAAGCCTTCTACTTCAAGGTCATTTTCTCTCAACAAAGTTTTGTTCCCTTCAACAAAGGTAGCACATTCTTTACCGGTTACACCAATTGCGTATTCAGGTCCGAAGCCTATACCGGAAAGACATATAGATGCTCAGTCTCATGTTACTGTAAGTGCTTTTTGTCTCATTCGTAACTTAGTTCTGGTGCTTATTGATACTTTATGGTCATTTTAGGGTGCAACTAGGAATTCACTGAACAAATATCTATGCCCCTAAATATTTCTTTATGCTATTTAAAAAGGATGCTTTTTGCCTACAGAACTCAGTAGTTCAGCCACATAGTATGACACGCTCATTGTCAGTACCAGTTAATGTTAAACGTATAAGTGTAAGACAAGCAGATTCTGGAAGAGGTTTGGTCCGTGTAATTTCAGCAACTCCTCGTCCTGCAGCACTTGAGGGTTCCTTGCCAGATGATGCCCCATCAACAGAAATTAGTAGGTGCTAACTTTCTTATCTTCAAATTTTAATCAATAACACCAACTTGTTTACTAAATTTAGATGATTTATTTGGTTCAGATATTTAACTCTTTACAAAATATTCAATCTTATGTTTTTCTTTGTCTTCTCTCCTCTTGTATGCAAACTGTTTTAGTTACAGTTGGATGTTTTCTCCTTTTTTGTCAAATTTAATGTTTTGGAATGAACTTCATTCGTGTGGATGGAGGATCTGTATGCTAATTCTTGTCTGGTTTTACCCAAGGAAATTCTAGAGGTGCTTTGGTTGCTCACGAAACTTATGAAATGAGGTTCTGTATGCCATATGGTTGTAAAACATTTAAGGATAGATTCAACTATTTATTTGGAGCCTTATACCATTCTGGTCTTTGACTTTGAGAGCTTAGGGTGGGTTCTTCATTGCATTACAGAAGTAGTTTTATAGCCAAAAGCACTTTTTGCACCGTAAGCAATAAAGAACAAGGTGCTTTTGAAGTCAAGAGTGCATTTGAACCCAAACGCAAAAGCTAGAAAAAAGCACTTTTGGAGTCAAATGACATTTTTATCCTCGCTTATATAGTCCAATGTGTATTATGTAATATTGGGTATAAAATTATTTCCTATTGAAATTTATTTCACATTTCAAATAAATAGCATTATATATTTGAATTTGTAATAATTATTTTTAATATTTAAAATATAATTTATATATTCAAATTAAATTTTACAAACAATTCATATTATTTGCTTAAAAATATTTAAAATTTATATTCCATATATCAAAATATTAATAATATTATTTTCTTATTTTTTTATTGAATTATCATAATATGAATGAACTTTAACATCATTTAAATGCATATTTTTTTTACTTTACAATAACACGTCTAAAATGAACATTTTATTTCTCAAAAGCACTTTTTGACAGCAATACCAAAACTTAAACCAAACTTTTCAAAAGTTCTTCATAGCACATTTCAAAAGCAATGAAGAACTAGCCTTTAATATGATCTTGTTGTGGTCATGTTTGAGGTGCTTTATTATCTGACCAGTTCTGATTACAAATGTTTGAGGTGCCTTAGTAAGATTGCATCTTTAACCATTACTACTTAAAGTTTTCATACTTCAATAAGTCAATGTGAGGTAGGCCATGTTAGGCCCTGTCTACTAATATGTTATTCTATCTCATTATCACTTTTACCATACAATTGTTGTCCTAGATATAGATATAATTTACAAACTTTTTGACATGTTCTCAGCTAGTGAAGATGCAGGTGAAGACATTCCTGAAGAAGAAGCAGTATGCAGGATTTGCTTGGTTGAGCTAGGTGAAGGAGGTGAGACTCTGAAGATGGAGTGTAGCTGTAAAGGGGAGCTTGCACTTGCTCACAAAGACTGTGCAGTGAAGTGGTTTAGCATCAAAGGAAACAAGACATGTGATGTCTGCAAGCAAGATGTTCAGAATCTCCCTGTAACTTTATTGAAAGTGAATGATCCAAGGATTGTTATCAGACGACCTCCGACTGTGCCACAGCAGGCTCAAGTTTCTGGTTACAGGCAAGTTTGCCTTTCCAAAGTTTTAGATAGCTTTTTGTTTCATGAGTGCTTGTTGTAGGTTTCAAATAGAAATCCTCTGACTGTTATTCTGATTGTGACCTTGATAATTTCCTTCCCCATTTATATTTTGTTTAGACAGCAAATATATTTTGGTAATTTTGTATTTAGTTTAGTCGGGACTTTTACCTAGTAACTTTATGTACTTCATTGATTGGTTTGTTATCTTTAGTAGAATTTGTCACACCATCTACAATGGCGAAAGAGGAGAAAGATAATAAGCCTATCTAGGTAGTTTTGGAGTAGTTTTTTACCTTTTCTGTTTAATGATAGATTGGAGTTAGGGGTCCAGAAGAAGGCAAAATTAGGGTGAGCCTTTAAGGTAATTTAAAAAAAAATTACTAATCTTTATTATACTTATTTAAAATGTTAAAATGCATGTGACTTTTATGGATGGCCATGTTAAAGGGAAATTAAAGGCCATAAATAATGAGAGCCAAACTTCGAAGTATCAGATTGGGTGTTTCATTTTTCGATGACCCAAAATCTGGTACTAAATATTGCAAAATGACATGATACGGCCATTTAACCGTATCCATTTTAGATTGGCTGATTTCCCCTTGTTGTAATTACAATGTGTATGCCACATCTTTCATTTAGTTGTGTAACCATTCAGACTAAAGAAGATAAGTTTTGGGTCATTATGAGTAGTCTATATCTGTAATATCTATGTTTCTATTTTTGCATACTTAAATTGATTTCGGAGTTAATAACAGCAGTGTTCCGCTTGTTTGATCAATAGGGTCTGGCAGGATATACCAGTTCTCGTCATGGTCAGCATACTGGCTTACTTCTGTTTCCTTGAACAACTTCTGGTAAGCATTGTTCACTTATATATGCTGTGCTGTACTAATTACCCTGTTGTCCATAGTTTCTTTTATCTTTCGATAGCAGCCATTAGATGGTATGTTTATCACTGTTTTGTGATGACATCTAGTTGTATTATAGAACATGTGTCATAGCTAATACAATCTTTCCTCACTTTCAAAAGAACCAAAGCAGCTGAATACTTCTGATTGCCTGCACTGCCAACTAAGTCATTTCTTTCTCACTGCATGTATTGGTAGCATTTCTATATGCATATGAACCCAAAATCCTGTGAGAAAAGGCCTTGCTATAACCTGCATGAGAATATCATTATTTCTTTCTTTGATCCTTTGACTGATAATATTTAAATAACTGTGTAAAAATCTGCTTAAGGTGCTAGAACTTTCTTAATCATGATGTGCCCAAAGTGTCTACCTAGAATTTTTTCTTCTGTCTCATTTGCTTTTCAGCAATACAGTTTGGTTCTTTGCTACCAAACATTAATCTAAGTAGCAGACTACTAAGTCCATAGTTGCTCTTGTCCTAACAGAACTCTGAAATGTCTAAGGACTTCCATCAAATAAAATATTACTGGCTGCGTAATGATGTTTCTTTTGCTGCACCAAGTCTTTCTTTTCATTTGAAACTATTCCCTAGAAGTTATAAAAATTTTGATGTCAAAGGCACTGTAAGAAGTCTCAAAATGTATGCTTCATTTTTCAGCTTTTATATCTGCACATTTGGGCATTTTCTTCCATTTTAACATATTAATTTTCAACAATTTTCTTTTATAGTACAAGTTGATTCGTGGTTTTAAAATTTTTCAACATATGCAGGTGTCTGATTTGGGTCCTCGTGCTCTAGCCATCTCATTACCGTTCTCCTGTGCTTTAGGTCTTCTTTCCTCCATGATTGCCTCCACAATGGGTAAGTATATCATTTCTTGATTGAGAAAATGTATGAAATTTACTGTTAAGGTCACAGGTAATAGATTGAGTCACTGGATGATTCACGAGAAAGTTGGCTTCGATTGAGAGAGCCTTCCTTTTGTTGCGATTTCTACCACGAGAATAACCTATGATGAATAACACATGGAAATTTGGAGCTCCTATCCTTAAGAATTTTTAGAAAGAGAGAGAGTCATAAACCACAATAAATTAGAATAATTAGTGTCTTATTTTATTACTAAGAATTGTCTACTTAAATAGAGGTTTTATAAGGTTTTATTCTTGTAGACTAAGAAACTAAAACTAACTTGTAGAATAAGAAACTATAATTAAAGAAACTAAAATTAAGTGCTTTTATTTGCAATAAAATACTTCCTAGGAATATTACTAAAAGTTATTTATCTTCATATCATCTTTGGTGCTTTTGACTTCTTGTCTTGCCCACAAAGGCATCCATAACATTACTCCCTTCTTGGAAAAAGAGATTGTTCACAAGCTCAGGATTGCATAGTTTGTGCATAATTTTTGCCCGTTATCGCATGCAAGGATATTCAGTTCCCCTACTTTCATCTTGGTTCTGCACAACATTGTCAGGATCCTTTATCTCTAACCAAAATAATTTTTTACATTGATGCCCAAATGGGTATAGTTCATCACAATTGTAGCAAAGACCCCTATCTCTTCGTTATGCCATCCCTGCTCAAGTTAACAAAATCAGGGATCACACTACTTAGACTTAACCCTATTGGTGTCACCCTACCATTCCCAAATTTGTTTTTCACAACAAAAAGGGGAATTGTCGTTGCAGTGTTGGTGTCTTTAGTATTCAAGCCTGTGTGTTGCCAACTCTTGCTAGTTGTGACTTCTTCTCAAAGGCTCATGCCGAATTCATTGCCTGAACAAGTTTTGGGGGATTTTGCATTTTCACCATGAGGCCTAATTTAGTCCATTAATCCTATAGTAAACAAGTGGACCTATTGGTCCACTCGCTCTGTACTAGCACATGCTAACATCCCTTGAGATTGAAATTGATACTCCTCAACTGTTCCAATCCTTTTCAAGTTAACCAGTTGACCTAAAAGGGTGGGTCAAATCTCAAAGTTTTCTCACACGTAACCAAATCAATGGGGTCCTCTAACCCATCAAAGGTTGGGAAATCCAGCTTTGAGTACCACAGCACCATGCCAGGCCTACCATTGGTTTTTGATCAGTTATCCAATCTGTAAAGATGACTTCCATACTAGTTACTATTATCAATAACCCCATCACTCCCTTCCTTGGTTTTGGTTGGAACCAATAAGAAGTTATTTTAGTTGTAGTGACAATTGTTGCAACAAATTACTCAGTTTGGACTTGGTTTCTGAGATGCATGTTGTCATTCATGACTCAGCTTCTACCAATCTTGCCTCAAACAAAACACTCAGCTCTTCTTTGCCGCTGGAATCACCTGTGGTGTCTAATACCAAGTTGTTACGGTGACAGGTTATGGATCTGAGTCATCAGATGATTCATGGGAAAGTTTCTTCGATTGAGAGAGCCTTCCCCTTGTTGCTATTTCTAATACGAAAATAACCTACGATGAATGATATATGGAGCTCGTCAAAGGGAGCTCCTAACCTTAATACTTGTTAGAAAGAGAGAATCATAAACCTTTGAAAGTTAGTATAATTACCGTCTCATTTTATTACTAAAAATTGTACCCTTAAATAGAGGTTACATAGGGTTTTATTCTTGTAGGCTAAGAAACTAAAATTAACTTGTGGAATAAGAAACTACAATTAATGAAACTAAAATTATATATACAATTAATGAAACTAAAATTATATACTTTTTAATTTCAATAAAATGATTCCTAAATAAATTGTTCTAATTAGGAATATTACTAAAACCTATTTATCTTCATTCCATCTTTGGTGCTTTTGATTTCAGTCTTGCCCACAAAGGAATCCTTAATATTTTCTCCTTCGCTGAGGTTTATTCGTTATTTTAATTTTATGAAGTCTGGAATTTTACATGAATTTGTGATAATTCTGCTAGCTAATGGACTAGCATTCTCTTGTCACAATTTTGAAATATCTACATTACCAATACAAAAAAAAAAAAGAGTAAACACAAAGCTTATATGTTGTGTTTCAATTTTGAATATGTCTATTACAGAAACAAAACAAAAACATAGAACTAGTCAGTGGAATTAGTTTTTATGTAGACAATGGTCTCATTAAACTTGATCTTTGTTCCAAGTCTTGTTTCCCTTGAGCTTCCTGTAGTTTCCACCATTTTTTTCAATGCCTTCTTTTGGTAGAATTGTTTGTCCTTATCAACAGAACCATAAGAACCAGGATATACATGATGGAACATGTAAGAGATTCAGTCTTGTTATAAATTTCTAATGTAACAATGAGATTCAATCTGTCTAAGCAGTGCACTAGGCAACAAAAGCGCCTCAGACCCTTCCTGATGAGACCCGTTTGATCAAACACACGCCTAGTGCCTAGGCACACTTTCTTTTTAAGGCGATAGGCATAATAAAAGCCTACCTAATTGGAGTTCAAGTTCTCTTCAATTTCTTTTACCTTCTCTGGTAAGAAAGCGATGGTATCAAATCTATACTTTGATGGATCCTAAGGAAATCATGCATATTGACTTCTAAACTAGAGCACACTTTAGAGTTTATTATGTCTTAAGCTTTATGCACAAATAAAAAGAAAATTTTACCTCAGATTGCGCTTTACTTCACTCAGACTAGTGCTTTTTTTGCACCTTGCGCTTGAGGCAATATAAGGGTTCTAATGCCTAGAGTGTATCTTACATCCTTGACTACGCTGGTCTAATGAAACACCTAGAATACCTACTGTTTGAACATTACTGGTAAAAAGACTTCTCTAGTCTCTCTCAATTTCTAAACTGAGTAAATTGGTCCTTCTCAAAAAAATCAAAGCAATTTAATCCATTCAATTTTGAAAGTGAGCAACTAAGGATAATTAATCGTGATATTAATGATTTTGATTGGTATAATAATAAATTTCTCTCTCAAAGTTTACACATTTTGTCAATTTGATCCTAATTTAACAAATTTATCCTGGAACATTTATGTAAATGTTGAGGCTGAATTTGTTGAATTTATTAGAATTAAGGTCAAAATGACGGAATATGTAAACATTGAAGGTTAAATTTGTTACTATACCAGTCAAAATTATGTACAATTAACAAAAGAGATTAACCCCATGCTTAATTGTTCTTAGTTGCTCACTTTTAAATTTGACAAGGATTAAATTGCTCCAATTTTTTTGAGAGGGACCAATAAGGGATATAAATAAACCAAGCTTAAACGAACAAACCTCTATTCATGTTCGTTTGTTTTTTTTTAAGCTTGTTTGTGTTCAATTTCCGTTCGTTGAGAATTTTAAATTTTTGTTCATTTCATTTACTTAAAATTATGTGTTCATATTCGTTTGTTTAATGTTCACGCACATGTTCATTTAACTTAATTGAACATGTTTACGAATAATGTTAATAAATACTAAACAAACAATAAATACATACACACATATATTGTTTAGGTATAAAATAGTTAAATATAAATATTAATAATTATATTATAAATGAAAAATACAAACCAATATAATTTTATTAATATATACTAATGGAACAATAAACGAGTTTTAAGATAATTTTATGAATATATACTAATGAAATTTTTATAAGAAAATATATTAACAAATAAATGAGCCAATAAATGAGCTTGTTCGTGAACATAAACGAACCAAACACACTTCTGTTCGTGTTCATTCGTTTATTAAACGAACATAAAATTTTTGTTCATGCTCGTTTTTTTAGCTTAATAAACGAATATAAACGAACTTTATACGAACAGTTCATTGAACATTCTGTTCATTTACACCTTTAGGACCAATTTGCTCAATTTCAAAATTAAGGACTGAAGAGGCCTTTTCACCTTTTTTTTTTTTTTTTGGGGGGTTATATTGTTTTGGGGTAATTTCTCAAATCATGGCATCGTGATATCATTTCATGAGTTCTTTTTCTAAAAGATTTAGCATCTGATGATGACAGTGAGCAGGAGTTACATATGGGCATATGCTTCCTTCCAGTTTGCAATGGTTATTCTGTTTGCTCATATCTTTTATACAGTAGTAAGTTTAAAACCAAGTTCTTCAGCAATTGCCTGTTGTTTTTTTCTTTTAGTCTCAATCAGCAATCGGAGTTATACTCCTAATATTCTTCCTTGAATTATGCAGCTTGCTGTGAGCCCAATTCTCTCGGTCCTCCTATCGTCCTTCACTGGATTTGGTATTGCAATTAGTACAAATTCAGTTCTTGTGGAATACCTCAGATGGAGAATAAGAAGACAAACACAACCACGACAACAGCAAATTAACGGAACCTTGCAGCAATGACCAGCTAAGGCGTCCCACCCTACATGCAGAACTGACCAGCAAAGGCGGCAACCAGAAGACTGCCGCCAGTATATTGATAGTCGTGATATTACATTCAGTGGCAGTAAGAAACCATTACAATTCATTTTTGTCTTAATTTTCAGTTTGCATATGCTACTTGACATTTAGGCAAAAAACTTTGAAGTCCACTTTGAGTTTAGGTGCTTGAGCTTGAAAGTTGATCAGATGTGAAGACATGAGAAGCAGCTCTTTGGTCGGTAAAAGTGCCATTAGGCCCTTGTTCTAAGATTTAGATTGCATTTTGCCCCCTCTACTCAAAAAATGGAAAAATTAATTTATGTACAATATATTAAAGAGCAAATTGGTCATTCTGTTAAAAATTTTTCCTATTTCTACCAGTAAAAGCTGGTCCATATATTTCAGAATGAAGAATATATAGCATGTTATATGTAACTATCTAGTTATTTTGTCAGCAATGTCAATTTTAACAGTAGAAATATATGAATTTTTTAATAAAAAAGATTAGTTTGTTATTTGATCTAATGTAGATAGACTAATTTGCACTTTTTAGAGTAAAGAAGGTAAAATGTAATTTGACTCTTAGCACGGATGACTCTACGATACTTTTATCCTCTTTGGTCTTGAAACTTGTTTTAGTTTTCCTTAATACAGCACTTTGTTTTGACATGTATATTGTTGTATGATCCAACAATATAGTTTTAGAGAAATTCACTTTATTTATGTAGTCAAATGATTGTTTTATTTTCAACTCTCCCTCTAAACTTTTGATATCTATCTTCATAATTACTAGCCAAAAAAAAATCATTGAAATTGCTTAGGATTAATTTCTTTTATTTTTATAGAAATAGAATATTAATTGCTTTCTAATCCACTTCTGGTTTCGAGATGCTTGTTGATTTGTTGAGGTTAAAATATTTACAAAACAAGAAAAGAAAATAAGTGACTTTAACTATTTCAGATATCAGGTTTCGGAGTTTTAATATTTATTTATAATTAATTATATTGAAATAAAATTATTAGTATTTATTTATAAATCTTTCACTATTTTATATTTTATTTAATGATAAGGTGTCATGTTATTTACTGATAATGCATTAAATATATTTTCTTTATTTTTTAAGTATATTTATTTATTTTTATATTTAAATAATTTCTTTTGATTTATATTAAAATTGAATTTCGAATGAAAGGGTTTGAGTGTTTTTTTATTCCTTTTAAAAGTTAATTTTCAATATAAGTAGGTTTGAGATTATTTCTTAAAATATTTATCTCTATATTTATGGGTATCAAAGATTATTAGGTGTTAATTACCCATGAATTTTATATTCCTCGATTTTTGGAACACTGGAACGTAAGTGCAGTGGTTGACTTTGACACCCATCAGTTCAAGATTTCTCTTCATTTATTTTTATCTTTTTGATTTACATACCTTATTTAATTTTGATCATGTTTGATAATTTTATTAAACACTCTATATTAAACTTTGAAAAATTACTAACAAAATTAAAAAGTATTGAATAAATTCAAAAAAATATTTGAAATAGTATATTTTGGGATAAACTATTAAAATAGTCACTTTTGTTTGCCTTAGGTTGTATTTTAGTTACTTATATTTGAAATATTATGTTTTAGTCACTTAAGTTATCATTATGAAATGGTTACTCTGGTGTTAAGATTAAGTTTTGTTACCTCCCAAATAGTAGTCTGACGTGATAGTTAAAATGAGTTTTAAATGTCAATATAGATATTCAGTTGAAATGGGAAAAAATAATTTTTTTATGAAAACAGAATACATGTAATACCCCTAACTCGCATCCATCGTCGAAATAGGGTTACGGAACATTATTGGACTTACAGATCAGATAGACAAAAATTTTCAAAACATTACATAACATATAATTTTCATGTCAAAAAGCAATCAAATTTATACATATTGTCCTTTATACGAGCCTTCGAGGCCCAAAATATGTATTAGAAGCAAATCGAGACTAAATAAAAAATTCAGAGAATTTTTTAGAAACTTATAAAATTTTTAAAATTGTAAGGGTCACACGGCTATGTGGCTCACATGGCCAAGAGACACGTCCGTGTCTTGGACCGTGTAGGCATTTGAAATAAGGACACGGTCGTGTCCCAGCCCGTGTAACTCACTGACTTGTGCCACACGGCCAAGCCACACGCTCACTGACTTGTGCCACATGGCCAAGCCACACGCCCGTGTGCTAGGCCGTGTGAGCATACTAACTTGTGCTCTTAAAAGATATTGGGGACACACGACCATGTCATTTGGCCGTATGTCATAAACGGCTAAGACACACACCCGTATATCTGCCTATGTGGACGAAAATAAACCATTTTCAAAACCACATTTCTCACCCAAATTGGTACCAACCTAAACACAACAATTTGCATATAACCAAGTCATAAATAGGCATCCAAAACCAGCCAAAAATCAAGTTTATAACATGTAATATCACAACATACAACCAATATCCCCTTAGGTACCTCAAATGACAAAAAAAAATGTCAACCAAGTATTCAAACTTACCTAAATGACAAAATACTTATATGCATAATTGTACCAAAACCTATCATGTAGGTCACTTATCAAACTTACCAAAACATACCAATATTTCCAAATGGTACCAAATATACCATTCTAACCAACATCAATATACCTATAAGTTTTCCATAACAAAGCACTAAATCACACCAAGGTATATAACATATCTTATATGCATATTCAAACCACATTATACTTTCCATCATTCTACCATATCAAACACACATCAAATATGATAAGGCCACATATAAGTACACATCAAAATATACCAAACACAAGCCATATAAGTTGCTAATCTCAACAAAACACTTATATGCCAACATTGGCCAAATTAAACTATACATGCCATTATAATCGAAATTAAATAACTGAAAGTACCAAAAGAGCCGATGGATAGTATGATAGCTCCGACAAGCTTCCAACCCGAACGAGTTTTCGAATCATTATAAAACACAGAAAATAACACAGATTAAGCATTTAAGTTTAGTAAGTTCGTATAACATAAAATTTAACTTACCATTTAGTCACATTTAAGGTAAGCACACAAAGCATATCCAAACTCAATTTGGCCAAAAGCCTAAACACATATCCTCATCAACCATATTAGTCATAAATTCATATAAATATCAAGGAACATATATGAGCTCAATAATAATCAAACTTCCATGTACATATAATTTCTACATCATGTATCTACATATCATGTACAAATCATTTTCATATATCTCATGTAAATACTTGTGGTAGTTCGTATTGACCTCATGTAATCTCGTAACAGAACAATGCCCGTTGAACCATTTAGAATATTGTTGGATATGCAGGTAGTACACACGAGGTGTACTGAACTGTAATCTGTCAATTTCTGTACATGTATGCTCATACGAGTTGTAAACAGTAATCTCCTCCGAGCTGAATAACGGTAAGCTCATACGATCTGAGTATCGGTAAGCTCATAAAAGCTTAAATCGATAACACTAATGACATATCATTTGTATCTTATGAATTCCTAAGGTTCAAACAGGACTCGATAATCGTCGTATGTTGTCGGATGTGTGATCGGTATTCATATATGATGATAATGCAAATAACATACATCTAATTCAATCAAAGCATATAATTACAAAATTTAATTACACAAACTTACCTTGACGGGTGTACATAGATACGGAGGCAACTAATCTGAGATTTTCTCTTTGCCTCGATCTAACTCCGTACGGGGTCTAACCAGATCTATACAAATGAATTTAACTCAATTCAATATAATTCACATTCAAATTAGTCCAATACAAATTTTGAAAAATTACAATTTTACCCCTATACTTTTAATTCTTTACAATTTAGTCCCTATCTCATAAAAATGGAAATTTGCACAATTTTTTTACAATCCATCATAGTTGAACTATATACATGCTTATAACAACCCATATTTTTCAAAAATTCACAATTATACCACACAATTTATCACCTTTTTCAATTTAAACCCTAATTGATAATTTCATAAAAAATTCCTTTACAAAAGTTGTTTATCTAACAACAACCATTCATTTTCTACCATTAAAATTCAAAATTCTAACATGTTCATCAATGGTAAAACTCAAATACTTTAATAGTTTCACAAATTAGTCCTCAGGTTAACTAGATTAAGTTACAACGGTCCCAGAAACATAGAAATTATAAAAAACGAGACAAACACATACCTAATTGAGAAAAAATCAAGTTACCAAAATTTCAAGCTTCCATGGCTAGGTTTTTTACTTCATAAACGGTGGAAGATGATAATAGATGTGAATTGTTTGTTTTATTAATTAATTATAACCTTAATTTCTAATTTCCAAAATTAACCTTAATAAACTTTAATAATTACAAAATTGTAAAGCCATTATCATCCACTAACATATTAATGGTCTAATTACCATATAAGGACCTCCATTTTAAAGTCCTATAGCTATTTATTACCTTTAGCTATTATAACACAACTTTTACACTTTACGCGATTTAGTCATTTTTATCAAATTGAACATGTAAACGGTAAAATTTCTAAACGAAATTTTTTATATGGAATTTCTATCATGCTGTAGACCATAAAATAATAATAAAATAATTTTATAACTTTGGATTTGTGGTCCTGAAACTACTGTTTCAATTTCACTGAAAACGAGCTGTTTACAATACAAAATTTTACTCTAAAACACAATTTCTTTTTGTTTAAAAATAATCAATAGTTGAGTTTTTTTTGTTACCATAAGAGAAGAAGAAAAGAGAAAAAACGACAAAGAAGAAGAAGTAGAAGAAGAGGAGGAGAATGTAACAACCTCTATACTTACTTGATATTGTGGTTGCCCATACTATACAAATAAACAAAGATGAAGCATGTCTTTTTTATCTGTACATATACAGAAAAACATGAAAAGAGGGACTATCTTTTTTGGAAAAAAAAACCGTAAATCTGAACTCAAAACTCAAGTAATGAACAAAAAACCCCATACTTACTATAATTTACTTTTAAACCCTCCATTGAATCAATCATTTGTTCTTCTATTTTGCAAAATTTCCAATCGATTAATGTAGCACTCAATTTGATTTCTATTGTTTCGATTCAACAAAGGTGATTATAAAAATGAATAGTTTTTTTAGTCAAGTTGGAAACAAAAACTAAACGAAAAAGGATACCAAGGGTCCTTTTTTTTCCAGTTCAAGGATTAATCTAATGCATTAATTTTGACAATTTCGGGAAACCAAATTAATATTTTCCTTTAATTAATTTAAAAAATTCAACTAATTAAATTTATTTAATTAAAAAATCAATTAATTTACTTGGTTAGGCATCCACATTGGCATTTAAAGCTCATTTTAATTGTCGTATCGAACTACTGTTTGGGAGGTAACAGATCTTAACGGAAGAGTACCATTTCGTAACAAAACGACAACGTAACATTTCAAACATAAGTGACTAAAATGTAACCTGAGACAAACAAAAGTGACTATTTTAATAGTTTACTCTATATTTTACATCACTTTGTATGTTAAAAGCAACTGATTATATAATAATGTAACTCATTTCCTCTAAACCCTAAACCCTAAATTCAACAAAGTTTACCTTAAAAAAATTCATCACAGTTGATTATTTTTATTTTTATTTTTTTGAAAGAAAAGTTTCACTTGCATTTCTACGGAATAGCTTTTTTTAGTCCCCTGCTTAAATAAATCCTCCATGTGTACTCCCATACGTTTCTTGGTCTTGGCAAATAACAAAAAGCATTGACACAAATTTTTTTTTGCATTAAGATAGTTCATGCCACCAATATATTTACTTACCTTAAATCGAGTAGCTTTTATTGATCCTTGTAACAAATAAAAGCATAGACAATATTGCTCATATTGTAAAAAAACTTTAATTCATTTCCCTATACCAATCAAACCCATAAAAAATATTGCATGTATCATCGAGATATCCTAATAAATCTCTCTAGACCTTAAATCTCGTATTTCATGTGGTAAGTAAGTTGCAGACCATTAGATGATTCTTCTTGAACTACGCAACTCTTTCAAAGTACCAAAAAAACTTGCTTGATTTGTAAAAATACCCTAAATCATTCCCCTAACCCTTATAGACGAACCTTAAATCCTAAATGAATTATTTGTTAAATGATTGTCAAAATGTTTTCCTCAATCATATTCAAGCTTCAATTCATTTTCGGGTTAAAGATTTTGACCAAACTCTACCTTCAACTAAAGGTAACCTAAACTCTTCTAATTCAAATTTCTTTCGTGAGAATGGACTTCTTTAAGTGTTGAAGCATCAATTGGGTGCAAAGACAGCTTATAAACTATTCTTAAATAGGACTAAAGGTTTACGATAGATTCTACTTATGGTTAGTCTAAAAAATTTCTTCATAGCGGAAAAATGTTTCAACACTTTCGGAAGATCATAGACACAAAAATCATTTGAATCATGAGAGCCAAAGTTTCCTTCAATTGAAGTTAGAGTACAAGTGTTTGTAGTGAGAAAAGGTTGGAGGAAAATAATTTGATGAAAGTTTATCAAATGTTTTAATTTAGGTTTAAATTTTAAAGAAATAAGTTAAGACTTGCAACTTGAAAAGTTTCAGCTTAGGGTTAGAACTAAATGATTGAGGTTCAAATCAAGTTAAAGTTCAACCTAGGTTGATGTTTTACCAACCATGTGCACTTCACTCGGAATACTTTGAAATGAAACTTTTTCTCCAAAATGCATCCAAGGATTGGTAAAGTAATAGAAACAAGTCAATTATATTGTTTTTAAGGCCAAAGGTTCATTGGAATAGTCTCATTTAAAATTAATGAACCTAGTTTTTCAAAAAAGATTACATCTTTTTTTCGTAAAGGCCTACATCTGATCTTTAAAGAGGTTGGCCTGTTTTGAGGGTTTTGCTTTTGTGGTTGACATGAGAGGTTGACTGTTGGGCCTCTCTACTTGTGAAGAGACAACTAATTTGTTTCTTTATGTTAGTCGTCTTGTTAGGGTGCCTAAGATTGGGGATTTTAGTTGGCTCATAACTATTCAATAATTTTGTTGCGAGTATTAACTTCTTGCTACTGTTGATAAAGCCATTGCTATATGGATAGTTGCTCTTCTAAGATTTCATTTTTTTTTTTTTTTGCATTTACGTAAACTATTGTGAATTTACATTAGAATTTTGAGAGGTTTGCTCTCTTAGGGTGGAGTAGGGGTAATTTGAGGGAGATGGTGGGTACTAAATTTAGCATCTCATTGGTGGATGTTGGGTGTAACTCACATAATACAAGTAGTGTGGATCATAAGGATTATATGGGATATAATAAAAACTTGGTTGTAGTTGTTCTTGGGGTTGAGGTTCCTAAAAGAAAAGTTGTTGGGCACAAGCTTGCGGTTTATCCTAAGTTGCTAAAGGTTATAGTTAGGTTTTTGGATTTTGTTCTTGTTCATCTCTATTAGCGAGAATACTTAAGTTGGAATGAGCCATGTCTACCCATGCTCACCTTACCAATTATTAAGGGGTGAATGTGGATGGAGATGATGTTGATGATTCACTTAGTAGGTGAAAAGCCGTGTATGAAGTAGAGGCAAATAAAGCATAGAGAGTGGAGGAGTTGAGAGAGAGGTTGGAGAGTGCGAAAAATGATCCCTCCCACTATAAGGTTTGGAGAAATATAAAAGTTGACTTACATAAGCCATATGCCCTCTAATTAGTGGGCTTTTCATTCAATAGTACCCTTATTAAGTCAGTTACATAACCTGACGTGATTGGGTTGCAAGATATGTTAATGACTTGACAACCATATTATCATAATGATTAAGTTATGTATCCTTGGACCCAAGCGAGGCATGTGTTAAGCAAGGTAGTTTCCTTAATAAGGTGACTCTTTGGTTGGGTGAAGTATGTGTAGCATTATCTATATATTATTGTACACATTATATACAACACCTAAGGTCCATTAAGTGGAACTAATGTAGGATTTAAGATCAAAAAAAAAAATCTTTTAATTCTTTCAAGAATAATGCAATGTTTAATTCTTGTCATGGAGAACAAGGAAAAGATTTTTTTTACAAGCTAAAAAAAAATACTTTATTAAACTCTAACATTCATTTTGGTTTATTACTTAAAAATTTTGCCTAATCTTTCATTATTGGTCATTCACAAACCAAGGATGTAAATACTTTTTCATTTCTATCACATGACCAAGAGTACATTGTAAATATATGCTCAAAAGCATACAAGATGATTACACAAGAAGTTCTACAAAGAAAAAGAAAAAAAAAGCCTAAGATATGGAAGATCACCTTTCTAAGTTTAGATAAGTTTTCAAGATTCAAATGAATGAAATTTTGTATTAATTTTGACTAATTGTTTTGGTAAAATAGAAAATTTATCAATATAAGATAAGCATTTATAGTTTAGTTCTAGAGCGATATGGAGGGTTTTATGTTCTCCAATCATTCTTTATTAGAAATTGGATTTTAAACATGTCTAATGATATTGTTTACTTCTAAAAAAAAATGTTAATTTTATGCTTAAGCCGTTATCGATTTTGTATTTCAATAAGAGTGCTAGTATATCAACATGGTTAAAAAATCAATTATATGTGAATGAGGTATTGTTTTTAAAGAATATTGTATTGTGACTTGAGCCTCGGCATACTTCAACTAGATCTTTTGGTTTCCTTCCAAATGGTATATTATAAGTTTAAAACAGAATTCGGTAACTCAAGTTATGGTTAAAATATTAAAACAATGTTGTGTTAAAAATTTCATTCGCAAAAACTTTACCAAAAATGATCTTTATAATCACTTTTCTCCAATTATTCACCTAAATACATATTAAGTCTAAATCATATAATTAATAACTTAGATAACATAATTCAAGAGGAGAAACATAATAAATAAATTGAAATTTATGCATATTATAGAATGTTGTAAAGTAAGGTCTAGAAAAGCCCTAAATAACTCATAGCATTTAACTATTTTTCAATGATTTCTTAATATTAATATTAATTGGTTTCATGATTTCATGGTTGTCAGAATCGAATTGGATCAAATTCCTTGAACGGAGAGTTGACAGTCTGAACATCCACATAAAACTAAAAATTAGACCAACGATTAAGAACAAGTTAAACAGATAAAGATATATGTATATTCCTTCTACCAAAATCATTTTCATTTCTTCTTCAAGCCTTGGATGGACTTGATTACTAAGTCATTTGTTGTAAGAGAAACCTAATTGTAGAGAAAAAGCATTAAAAGAATTAAATATTTGAGAAGAAGATGAAATCAGAACATGTTTTTTTATCGCAATGTTTAAAATAAAAGTTTTTTACTTTTTTTGGTACTCAGAATGAAAACTTATGAAAGTATGGTGACTAATTGTGTAGTTTATCCATTCAATAATAACTAGCCCTAACAAATGATTCCTTAACCAGTCGAAACGGCAAAAGTCGTCCTCCCATTCTCCTCTCTGGCTCTCGTGTACTGTTAATGGTGGTTTCATTTGAAGCTTAGCCCTTTTTCTTTCATTTTTCTGGTTTTCTAGATATGGGTAAGCTCAATTCTTCATTATTTCTTCGTTCATTTGTTACTGGTGGAAGGAATCTTTCCAGTTTGCACTCTTCTTTTTCTTGTTCTTTTAACACCATTGGTACCCACATCGAAGCTTTAAGTAAGAATTCAATGTCTGTAAGGGGAAACCCAAAAAAGTATGACCGCTTCAATAATGTTGATGATGCTTGGACTTTGTTTAATAAGATGATTGAGAAGTACCCAAAGCCTTCAATTTTGGAGTTCACTAAACTATTAGCAGCCATTGTTAGAATGAAACATTATGCCATTGTTGTTTCTATGTTTAGCCGAATGGAATTATTAGGAGTTTCCCATAACGTCTATTCTTTGAACATCTTGATTAATACCTTTTGTCAGTTAAATCAAATTGATTTAGGGTTTTCTGTTTTGGGGAAGATGCTGAAGTTAGGGATTGAACCTGATGTTGTAACTTTGTCTACTTTGATTAATGGATTTTGTAAGCAAAGCAAGATTTCTCAAGCTGTGTGTTTGTTTGATGAAATGGTTGAAAAAGGGTATCATCCTAATTTAATTATTTACAATACAATACTTAATGGATTGTGTAAGACTGGAAATACTGATAGAGCTATTAGGTTTCTAAGGATGATGGAAGAAAGAGGTTTGGAACCAAATATTGTAGCATATAGTACTGTCATTGACTGTCTCTGTAAAAACAGGTTGTTAAATGAGGCTCTCGAGCTCTTTTCTAAAGTGAAGGCTAAGGGCATTAGACCGGATATTGTTATTTACAATTGCTTAATTCATGGTATGTATAATTCAGGTCAGCATATGGAGGCAACAAGGCTTTTGAATGAAATGGTGGATAACAATATTTCACTTAGTATTTTCACCTATACTATATTGGTTGATGCATATTGCAAAGAAGGAACGATTTCTGAAGCTGAAGCTATTGTTGACACAATGAGAAAGCAAGGCATTGAACCTAAAGTTGTTACCTATAATGCATTGATAAATGGCTATTGCTTGCAAAACAAAATGGATAAAGCTAGAAGAGTGCTTCAATTGATGATCAAGAAGGGTTATGCACCTAATATACTTAGTTACAACATCATGATCAATGGATATTGTAAAGCTAAAAGGTTAGACAAAGCAATGGAACTCTTTCATGAAATATCTCAAACGGGACTAATCCCGGATACTGTCACATACAGCACTCTTATGCAAGGTATGTGTCAATTAGGGAGAGTTTCTACGGCATGTGAACTTTTGAAAAAGATGGTTGCTTCTGGACAAGTTCCAGACCTGGTGACCTGTTCAATTTTGCTAGATGGTTTTTGCAAAGGTGGTAAACTCGAAGAGGCATTGAAATTTTTTCAAGCAATGCGGAACAGTGGGGTTGAACTCAATATTGTTTCTTATAGTATCCTAATTGATGGCTTGTGCAAAACTGGGCATATCAAAATTGCAAAGGATTTATTTTGTGAACTCTCAATCAATGGTTTAAAACCAAATGTTTACGCATATGCTATAATGATTAATGGGTTCTGTAAAGAGGGATTGCTAGATGAAGCATACCAGTTGTTTAGGAGCATGGAAGATAATGATTGTTTGCCTAATAACTGCTGTTATAATGTAATGATCCAAGGGTTTTTCCGAAACGGCTATTCCTCAGAGGCAACACAACTTCTTACAGAAATGGTCGGTAAGGGCTTTTCTGCAAATTTATGGACTGCCACCTTATTTGTGGATCTCATCATACGATCTAATAAATCAATTTTGATCTGAAATGTTGTACAACATGTTTCACTCTTCACACGTGATCTTTTTGAGAAGATTTTCTTCTCAGACATTTGAAGTGAGAATATTGTTGACGGTACTGTTTAAAACCCAAAAACTCTTTTTTTTTTTGGGGGGTGAAGGAAATTGTCGAAACTATATCCCCTTTGCAGCTGTAATCGGAGCCTCCACCTTTATTCATTAAGATGGCTGTTTCCTGCCAAGCGGAGCTTGTATTTGCACTGATTAACATACAGCGGGTGAATCCTCAACAGTTCACTGGCAAAAGGCTCGAAGAAAACACTTCACTGCAAAGTGCTGAGGCAAGTGGCTGGTCCCAATCGGCACTTCCAGCTGGTTCCACTTTGAGTCTCTTTCCTTAACATGCTTATGACTTGGCACAGTATTGCTTAGGGATGTATTAAGAAAACATTACTTCTAATGTATAGTGAGTTTTTGAGAAAATAGTTAGCATTAACCTTTTGGTGCTACATCTATGCAAGTTTTGCTTTCCGGATTAAGCTCGTTTGGTTGCCAATGTTGTGCTCTTCTGCCAAGCCTCTGTCTGCTGCTAACAGCATAACATAAGGTAATTCCTATTTAAAGCTAAGTGAATTGGATTCATATTTGTGATATCTAGATCTTTGATTCGACAAAAGGAAATGTTGTGCGTCGATTCAATTGCCTGCCTTCATGTACAACATTCAGGTCTAAATTATGGTAAAGAAGGAATGTGTCTCTGTTTCTCCTTGTTGTGTAATGTACCCAGTTCGTGGTTAAAAAAAAAAAAAGGCTGGCGTATCAGATGGGTCGTTCAACTGAATGTTCCTTATTAGCAATTCACCAATTTGGTTCAGTTCCCAACTATTAATACGTTTCCAAGTCCTTCGTATTACTATTTTCTTTTGCTTTGATAATTGGCAGCGAGGGAGGGAATCGGAGTTATGGTCCTAATATTCTTCCTTGAATCATGCAGCTGGCTGTGAACCCAATTCTCTCCGTCCTCCTATCACCCTTCACCGGATTTGGTATTGCAATTAGTACCAGTTCTCTTCTTGTGGAATACCTCAGATGGAGAATAAGAAGACAAACACAACCACAACCACGATGATGGAACTGTGCTTGCAGAACTGACCAGCAAAGGCAACCACAAGACCGACGGCCAAGGCAGTAAGAAAGCATTACAATTCATTTTTGTCTTAATTTTCAGTTTGCATAATATTTCTTTTAATTTCAAAAACAAATAAAACTCAAATATTTCAAGATAAGCTAAAATCGAATCCCAAAAATCATATGCAAGTTTTCGCTCAAATTTTATTCTAATAAACTATTTAAAATTGAATTAGTTTTTAAATTACTTTCCAATTCCATGCAAATAAATTGCAAATTGTAATCTTCATCTCAAATTTATTCTAATTTAATTATCCAATTCCATGCTTGTATTAATAATTTCTGATAAGCACTACTTTTGCACCCCAATAACATAAAACTACAAATGTTATGATTTTGGAAGCTTAATTTTTGAAAAGTTAGACCAATGGATAACATTTTTTTTGGTTGTAACTAAGGTTGCAATGACTAATTTCTAAAGGTAAATAATTGATCATGAAATGTGTGACAATCCCATGCCACGAGCACTACACCTCATAATTATCAATTGATAATTATGTTATACCTCCTAAAACTATGAAGCTATTTGCATTCTATTCTATACATACCATATGCCTGCAATAATTAATCCCCTCGTCGTGATGCTTTTCAAAGAAGTAAACGACTAATTATGAAATGTGTTTCATTATAATGGGTGGGGTGGGTGGGG
Organism: Gossypium arboreum; assembly: GCF_025698485.1. Taxonomy (NCBI): domain Eukaryota; kingdom Viridiplantae; phylum Streptophyta; class Magnoliopsida; order Malvales; family Malvaceae; genus Gossypium; species Gossypium arboreum. The sequence goes on along the minus strand of NC_069078.1, from coordinate 1,294,088 downwards.
ATTGAATCCTTAACCACATGATTGATTAGGAATGAAATGAATAATTATCACATAATCCCTCGTATTATTAGAGGAAGCAAGCCACAATAACCAACCAAAAGTGTAGAAAACAAGACCGGCCCAACTGGTTGGCTTGGCCTAGGAGAAGGCCACATGTGCTGAAACAAAACAAAGAACAACCAACTTATTATTCAACCTAGGTTACCGTAAACAAGCTAAAGTGTACGCTGCAATGCTCGCCTCCATAGACATGCAAAATAAATGGAGGCAAGGGCAATAAAGGGTGAAGCCATGACAACAATGTCCTCGATAAAAAAGTGAAGCAAAAACGCGATGCAAAAAGGGCTGCAACGATCACCTTTTCAATATGCAAAGACAAAGCAATAACACCTGCCACACTAGCCATCGAGCCAAACCCAATTGGCATTTGGACATGCTTATCCCAACCTAATGGCTGGAATAAGAGCCGAAACCTATGCCAAATGTTGGAAGCAAGGAAACCATTATGTGGCAAGATTACAAGTCCCAACGCATCAAAAGAATTTGGAGACATAAAACAGGGATCACTTCTGCACCCAACATTCAAACATCAATCGACTCATGGATTATCCCTTTTTGGTGAAACTCTAATGTTACCTTAGCAACAATCCTCTAGTAGGTAAATCTAAAAAAAAAAAAGCAATGAAAATTGCACACTTTGATGATTCGATTTTTATCCATTAACGAAACCCTAATACGCGAGGCCTTTGTCGCAATAAAACAAAACAAAACAACGATGAAATGACCCTGCCATCTCAAGCTATAGGTACAAGCTCCAATTGTTCAATCAGAATGGGACTGAAATGTCATCAAGTATATGTTACAAGCTCTTCCATACTAATCTGATCCACTAAAACTTTCAAGGCATTACCAGAGAAAACAAAAACTGAAGGAAGAGATGGTCAGCATTAGGAATATATACAGAAAATTAGTTGGCACAGGGCAATCTTGTCAAAATGTTTGTAATTCACAACTTATGCTACCAAGTTCATTTCAAGTTGAAAGCAAAAGGTGCTATAGTTAGAGAGAACAACAGAGAGGTAGAGTTCCTAGCTGTGTTTACTTACATCATGCTTACCTTAAAGAATTTATAAGGGTCTTTATCTAGTGATTCGATCATCATCAACATTAAAGCCCATCGAGCTGCTAAAAGACAAGATTGAGAATCACCATGGCTCCCACTACTTCAATTTGAATAATTGTCACCAAAACGACCAGAAAAGCTCCCAAAGCCACTGTCAGTCTGACCAGAACGACTCTCACCAAACCTACCTAGATTGCCTTAACCAAAATCTCAAAAACTACGTCTTGCACCAAAGCTCCCAGAATGATCTGATTTACCCAGCTCCCCAAATCCTCTTGACCAAACTGCAGGACCACCAAAGTTTCCAGACTGATGATTAGAACCAAAGCAACTAGAGCTAGATCCTGCATAGCCACCCATCTCATCAGAACCCCTGTTGCCTCCAGGACGGCCAAATCCATATTCTTCCTGCCTACCAATAAGGAAAAAGCCCATATATACGATCTCGTGTACCTCCATTTGACCCAACTCGACCACCAGCTCCCATCTCATTGAAGATGATAGTGCTTCAGCCTTCAACCTCGACCCTAGGAAGCTACAACAAATTATCAAGTGATCAGTTTAAAAGTTCAATCCATAAGAACATGCAGTAACATAGCATGCTTTTGGGTAAGGCTTTTGATCCAATTAGGCATTGTTGCAGAAAACATCATGCTTTGACGTTTTGCAGGCAGCTTCTCCAGTATGGTTTCAACATCCTCAGCAAATCCAACTTGAAGCATCTGATCAGCTTCATCAAGAACAAGAAACTGAACCTCTCTGTTAAGTTGAAAGCACCTCTCTTGATAATGAGATTGCTACCGCATCATGACATCGAACTACGTGGTTGAAGAAAAATCTGGGGCCTTTGCTATGTTTTACCTCATCATCTTATCCTAACAACAAAGTGGTGTGTTGCCAATAGTGGATTCAAACATTACTAGAGAATTGATGAAAAGGAGGTTGAAGAAGTGATTTGACTTTTACAATTATTGAAGAAGAAGATTTGTAGAGCTTACTTTCTACTTTTTCTTCAATCACTTAAAAATAATATTAAAATTGAGTTTTGGGTACACAAGTGGGCTTACACCCAAAACCAAGACTTTAAAGTTTAATTATCCAATGAGTGGACTATGCTGAAAATGGATGACATTGATTCCATATACAAAATTATGATTTTTAATTATATTAAAAAATTCTATTTTTAAAATTACATATATAATTAACGGAAAATAATAAAATTAAATAAAGTTTAAAATAATAAAATTAAATAAAGTTTTGGTTGAGTAGTAAATTTTGGATTTTATTAATGTAATAGTTATGGGTTCAAATTAGAGGTGATCATGAGCTGGGCCGGGCCAGGCCAGGCCCAGATAAAATTTTAGGCCCGTCTATTAGGCCTGGGCCCAAAATATGGGCCTAAAAATTTGTCCAAGCCAGGCCAAAATAAAATTACTAAGCCGAGCCCGGCCGGTTCGACCCATTTTTTTTTGCTTATTTCATTAAATAAAAAATTTAAAATATAATAAATCAAATATATTTAAAAATATAAAATAAATATTAAAACAAATAAAAATGATACTAAAACAATTCTTAAAACAATACACAAATTGACAATATAATAAAAATTGGTTATATTAAAATTTTAAAATGATTAAAAATAAAATAAAATATATATTAATATATAATTCGGGCCGGGCCAGGCAGGGTCAGGGTCAGGGCCAAAAAACTATTACCCTAGGCTCGGCCCGTTTTCTAAACGGGACTCTTTTTTTGCCCAAGCCCATTTTTCGAACCTATATTTTTACCCAAACCCTCTCATTTTTCGGGCCTTGGTTGGCCGCCCAATTTATATCGACTCTAGTTCAAATCCCATTGTATACAATATTTTTTGAAAATTTAGAGAAATAGGCTGTTTTTGGAGAGAGTGTATGAAATCGTATCCAGCTGAGCGCTCTTTCTACACAGCTAGTAAGAAAGTGCACCCAGCTGGACGTACTCTCCTTTAAGTTGTAATTTTTTTGATCAAATGGTTAAATACTGGTGGTTTTATCCTTGAGTCTCACATTAGTATTTTTTATTTCATGTTATTTTAAACTCTTATTATTATTATTATTATTATTTTAATTAATATTTTAAGAATTCAACTTCATTAGTTAAATGGTTAAATATAATAATTTTATCCTTTTACTTCCCTTTTCTAAATATATTTGTAATTTTTATTTTATACTCTTTCAAACTTTTTTATTTTTAATTAATAAATTCAAAAATTTATTTTAATTCAAATTTGTAATTAATAATTTTGTTATTCATAAAATTAAATAATAAATATGTAATTATATAATAAAAATATATTTTACATATATCATTATGCTAAAATATTTAAAATTAATAACTCCTTTATATATAATATAAACATCAACTAATTTTTTGATATATAATATTTATTTTCTCCGTAAATATTGCGGTATAGTAATTTCTAATATTATAAAATGAAACAATTATTTCAAATATAATTATTATTTTTATATGTAAAATATTTAAAATGTCATTGTTTTATTTACATTATGGGTATGATATTTCAAATATTTTTATAAGTGAAATATTTTAATCAGTTATTTCAAATATCATTATGTTTATATGTGAAATACTCTAAATACACATACAAAAATATATAATATTAAAATTTACTACACTCATAATATGGATTGAAAAATAAATTTCACACATATAAAAATTATATTTACTAAAAATAATCATATTTTTAATAATTATTTGATTTTATGAATAAAAGACTTATTAATTAAAAAGATGAATTAAAATAAAAAATTAAAAATAATATATTTATTAATTAAAAATAATAAAAAATGCTTGAAGTAACATAAAAAAATTACAAACGCGTTTAGAAAAGGGAATTGAACTGGTTCTCAAGGATAAAATTATTATTTATCCATTTAACTAAGCAAGCTGATATATTAAAAATATTAATTAAAAAAAAAAGCTTAAAAAAACATAAAATAAAAAATACAAATGAGAGTAGGAACCTGGGACTCATCCAATGAACGAAATAATTGGAATTCTTGTATCCAACGTCTTCATAGCATTATCTATTAGAAATGAATTTTCTAGCATTTGACTCTATACCACTGAAGGATTTAATTGCACACTTGAAAGATAGTCCAGAAAGTTGAGAGAATATTTAAAAATTTGATTTATACTGACTCTTTCTGATTGAGGCCACAAGTAAAAATAATATTGCCATAAATCGAAAAAGTAATATTTCCACTTATTGATCACAAGAGACATATCCTTTGAGGCCAGAATTAGCTTCCCTTGATACCTAATAAAATGTACAATCATAGGTTGTTTTGAAATTCATTATGAAAGACTTTGACAAGATATTTTGTTTTTCCATAGAAAAAAATTCGTTCAAGAAAGACTCTAGAAAATGTTGATTGTAAATAAAAAGATTGATTACGAAGAAAAAGGAAAAATGACAAAATTATTAGCACTTAAAAGGAAAAAAACGTCTAACTGGGAGCACTTTCCTTCCAATTATACAGAAAGACTAGGCGTATTTTTACACTCTTTTTCTAAAAATAGTTTATTTATTTAAGTTTAAAAAAAAAATCGGCCTATTTAAGCAATAAAATATTTTTTAGGCATACATGGACTATTTGTCCCAATAAAATATACAACAATAATCAAATAACTTTTAGTACAAAAGCAGTAGACAAGTAACAAACCACTACATAATTAGAAGAATTTCACACAACATCCAACTTTTTTTATATATATAAAAATGCTTTCGACAAATTTTTAAAAAAATTAATTAAATCCTTCTCAAATTTTTGCATTCATTTGAGTCTCTAAATTTAACAAATTTATTAAATTAGTCTTTTAACTGATATTAACCATTAATTTATAATAAAATTTTTCACATGGCCGTCAAACGGCTTCCACGTCAACACAATAAAAATTCAAAATTCAAGTTCAGAATTAACCTAAACAAATGGTTGTCTAGATTTATTTGAATATGAATACACTTTCATCTAGATTCATTTTGAAATTATAAAAATAAAAAATCATTAAAAATATTTAAAAATTACAATAAATATTAAAATTATAAAAATAAATAATTATAAAATATCTATAAAACATAGATTTTAATGAATCTCAACCCAACTAATATATTATGAAAAAGATGCAATTTGATACTAGAAAAAAAAATCATCCCATGCTAAATTTATCGATTTATTATTATAATTAAATTTGACTTCAAAGTAACTTTTAGGAAAAAAATTATTTATAATTATTTTTATGTTTTAATAATTTTAATGACTTTAAATTCAATTATCTCATTTATAACTTTTAATATTTTTATAATTTTTCTAATTTAAAATTTTAATAATTTTTATAATTTCAGAATGAATCTAGATAATATAATATCCAAATTCATTCTAAACTTGAATTTTTAATTTGATGACATAATAATGCCACGTTAACAACTAGTGCCAACATAAATTGTCATGTCAGCATCTATTGACTGATGTAGCAATTGTTAGCAACCACGTCAACGATTTTAATAATAACTAACGTTAGTAACCCTTTTCTTAACAAAAACAGAAAAAAAGAGGTTAAGTTTGAATGATTATAACAAAAACATAAGGAAAACCCTCTAGAAATCCAAAAGGTATAAGTTGAAGACTTTTTCAAATATAGAGAGAAGTAGACCTCATTGGTATAAGTTTTTCCAATGATGTTGTGTGTCTTTATCTTTGAAAAACTAAACTATACCTTTCACATTAATACATATATTGAAGGCTCAAGGAATATACATCACACCATCTACCTTTTTCAAACTTATATTGTATTTGCTGCTTTCTTTGAATTTTTTTCTTTCTTTCTCATTATCAGTATTGGTGTTTATATTAAGGGTTAGATTGTATTTTGTCTCTTCAATTCAGAAAATAGATAAATTAATCCATGTACATTATATCAATAAGAAAATTAATCATTTTGTTAAAATTTTAATTCTATTTTTACCTTTAAAAAACTGCTCCTTCTATGCCAACATAAAGTACACATAACATGTCACATGTAACTTTCTGATTATTTTATTAGCTATACTAATCTTTAACAGTAGAAATGAATCAATTTGCTATTTATTTCGACATTCATAAATTAATTTAAAAAAGAAAACAAAGGCTTTTTGTTTCTTTATATATATATATATGAGGAAGAGGAATGTGAAAATTGGGAATGTATGGACCAGTATCCGTACTTTGAAAACCTAACAAGCAACCTGCTCTCCTTTGACTACTAATGGCAGCAAGAATGATGGTTTTTTTCTTTATTTATATGAGTGAAGTCAGCAATCTCAAGCACAAGCTCTTACCTCTTACCTTCTGGGATTTTTATATTATATCATTTGGGAACTTCAGATTCAGTCCTTCTCAATATTAATATTCAGCAAATTAGTCCTTTTTAAGAAAACTAGAGTAATTTAATCTGTTAATTTCAAAAGTGAGCAATTAAGGGTGTTAATATCTTCTACAATTGCATATAATTTTGATTGGTATAATAATAAATTTAGCCCTCGATATTTAGATAAATTACCAATTTGGTCTTGATTTAAAAAATATTAATAAATATAGTCTCAACATTTACATTTTGTACAAATGTTGAGGCTAAATTTGTTAAATGGGGATCAAATTGATAGAATGTATAAACTTTGAGAGTTAAATTTATTATTATACCAATTAAAATTACGTGCAATGGACGTAAAACATAAATGTCATGATTAATTGTCCCTAAATGCTCACTTTTAAAATTGACAATGACTAAAATGCTCCAATTTTTTTTGAGAAAGCTCAATTTCATCGAAATTGAGAAGGACTGAAAAGATTTTTTATTAATATTTACTCAAAATTTGTTATTTTTATTATTTATTTAAGAATACTATTAGTTCCTATACTATGTAAGTGGTGGGAGTAATCTTTATATTTTAATTAGGGTAATTTTAATGCTTATCCTTTTAATTTCGAATATTAAATTTTTGTTTTAATTCAGATGGGAATAGTTAAATGCATTGGTTAATGTTTACTATTCGAATTTCACTATGCTTAAAATTATAGATTTAGATTTTATTTGGTTTGCTGGAAATAATTTTCAGAAAAGGATTTTTGGAAAATAAATTGATTTTCTAAAAATATGAATAAATTGATTTTCTAAAAATATGAAATTTTCTGGTGTTTAATTGAATTGGCAAATTTTTTAAACTTATTTTCTAAAATTATTTTTAAAACAAACTTAACATAAATAATTTTTCATTTAACAAATTATTTATTTTTATTAATTAATTTATAAAATTAAATTTGAGTATTAATTATAAATCAATAAAAAACATTAATGAACAAAAACAATTTAAGATCTGTAATTTAAGATTTTATCCTAAAATTTCATATTTTTAAACTTTAAACCCTATTTATTTGTTAATCCTAAAATTACAGAGTTCAGAAAAAGTAAGAAATAAAACTTACCTTTTTGACTGAAGAAGTAAAAAAAGTCATCAATTGAATTTGTTAAAAGATAATTGAAGAAAGGATTTCAAAATATAGAAATGAAAATTATGGGTATGATAAAGGAAGAAAAAATGATGAGTGAAAATTTTAGGAAGATTAAATATGCCAATCAAACAGACATTGTAACATCCCAAACCCGACTTAGACGTTATGACCGAATCCGATGGTATCACATAGAATAGGTTTGAAAACGAAGTTGTCTTGTAACATCATTTTGGTTAACTGTCTCTCATACCTTGTCTCTATTTTAGAAAACATAATTTAGCTAGTTTATTTGTCATAAATCTCATTCACACCGGAAGCTTAAATCGTTTAGATTGGAAATAGTACTCATGTTTTTAGGAAATCATTGTTGCGTAAAAATCGTCGGTTTTTTTTTTATAAAACCTTTTTACCAAAGCAATCAAATTGTTAAACCATCTAAAACTAAACAGTTAAAACCAAAATAGTCTAGAGAGTCCCAAAAATTACAGGATCTCAAATAAATCTCTAGATTTTAAAATAAACATAAATGCTAAGTTTAACAGTTTTACGATTAAGTGGCCACCGCTGAATCTCTGCCGCACGATCCGCCTAAGTTTGCGGATTACCTGACAGAACAAACAAACAGATGTGAGTTTACGTAAACTCAGTATATAACCCAACAGAAATAAGCATGCAATACAAATAGAATCATACACTCAGTCAGATACAGATATAAATTTGGGCTTAAACCCATTACAGATACATATATAGATGTACAAATCAGAATTAGAAATCAGATATCCTACCCCCAACCTCTACATACCATCTCCAACCATCTCTACACACCATGTGGGGTTTAAAACACCCACCCAGCCCTACACACCATGTTGTTCCGATGCGACACATAACAGATATAATGCAGCCATACTGCCAGATAATAGGCATAAACTACCTTTCAGAACACTTCCTCCAATATACATCATCCCACCCTAATAATAGTAACAGAACATACATACAGAATTAACAAATAAATCATACTTAACATGCTTTTATAAACAGATAATAGATATACAAACATAGACATGCTCATAACCATATTTCAGTCTAACACATCACTTGTTTTAGGGTTAGATAGCATTTACCGACCCTACAGTAGGCCCACAGTCGATTAGGACGACTCGTACGACCCTACGAAAAATCTCAATATAATAGGCTCACATGCCTGTGTGGCCTATACGCTTAGATTAGCCTTACCCGTGTGACTCACATGGCCTGGCCCAATGATCCACACGCCCGTGTGTCATGTTCGTGTGGGCTCACACGGTTGTGTGACCTATACGCCCAACTTGGCTAGCCCGTGTAGCCCACACGGCCTCAATCGAGCCACCACACGGCCTCACTCGAGCCACCACACGACCGTGTGCTACCCATGACTATGCCTTCATCGATCACATAACCTACCATACGGGTGGCCACACGCTCATATGGCGTCAACAGTGGCCTTTTTTGGCTTTTGTCGAAACTTCATTTTTTGTGTTTCGAGTACACACCTAGTATCATTTTGATGCAGAAATGCACTCGAGCCTTCTAGAACCTACAATTAACATTTTTAAAGTCCGAATTTAAAAACACTAATGAAACCCAATTGAAAAAACAATTTACAACTCAAAGTCGAACAACACCGGTTAACGCACGCGAAAACCTACCATTATCGATAGAAACCTCAAACACCTAATTTGCTGTAGGAGCCCCAGCCTAACCTTGTCATTCGCCTAAACTGAGAGCAGCAAACAATCCTCTTATCAAACACTTAACCAAAAGCGTAAAGATTAAATGAAACAGGACTTACTGAAAAGAACACAGTCGAAAATTGCACACAACAACATGAATTGAATAGTTGAAAAGAAGAGGAAGAAAAAGAGGAATGAATAGGGAAGATGAGGAAAAAAATGTCAAAAATGAGAAAAATTTTCAAAAACTTAAAATAAAATAAAAACCAATTTGATAACCCCCAACTCCCCACTAACAACTCAATCTCAACCATTTCAGAGTTTAAATTCTACTGAATCTCCTAACACTACACCGAGCAAAAATAGTACCCACGCTTACGTAGGGATTCGAACTCAGGACCTCCTACACACCAACACAGTTACCACTCGAACCAGTAAGCTCATTCTGATGTGGATTTACATACAATTAAATATAAGCCCATTGAACAGAGATAAGGCTTAATTCCAAAAAGGAACAAAATTTTCTAAACCTAAAGCTTGAACCCAAGACCTCACACACACACCCAGAACACTTAACCATTGAAGTAGATACACACTTGTGTCACATTTTCAAAAAAGCAGAAATAAAATTTTCAAGGCGTTACAACTCTACCCCTAAAAGAAATTTCGACCTCGAAATTTACCTAATCAGAACAAATGAAGATTTTGCTGACGCATCGAGTTCTCAGGTTCCCATGTGGCCTCATTAGTGTCATGATTTCTCCACAGAACCTTCACTAACGGTATGGACTTCCTCCTCAAAACCTTTATATCATGATCCAGAATCTAGACCAGTTCCTCCTCAAAAGTTAAGTCTAGTCTAACATCGATCTCTTCAACAGAGACAATGTGAGATAGGTCAGATCGGCACCGTCTCAACATTGAAACATGAAAGATACCATGAATACGATCTAACTTTAGAGGTAGCTCCAACTAATAAGCAACTGACCCCACAAGTTTCAGAATCCGATACGGTCCAATAAACCTAAGGCTCAGCTTGCCCTTCCAACTAAACCTCAGAACTTTCTTCTACGGTGAAACTTTGAGAAAGACGAAATCCCCCCACAGAGTAGTCAATATCACGCCTCTTCAGATCTGCATAAGATTTCTATCTATCAGAAGCCGCCTTCAGACCATCCCGAATCAATCTAACCTTATCCTCGGTCTCGAAAACCAACTCAGGACCCAATATTCGTCACTCACCTAACTCAGTCCAACATAATAGAGTGCGACACTTACGACCATACAGAGCCTCGTAAGGTGTCATCTAAATACTAGATTGAAAATTGTTATTGTAGGCGAACTCAACTAGCGGTAGATAATCCTCCCAACTACCTCAGAAATCGATCACACAACTTCGAAGCATATCCTCCAGTATCTAAATCACCCTTTCAGATTGACCATCGATCTGAGGATGGAACATAGTACTGAAGTTCAATCTCGACCCCAGAGCTTCTTGTAACTTCTTTCAGAACCGAGATGTAAAACAAAAATCTCTGTAAAAAATAATTGACACTGGAACCCCATGCAGTCTAACTATTTCAGAGATATACAACATTACCAACTTCTGAAGAGAAAAGTCCGTCCTAACTAGAATGAAGTGAGCAGACTTGGTCAATCGATCCACGATGACTCAAACATAATCCTTCTTAGTGGGTGTTAAGGGCAACCCACTGACGAAGTCCATCGTCAATCTTGACCGGCTGCAATAAACCCGAAGGCAACTGGTGCTTAGCCTTAATCTACTGGCACGTCAAACATCGAGCCACACAATCTATAACCTCTCGCTTCAAACTCGCCCACCAGTACAACTCACGAAGATCGCGATACATCTTATTATTGCCAGGATGCATAGCATAATGGCTACTATGCGCCTCCCTCAGAATAGACTGCCTCAGATCAGAATCGTTTGACACACAAATTTGGCCTCGAAAACACAAAACACCATCACTGTTCAACCTAAATTCGGAAGTAGTACCACTCTCAAACTATCAAAACTGCAAACCCAGAAACTCATCCTTAACTATTTATACTGAATCTGATCAATCCAAGTTGGCTTAACTTGTAACTCAGCCAACAGACTCCCATCATTAAACAAACTAAGGCAAGCAAACATCACCCTTAAGTCAGATATCGCTCTATGACTTAGAGCATCGACTACCACATTCGCTTTACTAGGATGGTACTCTATTGTGAAATTATAGTCCTTAAGCAGCTCAATCCAACGACGCTGCCTAAGATTTAACTCCTTTTGAGTAAGAAGATATTTGAGACTCTTGTGGTCAGTGTAGATGATACACCTCTCACCATACAGATAGTATCTCCAAATTTTTAACGCAAAGACTACTGCAATCAATTCGAAATCATGTATCGGATAATTTGCCTCATGTGTCTTAAGCTGACGGGATACATAGGCCACAACTTTCCCATTCTGCATTAGAACACATCCCAAACTGACGTACGACGTATCACTGTACACTACAAACTCCTTTCAAGATTCAGACTCTATTAGAACAGGAGCCTGAGTCAAAACAGACTTGAGCTTCTCGAAGCTCAATTGCTGTGCATTTGAACAAACAAATAGAACCACTTTACGTAGAAACTTCGTCAATGGAGTTGCGATCAAGAAGAATCCCTCCACAAAACGCTGATAATAACCTGCCAAACCCAAAAAACTACGGATTTCAGATACATTCTTGGGCTGTTTCCAATCCAACACAGCCTCAATCTTCTTAGGATCGACTTGAATCCCCTTATTAGAAACAACATACCCCAAAAAAGTCATTTCATGTAGCCAGAACTCTCACTTTCTTAGCTTAATGTAAAGCTACTTCTCACGAAGAATCTAAAGCATTACTCTAATATGCTCATCATGCTCATCCTCAGTCTTAGAGTATAACAAAATGTCGTCAATGAAGACCACAATGAACTGATCTAGATAGGGCTGAAATATCGAAAGGCATAACTAGGAACTCGTAGTGTCCATAACGAGTCTTAAATGCGGTCTTATGAACATCAGTCTTTTTAACCCTCAACCGATATATTCCAATCGAAAATTAATCTTGGAGAATACAGAAGCCCCTCAAAATTGATCAAATAAGTCATCGATCCTCGGAAGCTGATATTTATTCTTTACAGTTAACTTGTTCAACTATCAATAGTTGATGCACATCCCCATGGTCCTATCATTTTTTTTAACAAACAGAACTGGTGCTCCCCATGGAAACACACTAGGACAAATGAAACCACGATCCAACAACTCTTGTAGTTGAGCCTCAAGCTCTATAAGCTCTTTCAGTGTCATACGATAGGGAGCGATGGACACTAGAGCTGTACTTGGAAGAAACTCGATCCAAAACTCAACCTCTCAATTCAGAGGCAATCCTGATAACTCCTCAAGAAAAACATTCAGAAAATTCCTCACAGTTCTGATATCTCCCAAAGAGGAACCCCTATATTCAGAAATACTGACATAAGTCAGAAACGCCTCACACCTTTTTTGCACCAGTTTTACAGCTATAAGCACGGATATCATGTTAGAAAAATAATCTCGACGATCTCCAATCACAACCACCTCATCATCCATATCAATTCTCAGAACGACCCTCTCAGTCGCACAATCCAGACTAACCTGGTGCTTGACCAACCAGTCTATTCCCAGAATTAAGTCGAACTCCCTAAATGAAAGCTCCATCAGATTCGCCAAACAGTCCCTTGCACCATAAGGGAACATCCCTATATAGTTTGCTAACCTGAACAGATTGCCCCAATGGACTCAATACCGTGACCTCACTCGTAGTGCTCTCAACCGTAATCCCCAGGTTTTCAGATATTAAATTAACTATGTATGAGTGAGTAAACCCTGTGTCTATCAAAGCCAAGTAAAGTATATCAAATATAAAGAACGTACCGGTGATGACGTCAGGAGCATCTCTGTCCTTTCGAAGATGTGCAGCATAAACCAAAGTAGGTTGTCTCGCCTCGGTTTGTCCAGCACCTTTGCTTAGTGCTCTCTATCTATGACCCAAACCGTTACTACCCCTAGCCTATCCACAACCCTTAAGTGGCTGCTGAACTACTCTCTAAGGCTATACAGTACTCGGAGCTGAAGCTTGCATCTGATCTTCCTGCTGTAGACACTCTTTAATATGGTGCTCAAGAGACCCACACCTCAAAAATACCCCAGTCCTCCTCCAGCACTCGTTTGAATAACGTCTCCCACAATCTTTACAAGGCAGCATCCCAGTAGAAGCAACAGGGGCTCTCACTCTTACTGGCCCATCAGATCTAGCCATTTTCTTAGGCCTCTGCACAGAATTCGAGGGCTCTGAATTCCTCTTACTCTTACCTCTCTCTATTCTGGCGCTCCGCACGCTTAACATCTTTGGCGATTTTCACCTTCTCAACCAGAATAGAAAACTTGCGCTCCCTTTTTGGAGCTATCAAAACTCTCAGATTATCTCTTAGCCCATCCTCAAAACAAACACACCTCTCATATTCTGATGCTACTATACCTCAAGCATAGCGGTTTAGCTTTAGAAATTCAACCTCATATTCAGCTACAGATCGGTCACCTTACGAAAGGTTCAAGAACTCATGCCTGCGACCATCAACATAGCTAACTCCCACATACTTGCTCTAGAATGAAGTCTTAAAGAATTCCTAAGTCAGATGATTAGGCTAAATGGCCTCTTTAACCGTTAACCACCACTGGTAAGCCTTATCGCGAAGCAAATAAACTGCACCCTTCAATTTCTACTCGAGGGTACAGTCTAAATCATCCATAATTCTCTTAATGGCCTCCAACCAATACTCAACCACATTAGGGGCGACTCTTGTGACACCCCTAAACAACTCAGCTCCATTAGACCTGGGTTATTCAGTTATTGACCCTCGGCCCCTAGATCTAGAATTGGGTCAAGCGACCTCTTTAATATCCTCTCCAAATTTTAAAATAAACATAAATGTTAAGTTTAACAATTTTACGGTTAAGTGGCCACCGTTGAATCTCTGCCGTACCGATCTACCTAAGTCTGCAGATTACCTGATAGAATAGACAAACAGATGTGAGTTTACGTAAACTCAATGTATAACCTAACACAAATAAACATGCAATATAAATAGAATTATATACTCAGTCAGATACATATATAGATTTAGGCTTAAGCCCATTACAGATACAGATATAGATGTACAAATCAGAATCAGAAATCAGATATTCTACCCCTAACCTTTACACACCATCTCCGACCATCCCTAAACGCCATGTGGGGTTTAAAACACCCACCCAGCCCTACACACCATGTTGTATCGATGCGGCGCATAAAAGATATAATGCAGCCATGCTGCCAGATAATAGGCATAAACTGCCTTTCAGAACACTTCCTCCAATATACACCATCCCACCCCAATAACAGTAACAGAACATACATTCAGAATTAACAGATAAATCATACTTAATATGCTTTTATAAACAGATAACAGATATACAAACGTAAGCATACTCATAACCATATTTTAGTCTAACACATCACTTGGTTTTAGGGTTAGGTAGCATTTACCGGCCCTATGGTAGGCCCACAGTCGATTAGGATGACCCGTGCATCTCTACAAAAAATCTCAGTATAATGGACCCACATGCTAGTGTGGCTTACCCGTGTAGGCTCACATGCCTATGTGGCCCACATGTCCAGATTGGCCTTGCCCATGTAACCCACACGGCCTGGCCCAATAATCGACACACCCGTGTGACCCACACGCCAGACTTGGCCTAGCCCGTGTGGCCCACACAGCCTCACTTGAGCTACCACATGGTTGTGTGTTGCGCACGGCCATACATTCGTCGATCATACATTCGTGTCCTCTCACACGACCTACCATACGGGTGACCATACGCCAGTGTGGCGTTAACAGTGACCTTTTTTGACTTTTGCCGAAACCTTATTTTCTATGTTTTAGGTACACACCTGGTATCGTTTTGATGCCGAAATACACCCGAGCCTTTCAGAACCTATAATTGATATTTTCAAAGTCCGAATTTAGAAACACTAACGAAAACCCAATCAAAAAAACAATTCACAACTCAAAGACGAACAACACCGGTTAACGTACTCAAAAACTTACCGTTATCGACAGAAACCCCAAACATCTAATTTGCTGTAAGAGCCCCAGCCAAACCTTGTTCTTCGCCTAAACCGAGAGTAGCAAACAATCTTCTTGTCAAACACTTAACCAAAAGCTTAAAGATTAAATAAAACAAGACTTACCGAAAAGAACATAGTCAGAAATTGCACACAACAACACAAATTGAATAGTCGAAAAGGAGATGAAGAAGAAGAGGAGTGAACAGGGAAGATGAGGAAAAAAAAGGTCAAAAGGGAAAAGAATTTTCAGAAAACCCAAAATAAAATAAAATAAAATAAAAACTAATTTGATAACCCCAACTCCCCACTAACAGCTCAATCTCAACCACTTCAGAGTTTAAATTCCACTGAAACTCCTAACACCACACCGTGCAAAAATAGTACCCACGCTTACGCATGGATTCAAACTCAAGACCTCCCACACACTAACACCCTTACTACTCAAACCAACAAGCTTATTCTAATGTAAATTTACAGACAATTAAATAAAAACCCATTGAACAGAGATAGGGCTTAATTCCAAAAAGAAACAAAATTTGCTAAACCTAAGGCTTAAACCCAAAACCTCACACACATACACCTAGAACACTTAACCACTGAAGTAGATACACACTTGTGTCACATTTTCACAAAAGCAGAGATAAAATTTTTAGGGCGTTACAGGCGTTTAGTTTATATTCTCTAATTTAATATTTCTTAATATCTATACTTTTTTAATTTTAAATTTTCAATATTGATACAAACAGTAATCGATGAATCTATCAGTTGGTTTTTTTTTTAAAGTTGTTTACAAAAATGACAAGCTAATATGGCATTACATATGTGATTAATAAGTTTGCAACATAAGATTTTGAAAATATAAAAAATTAAATTAAAGTATTTAACAACTACTATTTACTCGGGATTGAAATTTCAAAATTCAAAATGTTGATGAACTAAGAAGGTGTAACGACACGGTTTCCAGTGATATCAGAAAATACGATTTTGAAACCTTGTTTCTATAAATCAAGTTAGTAAATATTAAACAAAGATATTTACGGAGTTAATTTGTAGATGAATGGATAAGCAATTCAGTAGAAAATGTGGTTAATTAAGGCCAATTGATTAAATTGCAAGAGTTTAATCACTATAGATTTTTAATTGGGAATGGTTTGAGGACTTAAATTACCATTATCCAAAGGGTCAAAATAGCTAATAAACCACCTTTAAACATTCTCTAGTGGACAGTAATGATGATTGTAAATTTATTAAGTAAATTAAGATTAATTAAAGTTAATTAAGCTATAATTTAAGTATAAAAATGAAAATTGGTGGAAGGAGTGATAAACTTCATCTTCTCCAACCGACCATAGAGAAAAGAGGAAGCTTAATGTCATTGTTAAAGTTTTTAAGCTTTTGGTCTTTAATTCAAGTAAGTCTTTTGCCATTTTTCTTTTATTTTTATAGATTTTTTTATCATGGGAGCTTGATTAAGCTAACCCAAGGATCAATTTGATCAATTAGTGAAGTTTTGATAAGATGCCATTGTTGAGAATTTAATGATTTAGGTGTTAAATCGATAGAAATTAAACCTAGTTTAAGAAAAGGACTTAATTGTAAAACGTAATTATTAGTTTCATATATTAGGGACCAAATTGAATAAAATATAAAAATATTATGAAATTTCAATAGGAATAGAAAGTAGAAGGTCTCTAATGAATATATGTGAAATTGAATTTTAATCCGAAGGTCTAGATTGAAAATTGTGCTTGTCCCGAGTTTAGGGACTAAATTGAATAAATTAAAAAATATGTGCGACTTTATAATTGAAATGTGATTTAATATGGAATTTGATATTATATATTGTTGGATGATTATTCGTTCTGAATTGATATTTGATTAACCCGTGACACCAAATTAAATCAAACATTTTATTTATAGTATAGAAAACAAAATACTCCATTTGTTATATAATTTAATTTCCAATTTTAAATTAGAAAAATGATAACACAATCAATGGAGGTACAGTGAAGACAGTTTAGGCTTGAGATGAAGATGAGTTTGATGATATATTTGACTGCTATTGTTGAAGATGAGTTTGTGTTTATTTCTTGTGATTTGAGCAGGAATTTTATAATATTTTAAATAAATTTAATAACTTTTGAATTTTTATATATTTTTTTATTTTTAAATATTTAGTTATAATTTTTTGAATTTTTAGAATTGGAATTGAATTGATAAAATATATAAATATTGATCATGACTAAATAAATAAAATATGTAAATGTTAAAGGTTAAATTTGTTATTATACTAATAAAAAGGCTCACATCAACATTTCATTAGGTAACCAAATACATTTTTACGGTGAAATGACTAGAATTTGAAATTAACTGACAAAAGTTAACAACAGAATTTTTGACGATATCTTAATACTTGAGTGATTATTTGAGCAAAATTTTAAATGTCGTGAAGGATAAATTAGGTATAATTTCTATTTTGATATATATATATATATTATTTTAGTGTATAAAGATAATACCTAATATATAATTACAATAAAATTATGCATCAAAGAAAAATTAAAATTATTTTAATTACAATAAAATTATTTTAAAATATATAATAATTTATGCATCAAACAAAAATTTCAATATATAATTAATATTAAGAAGATATATGCTTAATAAAGTTTATTTATTTGATAGATTTGACAAAAGTAAAATGATTCAATTACATCCTCTCTTACTATAATCATCCATGAAAAGATGGATAGAAGACTTAAATAAGAGTGGAGAATAGCCAAACCTAACCTATTCTCCAGGAAAAAAGCAAAGTAAATTAAATAGGTTTAATTCTACTCTAGCCCTATACTCTTTAGACTTTTGAAATCTAGTCATTTTCTTTTAATTCCAAGAATTAGTTTCACTGTTTATTTAATTTAAAATTAAAATCTAATTAATAATACACTTCTATTAAATCTAAATATGTATTATCAATTGGAGTTTAGTTTTAAAATTAGACTTTTGAATACTAAAATGTCATAAAGAAAATTCATTGCCACAATCATTGATCGGACTTCAATTTTCAAATAAGAAAAATAGAGAGACAATATTCATAGAAATAAAAGTAAGAGAGCTAAATTTCAACAATTCTAAAAGTACAAGGATTAGAGCATAATTTAACCAAATAAATAATCCGGTGAAAGTATCATGGAACCCTTATACTAGAAGTCAGATTATATTTTATCTCTTCTACTCAAAAATGGCCAAACTAGCCCCTATAAATTAGATCAAAGAGCAATTAGTCATTTCTATTAAAATTTTCATCCATTTGTATGGTAAAAAACTGGCATATGATTGACATAATAAACAAATAAGGACATGTGGCATGCCGCATGCATCTTATGCTAACGTACAGGTACATGGATAAGTTTTTAATAGTAGAATTGGATAAAATTTTTAACAAAAGGACCAATTTACTCTTTGTTCTAATATATAAGGACTAATTTATCTATTTTTTAAATATAAAAAATAAATTACAATCCAACTCTTAATACAAGGGCCTCGTGATATTTTACCAACGAAAAACACTTATTTTCTTATAAAAAAAAAAAAAAGTTTCTTAATCAAACTCCGTCTCTTCTTCATTTTCATCTTCTTCTTCCCTAATTTCTTCATTCTTGTTTATATGTCGTCTTCAAATGAAAAGAATGATCCACTGTATAATTATGATCCTTTCCAAGGATTCAACTCATCAACCTTCCCATTCTTTGACTACAATAATCTTCTTGTTTACAGCCAAGCTGCTCCAACACCACCATTTCAGGGTTTGGATTCTTCTTACATGAACTTCACCGACTGTTTACACGACCAAAACTCCTTTTCAAGACCCTTCTTCGACATGTCTGGTTCTTCATCTGATGTTGTTGCTCCGGTCCACGACAACATTAGTAACTCCAAACAAACTGTAGACGATTCAGTAAGGATTAAAATTGATAATACTGAAAACCCATCTACACCAAATTCCTCAGTGTCATCTCCCTCTAATGGCGGAACAGCTGTTGAAGATTCAAGCAAGACCAACAAAGGGTCCGAACATGAAAAATCAAAGAAAGTGTAGGTTTTGATTTTTTTTTGTTTTTTCATATGCTAGCTAGCTACTGTCTGGTTTATTTTTTCTCTGACTATCACATGGTTTGCGTTAATTCCATATTATTAGACTATTCCTAATATAAAATTTTCTGCCTTTCTATGGAAGGAACTTTAAGTCAAATTTCACTTCTATGTTCTTAGTTTTTAAATGTTATTTATATATATTATACAATAAAAAACCCAAAAAAAAAAAGTGAGAAGGCTAAAGAAACCCTAATACTTGATATCCATATGTAATAGTGAGTATTTTTTCTAGAATGAGTTATCGTTCTTGGGTGTTTATGTTTGATTTTAGCTTTGGTTTTTGTCTTTCTATTGTGAAGAAAGTTTAAGGATTCATGGAGATGATAAAATATTTTCTTAATGGACCTAAGTGTTTTTGTTGAAACTCCATAAACTTCTTTGGACATTTTTTGAAGTAGAGAAACAAAAACCCAAAACTAAAATCGAGTATAGACATCAAGGAGTGAAACACTACCTCAAAAACATATATTTTACAGAGAAATTAAGTTAGTAGTAATTAATTATTGTATGCAATTTTGATGTTGAAATTATAGCAAGGTTTTTTTTTATACATATATAAAATATTTAGGAACAAACCAAAAAAGGAGAGGCAACAAAGAGAGCCGAGGTTTGCCTTCCTCACCAAGACTGAGATTGATGTTCTTGAAGATGGATATAGATGGAGGAAATATGGACAAAAGGCAGTCAAGAATAGCCCTTATCCAAGGTGGTCCTCTTAATTGTTTTCTTCAAATTTATGCAGTTTATAGTTTAGTCCAAATCATTTATTTCTTTGATTAATTTCTTAAATAGTTTCCCTAGCTGCATCTTCCAAGTACTAGCTAGAAACCCATTTCATAGATCTAATCATTTGTGAACTTATCTTAGATTTTTAATATCTTAATTGTATTTAGAAAGGCAAATCATTTTTAGTTTAAATTTGGCAATTGTTCTGAGGTTTGAAATTTTTTTTATCTAAGTTAAGCTCTGAATTTGGTAATTATTTTCACATTGGGATTTGATTTTTTTTTTTATTCAAGTTAGTCTTTGATATATTCCTTGAAAGTTTTAAAGTTTAGGCACCAATGTGGAAACAATTATTAAGCTTAAGCCCCAATGTGAGAACAATTATCAAGTTTAGGGATTAACTTGGATAAATAAAAGTTTAAGCCCTTATACAAAAATAATTATTAAGTTTAGAGATTAACTTGGGTAAAAAAAATTTAGACCTTAATATGAGAATTTTTACCAAGTTTAATCCCCAAATGGTGATTTAATCCTATTTAAAATATTATATATTTATATAAGAATTAGAAGTTAGATTGCATTCTAATTTTTATGTAAAAAATAGGCAAATTAGTCTATTCACATTAGATTAAAAAGCAAACTAGTCATTTTGTTAAAAAATTTATCTATTTCTCCTGTTTAAAATTGGTCACTCTACGAGGTATATGTGAGACATCACATGTTTGTTACTATCTCGTTATTACATAAATCGTACTAATTTTTAATAGTATAAATAGATAGAATTTTAACAAAAAAACCAATATACTTTTTAGTTTAATATATAGAAACTAATTTATTTGTAGAAAGAGCTCTTAGTACAAAAACCTTCATAGTATTTTTTACAGTTAAAAATCCATCACATTGGGAGACAGTTGGCTAATGTTGAATTATTGTATGAGATGCAGAAGCTATTACAGATGCACCACCCAAAAATGTGGTGTGAAGAAGCGTGTGGAGAGATCATTTCAAGATCCATCGGTTGTGATCACTACGTACGAAGGCAGTCATAACCATCACATTCCGACCACTCTTCGAGGCAATAACATCACATCATCGGCCGCTTTCCCTCATGAATTCCTCGCTCATTATTTCTTTCCATCAACAAGCAATCATCAAGAAGACCAGAACTCTATGCAACATCAAAGCGTCGCCCTTCATCAACATCAGCAGCAACAGCAGCTTCAAGTTTCCGACTATGGTTTGTTACATAATTTAGTATCCTCCTCCACCCGCAAGCAGGCTCCATGAAAATCTGTAGTGAACTATCACTATGAATGAAAAAATTGAAAGTATGAGACTCACTCACTTAGTGCAGTATTTATATATATATATATATATATATATATATTATAACTTTGGTGGCAAAATCAGAAAATTTTTTAAAGAGGATTGAAATTAAATTGTAATTTTACAATAATAAAATGTAATTTCATCATTTTAATAATCTATATCTTTATATTTTAAAAAATTAAATCAAACTTTTATCATTTTTAAGGGGTCAAAAGAAAATTTTACCTTTATTAAATGTTAGCTTAGGACTGAATATATATATATAACATGTCAAAATCGTTAATCTTTCTATTCAAACTGACAATAATTGAGTTCTCCTACGAAAACCGAGCTAAAACATTATTTTAGGAGAGATCAAAGTTGAATTTTAAATGATTGAGTGATCAAAATATAATTTTATCATTATACTAACATGTAATTTCATAAAGATTTAAGAGGCTAAATGACAAATTTACCATTTTTGGGAGTAAAGTCCACTTATCCTTCGTCCCTGACAAGAAAAATGGATCTATACACATGAAATTTCGTCACTGAATAAAAGTATATCTCACTTATTCATTGAAAACTCAAACTCGAGTGAATTCTATAGGTAAAGACTAATTTTCCAACTCATTGGTTAGATATTTTATTTTCCATGCAAAAAATCAATAGTAATTTATTTATATATGGTAAACTACATTAATTAATTATCAAATTTTTTAATTTTTATTTTGATCATTAAAAAAAAGAAATATCAAATATAGCAGTTTTTTCATTTTGTTCATTAATTTAGCTAACAACAATGTTTCGTACATTCATTTTGATCACTCAATTTTAGTAAATTTGTATCTTAATCATTCATTTTCTTTTTCTTATAATTAGTTTTAACAAAAAACGTTTAATAAGGATTAATTTACAAACGAAAGTGCCATATTTAATTTTTTATTGTCAATAATTTGAATAAAATTTACTAAAATTCGGTGACTTGATATAGTTTACCCATTTAATATTATCGAATGATATCAATAAAAAGTAAATTCGCTTTTTTAACATTTAATAAGGTTTAATTCAATAACATTATATATATAATAATTATAAACTCCTGTTTATATTTATTTAAAAAATAAAGAAAAATTGATTAAATTTTAACTCGATTAGTAAGGGTATTGTTGCCAATGCAGGAGGACGTAAGTACGGGTGCGCTAAAATATATTATTTTCCTATTTATCGGTTGAGGAATGGCTATAAGTAATTCTAGACGTAAAAAAAATATTAAAACCTATAAAAGAATATTATTATAGATATAAGAAATATATATTCTTGTAAGAATCCTATGGAAACACAATTCAAACAATTGGTTTGACAAGCAATATACAGAGACCAATCCTTTGTCTCTTAGTATATTGATTCATTCAATTCAAGATAAATGAAGAATAATTGATGGGGTGGACTCTTTTTTGCAGTTCCTTCAAATTCTATTTACACATTTAATATCATGAGTGAGAGAGATTTGGTCCAAGTCAAAGAGTTAGTGACATCCACCTAACTCTACATTATTTTATAATATAAAGCAATCATGTAGCAAAAAAGAAATTATTCTTTATATATTTAAAAATATTAAAATTTATAAAATATTTAAAATAAATGAAATTAATTCAATTGGTTCAACAATTTTTTGCTCGGTTTAATTGATTTGTATTGGTTTACTAGTCAATGAACTGATTCTTAATCCAATTAAGTACTCTAATCTAATTCTGAAAAAAATTGATTTTGATCAATGAAAGAACATTTTCGATCTTGTCAGGTCGAGTAAGTAGATGGTGAAGTTCAAAAACAAAATTAATCGCTAGCATTTCGACTTAGGTGAGCCAATTTAGAACATTACTTGTATTGTCAAACATTATAAAGGAATAAGAAAGAAAAATAGAAAAAGAAATAATGTAAAAAATAAAAGAATTAAAATTAGTTTTTAGAGTTTATATGACATGACAATTTATTATTGGTTGGAATTTGTTTAATAGATATAACATTTTGATGTAAAATGGGTAACGAAAGAAAATTTTGGATATCACTGGTAAGATTCTTCAATCGGCTTGATTTTTTTGTTGAGATTCTTCCTTTTCTTTAGTAATATTATCAGCTTTATTATCCATCATTTTAAGTTCAAATATAGTTTGTTATTCCTCTATGTATATATAGGTTGGTATTGTTTGACAAGAGGATATGAATAAAACCTTCTTCTCTAAATTATTTTTATTTCTCTCGTTCTATAATCACTTGGACAAAAAAAAAAGTGTAAGTACCAATTTGAAAAAAGAATATTGTTCAAGTACTAATTTGTGGATTAATTTTTAAAAATAAATTCAATGTTTTGACTAATGAAAATACTAAATTTAAAAAATCAAGTATTAAAATGAGAAAAAAACATAATTTAAAGTTAAAAATAAATTAATTAGTAAAAGGAAATCCTTAGAAGAAAAAAAAAATTACAAGATTGGATTAGGTAAATTATATGCATGAGAATCCAAATGTGGTAGTAATTGACAAAAGAACATAAATTCTGGAAGTGTTTCTGATCATTTTTTCGCCTAAAGTTAAACGAGATGTCGTTGACTTTTCGTACAAATCAAAACACTTCCTCTTTTTAGAGTTACAAAAACAGCTTTTTTTTTTTTTTTTAATAAACAAGACACTTTTCTTTTTCCTTAATGTTTCGGCCATAAGTGTGTCCCATTCATTAACTGAAAAGCAACATTATGGAGTTCAATGGGGGATTTTAGCCAACTGCTGGGTATTATTAAGTATCAATTGAGTCTTAATTTAATTGATATTATTATTATTGTCAATGTAGAAGAACGGGAGTTTAAGTATGTCAAAACGCATTTATCCTCCTATTTAACAGTAAAGGAAGGGTTAAGAGTAGTTCTAGGCATTATATATATATTAACTAACAAATGGTATGCATCATACTCAATAAGGAAATAAATAGGAGAGGTGATTATTTTTCATCATAATGCATGAAAATTAATCCTTTTAAATTGGAACGATAAGAGGAGAGAAATAAGAGAGCTGCGTATGTTAGTTCAAAATGATGTATTTTTCAAATGTTTTATTTTATTTTCTTTCATTTTTCAAGTGTATTTGGTTGGGTGAAAAAGTAGAGGAGTGGAAGGAAGGAATGAAAAAGTGGAAAGAAAATAATTTTTGAGTGTGTTTCTTAAAGAAGAAAAGTGAGAAGAAATAGTCATTTTTAATCCTAATACATAAAAATCGATCATTTCCCAATTAAAATGATGAGAGGAGAGAAAATGAGAGAGAGATGTTTGTTAGCTCAAGATTTTGAATTTTCAAATGTTTTATTTTATTTTATTTTCTTTCATTTCTTTGACTCTATCAAGTAACGGATGGAAAAAACATTACATTTTCTTACCATATTATATATTATCCCAAAACATAAATTTTAATAGAATAAACGTTGAGTGTGCATAACAAAAATTAGCACTCATCATTATTACCGTATTATAGTGAATCGCAACTGTGAGTTAGGTGTCATGGGTTGCTCATGGGAGCCCGCAACCATGGCGCACTTGTGTGAGATGTCATTTGGCCCAACCGGACTGGCCCGTTGCTTGGAGAGATTGAAGGCCCATCTATAAAGCTTAACAAATATGGAACGTGATCTTCAAAGATATGTGATCCTAGATATGATATGTAATATTTAGAAGATACGATTCTACAATATTAGATATTTGATTTGTAGATAGCTTTTAATCTTAACTGTTGATGTACTTTGATCTATACCGTTGATTTTGAAGAGGCTTAACTATAAATAGAGGCCTCTCCCCCTCATTGTAATTCATTTGGCGAGTAATAGAATTTTGAGAGCATTCGCTCAAAACTTTCTTTCTAGTGTTCTTGCTTTTCTGTGGCTTTGTTCATCTTTCGAGTTCTTTCACTTTTCGTTCTTCCGCTTGTTCTTCATAGGTGCCTTAGAGGAATTCTGTTGAATCCTTAATTGTTCGGAGTTAGGCTGGCTTAGGCTTTTTTTGGGTGAAGAAACTGCCTAAGGCTGCACAGATTGCATGGGAAAAATTCTAAGTCCTTGACATTAGGAAGGTTATATATAGTTTAAGTCACGTACTTCCTTTTATATACTATAACATTACAACTAAATATAATAGGTTTTAGGTAACATACATGATCACAATAATATCTTATAATTATTTTCTTGTTTCAAATAATTTCAAAATTTATGTCGAGCTCGGAGTGTCACGTTATCATAAAATATCATTCATCAATACAACCAAGACAAACTTTATGTATATGTTCTTTAAATGTCTTTGGTTGTAAGACTTTAGTTAACGAATCTGCAATCATGAGATCAATTTTAATGTCATTTATAGAAGTTTTTGTTTCTAAACTTCCTTCTTAATGATAAGAATTTTTTTTCTGATGAATAATGATAAGAAATTTTAATTCCATATGTTTTGCATATTTGAATATGTTTCACTTGGAGAAAATACTACTATATAATTATCGCAATAAAATTTCAGTAGCTTAATAATGGTATCGAATATCCCAAGTCTTGAAATAAAGTTCCACAACTATAATGAATGAATTGTAGCCTCAAAACATGCCATAAATTCTATTTCCATCATAAATGATGCAACGACAGATTATTTAACACTTTTCCATGATACGACGCCATCAATTAATGAATAAATAGTCAAAAGTGCACTTCCTACCATCAAGACATTTAGCAAAATCTGAATTTGAATATCCAATCACTTTCAACTAATTAAATTTCTTATACATGTGCATGTAATTCCTTGTTCCTTATAGGTCTTTGCGGCCTTCCAATAATCAATTCCAAGATTATTTTGATATCTGTCAAGAATCTCAATTCCAAAGTTAATATTGAGTCTTATGTAGATCTTGACATACATTAAACTACTCACAACAAAAGCGTAAGGAATATATTTCATTATCTTTCGTTCTGTATCATTCTTTGGACATTGCATGAGATAAAATTTATCCCCTTAAATCTCTCTGGAACTTTTTCAAAATAGTTTTACTGAAACAATCCTAACAAACTTTGTGATCTATCTTGGAATATTTCAATTTCTATCACATTCATTTCGAAGTTATTTAAGAGAAAAGCTTCCGTCTCATTTAATATACCAAAAGCCATTTGCAGCAAGTAAAACATTGTCAACAATAGAGAATAATTTTTAAAATTTTTAAGAAATAAAAATTAAATTGATATTAAAAATAAAGTTGAGGGCTAAATTTATTATTTTTTAAAGATTAAGACTAAATTAATAGAATATATAAATATTAAAGGAATAAAATTAAATAAAGTTGAAGGTTAAATTTATTGATTTTTTTGAACTCCGTGAATTAGCCAGATAATTAGGGTGTTCATATAATCCAAGATGTGCCTAAGTTTAAATCATGTTGATATTATAGTTTTGTTGAAATTCACCAACAAAAATTTGTAGAAGTAACTAAAAAAATGTGACTATTTTATAAATTTCAAAAAGAAAAAAGACTTTTAAATTCACTTTACTATTTCATAAATTGTTTTTCACCTAATAACAATAATAATTTATATTTTTCACCATAAAAAATTATTTCCATTTTCCCTCTACCTTTTAACTATCCTCCCATACGGAATCCTTCTGCATTCCCCTAGAAGTGTGCATGAGCCGGGTTGAGCTCACCAAAATTTTAGGCCCGGTTCAATTCAAATAAAATTATTAAGCCTAAGCTAGGCACGCCTATATTAAATTTTTTAATTTATTTCATTAAATAAAAATTTAAAATATAATAAATCAAATACATTTAAAAACATAAAAATAAATATTAAAACAAAAAATAAATAAAAAGTGAGACTAAAACATTTCTTAAAATAATATACAATTGAAAATATAATAAAAAGTGATTATATTAAAATTAAAAATAAAATATAAATATGATTAAAATAAAAATATATATTTAGTATATAATTAAGGCCGGGCCGAACCAAACTCGGGCCAAAAAATTTTACCTAAAGTTCAACCTATTTTCTAAATAGACTTCATTTTTTTACCTAAATTTATATTTTTAATTATATTTCAAACTTATATTTTTACTTGAACCTTTTTATTTTTAGGGCGAAGCTTCGGGCCAGGCCGGTAGCGTGGCCAGACACACCTCTAATTCCCCTTACACGTAAAATTTATGGATTGGTTTTGTGTTAATTTGGTGTTGATGGTAACCCACTAATCACCAATCACCGATTCTTCACTTTCTCTCATTTGGTGGTCTGATTTGGTTCACTTTCGTCTTTGCCGACCACTCTGAATTATCAGTGCCGTATTAGCCGCGAATTCCGCGGGCGAATCCCTCACTTGTCTCATAATGCTCTAAAATGCCACTTTTTTCGTCATTTAAGGTCAGTAATTTGGACATATCTCTCCTTTAATCTTCTCTTTTTCCAAATTATAAATGGCTGGAAATTTGTGTGTTTATGTCTTCTAATTCTTAAGGATTTTGATTCTTCTATGTAGATTATGTGATAATCAATGAAAGTTGGTGCTCTCGTACTTCTGTAATGAATTTCAAAGACATGAATTTAAGTTGATCCTCGACTTCCTTTGATTTCAGATATCCTTCAGGTGGAAGAAATTGGTTTTATTTCCGTATGTTAGGGTTTCTTGTTTCCCAAATGTTATTTTGGATCCAATTCTTGAAGTGTATATATGAATATTTGAATGAATGTATGTATATCATGTTGGGGTTTCTTGTTTCCCTAATGCTGTTCTAAAGTGTTTATGGTTGAATCGTAGTTCTTAAATGCCGAAGTCGAAGAAAATTGAAGGGCAGAGACTAGTGATGAAGGAAAGAATTTTAGGTGACAATGAAAGTGATGCCGTCGGGGGCAAAGAGATTAGAAATCTTGATCACGTGCTTTCCCAATTTGTATACGAGGGCGATCATGGTGAGGAAAAGGTCTTGAAGGAACCTGAGATTGTGCGCAAAAGGATTGGAAAGAGGAAGATAGGAGATGTGCAAGTGCGAAAGGTTTCACCATATTTTCAAGGCAACTGCGAAAGACAGCTCAAGTCAATTACGCAAGTTGTGTACAAAGGTTGTAGTAATGAAAAGCTTTTGAAGGAAGGGGAAAACTTTAGCAAACAGAATAGAAAGCAGAGGAGAACGGATGCGGAAGTTGTAAAGGTCTCTCCTTATTTCCAGTCATGCGAAGAAAAGCAAAAGAAGACGAGTGAGAATCGGAAAATAAAACCCAGAGTGTTGAAACAGTCCCCCTATTTTCAGAAGAACAACGAAAGCTTGAGAAAACCAAGGAAGACGGATGAAGTTAAACCTTTACTTTCTGCTTCTCAGAAGAGAGATGAGGCTTACCAAAGAAAAACTGTCGATAATACATGGATCCCTCCTCGTTCTGATGCCCCACTTCTCCAAGAGGATCATACACATGACCCCTGGAGGGTCTTGGTTATATGTATGCTTCTCAATAGAACAACTGGGAACCAGGTTTCTTTCTTTCAGTCAAATGTCTTATTCAAATATTGCGTTTCTTTACTTAATAATGCTTGTTGCGGAACCTTTTCAGATGCTGTTGCTTTACTTTCTTTTCTCTCGGGGTTATGGTTTTCCTTCATTTGTTTATTTATTTGAATAAAAAGTTAAATCATATGAATCCACTTGTGAATTGCACCTCGACAATTATCAATGGCTGTTGACCACAATATATTTCCATGTCTTCCATCATAGCTGCAAAGTAGGTAAAAGTATCTTAGAGGCCCTTGTAGTAGGAGACAGATTGCGCTTTGCCCCCTCTAATAAAAAAAGGGCAAATTAGTCATTGTACATTAGATTATAGAACAAACTAGTCCTTTTTGTTAAAAATTTCATCCATTTGAACTATTAAAAATTGGTGTGCCTGACAGAATAACCAGACTGTGGCACATGGTATGCTATGTGTATGTCATGCTAGTGTACAAAGACCAGTTTTTAACAGTAGAAATGATGAAAATTTTAAAAGAAGGATCAATTTGTTCTTTGATCTAACATATAAGGACTACTAACCCATTTTTTGAGTAGAGGGGGCAAAATGCAGCCTGACTCCTACTTCAGGGGCCTCTATGGTACTTTTACCCGAAGTGGCTTGCCACTTTGAGCCTAAGAGCTAGGAAGGTGTCTTGCCCTTAGGACTTATAGTGTTCCCTATGCAAGCATCAATATTGCTTTCGCATATCATGTCATAACAACAATTATGTAAGTCCATTGCAGTCACTGTTTTCGTGTTTTATTTTTTGCCGAGATGAGTGGATCAATTATATATGCCTTTGTTAGGGGGATAATTAGCCTTGAATGCATCTATTCATTTTTAAAATATACATCAGTGACCCTATAGGGAAGTTACATTTATTTTGCAGTTCAAGGGGTAGCACTTTCCTGAGGTATTCTGTAACAAGGCTGGTTTTTACATAAAGAAACTATACTTGTTATGGTCCCTAATCAAAATGGATCTCCATTTGTGGAGTTATGTTTTTGTTTGTAATTGAAGGCTTGAAGCTGGGGTTTGAGACCAAAAGAAATAATGACCTAAAAACTGCAGTGATTTTGTGTGGTTTGTGAGAGGGCTATGTTTCAATAAGACTGCCTTAGGCTAAAAGGTCTCTCTGGTAGTCATTGATCCTAGCCTCAGGCCTAAGCATTTATGAGATTGTTCTACCATCCTTGTGGAAATCATTTTGTTTGACAAAATGGAGAACAAAACTAAGAATAAAATGTAGAAAACAATATAGAAGGCAATTATCCTTGTGTAGGAAGTTTTGTTCTCTCTCCAAAGGTGGCATCACCATCTCTTCCAATTGGTATTCCTCCCTGCTGTTCATAGTTTAAGTGTGGAAATTCTAGTTCTTCCTTACTTTTGGATGTTGTGTAGCTAAGAAACTCTCATGCTTGATTTCTGTCATCTGTAGCAGTTTCATGCTGGAAACATATTAGGTGGGGCTATATGATATAACCACATTTAATGAAGCCTGTATTTACTAATGGTATTGTGGATAGATTTTATCAGTTGGAAGGTGGAAACAAATTGTTATATGATTTTCATGAGATTCTCACTTAGTTATTATGGATAGCAGATCTTGATCATTTTATCAGTCTCATCACTGGCTGCAGAACTTCGTCGTGTTAATATGCAACGAGACGTCAAATTTTGATATTTCTAGCATGGATGGTAAAAACAGTCAAAGTAACAATTGTTACATTGATTGCAGACTAGAAAAGTATTATCTGATTTCTTCACTGTGTGCCCTGATGCAAAAACGGCCACTGAGGTTGCCACTGAGGAGATAGAAAAGGCTATAAAAACTCTTGGTCTTCAAAGAAAGCGGGCGGAGATGATACAACGAATGTCTCAGGAGTATTTATGGAAGGAATGGACTCATGTAACTGAGCTGCACGGTGTCGGAAAGTAAGTTATCTATCCAATCTTGTTGATCCCATTCTTTCCACGCCAAAGCAGTTTAGATTGTAACCTTTCCAGTGACCCTTTTCGGTGACCAGGTATGCTGCAGATGCATATGCGATATTCTGTACTGGAAAAGGGGATAGAGTAATGCCCACCGATCATATGCTTAACCATTATTGGAACTTTCTCTATGGACCCAAGAATACTTCAATATAGATAAGATTAGATGTTCTTTTCAATGAAAATATTTATATGTGATTAGGGTTTGATAAATTACTGAAGTTATTGAAGCAAGAAAGGTGTTTCAAGTTAGCATCACCAGCTTGTAGCTTTGCCAAGTACTTCATGAAGTGCTTATTTAGAATTTTTGTTTTTAGCTCATCTCATCTCATTGACATTTGATTATTTGTTTTCTCAACTGAATTAGGGGGGCGTAATGGCTCGAGCTCGACTCAAAACTCTGGGCACGATTCTTAACTTGAGGTCAATCGAACATCAATTTTTAAGCTCAAAGTTGACTCGAATTTTAAGCTCAAAGTTGACTCGAGATACAATCGACTACGTGAGCACAAGCTCATTTATCCTTTCGTATACTAGAGCTCAAAATTGAGTTGATTAAACTCATTTATAGATTTCCATGATTAAGGATGAGCTCGAGCTGGAATTACGTGTCTTATGTAAAAATTTCCTTTATACCATAACTCCATAGTTTTTAGTCCACACACACAAACTTCACACTTGAAATACTCATATTTTCAGCATTAAACCTATAAAAAAGAAGAAGATATATATAAAACTTTTCAATTCAAGGACTAGAAGATGAATAAATATTTCTAATATCGAAATATTCAAGATGGTCTCTATCAAGGTTCTGCCCAATTAATAACAAAGAAATATAATGCAACATTTGGTAACCATCTTTTGCTCGGATTGTATCTAAATTTAATTAACTTTAGCCTTATTTTATAATGATTTTGTTATACACTATAATTAAATTATTATTAGAAAAAGAAAAAGAAAAAGAAAAAGAAATAAAAACAAGGTTAGTGTTTTTTTGACCTTTGAACTTGACAATTAAATTCGCTTTTGTACTTATACCTTAAACTTGACACTTAAATTCATTTTAGTTTTTAAACTTGAAAAATGTGGAAGTGTAATGACATAAAACTCTAAAAATATGCCATATTATCACCTCAATATATATATTTGACGTGATACATTATCAAAATGTCATGTAATGTTTTTTTATTTGATCCGATAATCAATGCGAGTAAACGATGTCACATTGACATAATCTTTGCTTTAACTTTTTTTTATAAGAAAACATATTTTAATCAATCTAATGAAATCTCTTACAAATCATTTGTGACATTTTCAAAACTTTAAACATATTTTAAAATTATTTTAAATAATATTCTACATGTTAATACACAAAATAAATTTTACTAAGTCAAAGCTTCCAAAAAGCGAATTGCAAGCAAAGGAAATGTCACGATTCATGTATAACTAAAATAAAAATTTATAACTAAAACCTTTTGTTTCTTGTTTATGTGTTACAAGATTTGCTAAATAAGTGTAGTGGTAAGCATGTGTTATATATATATATATATATATATATATATATATGAAAGACTATACTATTAAGAATTAAGTATTGATAAAAATATTGCCTTCTCAAGTTGGTAGAATAGTTTGACATGGTTGGCAAGTTAATAGAAATTAAATTGCAATCCTTCAAATGATGATATAATACGGGTGCTTTTTTGACACAACACTTAGGAATATTCTTAAGGCCTTTTATATTTATATGTGTGGTGTTAAGGATAGATGCACATTTAGTACCATATGTGAGGAATTTGGGTGAGAATTCCAAATGTCCAAATTTTATTTTACTAAGATTATCAAAGGTTATATATTAAATGAAATTATAAATTGGTTTAATAACGTAGCATAAAATTAATAAGTTCATTTATTATTGTGTCGATTTGAATAAATTAAAATATGAAACTAATACTCTTTACAATACAATTATATTTATGATGAATGAACTTTTATGCTTATACTTGCTAATGTTTAAAGTATAACTTTTATTCCTACTTGTGCATACTTCTTTGCTTTTGGAGCAAAGTAAATGAGTACTTTTTTGAGTTTCTTACTAAACTTTATTTTTAACGTATCCTTTTTTTTGCACATAAATTTTTGAGTTGAGTTCATGAAACTAAATTGCGGACATATACTTATGAGTCAATGGTCATATATGTATGTATGTACTTAAGCTCTATATTGCTTTTATGGTCTCGAAAGTAAGAATGTTATTCTTTTGAATTTCATGATTTTTGTACATGGTTTGCTAGTGGAGCCCTAGCACGAAATAGTTATTAAACCTAAATTGGGTATCTATCTATTGATGATGAAGTTTGAAAATGATTTGATGATTTTATTGTATCTATTCATATGGTTTTAGTAGTTCTTAAAGTGTTGATATGAGTTGGTGGTGTTTGAAGATGATTTTTGAGCATTTTGAACTTGTATTTTTGCTCCCTACCCCAAGGTTTCAGTATCATGCATTTAAGTATTAAACATTAAAGTAAGTAGCTTAATTTTTACTTTAAGGGCTCAAGGTATCAGAACAAAGGTTAGTAATATTAGTTCAACTGAGAAAGTGAGCAAATTGTTACAATACTTAGTAGAAGTATCGATCTTTCTTCAGAGGTATTGATACCTCTACTTAAGTCCAGGCCAACTGCTTTGTTTTGGCTTATTTTGACCCTCAACAATTCATTTTGGTCTCAGACCCTTGAACCACTTCCAAAAGATTTTAAAGTTTCCCAATTTATTCCAAACTTGATTTAGTGAATTTATAAAAATGTTTCAAAATTTAAAGTTTTATACTTTTCCAAAATGCTTGACATATACATGATCCAGTGACACCTCCTATTCGTACTAGGCATCGAGATGAGTGTGGGGTGTTACATGTGAGTGGTTTGCTAGCGTTTAGGTTTTATTAAGTGTCTTTAGTATAGAGTTAATGAAGTTCTTTACAATCGTATCAATAATTTCGAATTCAACTAGATCAGTGGTTTAGCTTACTAGTGTTTAAGTATTTAATTGAGCAGAGACTTGTGCATATTTCTCTTAGAGGGTACAATCCTTAGAATACTTATTATCGAGTATTTCATTGTATAATATATACTATAGCTTGATTCCATGCGTTTACGTCCTTAATTTTTTACTCATTTTCATATACGCGAGACATGAATAATCATTGTTTCATCCGTTTCTAGCTTTCCATCCTTTTCAACTTCTCCCAAACAGTCTTAGCATTGGGTCGGCTTCTCCATCTTTTCCTTTTCACCTACATATTTAAACACAAATGAAGATAGCCCATACTAAAGATAATAAACTAACTAAAAATACACAAATGTAACACCAATGAAACTCCCAAACACTAAAAACCACTAATAAATCTTGTAATTTGTAACGACTCGTTAGTTAGGGGTGTTAGAAAGTGAAGCTAGAAACTCTATTCTCGTAAATTAAACCCGTAAATATTTTATTAAATATTTACAAATTTAGTTTAGTAGCGAATTAAACTTTGGATAGATAAATTGTATGAAGTTAGGAGTTATTAAGGTATAGGGACTAAATCACGTAAGGGCTAAAAGTTACATTATAGATTGAAATAAATTAAAGGGACTAAAGTAGCAATTATACCATTAATTAAATGGTGGGATGGTGACCGGGCATGTTTTAATGAATATGCTTGTGTATATTATATATATATATGTTATATATTAAGTTATAATAATATTAATGGATGATGCATAAAAACAAAAAAAAAATCCATTTCTTTCTTATATTTCACATGCAAAACAATTCGGGAGAGGAGAAAAGAAAGAAGAAATGCACAGCTAGGGACTTTAGGAGTTCAACCTCAAATTAGTTAGTGTAATTTAGTAATTTTCTTGTAATGTTTTCGTTTTTGAATCCTGATACCTAGGATTAGCTGACTCATGTTGCAATTTTTAGTATTGTTTAAGATTTTAAATGTTACTATTGTTGAATAGTTTAAGTATTAGGGGCTAAATAGATAGATTTTTAAGTTAGAAGTGGAAAATGACTAAATTCTGGAATTAACTGTTGATTTTGAGCAATGAGGACTAAATTAAGAAAAATTTGAAATTAAGGAGTAGAATTGGAAAATAAGGAGCTAAATTTAGTTTAGAGTGAAATTAGTATAAAAATTTGAGGTTAAATATGGATATTAAAATTAGTTTCGGTTTAGGGACTAAATTGAGGATTAAGCAAAATATAATAGAAAAATTGATATTCTTGTGAATTGAGTGGGTATGTTATTAATTTATTTTAATTATTTTATTCCGTAATAAACGTCGTTTCGAAATCCTCGAGTAAGAAGGGGGAATGACAAAATCGACGTCGAGTAGCTTGGAATATATAGTTTGTGTTTCTATAATCCGAATTGAGTTATAAACTATTGCATATTGCATTGTTATGTATGGTAAGCATTTGAGGTGAGTACTCTTGTACTTTGAGATTAAATTGAATCCATAGTTGATTGGAATGGACTAATTTTGCATATTATGAAATGTGTTGCTTATGTGAATATTAAGTTGAATATATGTGATAATGTCTATATATAAGATTGGGACATTTGATGTATTG
Organism: Gossypium arboreum; assembly: GCF_025698485.1. Lineage (NCBI taxonomy): Eukaryota > Viridiplantae > Streptophyta > Magnoliopsida > Malvales > Malvaceae > Gossypium > Gossypium arboreum. The sequence goes on along the minus strand of NC_069078.1, from coordinate 1,258,167 downwards.
AAAAGTGAATGAAACCCTATTAACTGTTTCACGCTAAGTCGGATATAGATGGCATGCCATAGGATAGGAAAAGTTCAGGGATTTCTTCGACCTTGAGACGATGAGGCACTGGGTGCCAATTTGCTTCGGTTTAACCGATGAGACACTGGGTGTCAACTTATATAGCGCTAGGCGCAATCATTACTTCGGATTTATCCGATGAGGCACTAGGTGCCAAATTGGTATGTTGGTTGGATCCGTGTATCCATCCGAATCTGAGTTGTGTTAATAGGGAAAATAAACTATAAAATCGATGTGTTCGATATTGAAATGACATGGTTGAGAAATGGAAATGAGATGTGAAATGAAATATGAAATGGTAGACTATTGTGAATATGGATTAAATTATGAGAAATGAAATCATAAATTGAAAGTAGAGATGAAATACGCCATTGAATGAATTGGTTTCTCAAATGCGATATGAAATACTATTGCCATGTACTAATATTTGTGAATTCTATTGAATGTGAATAAAAAATGAGTGATGGAATTATTGATTTGATACATATGTTTTATAACATTACTTATTGCATCATTATATCTTAACTATTCATATCAAGTTTAAATTGTTTGGATTATAAAAATACCATTTAGTTATATTCAGTGTACGATTTTGTTTTTCGTGCGTGGTTTAGGTACTTTCAGCCTATTGTTAACTTAGCATCCAATAGCGATCTCGAGTTCAAGTGTGGTGATGTTATATTTTGTAATGGCATGTACCTAGGAGGTTATTTGTTGAGGTGGTTTATAATGTGTTGATATTTTGGTTTTCTAGTTCGATAATGGTCATTTGTATATATATATATGATTGTAGTTGAAGCTATATTTGGCATGTTAGTTTGGCCTAAGTTTTTGGTATGTGTTTTTAGCTTAAAGCTTAATATACGAAGTAGCTAGATGTTAGTTCAATATTGGCAAATTTGGTATGAATGGAAGTCTTGAATGGTTGATGTGTTATTGATATATTTGAAGATATAAAATGTAGTACCAATAAGGGTACATTGATTAGGCACTTAGGATAATTGTTTTGACTTGTTTTAAGCATATTTAATCGAGTTTTGAATAGGTTAAATGACCGGTGAATTGGTTGCTTAGTGTCCAAGTAAACACAATTTGGTAAACTTGAGTGTTAAGTACATTTAGTACATACGGCCTGGGATACGGTCATCACACGGCCTTGTGTCATGCACGGGCAACACACACAGGCATGTGGCCAAAACGTGTAGAGTAATAGTATAAGTGTAGTTTCCACACGGGTTGACACACGGCTTGCGACACGGCCGTGTGACCCAAATCAGTGAGTTACACGAGCAGAGACATGCTGGGACACGGTCGTGTGTCTCAAGTCAATGAGTTATATGGGCAAAAACACGGGCTGGGACATAGCCACGTGTCTAAACTTCGAAAGTCACATGGTTTAAGGCATTTCACACGGCTTGGCCATACAGCCGTGTGTCCCCTGATTCTAGGCATTTCCAGATTTCACCCTAAACTTCTAGAATTGTTTCAAATTAGTCCCTTCCTTTTTTTAAACTATTTTTAGGTTCCGTAAACTTGTATTAAGGACTGTAGGAGTAACTTTTACTCTGAATTAGTATGATATAGCATGATTTATTATTAAATTGTATAAGACACTGTTAGAATTAAGTGACCCAAATTCTTATTTAAATAAAATACGATGGAAAATAAAATAAAAGTAAAATCCATATAGAACTAGACTTCTTTTATTTTATTTTAGAATAAGGTTTTAAACCTTATTAAACTCCATCTATTTTATATTGATTAGATAAGGTGTTTCAATCCTACTAGAATATGGCTTTGCAAGCCTATAAATAGACATAGTCTATTCCTCTTGTATTTGAGTAAAAATTTTCGACATAGTGAATTTTCTTCTCCTCTGCCGTGGTTTTTTTCCGAAAGGGTTTCCACGTAAAATTTATGTGTTCTTTATTTTATTTATTTTATTCTATTTTATTTTTCACAAATTGGTATCGAGCTTCCGGGTTATTCATCTCGATCACGGTAATGGCGTCTTTGAAGTATGAAATTCATTGTTGGATCGCAACACCGATTTGCGTTGTGGCAAATTAAGATGCAAGCGCTTCTTGCACGATGGATCTAGAGGATGCCCCGCTAGGATAGATAAGATGCCTTCGACATTAACAGATGAAGAGAAGAAGCGTAAGGATCGAAAGGCATTAACACAATTACATCGCATTTGTCCAACGAAATTTTGCGGGATGTGATGAAAGAGAAAACCGCCACGCATTATGGAAGAGGCTAGAACAAATATGTATGTCGAAAACTCTAACAAGCAAGTTGCATATGAAGCGGCGTCTTTATGCTCATCGTTTGGAGGAAGGTGCGTCAGACACGAACACTTAACAAAGTGTTTAAAGAAATTCTCTCAAACTTGGAGGCCATGGAGGTTCAGTATGATAAGGAAGATCTAGGGTTGATTCTACTTTGTTCGTTGCCCCCGTCTTATTCAACCTTTAGAGACACAATTTTATATAGCCGCGAGTCTCTCACAGTTGATGAGGTTTATGATTCTTTAACCTCGTATGATAAGATGAAGCATCTTATGGTTAAACCCAACTCTCAGGGAGAGGGTCTCATTGTTCGTGGGAGACAAGACCGGAATGTTGATGATGATCGTGGTAGAACACAGGAACGGAATCCTCGTGGTAAATCTAAGGGTAGATCGAAATCTTCAAACAGAGGTAAAACTTGCAACTTCTGCAAGAAGAAAGGGCACATTAAATCTGAGTGCTATAAGCTACAAAATAAGATTAAAAGGGAGGCTGCGAATCAAAAGGAAAACAAATGAAAATTTCGGTGAAGGCGATGTTGTAGAAGACTACGATGATGGTGAACTTCTAGTTGCTTCATCAATGATTCTAAAGTAAGCGAGGAGTGGATACTTGATTCAGTGCACCTTCCACATGAGTCCCAATCGGGATTGGTTTACAACTTATGAAACGATGATCTGAAGGTGTTGTTTTGATGGGAAATAATGCTTCATGTAAAATCGCAGTGTTGGAACAATTAAAGTTAAGATGTTTGATGGAGTTGTCGAACACTTAGTGACGTGCGGCATGTTCCGAATTGAAAAGAAATTTAATTTCGTTGAGTACTCTTGATTCAAAAGGGCAGATACACAATTGAAAGTGGGGTTTTAAAGATTTCAAAGGGTCCCTTGTTGTGATGAAAGGGCAAAGAAAGATTGCCAAGTTATATGTTTTCTGTGGTTCTCTCATATCGGTGATGCAATTGTCGCTTCCTCTTCCTTGTCGATGATGATATTACTAAACTTTGGCATATGCGCCTAGGGCATATGAGTGAGAATGGCATGGCGAATTAAGCAAAGAGGACTTCTTAATGGGCAAGGAATTTGCAAACCGAATTTCTGTGAGCACTGTGTTTTGGGAAGCAAAAGAGAGTTCGATTCACTAGAGGAATCCATAACACGAAGGAAACGTTGGAGTATATCCATTCGATCTGTGGGGCCGTCCGAGTGCCTTCGAGAGGTGGAGCTAATTATATGCTAACCTTTATTGATGATTTTTCCGAAAAGTTTGGGCGTTCTTCCCGAAGCGAAAAGCGATGTGTTTTCCACATTTAAGTCTTGGAAAATTATGATTGAAAAAGACGGAAAAGCAGATAAAATACCTCCGTGCATGCATAATGGCTTAGAGTTACATTCGATGAGTTTAATAGATTGTGCAAGTCGGAAGGATCATGAGACACTTGACAGTTCGTCATACTCCACAACAAAAGCGGCGTTGCGAACGAATGAACGAACGATCATGGAGAAGGTTCGATGTATATTGTCAAATGCCAACTTACGAAGTCATTTTGGGCGAAGCGACCTCATCGCATGTTTTTGATCAACCGATCTCCATCCGCTTGCCATTGAGAAAAGACTCCACAAGAGGTATGGTCCGGTAATCCCGCTAATTATTCGATTTAAAGATTTTTGGGTGTCCTGCGTATGCTCATGTTGATAATGGAAAATTGGAACCGAGATCCATTAAATGCGTTTTCTTGGTTATAAAGTGGTGTAAAAGGCTATAAGTTATGGTGTCCTGAAAATAGAAAAGTTGTGATTAGCAGAGATGTTGTTTTTGATGAAACCGCTATGCTACCTAACTTATCTCTTAAAGACTCTTCCAATAAAGAAAACCAAAAGCGGTGGAGCATCGATTAATACGTAATCAACTCCTCAAGCCAAGACAAAAATTGAGAATAGAGTTGCTTCTTCACCGCAATACTCTATCGCCAAAAACAGGACAAGAAGAGAAATTAAACCTCCAAAGAAGTATGCCGAGGTTGATCTAGTTGCTTATGCTTTAAATGTGGTGAAGATATAGATGCGAATCAAGAGCCATTTAATTATTCCGAGGCGATTAGTGTGAAGACTCGAAAAGTGGATGTTTGCTATGCAAGAGGAGATGGAATCACTCCACAAAAACAGAACATGGGATCTTGTAAAACTTCCTAAAGGTAAAAAGGTCATTCGTTGTAAATGGGTGTTTAAAAAGAAAGAAGGGCTCCAGGAGTTGAAGAACCCAAATATAAAGCAAGGCTTGTTGCAAAGGGTTACATCAAATTCCGAGTGGACTTCACAGATGTGTTCTCTCCGGTTGTTAAGCATAGTTCGATTCGAGCTTTGCTTGGTATTGTTGCCATGCATGATTTGGAGCTTGAGCGGTTAGATGTAAAAGCGCATTTTGCATGGAGAACTTGAGGAAGATATTTACATGCAACAACCGGAGGGTTTTATAGTCTCGAAAAAGAGGACTATGTTTGCTTCTGAAAAAGTCCCTTTACGGTTTGAAACAGTCACCAAGATAGTGGTACAAGAGGTTTGATTCCTTTATGACTTCTCATGATTTCAAAAGAAGTAGTTTTGACAGTTGTGTCTACTTTAAGAAAAACAGTGATGGTTCTTTCGTGTATCTACTTCTTTATGTTGATGACATGTTGATAGCAACAAAAGATAAAAGAGAGATAAGAAAGGTTAAAGCCCAACTAAGTGAAGAATTTGAGATGAAAGATTTAGGACCAGCAAAGAAGATACTTGGTATGGAGATTCTCAGAGATAGAAAAGCAAGTAAATTGTACCTAAGTCGGAAGGGTACATTGAGAAAGTTCTTTGCGGAGTTCAATATGCAGAGTGCTAAGCTGTTAGTACTCCTTTAGCGACCATTTCGGACTTTCATCGGCCTTATCTCCTCAATCGATAATGAGATTGAGTACATGTCACATGTTCCATACTCTAGTGCAGAGGATCTCTCATGTATGCTATGGTTTGTTCACGTCCGTTATCATATGCGGTCGGTCGCGATTAGCGATACATGACGAATCTCGTAAAGAACACCGGAAAGCGATTCGATGGATTTTAAGATACTTACGAGGCACTACTAATGTTTGCTTACAGTTTGGAAGAACTAAAGATGGAGTTATAGGGTATGTTGATGCTGATTTTGCTGGAGACCTTGATAGAAGAAGATCTCTCACAGGTTACGTCTTTACAATCGGAGGTTGTGCAATTAGTTGGAAAGCCACTTTGCAAACTACAGTCGCTTTGTCTACCACTGAAGTTGAGTACATGGCGATTACTGAGGCTTGTAAAGAAGCTATTTGGTTGAAGGGACTATTTAGTGAACTCAATGAAGACCTTCAAATCAGCACAGTATTTTGTGACAGTCAGAGTGCCATCTTTCTTACAAAAGATCAAATGTTTTATGAGAGAACAAAACACATTGATATTCGGTATCATTTTGTTCGTGATATTATTGCTCGTGGTGATATTGTTGTGAGCAAAATTAGCACTCATGAAAATCCTGCAGATATGATGACTAAGTCACTTCCTATAACCAAGTTTGAGCATTGCTTAGACTTGGTTGGTGTTCATTGTTGAAGTTAAACCCTTAAGGGGTTTTTGGAAGAGGTGAAGAACTTGTTTATTGAAAGTTCGCGATGAAGAACTTGTTCATTGAGAATTTGTGTCAAGGTGGAGATTGTTAGAATTAAGTGACCCAAATTCTTATTTAAATAAAATACGATGGAAAATAAAATAAAAGTAAAATCCATATAGAACTAGACTTCTTTTATTTTATTTTAGAATAAGGTTTTTAAACCTTATTAAACTCCATCTATTTTATATTGATTAGGATAAGGTGTTTCAATCCTACTAGAATATGGCTTTGCAAGCCTATAAATAGACATAGTCTATTCCTCTTGTATTTGAGTAAAAATTTTTCGACATAGTGAATTTTCTTCTCCTCCGCCGTGGTTTTTTTCCGAAAGGGTTTCCACGTAAAATTTATGTGTTCTTTATTTTTATTTATTTTATTCTATTTTATTTTTCACAGACACGATTATGAAAATATTAAATTAGCATACATTGCTCCTGTATCATGTGAGTTAATATTTAGCTTGCACCATTGCTTGTGATGAAATTAAATGTTCTGATTGGTTAGTAATGCATGTGACCCTAATCTGACAACGAAAGAGGTTAGAGGAGTTACATAATTTCACTCAAAAGTACAAGAGTGTAAATTTCACTCAGCACTTGAACAATTATCAACAGGCCAACAGATATGGAATACAAGAGTAATAACATAAAATTGGATATAATGTTTATTTTTTATTAACTTTATTAGTAACATTATTGTCAAATATTTTCTTGAACAATTTTAAGTTTTGTTATTTGTTTACAATTTTTTCTCAAGTATTATGAACAATGTTTTACAATAATTAATATTTTTATTTAGAATTTAAAATTATGTAGTTATTTAATTATAAATTATACCACTAAACATGACATTAGAAATTACAATATAACTATATTTTACCAAATCAAGATTTTTGTAATTATAAAAGGTTTACTTATTTTGCTAGTATTTATTGAATTACTTTTGGTGTCAAAATGCACAAAAGTTTTTTTTTTTATACTTTTTCCTTGACGTAGAGTTGTTTACTTTTATATATATAGGAATTACTATGTGATATACTCGTATGTGCTTATTTTTAACCAAAACTTATCGAATTAAGTACGATTTTTTGAAATTTATTGGAATAGGTTGATTTTAGAGAGATTGTGTGAAAACACATTCAGTTGAACTCATTTTTAATGGATTTTGTAGGAAAATGCAGCAAAGCGCGTCAATTAGTCATGTTTTCCCTATTTTCTCTCACTGGTCGGTTTTAGGGTTTTTAGTTTTAGGGGTTTTGTAGATTTTTTAATTTTTAATTTTTAAATTCTTTTAATATATTCTTTAGGATTCTTTATAAATTTTATATTTGTTAAAAATATAAATTTTGGAATGTTTAAATTTACCCATGTAAATTTTTTTATTAATTTTTATTGAGAGAGATCAATTTGTTCATTTTTAAAATTAGCAGGGACGAAAAAGGGTATTTACACCAACCTGTTATTTGAATTGTAAAATTCATCTCGATTCGAACTTGAAACTCAAATTACTTATTTGAATCAAATCGAGTTTTACTCACTTTTAGATGAACGAGTAAATATGCTAAAAAAACCATGCATATTTTTGAAAATATTATCCTGGGATGGTGAGGGGCAATTTTGAGGGGGGTTTGACAATGGGAGAGTTTGGGATTCAAAATTTCGTCTAGTTGGTTGCACTTTGCTAACTTAGAAGGAAACGCGTCTAGCTAGAAATGATTTTCCTATAAAATCCACTGAATACACGTCTAACTAAATACGTTTTTACATGCTCTCTAAAATTAATCTATTGTGATAAATTTTAAAGAAAATGGCGTAATCGAATAATTTTGATTAAAAATCAGCATATATGTATACTTCATATAATTAGTGAATTTGTTGATAGTTTATATAACGAATATAACTTTTGCCTTTTATCAAAGCTGGAAAGTGGATCACAAGATATAATTAGGTGCAAACAATAATTACAATTCAATCAATACAATTCTCGTGATTGGTCAATTTAAAATGTAATAAATCATTATGACTAATTAAATGTAAAACAATCAAGGGTAAATTACACTAATAATCACCTAACTATTAGTAAATTTCTTTTTAGTCATCCAATTATAAAAAGTTAAAAATGATCATATGATTATCCAATTTTATTTATTTTTTGGTTACCAGTTAGCTAACTTAAAAATGAAAATACTCAAAAATTCAAGATAGTTGAGTGAACAAAGAAGACAAAATTAAATTGTCGAGTGATCATTTTATAACTTTTTATAGTTGAGTGATTATTAGTGCAATTTAGACAACAATTAAAAAGTCAAAGTGAACAAGTTGGTGATGATAAAAGCTTACATCAATCTCCAGTCCAAGAAAGCAGGGAAGTAAAAAGAGATGTTTAATGTAAAGGTTGAATGGTTGGTTTCAAAGCATTGATTATGACTGTTAGATGACGCCACCAACTAAACCAAACCCTTTTTAACTTCGTATTGGCTTCACCTTGACTATTAGCTTAACACTTTTCACTTCCACAACTCTCCCATCATCCATGTAGCTGAACAAACACACTTGAATGGTGACCATTTCGCTAATCTTAATACTTTTTAATGGTCATACAATTTCAAAGCAATATGGATCAACCATTACTCCCCAAAATACGCCAATCCACCCCGCCACATCTCATCACCAATGATGCCATCATCCCTATCATCCCAACACCAAGTACTTCCTATGTTAATCTCCTTGCCAACTTGAAAAACCACAAAACCAGACTCACCCGTCGTTCACACTCGGCACCCTCCGTTTTCACCGACGTTAGGGAACCATTTCAAGGCCGAAAACCGTCCGAGAAATCGGCTCCTTTCATCGTTCGTCAAGCCTTCATTTGGCTCATCATATACATATTAACCGGTATACTAATGTTTTTAACTAGTGAAAGTTTCAAAGGCACCGAAACTTTCAAACCCGTGGATGCTTTATACTTCATGGTGGTCACGCTATGCACAATTGGATATGGTGATATCGTCCCCAACTCAGCATTCACTAAGCTTTTCACTTGTTTCTTCATACTAATCGGCTTTGGATTCATTGATATATTACTCAACGGATTAGTTACTTACATTTGTGACCGACAAGAATCGGTTCTTTTAAGCGCGGTTGATGAGAATCAATTCAACACAATGGTTCAAACATACATGATAGATAAAGCCAAAGGAAGAATGAGAATCCGAATGAAAGTAAGCTTAGCATTAGTAGTCGTCGTTGGGTGCATCGCCATCGGCACGGTAGCCGTCCATTTTTTGGAAAATTTGGATTGGGTTAATAGCTTTTATCTCGCTGTTACATCAGTGACAACCGTTGGTTATGGTGATTTTTCTTTTGAAACGTTAATGGGGAGGTGTTTTGCTGTTCTGTGGTTGCTTGTAAGCACGTTAGCTGTTGCGAGGGCTTTCCTTTACTTAACTGAGTTGAGGATTGAGAAAAGAAATAGAAAAATTGCGAAATGGGTTCTTCAGAAGAAGATGACACTAGGAGATTTGGTTGCTGCAGACCTCGACAATGATGGATCCGTTAGGTATTGGCTTCTCATCGTTCCCATATCTACTTTGTATTTCAAACATCCTTACTACTTCAAAGATGAACATGTTATATTCAAGTATGATTTTCCAATATAGAAATATTCAATTTTTTAAAACTTTTCCATGTAATTGGAGATACAAATAGTTTAGATGAATGTAGGGGTTAGATCAATTTAGTCCTTCTAATATTAAATGAATCAATTTAGTCTTTTTACTATCAAAAAAATCAAATAAGGTCAAACTGAAATAGAGTTAACATTTATAGTTTAAAAAATATCATCCTATGTCTAACAGAGTTAATATTTTTAAAGTTTTAATGGTCCTGTAAATGAAATATAATTCCGTTGCAAATTGGACTTACTTGATTCTTTTTAATAGTACAGAGACTAGATTGATCCAGAGATGGATATTTTAACTCAAACACTTATTTTGAAGTTTCTAATTTCTATGATGTTAAAGCATCATAAATGATACAACATTAACCATCTGAGCATCATGACACCTCTTTGATCATGGTATTTACTAATTTTGTGATATTTAATGAATGTAAATTAAAGCCTTTTAGTTCTGTATTTGTTGCAGTAAATCTGAATTTATAATCTACAAACTTAAGGAGATGGGGAAAATTGCAGAGAAAGACGTTCTGCAGATCTGTGACCAGTTTGATGCACTAGACAATAGCAATTGTGGGAAAATTACAGTTGCTGATCTCATGGATAGTAGCTAACTATTTGGTGTAAGATTCGGTTAAGGCTATGCATCCGATCCCGACCTTTTTCAAATATTTGGAGGATCATTCGTACATAAATGTTAAAAAGAAAAAGAAAAATGAAGAGTCGAAAAAGAAAAAGAAAAATGAAGAGTCGAAGCAGTATATACAGACTACAATGATGTTCCATTAAGGAGGAACCATATCTTGCAATGGAGAGAGCCTAATTGCACAAAAGCAGAACCACAAGATTCTGTGATCATTTTCAGCTTGTAAAAAAGGCAAGCAGATAGTGTTGCAAGCGGGATGTTAGACAATAGTAAATTTGAGCAATTCTTTGCAAATTATAACAAAGGGATTCTTACTATTTTATTTTTTATTTTTTTTGCTTGTATTTTTATTTATTGTACTCAAGCAATGGGGTTGCCCTTGAGAAAAAGACAATGACCCGAGATAGATCGACAATCATCCGAACAAAACCTACTAAGCTAAGATCTTTGGATGCCTTGAATAACAACCCATGATTGAGGGTAGTGTTAGAGTAGTAGCAGTTGAGTAGTTAGCCAGTTAAAGAAAGGTTAAAGAAGTTAGCAGATAGTTACAAAAGTTAGTTAGAGCCTTTAATATCATGTGTATAAATACAAACCTTAATGAGCTTTGTAAGCAAGATCATGATTAAACAAATCTTCTCTTCATAATTATTTACTTGTTTAGTATTTCATGGTATAGTCAAACATGGTATCAAAATTCTTTATCCTCACGGATTGATCCTACGAAGAACTGTTCATATTGTTTACCAGCTCAACTATGACTTTCACTGTTGCCCCAGCAATGGCTTCTGTTTTCACTGATGGTGTCTTTGATAGTCGTTTCTTTTTAACCAAGAAGATTAATATACATCTTGATGATTCTAATTACTTGCTATAGAGACAACAAGTGCTTCTTGCCATCAAGACTCACAAGTTGCAATAATTTCTTGATGATCAGACGATTCCTCCTCCCACACTTGTTCCTGATGATGGTAGTGTTCTTCATGAAAACCCAAACTTTGCTCGATATGAACAACAAGACAGTGCACCTGCTTCTTGGCTTCTATCTTCCGTCAGTCAGAGTGTTCTTCCTCACCTCATATGTATGGATTCGAGTTCTCAAATCTAGAATACACTTGTTACCATTTATGGCAGCAAAAATACGTCTAGGTTAATGTTTTATAGACGTGCTCTTCATTCTCAACGAAAGGGATCACGTATCGATAAAGGATTTCTTGATGAAAATAAAGAACTATTGTGATAATCTTACAAGATGAGGTGAAGTAATTAGTGAACACGAACATGTGCTGAAGCAGGGTTACAAGCTACAATGGTTGATGTGTCTAGTTCAGCCAATATGGTTATAAATCGTCTAGTTGACTCTGCTGATAGTGTCCATACAAACATATTGTCCCAACTCAACCTTTGGATGAGGTCGTGGATGTGGACGCTCATCTAACTCGCGTATTCAATGTCAACTATATTGGAAAACTGGCCATCTTACGGATCGTTGTTATCATCAATCTGATACCAATTATAAAAGTACAACATATCGACCTCTTCTACAAGCCAGCATGTGCATGTTTTTCAATGGGGCTTCAATGCCCCCTTGGATGCCTCAGTTTAGTTCATTTATGCTTGTTTTGCCTCCTATAATGAACTCTCAAGGCAGTTGAGTTTTCTTTGCTCCATCATCTCAGATGCAACAATTTAAATCAAGATTTTTCTAGCAACTTATAGCAAATCACAAATAGAAGTAGATGTAACAACCCATTTTTAGTTAAATTGGAACAGTGGTTTCGGGACCACAAATACAAAGTCAAAATATTTATTTTATTATTATTTTAATGCCTACAGTATGATATTATGTTGGTTTGAAAATTTCATTAAGAAATTTTATTGTTTGAATGGTCAATTTGATAAAAAGGACTAAATCGCGTATAGTGTAAAACTTGAATGTGACATCCCAAAGTTGACCCTAGTCGGGATATGGTTTCGGGACCACAAAACCGAGGCATAAAAATAATTTAAAATTTATTTTGATGCCTATGATATGTGTTAATTTGTGTGTGACATTTTTGATGATTGATTTAGTGTTATAAAGGTGAATTTCACTAGAAAGGACTTAGTAGAAAACTTTGGAAGTATGACGGGGGAATGTGTAATGACTAATTAAAGCATGCATGCAAAACAATGGCCTTGCATGTCAAATATCCCTCTTTTTATAAGAGGTGGCCGGCCATGACAATGAGGGATGGGCAAAACATGTCATAGACATGTTTTGTTGGTGCATTAGGGAGAAAAGAAATAAACAAATAAGCATAGGTAATAAAGAATGAAAAAAATGTGTGTGAATGAACCCTCCCTATTGCCGTGTATTGAAGAAAAGAAAAGAAAAAAAAATTGATCATCCTTTCATTCTCTCTTGACCGAAAATCCTAAGGAAGAAAAGGGAATTTTTGCTTCATGATTGGTTTGGAAGAGGATTAGGAAGGGGTTTGGCTATACTTGCATCAAGATTAAGGTATGTTTGAGGTTGTGCCATGAGATTCATGCATGTTTTTAGTTACTAGCTTGATGTTCTTATTAGCCCATGGTTCAAATCTTTGTTATATCATGGGGACGGTATTTGGCCAAGGTGGATTTTGTGTTAATGCCATTGCATGTTAAATATGAAGCTTGTTAATGGTATATGTGATGGGGGATTGATAGCTCTTGGACTTTCTTTTTAGTATTTTTGAGTAAGACATTAAGTTCTTTGCTTAATCATGACCAAAATGATGGTGTTGTGATGTATTCGGTCATGGTATATCCACAAGTATGATTCATGCATGTTGCATGGTAGGTAAGATTTGAGCTTTGGATATGTGTTTATATTTGGATATAAACAACTTAAGATTCGGCCCTTGCACCTACATGAATATGTGTTTGCACATGATGAATTGGTATGACATATATACTATTTCAAGGTGTATATTTGCTTGTGATGATGTTTTCGGTTATGTAGTAAATGAGAGATGTGCATTGAGCTACAATATGTAATCGTTAGTTAGTAAATGCATGCTGTTTTTTTTGTGTGTGGTATTAAGTGTAAAATTGGCCTCAACATAGACATGCATACTCGGCCAAATGAAGTAGATTGGTGTGCATGTTTTCGGTTAGAGGCAACCGTATTGAAGCCTTATCTTGGCTTAGATAATTGACTAAATGGGTAATAAGTGAGGATGGTTGCCGAATATACAAACATACATATGCATGTGTAATTGAATTATGAATGTTTAGCAAGATGGTTAAACTAGTTAATTTATTGATTAAGCTCAAGGAGTTAAAGAAGGAGAATCAAGCAAGGGAAAGACGAAGGTCATCGAGTAGCCGACTTGGACTGTTTTACCCAACACAAAGTAAGTCATTAAGCGTATATTTGGTGTTGATTTAAATGATCAATATATATATATGCAAATGTGTTTAAATGAGTTGATGTGTAAACGGAAATGTATGTGTATGGAATGATGCCATTGTTGAATGTATAAAGGCAGCAAAATACATAAGGTATTGGTCTCGGCACTAAGTGTGCGGGTATAAATGGACACGGTGACAAGATTGGCACTAAGTGTGCGGGTTTAAATTGTACAGCACTAAGTGTGCGAGTTTGATTATATAGCACTAAGTGTGCGAGTTGAATACATATAGCACTAAGTGTGCGGATTCACTATATGCTCTTGCATTACAATTGGCACTGAGTGTGCGACATTATCGAGCTAATCCCGGACAGCGGATCGGGTAAGTACCTTGAGCTCGTGACGAATAGGCAATATGTTCATGCTCGGGGTTGAGCTTGGTAAGCTTTAAATCTATGTGATGATTGAAATTGTATGATTGTGGTGGAAATGAGTTAGTGTGTGAAAATGCCTCAAATATCTTGTTGTGTAGAATATGAAATGTGGATGTATGACTTGGTATGAGATTGAACCGAAAGGTCCGAGGAATTATGGTATAGATTCGATATGGATGAGTACCTAGCCTCGTTTATTGTTTCATGTTGTAGTAACTTTATCAATGGATTGATGAATGCTTATGACTTACTGAGTTATAAACTCACTCGGTGTTTTCTTGTCACCCATTTTAGGTCTCTCGGACTCGTATTGTTTGCGTGATCGGAACCGTCATTGAAGTCATCACACCGGCTGGAAATCTTTTGGTATTGTCTTCGTTGTTGAAGAACATTTGGCATGTATAGGCTATTATGTTTTGTTGAACTGTGGGTTGTAAACTTTAAGCCATGTGAAAATGGCCTATGTGGTCGTCGAGTGGGATGCTAGAACCTATAGCCACGAGTCTTAGAAACTTTAATTTTGATAAGGTGGCCATAATTTGTGTCATGTATGATGGATGATTAAGGCCAAGGAAAGATTCATGAAATTGGCATAGTCTACTGCAGTAACTGTTGCGGACAGCAGCAGCGAGATGAGATTGAAAAATCATTAAAAATAGTAGAAGTAGAATTAAATAGTGAATAAATTATGAAATTGAACCTTGATGAATCTATTTTTATATGGATGAAACGAAACGACCCTATGAGCAGTATACTGAGAGATATTAAAGTTCTCGTGAGGCAGGGCCAGAACGGTTTCTGGGTCCCCTGTTGCGACTTTGAAAATTTACTATAAATTATCCAGAAAGAATTAGAAGTCATGCCTTATATGTGCAGATTCCATTTTGAGTCTAGTTTCAGTAGAAACAATCGGCACCAGTATTAAAGCCCTGTACAGAGAGATATTCAAGTTGTAACGCACGAAGGTCAGTGTAGTCGACCCCTGTAACATGGGTGAATTTAATTAATAAACTGTACCAATTGGCCCAACCAAAAATTCTAGAAATAAATCCATGGATGGATATATGGGTCTAAATTCAGGGAAAATTTACGGAATCAGTTTCCGAGTTTTGGAACTCGAGATATGATTTTTAAGGCGACAGTGACGCAGTTTTCCAGCCTGTCTGGAAATGCCAAATTGGTTGGTACTTTGAGAGGATTTGGCCCGTTAACCCCTCGTGTCCGACACCGGCGATGGTCACGGGTTCAGGGTGTTACATTGAATTTTATTAGTTAAAGGTATCTATTAGCTATAGAACATTACAGTGAAGGTCCTTATGTGGTTATTAACCCATTTATAACATAATGGATGTTAGTGGCATGGCATTTGGAGTAATTATTTAGTATTTTAAAGGTTAATTATGTAAATTAGTTTATAAAGGTTAATTAAATAAAACAAATGAATTTATTCATGCATTCATCTTCTTGAAACCGATTCTTCATTGGAAAATAGAGCTGGGGATTCAGAAACTTTATTTCCTTCAATTAGATATGTGTTTTGTCCCGATTTTTAATGATTTCTACGTTTTTGAGATCGTTGCAGCTTATTCTAGCTAGCACAGGGGCTAATTTGTAAAATTTTTAAAGATTTATCATGTTTCCATTGTTGAATGCTTGAGTAATTTGATGACTTATGATATATTTGGAAGGTTTAATGTTAGATTAATAGCTTTTGTAAAGTGATTTTCGACAAAAATGTCAAAAAGGGATTAAATTGAGAAAATGTGAAATGTGGTGGTTAAAAGTGTGAATAAATTGAAAACATGGGCTTCTAGTAACATGTATTAAATTTGGCCAAGCATAGGTTTGTATTAAATTGCATGAATTTGAAATTTTATGTGATAAGGACTAAATTGTGAAAATTTGAAACATTAGGGGAAAATGTGTAAATTTGCCAGATTGTAAATTGTAGGCTAAATTGAATAGACCGAATGTTGAATGTGCTAAATTTGATAATATATAGATCAAGATAAGCCGAGATCGGGATTACATCGGGAAAAAGGAAAATTGGATGAATAGTCGATAATTTCCATCCGAGCAACTCGAGGTAAGTTCGTATAATTAGAATCGATTTTTTTAAATACTTGTAATTATTTGAAATGAAAATATAATTAAGTAAATGGTATTACTGAGTTCGGATGACTAATTGATGAGAATTATTGAATATCGAGTCTTGTTTGAACCGTAAAAAGTTGTAGGATACGAGTGACACGTTGCTAGGGTTACTGTTTTGGTTGAGATCCTACATGTGTTACGGACTCACTACAGCTCGTATGAGCTTGCCTATATATCAGCTCGTAAGAGCTTACTATTTTTAGCTCATTAGAGCTTACCGTTTCAGTTCAATAGAGCTTACTGTCCATCAGCTCAAGAGGAGCTTACTGATCATAGCTCGAAAGAGCGGAAATGATAATGAATTGATGGATTACTGATTTATATACGAATGTATATCATCCGAGTATTCCTCGATATTCTAATAGGTTCAACGGACATAAATTCTGTTATTTGTTATGTAAAAAAGCTATGTGTTTATATGGATGAGTTACTGTTATCGAATGAATTGTTGTTTATGTGATTGAGAGTGAAATGTTACAAGTGATATACATGATATATGAATTTGATATGGTACAATGTATTGAGTATTAAATTGAGATAACGGATGATTACATGCACTTATGTGACTAACTTGTTGATGAATGCTTGTGTTCAGGCATTTGGTAATTGACTTGAGTATACCTTATTTATTGTCTTGATTATGTATAAATGGTAAGTTTAATTCTGAATTATATGGGCTTACTAAGCTATAAAGCTTACTCTGTTTCTTTTTCGTGTTCTATAGAGGTTCGATAGCTCACTCGATTCAGATAAAGTCGGAGATACGTATCACATTATCCAGTTGCCGATTGGTACCTTTGAACTCATGGATATATGTAAATATGGCATGTATAGGCTAGTTATAAATATGATAGTTATGGTTATCTGAGTTATTGATTTTGGTTTATGTTGTGGTATAAGATAAAGCCATGTGATTTGGCTTAACTTGGTATAATGCTTTGGTTGCGTATAAGTATTCAATATGGTATGTTTTGGCAAGTAGTAAATGGAATGGAAATATGCAAATGTTGTCTTGATATGTGATAGGCATACAAATGGAAAATGCTTGATTATAATTTAGGTATTTGAATACCATGTTCGGTTGGTTATATTGTTTGAATATTGAATTTAGAAATGATTGTGGTTGAATTGGTATAATATGTGTATGAAATGTTATGGATTAGCTGCCTATTGAGTTATAAAATGTTGCAAATTATGCTTGTGCAGGTATGTAAAAATAGGGTGGCAAATTGGCTTAGTAAATAGCCTATTTTTGTTCACACAAGCAAAGACACAGGCATGTGTCTCGGCCATGTGTGACACACGGTTGTGTGACACGGCCGTGTGTCCTCTAGTGTGGTTTTAGAAATCAAGTCAGTATGCTCCACACGGCCTCACACGCGGGCGTGTGACTTGGCTGTGTGGCATAAGTTAGTATACCCTATAGGTTTGGCACAGCCTAGCACACAGCCTGGCACACGGGCGTGTGTAGCCCGTTTTAGGGCACATGGGCTAGCCACATGGGTGTGTGTGTTGGCTGTGTGACCTAAGTCAGAGAGTTACAATGGGTTGGAGATAGGAAACTTAGGAAACTTAGAAAGTTTTCTTTAATTTCAAGTTTACACGTCCGTGTGAACAGGCCTGTGTCTCATACGGCTACCAGACACGCTCGTGTCACAAGCCATGTGAAAACAGGGAATACATACTGACTTGTACCACACGGCCAAAGACACGCTCATGTGCCAGACCGTGTGAAATCTAAGGGGGGTTATTGACTTGGGTCACAAGGTCGACCACACGCCCATGTGCCACACACAGCCAGTAGACACGCCGTGTGTCTAGGCCATGTCAAAACTATAGGGTATACTGACTTTAATTCGAAGGGTACCCCAAGGGACACACGGCCGTGTAACATGACAGTGTGTCACACACGGCTGAGACACACGCCCATGTCTCTGCCCGTGTGGACAAAAATAGGCCATTTGCAAAGCCAATTTGCCACCCTTTTCTCATGAACACCTAACCATCAAAATGATAGCATTTTAACACATATAAAGGCAACCAAAAACATACCAATTCAATCACTTATCAAGCTATCTATCATCAACCAATTCAATTATTAAATTCCATATTCAAAACATAACAAATCCTTATACCTAAAATCATCATAGCTTGCTTAAATTTAAAATGCATTAACTCATCTACTTATCATCTATTTTATGCCTCAAAATCAATCCACAACATATCATCTTTTAAGCATTAACTTATCAAATGGCAACTAACTACTTGAGCAACCATATAACCATTCCAAAACATGAGGCAACTTATACATCATATGTTACTCATTAAGTACATGATTCAAGCCAACTTAAATGGCTAAAAACATATCAATATTTACATCATTAACAAGCTAAAACACATGACTAATATCATAGCTCAAAACATATCAAAATGACACTAGCCTATACATGTCATATACCATATATACAAAACTTCAAAAGTACCAACGAGATGATCGATAGTGTGATGACGTTTCCTGACGATCTCCAAGTCTGAGCTAGCTTCGACGATCTATAAAACATCGAATGAACACATAAAGTAAGCTTTAAAAGCTTAGTAAGCTATATAGAAATAAATTCATCACATAAATATTTGCATAACAAATCAAATATGCTAAACATAGCTGTTCACATTCAATTTCACAAATCTTTCTCATTGAACATATATTCAATATCTTGATTGGATTCATCAAATACTTTCCCTTTCAATACTTATGTAAATCTCGTACGTACCTGAGTTGTTTAATCTCATTAACACATTTCTTTCTCAACTTGCCTTTGCCCATTGAACCGTTCGGAATCATTAAGGATACTCGGAAATCACATGAGCTCGTACAATGCCATATCCCAGATATGGTCTTAGATGTTATCACATATCGATGTCACTGTCCCAGATAGGGTCTTACACGAAATCGATTAACGATGCCAATGTCCAATACATGGTCTTACATGTAATCACATCTCGACAACTTAATGTCATGACATTTGTAACTTTTTCGATCCGTGCTCGTATTTTCTCGTTCAAAATTCAGAGCATTTCAATGATAATAAAACATATATAGTTCAATTCAAATACATTTATTTGCATATGAACTTACCTCGTTGTCGGAATAAACGGGCAGAATCAATTATTCGTCAACTTTCAATTTTCCTCGATCTAGATCTGATTTCTTTCGTTCTTGATCTATATAAATTCAAAATTGACTCTTTTATTACTTAATTCGTTCAATTTCATCCAAAGCACACAATTTGGGATATTTTACACATTAACCCTATAATTTCATATTTTCTCAATTTAGTCCTTATTTTATAAAAACACAAAATTCATGAAATTCAATTTAACCTATGCTTGACCGAATTTCATATGGATCTCTAGCGGCCCAAAACTTTCATTTATTTATACTTTTAACCCCATATTTTTATCTTTTCACAAATTAATCCTTAATTTGTATTTTCTCTAAAAATCACTTAACAAAACTTTAATATCTATCATCAAGCTTTCAAAATTCATTAACAATCATTCAAAAGCTCAAGCATTCATCAATGGCAACTCACAAATTCATCAACAATTTTAGAAATTAGGGTATGGGCTAGCTAGATTACTAAGCAACAGTCATAAAAACTTAGAAATCATCAAAAACGGATCAAAAATGGACTTACAATTGAGAAATGAAGTAGTCGAATATCACCAACCCTAAAATGGTGTTTTTCTTTGTTATACACGGTCAAAAAGATGAATAACAATCATTTTTAATTTTTTTATTAATATTATGTTTAATATACCATTTACGACATTAACCTTTAATAATAATAACTTATAACACTTATTATAAGCCCAAAAATGTCCAAAAAAGTTTAGGTTGATTCCGGTAAAAAAATCCTACTTGAGGCTTGACAATTTAAAAAACGGGGTCTTATTTTTTATCTGAACCTATTTTTCAAGTTTATATTTTTGCTCAAACCGTCTCACTTTTTGAATGGATCTTTGAGCCTAGACGAATAATTCGGCGATGAAAGAGCTGCTAAGAAAGTGTAGTGTTGATATTTCTTAAGTGTTTATTTAGTTAGATTATTCATCATTAAAATCATTTTTCAAGTTTTCAAAATAAGCCAATATTTTAATATTAAGGAGATTGACGAAATCGTTGCTAAAGCTACTGGATGCGATTTCGTTTAATGTTCTTAATGTTGAAACATCTTTATAAAAAATGAGTGAATTTTTATAATAAATAAAATGTCACATTCCACAAGTTTTCAAGTTTTTAAAATTTAATTTACTCCGATTAATTCATGTTTATTTTAATTGTAATCAATTAAACATTGAAAATCCAAATTTGTATTTTTAAAATTAGAGACAACATGTAATTAATAAGGTATAGATTTCTGGGCGTTATAAGGGTACATAACCTGTTTCATACATAATCAACTCTCGAACTCAAACATATTTTACTCTAGTTTTTAAAACGCAAATCTAATAATTACCTTTTTTTTAAAGAATTTTCAAATTTCTTTTTTAAAATATGGTTTTATCGGTATGATCACACCTAACAAACAGATGGGTGGTGACTCTTATTTTTTAAATAGAAACCTAGAATTTTAAAAAATTAAATTTTTTAAGTTTGCTCAAATATCATCAAGCTAACTTCTATCTGAAAAATGGTTTTGACGCTCTTTGTAACACCCTAAACTCGGTCTAGAAGTTTAGACCGAATCTCGGATGTCACATTGATCACCGAAGTGATCGTAGGTAAATTTTAAAAAAAAACTAAGTTATCATGTCAAACCAAAAAATTTAATCATTTAAAGTTCAATCAGTAGAATTTCAGTTAATTTTAATATATAAAATTGAAAATAATAAAAATGAATAACTCTTAAAACAGAACTTGTACCATAGTTGTATAAAATCTTACAGTTCAAAAACCGAACAACAAAATAGAAATTGAAACACAAACTGATAATTTATTTTCCACAAAAACTGTCCAAGACCTCTGCGTACCGAGCCCAGCGTCAGAATTCAGAAAGGTTACTTGAAAGGGAAACACTAAGAGGGCGTGAGCTACTCAAGTTCAGTGCGAGTTCAAAACAAGACAAGAAATAAAAATACGAATTTCAAATCAGTAGCGCAACATATTTTCAAAAACTCTCAGAGGTAGAAAACATACCTAGAACCAACGTCCCAACGGAACTTAACAATCAGAGCACATCAAATTCATACAAATGATTCAGTACAAATGCAGTTTAGACAAACAGAATACAGACAAATAATCTTACAATCAAAACTCTTAAACAGATGCGGATAAGATGCAGTCGAGTGATAAAACCCACCCATCCAGCCAACACACCTCTCCATCCCCCAATCACACCCCATAAGAGCTGTTTAAGCTCATCCAACCAAAACACACCATATAGGACCTCGAAGACCCATCCAACCTTACACACCACATTTATGGACTAGGCCACTCAGATATAATACGTAGCAGAGCTGACGTATATGCAGTAAAGTACAATGTGGCAGTCCGCTGTATAGTCAAGTTGCAGTACCAGATCAAAATATGGTACTCAGCAAAGCTGACGTACATGTGGTACAGTGCAATGCGATAACCCGCTATACCGGTAAAATAATTGTCCATGACCCTCAGGGTATTGGGATTGCCCACGACCCTCTGGGTATTGGGGCTAACAGCAAGCAGATAAACTGCCAGTTTAGTTCAGTTTCAATCTCTTTTCTCTTAGTAAACCCACCCACAACACTTTATGTAAGTGCATGAATGCATTCAATCTCACAGAAATAATGACCACAAACATGCTCAGACAAAGCAGATATGCACACAAACACGCTTAAATAATCGGGTTTAAAGTCAGACATTTCACCCAACAATTACAATTAACACATAAGTCGAAGCCCAAATCAAAGTCTTAACTACCCTTACTAAGGCTTAGCTAAGGGTTGGGACACACAGAACCACAAATAGATCATAAACCAACATAATACAAACATTTCGCAAGGTAGGACCACATGGCCATGTGACCCGGCTGTGTGGAATTGCCCAGGCCGTGTGGGAGTCTACATGCCCATGTGGAGCCCACACAAGCCCGTGTGAAAGCCTCACATGCTCGTATGGAAGGGCACACGCCCGTGTGAATAGCCCATGTAACTTACTATCCAAAAAGTGCCAAAAAATAAGAATAGAGGAGACATGGCCGTGTGGAGATCTCACACGCCCGTGTGGGACACATACCTGTGTGGTCAGGCCGTGTGGTACCAAAAATCATCGAAGACCCTAAATTCCCAATCACACATACCCGTGTACCCAGGGGACACAGCCGTGTGAAAATAGACAAAAATTCCCAAATCGGCCACATGGCCGTGTGGCCAAGCCGTGTGGATCCTAATCCTGCTTGGAACCCTAATTCCTAATTCCACACGGCCGTGTGAAAAGGCACACACCCGTGTGGCCACCCATGTGGGCACGAAACCACTTTGGAACAAGCCAAAATCACCGATTTAGCCATCAAAACAGCCCCCAACCTTTACGGAAACAAGAATACATCAAAATATGTCATTTTCCCCATACTATTTCAACAACCAATACCCAACGCACAATTTAGAGAACATTCGAGAATGCCGAAACAATAATTCACAAGAGTAAAGAAAAAGAAATAGTCAAGATTTGAATCCCACACCTGTTTCGTGATCGAAAATGTTCGAATGCCGATTCGAATACCAGGAAACGAAACTCTTAAAATACCGCAGACAAAAACCGATTTCGCAGAAAAGAAAAGAGCAAAAAGAAAAGCTAAGAGAGGGAGAGGAGAACGTGTAACCAAAAATAATAATAATAAAATAAATTAGAATTAATAAATAACTAAAACTAAACAATTTAATTAAAATATTTAACAAAACAATGTAAGACAAAAAAAAATATTTTTCCAAAGCGCACACACAAGAACTCGAACACGCATCTTAAAGATACTAACACCCACTTAACCACCAGACCAGCAGGCTCATTCTATCATCTAATCATGCAACTAACAACAATAGCACACCTCCCACTCAGACCCTAGTTACCAAAACTCAAAACTTCTAGTCCCAAAATTCGGGGTGTTACACTATTCTTCAAAAGGACTTATATTTATACACTATTGTTATATTTGGTTACTAGTGCAATAATATCATGAAAAACTTATTAAATGCATATGTTTAAAATAACTAGACATAAAATAAATAATAATTAATACAAATTTAAAATTGAAATTGAAATTGAAAGGATGAGTAAATTTTTTTTGTAAAAAATAATACCTCTAATTGTCAAATAAAAGTTCTTCTCTTTGCCATAAACAAGTTATGTGAGTGGCTAAAATTACTAATTAAATTAAACATCATATCTCGTGTCATAATTTAAATAATAAAATTTTAGAAAAATATTGTAAAAATAGATGTAAAAACTTGGATTTAGGGTTTTCAAAGCTTTTATCGAACTTTCTTCTATTTTATTCTAATTTTAGTTTTTAATTTTAAAAGCTATATGACAATATTTTACTTTCTTGAAAATTTTCATTTTAAATTACGCATTTGATGCTTCATTTAATAGTTAAATTCATAATTTTAGTAATAGAAGAACTTAATTAATATAACGTTGATAGTTTAGAGACGTATTTAAAATGTTTTAAAATTTAAGAACTAATTTAAAATAAACATCATAATTTGAGGATGTCTATTACAATTAACTCTATTTTATTTTCAAGACATGAATCAATACTAACTTTTCCTCTCAACCCAAAATTCAAATTAAATATGTATTTTTCAAGAAATGAAAAGATATTTACCATTTATATATATCAAATTAAATATGGATTAAATATATAAGTGCTTATATACTAAATGTATTTTGTTATTTAATCATTTTTATATTTGGTTCATTGACAATATATATTTTTTAAATTTCACAAGTAAACTTAAAAATTATCGTCTCTTTTTTTCATATTTATTTTTTAATATTTTACTTCACTCTTAGGATACTTATCATCATCTTCGCCCTTTGTGGAGTTTGTAAATATACCAAACTTCTTCCCAATATTAATATATGTAAATCAAATTAAAACTTGTTCAATACAAGGCTATACATTGAAGTCCACACTTTTACCGGTAACTAATATGATTCCCTTATTTCGCGTTGAATTAATTACTTATTTGTGTCAAATTATGCGGTGCAAATATAAAAGTTAAAATATAATTTAATCCTACTTTTAATTTAAAATTTTAAATCTTCAATTTTTGAATTTAAAATTTAAGTCTAATTGCTACCATAACTAAATATTAAATTTATTATTGTGACATTTTGAATTAAAAAAATCACTTGATAATCATATAAAAATAAAAGTAACATTGAAAATATTTATATGATTTTTTTAAAAAAACATTCATTTGAACTTATAATGATAAAATAAATTTTTGTAAGAATATTGTTCCTAAAAAATTTAACTTCAATATTTTAATTAAAATAATTAATACTATTAAATATTTAGAATAACTAATAACATTATAAAATAAAACGATCAAATTATATAAAAATAAAGTAAATAAATTAAATATCAAATTTCAAAAATTCATAATGTTAAAAGGAAAAAGGAAGAGCAAGAGAGAAACCTAAAGTATTCATCTTTAAGGAATTCAAATTATTTGAATCACATACCATTTTAATCCAAAAATAATACTAATTATTTAGACTAATTACAAATATCAAATTACGTGTTACTTGTAATTTAATACTATATATTTTCAATTCTACTGCTCTGGGTTAATTATATATATAATAAATGAGAAGGACCAAATCATAAATGTAAAATAATTAAAACACTATAATGTATAATATTCCATAAGCATTCCACTAGTATTTCGTAAGTATATTTCCACAATTTATGTGACAATTAGACAAATCAATCAATAAGTGAAATGTCTTCCAACTCAAACTGCCACTTATGAATCAAAGAACAGAATGCTTCCACCTATACAATATATATATATTAGATAGAGATTGCATCAAGTACTCCATGACGTTTGAAAACAAAAAAGCTTCACTTTTAGACATAGGTAAATAGATTACAAAAAATATTCATTAGTCAGCCCAAATCCACAAGCAAAGCCGGATAAGAATTGATTGTTTTGCAAGCCAACTCTCACACTGTCAGTGTCCAATGTCATTCCAGTTCAAAAGCCGCAATCAAAAGCAGTTTCTTGATTTAACGCTTTATTCCATGTGCACTAGGCAATTCACTATAGAAATGTAAATCCAATGATAGTTTAGTTTGTATTTATGTATCATGGACATTCTTGTATTAGAAATTAGATGACATTTACTCTGACAAATTAATATATATATATTAGATAAAAATATAAATCGATATTGTAAAAAAATCCATCTCCTTTTATTATTAAAAGTTGATCTTTATATGCTAAAAAGTACACGTGGCACGTATGTCTAATTTTAGTAATATCAACCATCAAAGGCATATGAATTTCTGAATTATGACATCATGCAAAGCCATTTTATGATTTTATCATTTGATGTTCTATACCATGAAAAAGCCAAATAATTAGTAGTTAGAAGCTAAAAGAACTTACTTTTTGAGGCATCATTTAACCAATGAGGACATAACCTTCACCAGAAGGAAGTATACTTGCGGTTGTAGGTGGCTTAATAGCTCGAGCAACGCTCTTACGGACCTGCGCATGAGACTCTGCCTCCTTTTGAAACATCCGAACCAGCTCATCCAGCTCTAATTTTCTCACCTCAACATCCTCATCAATAATTGGTTTCTTCAGCCCAAGATAAAGCAATCCACTGGAAATTAAAACTACTCCTAGGAAGACAAGGATACAAGAAAATAAAAGAAATGCATGGGGGGAACTGTCGTCGTTTCCGGGTATTCCATCCACATTTATCCCGAAAAGTCCAGTAATGATGGAAAGAATAAGGCCACAGCCACCAAATATTCCTAAATTATGTGTAACAGTGAGACTTCTGTCCTGGAATTAGCCGTAGTGAGTATTAGGGAACAAGTTTACATCACAATTAAAAAAGTATTGAGTGGTAAAAGTGATAATATAAGTGCTATGAAAACCCCTGTATTAGAAGCCAAATTACATTTTGTCCCCTTTACTTAAAAAATATAAAAAGAATAATACCAAAGACTAAACTGGTTTTTCATGTTAAAAAAAATTATCAATTTCTATTGTTAAAAATCGGTATTACTAATGGAATAATCAAACAGTTATACGTGACGTGCTACATATATCTCATGTTAATATACATAGACCAATTTATAACAGTAAAAATAGATGAAATTTTTAATAAAAAATATCAGCTTGCTCTTTAATCTAACCTACAGAGATTAATTTATCCTTTTTTTTAGTAGAGAGAACAAAATGCAATCCAACTCTTAGTACAAAGACTCCATGGTCCATGATACTTTTTCCTGATAACCAAATACAGCATTAAGGAATATATTGAGACAAAAAATTATATGTGTCGGACACTAGATTCTTTCGAGCGTAGTTCTAGAGAAGCAAACCTGCAACCATGCGCGAACTGTACTTTGCATAACATCTTGAATTGTAAATAGGCGACCGCGCACTGCCTCTTGCTCTGAAATCATTTCTCTTGTACTCTTTCTTACCCCATGGAGTAAGGACCTTGCTGCATTCCCTCTCAAATGTTGAAGAAGCTCAAACACAATCTCCTCTCTTGCATGGAGAGACCATTTGACTCTTATGACCTGCATTATTGAAAAGGTTGTCCTTAAATGTATAACATATGTAAGAATTATAATCTACACTTGACCACTGATCTAAATTAAAACATTATCATGTCTGCATTACAAAAGCAATTAAAACATCAAAATTGACTTGCAGTTATCTCCAAAAACCAAATTGAGTTACCTGTGTTGACAACCTCCTGATTTCTTGATTCAGAATTATTGTAAAAAGATGCAGATCCTCGTGGTTCCTCCTGTTCATATGATAATCATTAGTTAAATGTGTCATGCACAGGAAAAAGAATGAGTCAGTATGAAAAAGAGACTAATTTCATTAAGAAGACAAATCATCCAATGTGCATGGAGAAACCTGTTCATAAACTTCAACTCAACTTCATCTGCTTCACCAAAGATTGATTTCCGAAACAACCTAAAATACAAACATTGGGAAGTTAGATCCTTGTGCTAGGAAATGTGTTTTTGTAAGCTATTCCTCGAATATAAAAAACACAAACATTATGGTCCTAGTTTAAAATTAGATGTTTGTCACAATGGATGTTACTTTCTTTCAGTCTACAACGTTGCTTGACACAAAAATGAAGATTCGAAGTTCTTTATCATGACAGATAACCCAAGTTTTTTAATAAAAATGGAAGTGATTCAACTAAAAATTATTTGGATTTCGAATCTATGGAGTCATCTCTTGGTATTGCTAGAAATGAAACTAGAGCAAAAAAGGTACAAATGAACTTATTGTTCATTCAAGGGGGAACCAGAGTCAAAGAAATGAGACTGAAACTTCTCAACACCATCAAAAGCCTATAACTGAAACTGTTCAGAACCTCATTGAAGTTCCAGGTTATCCTTACATTGAACCTATCCACCCGAATTTACCTAATTTTGAGTCAGTTCATTCTGAGCCTAGTATGTTTGATCTTGATATTCTCGTTGCTAAATGTAAAACTAGATGTAATAAGAGTGCTACTAACAATTGCAGCCAACCTTGATTGGTCGCTTCAACAGTTAGATGTGAAGAATACAGTCTTCAATGGTGACTTATGAGAAAAAGAAGTTTACATCGATCCACCCCCAGATGTTGAAAGGAAATACGGATCAAAGGTCTGTAAACTAAAAAAGTCCCTTTATGGTTTGAAGCAACCACCAAGAGACTGAAGAAAAAAGGCTTTTCTTAGGGACAAGCAAATCACACCATGTCCAAGAAGCATTAAGTTAGTGGGAAGATAACTGTCTTGATAGTGTATGTTGATAACATTATTCTCACAGGAGATGACACAACGAAATAGAGAGACTGAAGAAGTGCCTAGCTTTTTAGTTTGAAATCGAAGACTTGGATTACTGAAATATTTCTTGGTGTGGAGGTAGCTCGATCAAGGTAAGGGATTGTAGCGTCACGAAGAAAATATATGATGGATCTACTTAAAGCAACTGGTATGAGTGATTGTTGCCCTATTGAGACCTCAAGTGACCTAAATTAGAAACTCAGAGACAACAAGGGAGCCCCAGTGGACACATTTCAACACCAGAAACTAGTTGGGAAGTTGATTTATTTATTACTTACATGACCAGACATTGCATTTGCCGTGAGCTTGGTAAGCCAATTCATGCATTCCCCTTGTGAAGAACATCTTCAAGCAGTCTACCGCATCTTGAGATAATTAAGAAAAATATCCAAGAGGACTATTTTTTGGAAAGAACAATCAATGAAGCATTGAAGCCTACACAAATGCAGACTGGACAAGATCCATTATAGATAGAAAATCAACATCAGGTTACTGTATTCATGTGGGGGAACCTAGTAACTTGGAAAAGTAAAAAAACAAAATATGGTGGCCAGTAGTGCTAAAGTAGAAGATCTACGGCAGATGACATGTAAACATGTTGTGGAGGAATTAGGAAGACCTGTGACTATGCCTATAAAGTTGTACTGCGACAACAAAGCAACTATCAGTATTGCCAACAACCCATTCCAACTTGATAGAACTAAACATACCGAGACTGATAAGCATATCATAAAGAAAGAATGAGGATGAAAGCATTTGTTTGTCGTCTATCCGCACATCACAACAAGTTGCAGATATTCTCACAAAGGGATTATTCAAATCACACTTACAGAGTTTCTCATTAGCAAGTTGGGAATAACTGACATCTATGCTCCAACTTGAGGGGTAGTGTAGAATTACAGAACAAACTGAGATAATTAAAATAATCTGTCAATAAGGGATTTGGAGCTGTCAGTTAGGATATCGAGATAATTTTGGAAATTATGTATATATACCTTTTTGTTATGTAAAGTCTTAACGAAGAGATCCCTAGAATCAAGGATCCCTATCAATTAAGGGAATCTCATACCATATTATGATATGTTTCCCCTATAAATTATGTTGAATTTTTTTCAGAATTATGAATAAAGAGAATTGCAGCCTTTTGTTCTAAACTCTCTTATATTGCTGTCCAAATGTTTCTATTCAAAAACATTATTTTTGTCCTCAAATATTTTTCTTAAATCCACAAGGATAATAAACTTTAAGAATAGAAGCCTTGAAGCATTGGTATATTGAAAAGAAATGACATAAAAGACATCAGCAAATTCAAAGGCAAGATTAAAATCTAAGCTATGAAATTTCATTGAAGATTGGAATAAAATGGGATAAAGGTATTATGGAACAAATGATTGTCAGTCCTTATAGTAGTTTTAAAGCCAAATCTGTTTCAACAAATTATAACAAAGTTAAAATTTATCTTTTCTAGTTATTGTTGCAGGCAAATCATTTTATCATTCAAGAATAAGGATAAACTTTATTTACCAATACGATGAGATCAATAAATATTTAACCTGTCATCCCATCTTGCAAGGCGACAAGTGAGATGTGCTATAACCTCATGGATAGTTCTTGGAATATTAGTGGCTCCGGCAATAAGCATTTCCTGAAAAAAAAAAAACGAAAGTGACCAAATCCAATCATCGCATCAATAAGCAGGGCAAGCATCATGGTTAACTTTAGTTGTGAAAGTTCACAGGGTGCACAAACAAACCTGAACTTCTGCAATACCTAAGACATTAATGTTTGATGCAGACCCTTTGATATGCAATGCTGTTATCAGAAAGTTTTGTGCATGCCATGATCTTAGAACAATGGGAATGTCATCTTCTTCAGCTAAAGGATCACCAGCTGATTGTCCCAACAGCTCAAATAACAGTCCACCAGCAACTATGACAGGAACCTGCGAATATATATGAAAGAATAAGGTTTAGACTAGTGACCATCTTGCTTAATCTCAGTCTTAAGAAAGTGAGTATACCTCATAAAATAGGTGCTTCATACGCTCACTTATCAGTGTACTTTCGTCTCGCAAAGCAACACTGATAGCAGGATGCAACCACTGAGCAGTACTTAGCCATGCATTTATAGATGGGTGATCTGCCGCAACATGACACCACCAAGTTGGACCAACTGGCCTTTCCCAATAAGGTGCTGCTAAATCTGTAACAGTCACTTCATCTTCATTCTCTGTGAGCTCAATAGGCTGGGAGCCCCATCCATCATCAGCTTGTAGCATCTGGACTAGTTGATAAACTCTGTCCCAACCAATTGGTTCCCAATACGCCCTTGGGAACTCTTCCCCTGGATTGAGATCCCGGGTTACATATGATGCATCTTTAACTGTGACTGCGGAGTCTTTCAAGGGTGGAGATTTAGCTAAATTGTTAGAATTAACATTTTCAGGTTCATTAGCATAGATCCGTCTTCTAGAAGCTTCTTTCAAACTATATTGTGCAGACAAGACCTTTGCACCTGATTTTGGCTGACCTGTTTTACCTTGGCCTTTAACATATTCAAAAGCACAAATAAGTCCATCTGTCCAAAGATCACCTCCTACTGCATCATTTCGACTTTGAAGATTCTTTGGATAATCTTGTTTCTTCATTTCATTGCACGTGGAAGCTGAATAACGATTACCTATTTCATTCATCTTGCATTTTTTCAACTCTGAAAAACAAGTACCAAATAATACCTTAGCATTTCATGAAATAACTGAAATCAAAATAACTAATATTGTAATTAACATTCAACTCAATTATGTATTTAATTAGCATCTGCTTTCTACTTTGCTCAAAGAACAAAAGTCAGTCACTAAAAAGTTTTGGCATTCTAATTGCCAATCTTTTGCTTTTACCTTCATTGATGAATATCAAAGGAACATTTATTCCAAATATCCAAAAAAAAAAACAGTAATGTAATTAGAGAAACAGTTCTTGTCCCTGATATACTTAAAAGCACAAAAATCAAACAGCTAAATCTCACATTCAGTGATCAGAATTCAATGTCCAGTGGCCTCAGATATATATAAAATTTAATATCGTCTATTATCGTGTTACCTAAATTTGAGATGAGCTTCCCATACGAATACTCTGTTTTTTTTTTCTCTACATTCATGTCAATTAAATCAGGAAAACCCAAGGTTAATAAAATCGCATTCAATCTATTCTAAAGGATTAAAATGCAAGATTCGGATCGTTTCTATGATTACACAGTTCGATTTTCTTCGTATAATATTTATATGAATACAATAATGAAAATCAAAACACCAACCAATTATACAGAAAGAATAATAATTGAAGGAAGAAATTAAACAATCATTTCGAAAACACACACACAGAGACACAAGCTATATAACGTGAAAGATAATCATTTAATCAAAAAGCTAAAAGGTGAAATAAAAAAAAAAAGAAGTATTTCAACAATTGAAAACCTTATAATCATTAAAATCGGCGGTAGAAACAACAACAAACCTGAGATTAACTCTGTTTCACCGACGGGATCACTTTTTATTTTCGTGAAAAACTACAAGTAGGAAAGATTACAAAAGCCTGAATATATATCATATTATAATATAGGGAGATTGAAAAAGGAATGGGGTTTGAAAATGCACCGCTGGGAGGAGGTGGCGAGGTTGGCCGCTTGACTACCATTTTGGATACAGTCTTTCAGCTACAAATAAGCACTTCTTCATGCAATATTTTTGCACACTTCATCTTCCCATGACACGTGGTTATTTTATTTTTTATCCAATTTTTTTAATCTTGGAAAATAAAAAATGAAATAAAAGGTTTATGTTTGTTTAATTAAAAAAAAATAGGGTTTGGTTTATGGTAATTGGTGCCATATCAATTAAGTTAGTTAATATCGTACCAGTGAACATATTATTTTTATTAGTATTAGTATGTATGGTATCTATCCGTTTTGATATACTGCTTTGAGTTTATTGCTAGTTTTAAAATAAATATATGTATATAAAATATTTATAAATATCAAACAATGAAGTTAAATAAATTTCAAATGTAAAATAGTCATCAAAGGTTGAAGTAGTAAAAGAAAATTTTAAAAATATCACTGGCATGGGTTCAAATATCAGCATATATAAATTTTAAGATAAAATTACTCATCAATTATATAAAATATTTTTATTAAGCTTCACAAGTACAATTCATCGTTAAACAAAATAAACAAGAAAAATATTGCATAAATTAAACAATAATATCATCGTATACTATGCATATAACAATTCATAATTTAATAAATTCAAAATAAATAATTTTAATTTATTTTAAATTTATCTTTTAGTATAATAAATAATAAAATGTAAATTTAAAATTAATTTTTTGCAAATAAACAATAAAAATTTGAATGTAAATTTTATTTTAAAATTAATTTTTGGTACCGACTGGTACACCATATTCTGATCGGTACGACGAAATCATTCAGTTCACACTAGTACGATCGATATCTATCGAAATTTGCACCGAAATGGACTGTAACACCCCGAACCCGAGACCATCGCCGGTGTCGGACACGAGGGGTTAGCAAGCCAAGTTCACTTGTTTTGCCCATCCATTGGACATTTCCAGTCAGGCTGGAAAAACTGCGTCACTGTCGCCTTAAAATCATATCTCGAGTTTCAAAACTCGGAAACTGGTTTCGTAAATTTTCCTGAATTTAGACTCATATATCCATCCATGGATTTATTTCTAGAATTTTGGTCGGGCCAATTGGTACAGTTTATTAGTTAAAGTCACCCATGTTACAGGGATCGACTGCTCTGACCTTCGCGCGGTATAACTTGAATATCTCTCTGTACAGGGCTTTAATGCTGGTGCCGTTTGTTTCTAATGAAACTAGACTCAAAATGGAATCTGTACATATAAGGTATGTCTCCTAATTCTTTCTGGATAATTTATAGTAAATTTTAAAGTTGCGACAGGGAACCCAGAAACCGTTCTGGCCCTGTCTTACAATAGCTTTAATATCTCTTAACATGTAACTCCTATGACCATTTCGTTTCTTCCATATGAAAATAGACTCATCAATGTTCATTTACATAGCTGATTCACTATTTAATACCATTCCTACAAATTTTGGTGATTTTTCACATTCACGTTACTGCAGCTGGCAGCATCTGTTTTAAGGTAGGTCTTACCTATTTTGTAGTCTCCATGAACCAACTAGTCTTGCCTTACATAGGTCCACATATGATCATTTTAACCATGCCAATGGCTGATCATGTGACCAACATTCCCATTTCCAATTCATAGTCACATCATGACACCATATATATATATACAAACCGCAAATAGTTTAAGTTGATACTTCACTATTACGAGCCATTTTCGCATGGCCGTACACATATACATCATAACATATTTAAACCAACAAGGGTAGTCCTATACATGCCATTTCAAGTTCAACCAAGAATTTATACCAAAATGGGGGCTTGATAGTGTGGATGACTTCGACTTCAACGATCCCGAATCCGATTGCTATCGAGCGAAATCTAGAAAACGAGAGCCAAAGCAGCGGAGTAAGCATTTTATGCTTAGTAAGTCTCAAGGAATATAATCAACTCTAATTACAGCAATACATTCACATAGTTAAATGCATCATTTCATTAATGCACATTCACATAATCATACTTACTTCACCATCCCAACTCTTATGTTCATACACAAATAACGGCTTCATTAAGGCCGATAACTCGTTCCATCATAGGAGCGGATATTCACACGCTTACTCCTAGCGCATAAAGCACACACCGCACTTACCTTGTCATTGGGAAATTTCACAAGTGCATTAGCTGAAATTTTCCAGCAAGCTTATAATTTTCAAATCACATACCTTGAGTTTAACCGGATGTCGCTACTCGATCAATCGCCTTGGGACATAGCCCGGTTATGGTAACCCGCACCAAGGCCTACGGACTTAACCCGGATATCACGATTTGCACAAATGCCTTCGGTCTTAGCCGGATAGAATGACTTCATACGAATGCCTTGGTCTTAGCCGGATGTAGCCACTAGCACAATTGCCTTGGTCTTAACCCGATTATAATTTCCAGCATAATTGTCTTGGGCTTAGCCGGATATCATTCAATTTCTCATGCACACATACATCAATAATCATTGGACATACATATTTATTTTCGTTACTAAGGCTCAAACACAATTATAATCACTAACATAATCGCCTTCGGGACTTAGCCCGGTATCATTCGAATACTCATACACACATAAATTAATAATCAATACATCCATATTTCATTCCACATAATTCAAGTAAGGTCACTTCTTGAGGACTTACCTCGGATGTTGTCGAACGGCTTTTACGGCTATTCGATTACTTTTCCTTCCCTTGTCCAATTGTGGCCCTCTTAGCTCTTGAGCTAATTCAAACAAATTCAATTTATCAAAACCTCATTGTGCTAGCTTATGGCGAATATGACAAGGAATTTAAATGGTCATATGGCCACCCTTTAGCTTGAATACACAATGGTCATGCACATTTTATACTACATCAAGCAATTCAATACAATTTATTCGAGCATCAAGGAAAAGCTAAGGCCTTCAATAGGCTACCCAAGGCCGAATATACTTGTCCATGTTGAGGCCAATTATGCACTTAATACCACACAAAAACAGCATGCATTTTACTAGTTAATGCTTTGCATATTGTAGCTCAAAACTTACAATATAGCATCAAGCACTCATATGTGTGCTAGGCCGAATGTGCTTACAATTTCACAATTATTCTTCAACATCTTCTTCTTTAAACAAACTTATTCATCACTTCCTTCATAACCAAAACATCATGTGCAAACATATATATACATATATGAGCATGGTCAATTTCAAGGTGTCCATAGCCATCCAAAACACAAATTTTAACTAACATGCAAGAAGCATGAACCATGCTCATGAATGCATCATGGCGAATATGACAATCATGCTCCTTTTCAACTTCAATCATGATAAAACAAAAGAAAGCTCAAAATCTTACTCAAGAGTAGACAATCCATCATTGCATGCATCATCATCAAGCTTCACACTTAGCATGCAATGGCTTTATCACCATAACAACTTTGGCCAAATACCATTTCCATGGCTTAACAAAGATTTGAGCCATGGCTAACATGCACATCAAGTTAGCAACCAAAACATGCATGAAACTCCTAACACAACCTCATACATACCTTAATCTTGATACAAACTTAGCCAAATCTCCTTCTAGATCTCTTCCAAACCAAGCATGAAGCAAAATCCTCCTTCTTCCTTAGTTTTGGCTCAAAGAAAGGATGAACAAAATTTTTTCTTTCCTTCTCTACAACTCACGGCAATGGGGGATTACCACACTCACACACATTTTTTTTTCATTTTTTATCACCCATACACCTTTGTTTATTATTTCACCCTAATGCACCAACAAAACATGTTTCATGACATGTTTAGCCCATCCTCCTTGTCATGGCCGGCCACCACCTATAAAGGGGGAATTTGACATGCAAGTCCATTATTTTGCATGCATGCTTTAATTAGTCATCACACATTTCCTATCATACTTTCAAAGTTCATTACTAAGTCCTTTCTTGTGGAATTCACCCTTATAACACTAAATCAATCATCGAAAATGTCATACATGAGCACACATATTATAGGCATCAAAATAAATTTTAATTATTTTTATGCCTTGGTTTTGTGGTCCCGAGACCACCTTCCGACTAGGGTCAATTTTGGGCTGTCACAACTCTCCCCACTTAAGAAATTTTCGTCCCGAAAATCTTACCGTAAATAGGTTTGGATATCGCTCTTTCATAGAGTTCTCGGTCTCCCAAGTAGCTTCTTCTATCCCGTGCTTGAGCCATAACACTTTTACTAGCGGAACCCGCTTGTTTCACAACTCTTTCACTTCTCGTGATAGGATACGAATCGGTTCTTCCTCATAACTCATATTAGCTTGAATTTCAATTTCGATGGACTAATCACGTGCGATGGATCGGATCTATAGCGTCAAAGCATCGAAACGTGAAAGACATCGTGAACCTTTTCGAGTTCGGGGCAAAATCAAACGATATGCCACCGGATCGACTCGCCGGATATCTCATATGGCCCAACGAACCTCGGGCTCAACTTGCCCTTACGGTAGAATCGAGTATCTTTTCCAAGGCGATACCTTGAGAAACACTTTATCACCCACGATACTCGATATCCTTACGCTTCAGTCCGCGTCGACTTCTAACGATCGGAGGCTATCTTCGACTTTCACGGATTACTTTCACTTTCTGCTCAAAGATCCCTAATCAAATCCACCGAAAATCTTGCTTTCACCGAGCTCACCAAAACAATGGTGTACGGCATTTACGACCGTACAAGGCCTCGTAGGGTGCCATCTTAATACTTGATTGAAAGTTGTTGTTGTGCGAATTCAATCAACGGCAAATACCGCTCCCATAAACCACTAAACTCGAGGACGCAACATCTTAACATATCCTCAAGTATCCGAATTATCCGCCGGATTGACCATCGGTTTGGGGTGAAAGGCGGTCTTGAAATGCAACTTGGTACCCAAACTTCTTGCAACTTTTTCCAAAATCGCGAGGTAAATCTCGGATCTCTATCCGACACGATGGAAATAGGCACCCGTGTAATCTCACAACCGAGAAACGTACAATTCAGCTAATTTGTCAATTGAAAAATCCGTGCGTCACGGGGACAAAGTGGGCCGACTTAGTCAATCGATCTACCACGACCCAAACCGCATCCTTCTTACTTGCGACAATGGCGGTCGGATACAAAGTCCATTGTGACTCGATCCCATTTCCACTCGGGTATCGTGATTGGTGAAGTAATCTCAAGGCACCGATGTTCCGCTTTCACTTGTTGACATATTAAACATCTCAAACAAAGTCGGAGATGTCTCGCTTCATACCATGCCACCAAAATCGACGTTTCAAATCATTGTACATCTTCATACTCCCGGGTGGATTGCCATTCGGCTACAATGGGCTTCATTCAGAATTATCGAAATGAGTTCAATTCTTTGGAACACACAGACGACTTTTGAACCTCAAACAATCGTCATCATCGATTTGAAACTCAATCCTTGTTTGGAACACACTCACCCGCTTTTGCGCCAACTCATCGTCGACTTTCGAGCTTCTCGAATTTGATGTATCAATAGTGGTTTGGCTTTCAATTCACTACTAACACACTATCGGATCGAATGCACAAGTGCACGCTCATCGTCAGAAGCGAATAATGATTTACGACTCAAGGCATCCGCAACCACATTCGCCTTTCCCGGTGATAGTCAATGACCAGCTCGTAATCCTTTAACACTCGAGCCAACGTCTTTGTCGCAGATTTAAGTCTCTTTGGATCATCAAATATTTGAGACTTTTGTGATCCGAGTATACATGGCACCTTTCACCAAATAAGTAATGTCACCAAATCTTTAAGGCGAATACGATGGCGGCCAATTCGAGATCATGAGTCGGATAATTTTTCTCATGTGGCTTTAATTGCCTCGACGATAGGCCACAACTCGACCTTCTTGCATTAATACGCAACCTAACCCAAGTAGAGAGGCGTCGCTATAGATGACAAGCTCTTTGTCAACTCGGGTTGCACTAGAATTGGGGCTTCACCAAATAAGTTTTCAGTTGATCGAAACTTTTTGGCATTTCTCCATCCATTCGAACTTAACATCCTTTTGGAGTAAGCTTCATCGGCGTGGCTATCGTTGAGAAGCCTTTTACAAATCGTCGGTAATAACCTAAGAAGCCCCAAAAAGCTCGAACCTCAAGAATATTTCTGAGGCTTCCAATTAAGTATGGCTGAAATTTTATTCGTCGACTCGAATACCCGATGCAGATACCACATGACCCAAGAAGCTAACCTCTCTAACCGTAACTCACACTTGTGAACTTAGCATATAATTGCTTATCCCGTAAAATTTGCAAAGACTAACCGCAGTGTTCAAAGATGTTCGGTCTCATTTCTTGAATAGACCAAGATGTCATCAATGAACACGACTACGAATCGATC
The DNA here is from genome assembly GCF_025698485.1 of Gossypium arboreum. Lineage (NCBI taxonomy): Eukaryota > Viridiplantae > Streptophyta > Magnoliopsida > Malvales > Malvaceae > Gossypium > Gossypium arboreum. The sequence continues at coordinate 1,219,670 of NC_069078.1, read as the reverse complement.
CAAATATGGTCTAAAGATCCGATTCATTAAATCCATAAATACCGCGAGGGCATTAGTGAGCCCAAACGGCATCACTAGGAACTCATAGTGACCATATCTCGCTCAAGGCGGTCTTGGGTACGTCCAATCTCGGATTCGCAATTGATAATAGCCCGATCTCAAATCTATTTTCGAGAACACCGAGGCTCCTTTAGTTGATCGAACAAGTCATCGATACGTGGCAACGGATATTTGTTCTTTATTATCGCTTTATTAAGTCGACGATAATCGATGCACAACCGCATGGTTCCATCCTTCTTTTCACGAACAACACCGGCGCACCCTAAGGCGAAAAACTCGGCGCGAGCAAAACCTCTATCCACCAATTCTTGCAATCGAGCTTCCAACTCCTTTAATTCCGTTGGTGCCATACGATACGGAGCTATCGAAATTGGAGTGGTACCAGTACCAATTCGATGCCAAATTCTATTTCCGAACAGTGGTAAACCCGCAATTCTTCGTGGAAAACATCCGGTATTCACAAACCACGCGCAGATTCGGGTTTCTTTTCGATTCCTTGTCATCGAAAGCACGACGCAAGGTACGCTTCGCTCTTTTTCTTACATATTTTCGGCCAACATTGCGATATTACAATGGCAACCCTTTAAGTCCGTAGACTTAACCCAATTATCTCGTTATTCGTGCACCTCAAATCGATAGTCTTGCTTTTGCAATTTACGACCGCATCGTGCATGGTCAACCCATTCAAACCAAGAATAACGTCGAATTCATCGAACGGCAAAAGCATCAAGTCCGCGGAAACAAGAACCTCAAACACTAGGGGACTTTTCTTGCACACTTTGTTGACAAGCACGTAATGACCCAAGGGTTTGACACCAATTACAAACTCAGAGACTCAATAGGCAAAGTCTTACTGGATGCTAAGGTTTCACATATATAAGATTGAGTAGAACCGGGGTCAATCAAAGCAATCACATTAGTATTGAAAAGAGTGAAAGCACCGTAATGACATCCGGAGAGCAAGATCCTCGCGTGCGGCAGATGGCATAAGTCCTCGCAGGAGCACGAGCCTCGATCCGATGGTAGCATCTCTAGATCCTCTCCGACCGCCAATCGACATTGCCCATATTTCTAGGTGGCCTACCTCGAGCAAAGGGTAGCACCCGAGTTTCCACTCGACTCACATTCTGCTCAAGCATCCTCGGGCAATCCTTCCTAAAGTGGTCGGTGATCCACACTTATAGCAGGAGCGATCACGAAACCAACAGCTCCCGAATGCCATTTGCCACAATGTTGACACTCGCCTCTCTCGGCGATCATTTCCACCATCATGGCGATCGAAGTGACTCGTGTGGTCACAGGGGTCGATCGCGTCCTCGTCTAGAAAAGCCCAAAGCGCCTCTAGACCGGTTCACATCATCTCGAAATCTCTTGATTGCTGTTGAAGAGACTTTCCGAGGACCTCTTTCGAATTCTCCAGTTCCCACATCACTTTTTGTTTCTCCTTTCTAAGCTCTTCGACTTTACAAGCTCGCTCAACAAGTACTACGATCTCTCGATTTCGAGAATGCCAACGAACATCCTTATATCATCATTCAGCCCATCCTCGGCGTTTACACATAATAGCATCGGACGAAATGCATTCTCGCGTATCGGCTAAGCCTCACAAATTTTCGTTCATAGTCGGTAACCGACATAGAACCTTGCTTAAGATCAAGAAATTCCTTCGCTTTTGGTCGATGAATCTCGATCGATATACTTTTTTTTTTTCGAACTTGGTTTGAAAGAATTCCCAAGTCACTTGCTCTCTAGGTACCACAGAAGTCGAGTACTCCACCAATAGTAGGTGGAATCACGTAGCAAGGAGATGGTACACTTTAAGCACTCATCGGTGTACAAGATAGCTCATCGAGCACCCGGATAGTGTTGTCCAACCAAAATTTAGCTCGTTCGGCATCATCATCATCCGTAGCTTTAAATTCAGTGGCCCCATGTTTTCGAATCCTATCGATCGGGGCTTACTTGACCTTATTTGGTCGATTCACGGAGGTATTGTAGGTGCGGGGTTGCATTTGTCGGGAATGGAGGTTGTGGGACAGCCGTGTTAGTTCGAATGTATTGATTAAACCATTCGCTCATCACACTATAAAAGGCTTGCCTAGCCTCATCATTCGGATTGTTGGCCATAGGTTGAGAGTCCGCCGCTGTCCCTTGTCGGAGCAGCGCCACACTCTCCACATCATCAGCTATTGCTCGGTTGGGATCGGGATCCATTGCTATAAACAAACTCAAAGTCAAATTGTCGAAATCACCACACTATCGATTCATCATTTAATGGCATGTATAGCTAGACCCCAAACACCTCACGGTAGTCCTAGAATCGACTAAACCGTGGCTCGATACCAATAAATTGTAACACCCGAACCCGAGACCATCGCCGGTTATCGGACACGAGGGGTTAGCAAGCCAAGTTCACTTGTTTTGCCCATCCATTGGACATTTCCAGTCAGCTGGAAAAACTGCGTCACTCTCGCCTTAAAAATCATATCTCGAGTTTCAAAACTCAGAAACTGGTTTCGTAAATTTTACCTGAATTTAGACTCATATATCCATCCATGGATTTATTTCTAGAATTTTTGGTCAGGCCAATTGGTACAGTTTATTAGTTAAAGTCACCCATGTTACAGGGATCGACTGCTCTGACCTTCGCGCGGTATAACTTGAATATCTCTCTGTACAGGGCTTTAATGCTGGTGCCGTTTGTTTCTAATGAAACTAACCTCAAAATGGAATCTGTACATATAAGGTATGTCTCCTAATTCTTTCTGGATAATTTATAGTAAATTTTTAAAGTTGCAATAGGGAACCCAGAAACCGTTCTGGCCCTGTCTTACAATAGCTTTAATATCTCTTAACATGTAACTCCTATGACCATTTCGTTTCTTCCATATGAAAATAGACTCATCAATGTTCATTTACATAGCTGATTCACTATTTAATACCATTCCTACAAATTTTGGTGATATTTCACATTCACGTTACTGCAGCTGGCAGCATCTGTTTTAAGGTAGGTCTTACCTATTTTGTAGTCTCCATGAACCAACTAGTCTTGCCTTACATAGGTCCACATATGATCATTTTAACCATGCCAATGGCTGATCATGTGACCAACATTCCCATTTCCAATTCATAGTCACATCATGACACCATATATATATATACAAACCGCAAATAGTTTAAGTTGATACTTCACTATTACGAGCCATTTTCGCATGGCCGTACATATACATCATAACATATTTAAACCAACAAGGGTAGTCCTATACATGCCATTTCAAGTTCAACCAAGAATTTATACCAAAATGGGGGCTTGATAGTGTGGATGACTTCGACTTCAACGATCCCGAATCCGATTGCTATCGAAATAAATCTAGAAAACCGAGAGCCAAAGCAATGAGTAAGCATTTTTATGCTTAGTAAGTCTCAAGGAATATAATCAACTCTAATTACAGCAATACATTCACATAGTTAAATGCATCATTTCATTAATGCACATTCACATAATCATACTTACTTCACCATCCCAACTCTTATGTTCATACACAAATAACGGCTTCATTAAGGCCGATAACTCGTTCCATCATAGGAGCGGATATTCACACGCTCTACTCCTAGCGCAGCAGCACACACCGCACTTACCTTGTCATTGGGAAATTTCACAAGTGCATTAGCTGAAATTTTCCAGCAAGCTTATAATTTTCAAATCACATACCTTCGAGTTTAACCGGATGTCGCTACTCGATCAATCGCCTTCGGGACATAGCCCGGTTATGGTAACCCGCACCAAGGCCTACGGACTTAACCCGGATATCACGATTTGCACAAATGCCTTGGTCTTAGCCCGGATAGAATGACTTCGCACGAATGCCTTCGGTCTTAGCCGGATGTAGCCACTAGCACAATTGCCTTCGGTCTTAACCCGATTATAATTTCCAGCATAATTGTCTTGGGCTTAGCCGGATATCATTCAATTTCTCATGCACACATACATCAATAATCATTGGACATACATATTTATTTTCGTTACTAAGGCTCAAACACAATTATAATCACTAACATAATCGCCTTGGGACTTAGCCCGGGTATCATTCAATACTCACACACATAAATTAATAATCAATACATCCATATTTCATTCCACATAATTCAAGTAAGGTCACTTCTTGAGGACTTACCTCGGATGTTGTCGAACGGCTTTTACGGCTATTCGATTACTTTTTCCTTCCCCTTGTCCAATTGTGGCCCTCTTAGCTCTTGAGCTAATTCAAACAAATTCAATTTATCAAAACCTCATTGTGCTAGCTTATGGCGAATATGACAAGGAATTTAAATGGTCATATGGCCACCCTTTAGCTTGAATACACAATGGTCATGCACATTTTATACTACATCAAGCAATTCAATACAATTTATTCGAGCATCAAGGAAAAGCTAAGGCCTTCAATAGGCTACCCAAGGCCGAATATACTTGTCCATGTTGAGGCCAATTATGCACTTAATACCACACAAAAACAGCATGCATTTTACTAGTTAATGCTTTGCATATTGTAGCTCAAAACTTACAATATAGCATCAAGCACTCATATGTGTGCTAGGCGAATGTGCTTACAATTTCACAATTATTCTTCAACATCTTCTTCTTTAAACAAACTTATTCATCACTTCCTTCATAACCAAAACATCATGTGCAAACATATATATACATATATGAGCATGGCCAATTTCAAGGTGTCCATAGCCATCCAAAACACAAATTTTAACTAACATGCAAGAAGCATGAACCATGCTCATGAATGCATCATGGCGAATATGACAATCATGCTCCTTTTCAACTTCAATCATGATAAAACAAAAGAAAGCTCAAAATCTTACTCAAGAGTAGACAATCCATCATTGCATGCATCATCATCAAGCTTCACACTTAGCATGCAATGGCTTTATCACCATAACAACTTTGGCCAAATACCATTTCCATGGCTTAACAAAGATTTGAGCCATGGCTAACATGCACATCAAGTTAGCAACCAAAACATGCATGAAACTCCTAACACAACCTCATACATACCTTAATCTTGATGCAAACTTAGCCAAATCTCCTTCTAGATCTCTTCCAAACCAAGCATGAAGCAAAAATCCTCCTTCTTCCTTAGTTTTGGCTCAAAGAAAGGATGAACAAAATTTTTTCTTTCCTTCTCTACAACTCACGGCAATGGGGGGATTACCACACTCACACACATTTTTTTTTCATTTTTTATCACCCATACACCTTTGTTTATTATTTCACCCTAATGCACCAACAAAACATGTTTCATGACATGTTTAGCCCATCCTCCTTGTCATGGCCGCCACCACCTATAAAAGGGGAATTTGACATGCAAGTCCATTATTTTGCATGCATGCTTTAATTAGTCATCACACATTTCCCTATCATACTTTCAAAGTTCATTACTAAGTCCTTTCTTGTGGAATTCACCCTTATAACACTAAATCAATCATCATGAAATGTCATACATGAGCACACACATATTATAGGCATCAAAATAAATTTTTAATTATTTTTATGCCTCGGTTTTGTGGTCCCGAGACCACCTTCCGACTAGGGTCAATTTTGGGCTGTCACATGGACCCTAAAGTTTATTGTTCCAATTTACTACTAGAATAGAGTGTTTCGACAAATACAGACTACCATGGTACCGGTCGAATACGTACAATTTTGGTCCTAAACCGGTACCAAATAATGTATGTACCGTTCGATAAAAATTTTATGCATTTTGGTCATTTCAGTCCGTTTCGATCAATATCGGCTTGTACCCGTGCGTATCGGTTGATACAAATTTTGATATTTTAAACTATTTTAAATTTTTTATCTTATTCATTGTAATTTTTCTATAATTATATTTAAAATTAAAAGGTATTAAATTAAATTATTGAATCTAATTAATAAATTTAAAACTTATATTTACAAATAAATATATTCAAACTAGAATTATCTCTTGGCATATGCTCGAGTTTAAAAAAATTACTAAATTTTATTATAGTCATTATGTGTGTGAAAGAAAATATTTTATATTAAAAAATATATTTATATAAATATATTAATAAATGATTGTTAGTGGAATGATAAAAGTTTTTCCTATGAATTTATTGGTCTTGGTCTTGTGTTTGATTCTTAAATAATATTTTTCAATTGTTAAGTGTTACAAGCCAATTTTTAACCCAAATACCCCTAACCCACTTACATTCCATCAGACCCAATACAACAAAAATTAACCCAACCTTAACCCATTCAACCCATTACAGACAACCCAATAACTAAAACCTAATCAACTAACCCAATACCTATCAGCTCATTAAACCCTTACCCAACACCTAACCCACTAAACTAACAGCTCACTAACCCATCAAAGACCCGGAGGCCAACAATAGACCCACTACCCAACTAACCTAGCCCAAACACATGAGGCCCAAATTCTTGACCCAGATTCTGACTTAGGGTTTCAGCTTTTGAAACCTTAAACCTACTCAGCGCCGCAACGTCCCATCCACCACCGACACCTGCCATGGCCACCCACTCTGCAGCACAGTTCAACTACTCCTACAAGACAAAAAAAGAGGCAAACACGCAATAGCAGCAAAAGAGAACAGACAGTGCGACAAACGGCTATAAAAGCCGAATTTATCATGTAAAAAGGGGGATCTCCTTAGCAAAAAAATACAAAAAATCCCTTATCAATAAAAACAGATTCACTGTTAACTCAAAGAAATCGCAGCAAAATACATCAAAAAAACCGCATTAAAGGTCTATTCACTCTTCTTTATTTTTTTTGCTTTTTTCGAGTTTGCATATATTATTTCTAATCTAATAAAAGTAATACATATACATATATATTAAATAAATACAAAAAAAAAAAGAAAAAGAATTTTTTTACCTTTCCTACCATCAGTATGGTTCTTGCGTACGCAAGGCCTAACGTTGGTCCGGTGACGGACCGGTGACCCCTCTGGCCGGAAATCGCTCGGCTCCCCCCTCTCTCCTCTTTTTTTTCTGGCTTTGGCTCCAAATGATTTTTTTTTTTCAGATTTAAAGGCTATTTATAGCCCTCAAAAACGGTGTCGTTTTGGGCATTAAAATTTAGGGCTGAAACGGTGTCGTTTCACAGTGGATCGGGTCGACCCGACCCTACCCGCTGGGATCCGCGTGTTTTTAATTGGAGGGGCTAATTGTGCTTTCGGCCCCTCCGCTTTCTTATGGTTTTATAATCAGGTTTATTGTATTTTGTAATCTAGCCCCAAAATTTCTCACGGTTTTCAATTTGGTCCTAGTGCATACGCAGCGTTTTAAATGACTGGGAATATTGTGCTTTTGGTCCTTTTACATTTCTCGCGTGTTCAAATAAGCCCTCTCCTTTCCTTTTATTTTCAAATTACCCCCAAGACTTCGTTTTGGTTTCAAATTTAGTCCTTTTATATTTAAATTCATTTTCATATCATTTTTGTTATTTTTTTATATTATTACTGTTTATTATTCCTATTATTATTTATCATCAATGTATTATTATAGCTAATATTATTATTTCTAATATATATAATGTATGACGTACATATTTTTAAATATTATAATATATTTATGCAATATTGTTAATAAGTTTTATATTTTTATATTAGGTATATATTATGTATTTATTTTAATACTATATCATATACATACCCTTTTATATTATTATATATATGTTATTAATATCATACTTTTGTTGTTATGTATTTATTTTAATATTGTTAGTTATATATATTTTGTAATATTGTATGCATATTTCTAATACCATCATATATTATAACATCATTATATATGTATGTATCTATATAGTGTACTTAATAGTCTCTTTTTATCATTTCTAATATATATATATATATATATATATATCATTTAGGTTTATGTATATATCATACATGTTTCTTAATTTTCTTTTTATTTTTATTTTTATTAGATATATATATATATTATTAGTATTTTATATGTATATATTATGTAAATATTTAAGTGTTATATTATATATGCATTTTTACGTGTATATGTTTTTAATATTGTATTTTTATATCTCATGTATGTATTTAGAATACTCTATTATATTTTTCATATTATATCATGTATATACATTTTTCATATATGTCATGTACACTAATTTTTCAATATTCATTTTATACATATAAATGTATAAATCATGTACATATTTTAATAATACAAGTTACATATACCTTTTTACTATTTTGTGTATATATTTCCAATATTATATAGTATATGTCCAACATTATTACTAAGTATATGTTATGTACATACTCTTAATGTCATTTTTACATATGTATATTCATTTGTGTTCTCGTATTTGATACTATAATTACATTAAATCTTGCATGCATTGTTAGTATTTTTAATATTATTGTCATATTCGTTATTTGCTTCAATGTATTTCTGTCTTTTATTTATTTTTATTCCATATCAATTTGTTTTACGTTTAAACGAAAATCTTTTTCTAATTGATTTCAATACATAAGGCAATGTATCGATTTAGCATCTAACCGTAGATTTCATCGCTATGTTGGATGGAATTTATCGGCTCGTGTTAAAGATGGGACACCCTTCTAAAAAGCCAAAGAAACTAAAATTTCTTGTCTTTTCAATTGAATCATGACTAAATATTACATTGAACTCGTATTTTTGAAAATCCAGACAACACATGTTTATGAGATACCAATTTTGGGCGTCGCGAGGGTGCTAATACCTTCCTCGCGCGTAACCGACTCCCGAACCCTAATTTTTCTCTGACTTTTAACGTAGACCTAAACTCGGCCTTCTTTTTGTTTTAAAAATAAATTTATTAGGTGTCTGATCGTACCTATAAAAAGGATCGGTGGTGACTCCCTTTTATTTCAAAATCAAACCTCGGTCATTAAATTTTCAATCAAACACCCTAATTAGCGACCAAGCTAAAAAAAAAATTACGTCGCTACATTAAGTCTGCCACTTTATATAAAATATAGATATTACATTTTAACTATTTGATTTAATTGGTGTTATTCATAAATTAGATTCTAATTTAGTAGTAAATATACCATAAATAAATTATTTTATAAAATAATAAATCTTAATATGAAAATGTTTATATATATATATATAATTTTAAAATCTTTGTTAAGAAAAATCCTAAACACTTTTCTCTTTTTTTTTTTTCTAGAAGCAGTTTGTTTCTTATCATTTGTTTTGCTCAGCGGCGGTGTCAACTTTCAGGCTGGTTATCGCCCGCCTTTTTCCTCTCTTATTCAGTACACAGATCTTCTTTCTTTTCAGCTTGCAGATCTACTGTGGGTGACTCTTCCTTAACTTCTTAATTTGTTTATATTTTGAGAGTATTTCAAAATAATAAATGATTTCATGTGTCGATTTGGATCCGTATTGTCTTAAGTTTTATATGTTTTTTTGTTTGTTTTTCATTGTTTAATAAATCTTCAATTTTAGAAATTTTTGTCTGCTCTTGTAGTATGTTTTTTAGTCTTACTTATACATGTAATCTTAGTTTTACATGTGATTTTAGGGATGATTTTGTTGTTGTCTTCTCTAGTTTGGTAAATGCACGACTTTTACTCGCCGCTTTGGACCAACCGAAGCTGATTTCTTTATTGTATTAAGTGCTTGCAATCACTCCAGATATGTCGTGCTTGAATTGTGACAAAACCAATTGTCAACATATCATAATGTTCTACTAATTCTGAGGCTAATGCCTTTGTTGTGTTGATAGAGTTTATCATTCACCATCTACGACGAGTGTTTGTTATTATTTTCTCTCTAAATTTATGGTTCCATTCATTCATTGAATGAATTAATGAATTTACCTTTCAATTTTTATTTTTAAAAAAATACACACATATAACAGGATTTAAATCTACACCACCATAATCTTGAATGTCTCAATTTTATCATCTCAACTAATATCTCATTTATTTTTAAATAAATGTCTTGTTACATAAATTATTTTGATTATGTGGTGTGTATCATAAATTTTAATTAATAAATTAATTTATTCTTAAAATTATTGTAATAATAAAAATTAAATTTATAATTATTGTTCACAATAGGGTATTCTAAATTATTTGCTAGTATGATCAATTATTTTAAAAAATTTAAATATATCATTATTTAAAAAATTAAAAATACTTTTTTTTCCAAACAAATTGAGTGAATAGGTAGGCTAATTCTTTTATATACTCATTTTTTTTAAAGCTTTGTTTCTCTATTAGGTGGTATAGGGATTTTAAATATAATTAATAGAATAAATATTTTAAATATTTCTCTCTGTACTTACTACGATTTAAAAGTAAAGTAATAAATTTGAATATAAAAAATTGAAAAAGTAAAAAAAAATTAAAACCTTTTAATAGGTTTAGAAAATATATAAAAATTAAAACCTTTTAATAGGTTTAGAAAATATATTAAATCAAATTTGTGAATTGGGCAATGATCTAAATAAGCTTATCATATAAATTAATCTTTTAAAATATATGAAAATAAAAACTAAAACTAAAAAAATTACTTAAAAAATTACTAGAGCTGTATTTGAAGAGCATTTGTGAGCACATTGTTTCTCTCAAACTCGGAACACAGCCATGCATATAAGGCAACTGTATTCCATGTGAAACTCAAGGATGATTTATGGTTACCTCAATTACTTTGAGTAATATTAATTATTGCAGAAGCAAAAGTTTTGAAGTGGGTATTTGTTGGGAAAGGCAATTAACATGATTGAAGGATCGGTTTAGAGTTAGGCAGTTAAATTATAAGGTTGGTGTCACTTAACCATCTCCTAACCCTTCATTCTTTTCTACTTTCTCACAATAAAATTATTGATTAAAACTCAGTATTTAAACTCACATGGGGTGCCTGAGTTTTCTGCATCAGATTCCGAGGGGTGTGCATGAATGGGGCAAAGCACAGATTTGAGGGTTCCCATGGATCAAATCCAAAACCAAGAACAAGATAAGGTGAATCTTCATAAACAAGGCATTGATGATGCTATACTAATGGCTACTCCCAAGGGAGAGAACATTAGGCGACCTAGAGGAAGACCAGCAGGTTCCAAAAACAAACCCAAACCACCCATTATTGTCACTCGTGATAGTGCAAATGCATTACGAGCTCATGCAATGGAAGTAACTTCAGGTTGTGATGTGCATGAGAGTTTAGCTAGTTTTGCAAGGAGAAAACAACGTGGGATTTGTGTTCTTAGTGGGAGTGGGTTTGTAACCAATGTTACACTCAAACAACCATCTTCATCTGGTGCAATTGTGACTTTACATGGTCGGTATGAGATTCTGTCATTGCTTGGTTCTATCCTTCCACCACCTGCACCACCTGGGATTACGGGGCTAACCATTTACCTTGCTGGGGCTCAAGGACAAGTCGTAGGTGGTGGTGTTGTTGGTGCACTTATTGCTTCTGGTCCTGTTCTTATCATGGCTGCATCTTTCATGAATGCTACTTTTGATCGTTTACCATTGGATGATGCTGATGAAGTTGCAACAACAGCAGCAGCAGCTATGCAGAACCAATATCATCACCAAAATGGTCGGCACCATCACTTGGACATGGCCGATTTGTATGGGATGATGCCACAGAACTTGATCACTAATGGGACCAACCCTCCTGAGATATATTCTTGGGCACCAGGACGAACCATGTCTAAAACCTAAGTCCACTGGCAAGCACTACGGGCAATATTCTCATATCATGCATTTCCAAATATGGTTTATTTAGTGTTGTCTTTTTCTCATAGTAGTATGATGATCCTTATGGTATTCAGTGCCTTTTCATTTTATATGTATCCTTCATCAGCCTTAGCCAAGATAATCTTATTGTAGTGCAACTATGTGATTTAAATATATTGGATCTCCAACAATTATCTTCTAAGTATCAAAAGTTACTATGCATTTAAATAAGATTATATATTGATACTATTCCACTTCTTCTTAATTTCGAAATTAAGTAAATTTGTTTCTCTCAAAAAAATCGAAGCAATTTAATCCCTGTCAATTTTAAAAGTGAGCAATTAAGGACAATTAATCACGGGTAAATGTGTCCATTGTACATAAATTTGATTGGTATAATAACAAATTTAGCCCTTAAAGTTTACACATATTGTCAAATCGGTAGTGATTTAACAAATTCAGTCTTTTTTAGAATCTATACCAAATTGACAAAACATATAAACATTGAGAGCTCAATTTATTTTCATACCAATAAAAATTATGTACAATATTTGACTAAAGACATTGATGTCATGATTAATTGTCCTTAATTGTTTATTTTCGAAATTAACAAAGATTAAATTACTCCAATTTTTTTGAAAAGGACGAATTTATTCAATTTCAAAAATAAAAAAAATAATTTAGAGGGGTGTTTTCAAATATGTAACCTTCATCAACCTCAGCCAAGATAATCTTATTAATCAGTGCAATTGTGTGATTATTTTCTTTTAAAGTATCAAAAGTTACTATGCATTTATGCATTTAAATAACAGTTAATTTTACCAAACATCCCTAAATTATTCCTCAAGCTTCCTCAAGATTCAAATGTTTTAATTGCATCATTAAATTATTGATGTTATATCAATTAGGTCCTTCCATTATTGAAATAGTTAAATGACACGTTAAATCTTATGTGACATAATTTAAATTGAAAATTTTAATCAAAAGTAAAATATTGCCGCATAAATTTTACAATAAAAACTAAAAATAAAATACAACTGAATTAAAAAAGAAAATGAGTGGATGATAGTTTCCATAAAAGTTTCAAAACCTCAAAACCAAGATCTTTGTATGATATTCATTTTTTAAATTTTAAATTATATCATATAAGATCGATGTCAAAATTAACATTAAATTAATGATTTTAGTAACGAAAGAACCTTATTAATATAACATCAACAATTTAAAGATGTAATTAAAATGTTTTAAAATTTGAGAACCAATTTAAAATAAAAGTCATAAATTAGAGATACTTATTTCAATTAACTCTTTTTTTTTTGATAAAAAGGCCAAGTAGTTTTATTAATTGAAAAATAAGAAAATAACTAAGGGCCCAACACTTACATCCAAAAAAACCAAACAGAAACAAAATCGGCCTCACTACGCAAGTAATAGTGAAAGCCTCCTAACTAGCTATTGAAACTAAAAACTTAATGGTAATTAAATGCAATAAATGAAACGGCAGAAAAAGAAACCTAATATCTACCCTGATCATTTCAAACGACTGGATACCATTGAAGCTCCTGAGTTGCCATTTCAATATCCAATCCCTTCTGACGATAGCAGTTTCCAAGGGTTTAATTTTCTTGCTATCTTCTTTTGAAATCATTTCTCCCAAACATTTCCTCAGTCTGAGTTTTTTGGCCATATTCTCTCTGATTCTATTGTGTGGCTTCAGTTCTTCTCCTCTCAGGTATGAGTTCCCTCCTCTGTCTAATGCTTCTTTTGCTAGTCTATGTGCTTGCGAATTTTCTGATCTTTGAATGTGATGAAAGATGATCTCTTGAAAGCAAGTTTTCTTGTTCTGGATGTCTTTGATAATAGCTCCAATCACAGACTTATTTGTTGCAGTCGTCTGACATTTTCTAATTGTTGTTTTGGAATCCCCTATTATTTTAATCGAATGAACTCCCGTCAAGATCCCTAACTAACATGCATATGCTTCTACTACAAATGGAGAGGGGATGTTGTTATGAATAATCGTCTTTAAAGCCAAAAGTTCTCCCCTCAGACCCCATACCACCAGACCTGTGGCTGATTTATAATTTCTACTATCAAACGCTGCATCAAACTGTATTGTAACCCTCAGTATGTCCTCCTTGCTTCTGTAATACCTGTTTATGTTACCTGGAAACTATAATACTTTCGCTCCTTCATATTCTGCCATATGCCTCCTTATGTTTTGTGCTAATTCCCTTCCTGTTGTAATTTTCCTTTCATGCATGAGCTGATTCCTGGAAAACCATATTAACCATAAAGCGTAGCAAAAGAGTCGACATTGAGTTTCAGTGCCTCTTATGAATACCCAGGTTAACCACTCCTATAGACTTTGGTTTATGTTCTCCATGACCCAGGATAAGTTTAAAAGTTGCCAAACTTCTGTTGTTGTAGGACATTGATGAAAAATATGGAGGCTATCTTTTGCCCAAGCATGACAATGGAGACATCTATCATCTGCAATGACTCTCCTGTGCTTAAGATTAACAAGGTTGGGAATAAAGTCCCAGGAAATTCTCCAGATAGTAATTGAGATTTTAGAGGATAGTTGTAAATTCCACAATTTCTTGTAAAATTTTTTAGTTACGGCATGTAATAAATAATTTCTAGGATCCGGAATAGCATCTTGTAATAGTTTATAGGTACTGCGTACTGAAAATTAGCCAGATAATTCCCCTTTCCAAGCTTGAGTATCTTCATAATTGGACTCTGCTAAAGGAATTTGTAGAATTTTCTGAGTTGTGTTTGCTTGAAAGGTACTATTTATCAACTCCATCTTCCATTTTCTGTTTGTATCATCAATAAGATCTGACACTAACTGTAAACCTCCATTGTTGGATCTGTTGGTTCCATCAACTTTATCGATCCCCTGTATCCAGCTATATTCCCAGATCGAAATTTTGTCACCATTGCCCACTCTCCAGCACAGCCCTTTTTGAGGAAGTCCTTTCGCTGCCCAAATGCTCTTCCAAGTAAATGAGGGTAAGCTTCCCACCTTTCACTGCCCAAATGCTCTTCCAAGTAAATGAGGGTAAGCTTCCCAACTTTGCCTGTAGGAAACTTGAATGCGTGTAATATTTAGCTTTTAAAACTCTGGCTAATAAAGAATTTGAAAAATTAATAAGGCGCCAATCCTGTTTGGCTAATAACGCAATATTAAATTGACCAAAGTTTCTAAAACCTAAACCACCATTTTCTTTTAAAAAACAAAGGTTTTTCCAAATGCACCAATGAATTCCCCTCTTTCCGTGTCTCTTCTGCCACCAGAATTTTTCAACAATGCTGTTTAATTCATCACATAGGACTTTAGGTAATAAAAAGCAAGCCATTATGTAAGTTGGGATAGCTTGAAGAACGACTTTAATGAATACTTTTTTTCCACCCTGAGATAGATACCTGTTACTTCAATTATCAATACGTTTTTTGAGACGATCCTTTAGATTTTGAAAAGATTCTTTCTTCCTTCGACCCACCATATTCGGTAGCCCTAGATAGCGTTCTGGTTCGTTTAGACTCTGGACCCTGAATATATTGACAACAAGTTTCCTATCTTCTTCTGATGGGTTTGTGCTAAAAAATACTGTTGATTTGTCGAAATTAACACCCTGTCCCGAGCAATTTTTGAACTCTCGAAGAATTTCTTTGAATAGGTTTTCACCTCTACTTGTTGCTTCTTCAAATAATATGCAGTCATCAGCGAAAAATAGATGGGATACTTGTGGTCCTTTTCTACTAACTTTGACACTGTTAAGAAGTCTTCCATTCATTGCTAGTCTCAGTAAACTCAATAGTCCCTCACCACAAAGGAGAAATAAGAATGGACTTAATGGATCGCCTTTTTTAAGTCCTCTTTTGGTAGAAACTTCTCCTCTACATGTCCATTTATGACCACTGAATAGGAAACTGTCTCAACACATTTCATAAGAGCATTTACCCATTTTTGATCAAATCCCATCCGTAGCATTATCTCCTTTATAAAATTCCACTCAACCCTATCATATGCTTTACTCAAGTCAAGTTTAATGACTATATACGCTTTCCTTCCCAATCTCTTCTGTTTCAACATATGCAAAATTTCATAGGCTAGCAGCACATTATCTGAAATTAATCGACCTAGCATGAATGCACTTTGCGCATCATCAATACATTTACCTATAACTCCTCGAAAACAATTTGCTATCGCTTTAGCTAAAATTTTATAAAGCACGTTGCATAAACTGATTGGCCGAAACTGTGTTATAATAGAAGGGCTGGTAACTTTTGGAATCAGTACTATATTTGTAGAGTTGATTGAACTTACCTTCATATCCCTGTTCAGTTATCGCAAGCAAAAAGAGGTTACTTCTTCTCCCACTATATTCCAACATTTTTGATAGAATATAGCTAGAAATCTATCTTCCTCTGGTGTTTTCGTAGGCCCCATATCGAACACCGCTTCTGTGACTTCATCTCTAGTGTATGGTGCTGTAAGTTTTTGATTGTCCTACATGTTGACACAATGTTTGATACCTGATAACAAATGATCATAGTTCCCTCCACCTTCTATTGAAAACAACCTTTGAAAATATGCTTGTGCAACATCCTCTATTTCCTGTAAAGCCATCATTTCTCTTCCATCCTCGTTTTGCAACTTGTGAATGAAATTTGTCTTCCGTCTTTGCGATGCTTGACTGTGAAAAAAAGATGTATTTTTATCTCCAAATTTTAGCCAATTAATTCTAGCCCTCTACTCCTAATAAGATTCATCTTTCTCAATCTCAAAGTTCAAATTAATTTTCATATCAACCAGATCTGCTAAATTCTCATCATCTCTCTCAGCTTCAGTTAATTCCGCTAATCTTTCTGTTAAAACCTGTTTTTTCTTTTTCCTGCTCAGTTGAATTTGTCTAGCCCACTGCTTCAAGCCTTTTTTTTAAAGTTTTCTAGCTTCTGTAACAGCCCTCCTGAAGAT
This sequence comes from Gossypium arboreum, assembly GCF_025698485.1. Taxonomy (NCBI): domain Eukaryota; kingdom Viridiplantae; phylum Streptophyta; class Magnoliopsida; order Malvales; family Malvaceae; genus Gossypium; species Gossypium arboreum. The sequence continues at coordinate 1,202,869 of NC_069078.1, read as the reverse complement.
TTCTCCCACAAGCTTTTTACTTCATTATTGAAAGACTCCTCTAATGACCACCATGCTTTGAATTTGAAATTATTATTCATCGGTCGTTCTTCACATATTCTTGTATTAATAAGAATAGGACAATAATCTGAAAACGAATACACTAAATGTTGAACTCTCACCTCTAGGAATATGATGATCCATTCTATGTTGGCCACCCCTTTATCTAATCTTTCTTGTATGTTCGTCTTTGGTAAATTACCTCTCTCCCAAGTGAACCAATTGCCATAAAAGCCCACATCATTCAATTGACACTCTAATGTTCGTCGAAAGATTTCCATTTTTCTTTCATCTCTAGGCTGCCCTCTCTTTTTTTTTAAAAATCATACATAATCTCATTGAAGTCTCCATAAACAAAACCAATGAATATTTACATCAGTGGCTAAATTTTTCAAAAAGCCCATGAGTCATTTCTATCATGTGAATATGGGGATCCATAGAGACCTGTAAATCTCCATTTAATTCCTTTTTCATAATCTTCAACAATCCCGTTAATGTGTCTCTTAGAGAAATTGCGTAGCATTATGTTAACATCAGTCCTCCATGCTAGACACAACCCTCCCCTCATCCCTTCTGCATCAACTTCAATGCCATTAGCAAAGCCTAAACTTCTACGAACTCGCTCCATTTGTTGCCTATTAAGCTTTGTCTCCATAAAGAAGACAATTTGGGGATTATATGTCTTTAGCAAATGTCAAAGTCTTTTAATCGTCCGTAATCTCCCCAAACCACGGACATTCCAACTTATGATTTTCATTGCGCCCAGTCAGCTTGCCTCTTGGCAGCCGCCAATGTTAAAAGATTAAACTCCCCCACTCTTCTACCCCTTATCATCATATTACCACTCTCTTCTTTTCCTGTTGAATCTTCCATCTCCCCATGTTATTTCAATTAACTTTTTAAATACCAATAAATTTTGACAAGTCTGCACAGAAAAAAAAAACGATTATATATTGCTTTTCCCCCTTAATCCCATATATAAACATAACACTATAACAAAAATCACCAAATGTCTAACAGCCTGAAAGCCTTTCGTCCTTTATAATAATTGGAATGATACCAAGTTGTAGAGAAAAGTATTACAAATGTTTTGTATTAGGAGTTAGATTGCATTTTGTTTTATCTACTTAAAAAAAATTTAGTTTTTGTACATTAGATCAAAGAACAAATTGATTCTTCTGTTAAAAATCACATCCATTTTTCTACTGTTAAAAACTGATCCTTATATGTCAGAATGAGGTACATGTGGCACACCACATGTAACTGTCTGGTTATTCTATCAGCCACATTAGTTTTTAAAAGTAGAAATGAATGAAGTTTTTAATAGAAATGATCGATTTGTTTTTTGATATAATGTATAAGAACTAATTTACCCAAATGTTTTTGAAGCAACAAAGGCAAAGTACAAGAGCTTCCATGATACTTTATCTTAGTTGGCACATCTATATCTAGTTGAATCAAAGCATAGGTATATATATATTCATTAAAAAAATATCAAAATATAATTGAAATTAAAATTGTATTTCATAAACAAATTTTTGGGTTAGTTTATTTTGAGTTCCATAAATTTTAAAGCTAAAAAGTTTTCAAGTTTATTTATTTATTATTTTATCAAATAATCTCATCAATTTGTTCACATATGATTTTTTTTTATCACTCATCTCATTATAGTTTTTTATTATTTCTGCTCTTTTTGATACAAAGCTTAAAACTATCCATAGTCTCTCTCAAATCCTTAAATAAGAGGATAATGTGCTTCAGCACACTCGAATCCACGTACTCCTACACTGACAATAATATTGATGCCAATTGAACTAAGACTCAATCGGTTTAAGCTTTAAGATCTTGAATTCAAGGCTGAAACCATGAATTTTATTTTAGGAGGTGGAGATAGAGTAATAACTTATTTTTGAGTTAAAAAGCTAAAAAAATTATATTAAAATCTAAATTTTATTAAAATTTTAAATCAAATTATTAAATTCTTGAGAAAAACAAAACATAAATTTTAAAGTTTTCATAAAAACAACTGGAACCTAGTTATCTTTAACAAGTAAATGATTTTCGAATGTTGTTAATGCAATTCCTAATATTCGACCATAGCGTCTAGGTTAAGTTTGGGATTTGCCTTTTTTGGTTTTCAACCATCGGAGCTCTCTTAGAATCACCTAAAGTCGGCTTATTACTCATCACCATCTTTCTATTATTGGCAACAAAAAACTTATCTTTGCTTCTATGTGACAACAATATAGTATTCATTCCTCATCTCTTCACAAGTCTAACCATTTTCTGATTGTGATCACGAAAATGACAAAGTGAAAAGAAAAATTTTGAAATACTCCTGAACCAAACAAAAAACTCCAGCAAGAATTTTGAAATAATACAGTATTCTCAAGCAAATAAGAAGAGTTTATAGACTTTTCAGTTTTTTCTTCATAAACGTATCATTTTGAAGGCTTAAGGTCATGACCGATAGCATCTAGCCACTTAAATAATGTTAGATACCCTCATCATGACCACTATTCCCCAAAAAAATGTCGTATTTATGACAATCATTTGATGTTGCTTCATCTTTTCCGACTAGATAAGCCTTTAAGGACCCTCAAAGCATGTCTAACGGAATGCCACTTTATGACCTCTTACTCGACTAGGGGTCTATTTTTATATCCCTCCATTGAGAAGACATATGGCAAGATAAAAAGTCATCGTTGACTTTGCATTGACTTCCTGGACCACCTGTCCCACTTCAAATGGGACCTACTACCTTGGCTTAGAGGTGAATGCTATCCTGATGGGAACACACTTCCAAGACAACAATGTGTCTATTTAGACTTAACTACCTCATATTAATAGAATCCAAAGATAGGTTCCTATGATTATCTATTACACATTTAACTAGACTAGATGCTTATCTAGTCATATCATGCTAGTGGACAATGTTGGATCTAGTGCCTTAAGTAGTATTTTCATCTATGTAAACTTATAATTTTTTCAAACATATTGATTTATTCATGAATTACAATAATACCTTTTGTATATTGTCCCCAATGGTTTTTGCATGCAGACTAAAATTGAAGCAAATATTAACTCATTGGTTGTCTAATGTTTAACTAATACTAAGCAGTATTATGTTGTTGGACCGTAATACGGAAAGACCATTTATACTAGTAAACAAACCTAAACATGTCCTTAGTCTAATCAGAAATGAGAAAACTAATTGAAAGACCAATATGTTGTTTATCAAGTCCAATTAGGGAGATGTTCTATCTTAAGCATCGGAGTGGATAGCTTCTAGAAGATAGAGACATAGATGTGCTAACTGGACTATAGTACATCGGATAAGACCCAAGTAGAGTAGATCCTAAATTTGTTTATGGATTTATTCAATTGTAATATTCATAGTGTGACATACCTTAATCCCGAATAGATGATGGACTACGTATGCGTGACTCATATAATTTGATGTAAGTAAAAACCTAAGTTCAAATATATAAAGAACTTAAAGCTAGTGCGTTGGGTATACAACTTCTGCAGTATGTAGCATTATTCAAAATAGTAGAATTAATAACTCAAGACATGAGTAAATGATATCCTCTCATTGGCATTATATGATAGATGAAAAGTAAACGTGGTCATGAGTCGTTTGTCTTTGTGGTGAATAACTTAATTACTATTTGATATTAATTGACTTTTTATGAAGAAAGACATAATGGTTACCATGAGATAAAATAGGATCATATTGGGAGAATAGATTTATCCCAAAGAGATTAAGAATATCTTATGAGGGTAATACACTTATGACAAGGTCATTGGACGAGCACTGATTAAGTAGCTTTTGTAATGATATGTCATTAGGGAGAGCTTAGTCACGATACTACAGTGGAATGACTTTGTAACTAAATGAGTTTATAATTAATAGGCGAAAAGCTAGTTTCTCACTTAGTATGGAAATGAGTTAAGAATTAATTTAAGTTTTGTGAATTATTATTTTATAAAATAATTGAAATTCAAAAATTGAATTAAATTAATTGGTTATTATGAAATCCATTGAATGTAGAAATTAAATATATTTTCTCATAGTTTCTTTTACGGTAAAGTTGTCCTTATTTCAACGAGATTAGAATTGGGTTAAGAAATTATTTAATTGAAAATTTAATTAATTAAAATTAATTTAATAAATAATGTCTATTTTGAGAAATAGAAAACATGCACTATGTTGGATTAAATTATAAAATGTTAGGTTAAAAGTGCAAAAAACATATATAATTGGACCTAATACAGAAGAGGTTTAATCCCCATTATAATATAAGGGGAAGCACACCCTTTTAGCCCATTTCTCTATTTGTTCAACTAGGGGATTGTGTTTTTATTAAATAGGCATTAATTGCATTCTACTAATTTAACCACGCTGCACTTCTCTCCCTATAAATAGATAACATCAGTAGGGTTAAAAATAAAATAAGTTATACACAACTTTGAGATATTTTTATTCTCCCCGAAAATAATGAGAATTTATTTCTAAGTATAAATTCTATTTTTCAGGAATAACAATTCTACCGGTTTCTATAAGAGAAAGATTTACTTTCCTACTAAAGTAAGAAAATTGGTTCTGTGTTTGATTTAAAATTGTTCGAGCCCATACTCGAACAGTTCATGGTATAAGAATAGCAAAAAAGGTTTTGGTTGAAAGCTAAAAACGAAAATGATCTGTCTCGCTCAAAGCACAAATATATTGAGGAAAAAGTTTATTGTTATAGATATCATAAATCGGCTCGATTTTTAAAATTTAATTTTTTTATTGTGTAAGAAAACTATTTTCGAGCATGATTTGTTTTTTTCAATTAACGAGGAAACCTTTCCTATAAATATCTTGGAAAACTATGAATAAGAGAGCGACCTATTAGCACCCTAAGATTACTCTTGAGCACTTATCCTCTTCCATTAGTGTATCTTCTTATTTTTATTTCGACTCTTATCTTTTACAAATGAATCAACCTCCATTTCACCACCTTGATTTCCTCGTCATTCCTTCCTTGCTTGTACTCTATATCAACATAAGAATATATACAAATTTGATATTTTCATTAATAGAATGTTAAACTTATTCGATTGGTGGGTTCTTTTGTACTTAATATGATTCTCATCTTAATATTTTATTCAATAATTAAATTTAGTTTTTTTTTCAAAAATAATTGAATACTTCTTAACTTGTTATATTTATTATACACATATAATCATTATATTAAAAATATTTTATATTCATAATTAATGTTTTAAAATTTATTTTAATTTATAATTTCATATAAATATTTATTATTAATTTTAAAATTTTAATATAATTATATAATATGTACAAAACAATTTCATAAATTAAATAATTATTTTTTATTTTTATTTGATTCGTTTTAGGGCCAAATAAAATTTTTAAAAAATTTAAAAATTTTAGGAGTTTTATGAAATTTAAAAAAATGGGGCCTAATTAAATTTTTATGAGATTAAATTTTAAGAAATCTTATTAAAAAGAATCAAAAGGTACAATGAGAATTTTCAAAAATTTGAGGGGACCTAATTAAAATTTTTTAAAAATTTCAAGGGAAAATAAAAAATTTCCATGTTCTTTGGGGGGCAAGGCCTCTAGGCCACCATAACAGTTTGCCTCAAGCTCAGGCCTCGATTGATCTCAAGTTTGAATTTCCATTATGAGATTAGATTTTTTCGTACTTAGATTGTTAGGTCCACATGGATAGATTTTGGGTTTGGGTCTGTTTTGTAAATTCTTCCCAAAAATTCTTACCTATGCAAACAAAAACGCCTCAGAATTGATTGTATTTACAATACCTACCACAATTGTATTTGGAAAAGCAACAGCCCACTAGCTTCATGCCTTAAAAAACCCCTCAATTTCTCAAATTTTCAACTTCATCCTTCAATCTTCTTTTCTTCACCTTATTCTTCAAATTTGGTACTCTTTTTGTTCATATTAATTTTGAAATTTTGTTTACAATTTAATATTTAAATTTTAGTCCCAATCTTTTCTGTCACAAAATGAAAATCAAAAGAAGAATATTTGAGATTATGCCTCCAAAATCCAGTCATTCTAAGAATCGAATTCCCAACATGACTCGAATCACTTCCTTTAGGTGTCCTTCCATTGCCAGTACAAACGGAAAACGCCACACGCGGCGGCACCATTTGCCCTTCTTCCTCATTTAAATAAAAAATTGAAGAAAAGAAATGAGTGACTTAATTATGAGGAAATTTTTAATTTTTATAGTTAAACCTAAATTTTTTTTTAAGGTAACAAAGATTGGGAATTAAAATGATAATTTTTTTTTTATTTTACAAAATCAAAATGTTAGAAATAATTTCATTATAGATTTCGTTTACAATTTTAATGGAGTAATTAAAACCATCAATTTATGCAACCTGAGTGTTTAAATTGTAATTTATTTAAGTCCTTTTAATTTTATAGTTGGATTACCATATGTGAAGCTGATAACAATTTTATAGCAATCAACTCAATACAGAATAAAGAATTCAAGTTCGGGATCAAATTAAAAAAAATTGCCAAAATTCCGAAATCAATAAAGACTAAAGAAATTTTAGGGACCAAAGTAGGAAATATGACAAGTTCAGGGACTAAATATTACTTTATCTCTTTTTCCTTTCTGCTCTCTTTCGCTTCCTCTCTCCTTTCTCTCGGTGTTCAGTTCTTGCAGCTTCGACTCTCTTACCTTCTTAATATCACACATTTCACCTCCTCTTATTTGTATTGTTATTTAGATTGAAGACGTAAAGGGATAAAAAGGGAGGGGAAATTTGTGGTTTTTGGTTTAGATTTTGAAAACTTGAAGGGAAAGGGAAAAAAACGGTTGGAGAGTTGTTAAGACTGAATTATCAAAGAATGGTTTTTGAGAGCCACTTTTGAATAGTAAGCTAAATTGAAATTGTTGTACTAAAGGAAAGTGTGTGTGTGTGAAGGATTTGGTTTGGATTTTATTGTGTTGGAGAAATGAATGGGATTATGGACTTATGATTGGAAGTCGAGGCCAATGGGGCAAATGTGGTTGATTTCTAAATTTTTTTTCACTTTGTTTATTCATCTGTTTTTTTTTTTAAAAATTCTCTGTTGAGATACTTTTTTTAACGAAATGCAGCAAGTCCATCGAAAAAAGGTGGTTTTTTTTTTCTTTTCAATGACTTACTTTTTTAATCCTTTTGGAGTTTTTTTTCAACATCCTTTATCTGATTGATTGATGATTAATTATCTTTTTCATTGAAATTCAGCTGTCGAGTGATGATGTTGGGTTGTTTGGGAAGAACATGAAATATGGGGATTTGATTTCCTTAGGTTTATCCTTTTTTGTGCTTTAATTTTCTAGATATTGCATAGTGGTTGTTCATTTCATCCCTTTATTATATGGTGGGGTTCGATCCCTGCTCATAGGAATGCAACACATTTAATGATCAATCATTTACTTTTTCTTTTTCTTAGAGCACGCGTTGCTAATGAATAGTCAATATTGTCTGCGGTAGATACTTGATTATATATATATATATATATATATGTAACTATATTATATAATGAAAGTTACTTTAACCCAATAAAGTTGTCTTCTTTCCTAACCTGTTTGCTAAGTTGGTAATCTGAAACTTTGATTAGTTATAAAGGAATAGTATAATTATCTGCTCAATTATGAATTTTTGCTTTCCGTATTGAAGATTAGTTTTTGCCTCTGCAGTTTTGGAAATAATTGTTTCGATTATGAATTTAAAAATCTTCATGATGTTATTAGAAGTGCTGACTGTTGGGAATCATTTTGGTTTTTGTTTTGGTTGCACACTGTTATATACTGATGAATTTAACATGAATTGTTTTATTGATGCCATTTCTGTGTTTGTTTGTTTTTTTCATCTTTTTGTCCTTTTCTATTTGTTGTTGATCTTTTTTTTCAATTAAATGGAGTACGTTCATTAGTAATGAATATGAATGGCTTAAGGTGTATAAACCTGTGGACATGTATGAGGCCATGCTATATCGAGCTACATGCCTTGCAGTTGTTGAAGAAAATATGCTTGGCAATCTTGTCTTAACCTGCATTTTTGCGCCACAGAGTTCAACAGAGATGGAATTTTTCTCAGAATATGGTGATGCCAATAGATATAAGATTCAAGAAGTTATAGGAAAAAGGCAGTTATGGAGTTGTGTGCTCAGCAATCGACATGCATACTGGTCAGAAAGTGGCGATAAAGAAAATACATGATATTTTTGAGCATCTTTCTGATGCTGCTCGAATTCTTTGGGAGATAAAGCTGCTTAGACTTCTTCGGCATCCTGATATTGTAGAGATCAAACACATTATGTTGCCTCCTTCACAAAGGGACTTCAAAGATATTTATGTTGTTTTCGAGCTCATGGAATCAGATCTTCATAAAGTTATTAAAGCTAATGACGACTTGACTAGAGAACACTACCAGTTTTTTCTTTACCAGCTACTTCGGGCTTTGAAGTACATCCATACTGGTAATTGTCACTCTATATTGACTCCTTCCATTATGCCGTAATATGTGGTAAACAAGTCTTATCAAAACTGTTCTCATTGGCTCAAGGTGCAGTCGAGGGACTAGAACCCTAGTACCCTTAATATTGCTTGAGGCGCAAGTCCTAAAAAAAGTGCTGGCCTGAGTGAAGGTGCAATATATATATGTATTTGTTTTTGTGCGTCTATATGTATATAGCAAATAAGCTTAAGATATGATATAATTATGATAGCAGTTTAGACCTAGCAATTCATGTTTTCATGTTGTCTTCATGTATTTTCTAGTGTCCTTAGGTATTTCATATTTATATAACTTTTTTCAGGTTAATGATTTGTGTTATATAGATTTTGAAATGTTCTTCTATTTGTGTTGTGTTCATGTTTCATTTTAGTATCACGTCATGTATTTTTATTGTATTTTAGTGTTTTCTTTTTCATTAAAATTGTAAATAAGCCCTTAAAGCCCTTATATTTTCATTACACCATAATAAGCCCTTAACCTCTAATTTTGTAACCAAATAAACCCTTAAATCTTTTTAGCTTTTACCCTAATATGCCCTTAAGCTTTAATTTATTTCTAAATAAACTTTTAACACAAATCAACATGTCATTTAAAATAAGGGCTAAAAGCAAGTACCAATTAAAGGATAAGGACTTATATAGGTACAATGAAAGTATAAGGGCTTATTTAATAAAAGTCAACTAGTTCAAGGATCTTTTAATAGTTAAGCCTTATTGTTTCCATGTTAAGTTCATCTTCTGTCCAGCATTGCCATGTCTAAATGGTCAAGTTTATCCTATATAACATTTCAATTTTTTTTTTCTTTTGCTGCTCAAATATTGAGAAGTGGTGAGTCTAATACTATCCCCATTCTTGCTAGTAAAGTTACAATTAATGAAAAAAATAAAAAGAACATTAATCAAGCGGGCCCTTTTCCTGCCTATCGCTTCATGTGTGCGCGCACACAGAGAAAAAAAAAAAAAAGAGAGTGCCTAGGAGTGTTAGGTATTAGACAAGTCTAGTAATGCACCCCACTTGAAAGGGGCAAGTTGCTTGTGTTGTTTGCTGCTATGGTACATGTCATAACAGCTCTACACATAAATATTATGCCTTGTTTAATTATTTTGAAGTCTTAGACAGTTAGATTTTAATTTTCAGCCTTTTCAATTGTAATCATCTTTGGTCACAACTGCATCTTGTAGCATGCGTTATGCTTAAGTATGGTTGCTATTCTTCTCTGTTATTCTTTTCCTTTTTTCTTTCCACGTCACCCTCTATGTCTTTTGTTGTGGGCAGGGTAATTATATTTGTATGCTTCAGAATCCTGGATCTGATATTTCCCTATTTGGTTGCAGCTAATGTCTACCATCGAGATTTAAAACCAAAGAATATTTTGGCCAATGCAAACTGCAAACTTAAGATATGTGATTTTGGTTTAGCTAGAGTTGCATTCAATGATACACCAACAACAATATTCTGGACGGTATGACGTTTAGAAGAACTAACCTTTGATGTTTTCATGTTTTAACTGTTCTTTACGTCTATGACAATAATAAGAACTTATTTCTAGACATATTTGTGGTACATTTACAGGATTATGTTGCTACAAGATGGTATAGAGCTCCAGAGCTCTGTGGATCCTTTTTCTCTAAGGTAAAGGGGCCTCTATGTATGGCAGCTAAAATTCAGAATGCTCAAAACTTAAATTCATGTGATGTATTTATTCTCTTTTATGAGATATATTGGATAAAGGTATCATCTTGATCTAGGTTGCATTTTATTTAGTAAAGCATAGCCTAGGCCATTCTCCGGTGCGTACACTTTTAAGTTATTCAGTTTCTTATCCATATCTTATCTGTTTGTCTCTTTCATTTGGTTGAAGCTTTTAAATGTAAAAGTGTGGCTATAAATGTATGTAGGAGAATTATTTGAAACAATGGTATTGTTAGTTTACACAATAAGGTTATGTTCTTCCGATCTCTTCATTTTTCTTGAAGTTTTGTGCTTGACACCTATGTAAGGCATATTTAGACATGGGTTGGGGATATGACCCTCCAAATGGATGGGAACGCTTAGAAAAATATAAACATACCTGTATCTAACAGACCCAAGTGGAGATTCAGATCTCTAGTGGAGATTTAAGCGGAAATTCCTTCTTCTTATAGAAAGTCCTAAATTTGCCCATATAATTATTCCATATGGTTCTGTGAATTTCAAATATATAGATTTAAAATTTATTAAAAGTTAGTCTTAATAGCAAACTTAGCTTCTGAGTTATGTTGCGGATGTATCCTTCATCTTATAAATCCTATCCCGTGATAATAACGTACCAAATTAAGTGGTTACGGAGGGTTTTCTATTCATTTTGCAATTTCTCATTCATGTTCTTGTTACTTGAAATGGATCTTCCATGATTGGATTTATTTTCACTTTCCAATTTATTGTTTATGTTCTAATCACTTCAAACGGATACTGCATGATGGCTTTTCCGTTCAGTGTCAAATTTCTGGTTCCTGTTCTTATTATTTCAAGTTAATGCAGTACACAGCTGCAATTGACATATGGAGTATAGGGTTGCTGAGGTATTGACTGGGAAACCACTTTTTCCTGGGAAAAATGTTGTCCACCTACTGGATTTGATGACTGATTTGCTTGGTACACCTTCGTTAGATACCATCTCTCGGGTAGGCATATTAAGACTTGTGAGCGGTTTCGGATCATAAGACATGACTGCTTTTAACTTCTTTTTCTTGTCATTCTCAGGTTCGAAATGAGAAGGCAAGAAGATACTTAACAAGCATGAGAAAAAAGCTACCAGTTCCATTTGAACAAAAATTTCCAAATGTAGATCCCTTGGCCTTACGTCTGCTGCAAAGGTTGCTTGCCTTTGATCCAAAATTCCGGCCAAATGCAGAAGAGGTATGTTATCATACTGCATATAGTATTTTAATTTTCTCTGAGCATTTGTTTTGCAAATTTAGTACAATAACATCTTTTGATTTGGTATAATTTAGGCTCTTGCTGATCCTCACTTTAAGGGACTGGCTAAAGTTGAGAGGGAGCCTTCTTGTCAACCAATTACAAAGATGGAGTTCGAATTTGAGAGGCGAAGGATCACGAAGGAGGATATACGGGAGCTAATATTCTGCGAGATTGTAGAATATCATCCTGAGCTGCTCAAAGACTATAAGAATGGAACTGAGAGGACAAGCTTTCTCTATCCGAGGTTTTATGTAGTGTTTTTGTTGCATTTCTAGTCTTAACCAAGATTCATTGGTAATCACTCTGCTGCTGTTTATCTATAATATATATATATATATGCAGTGCGGTTGACCAATTCAGGAAGCAATTTGCACATCTTGAGGAAAATAGTGGTAAAAGTGGCCCAGTTATTCCACTCGAAAGAAAGCATGTCTCTCTTCCCAGGTAGACATAGATGTATTACTTTTACTTTCAATTTGTTATTACCATGCTGTGTTTATGACTTCGAAATAATACTACTGATGCATGCACTTGTGCTGTATTGCATGCTTCGTATATTATATAGATAATTGGTATGTATAACTGATACTAAAGCAGTGTTCCTTCTCTTTATATGTAAGTTATGTGTGAAAATCAGTTTAGTTTGATAAAACCTCTCCTTGTCAGTGCAAGGGCTTTTTGGCAAATATATATATGCACACACATTGTGTTTAGGGCAAGAGCATGCTGTAAATTAACAAATAAAATTTCTACCAAGAGAAAAAAATCAAATAGAAAACAGTAAAATCATCTAAAAAACTCAAGCTAAATAAAATGGAGAATTGTAGATAATGTAATTCTCATATCCTTATGCATCATTAAAGGGTAAAATAACTATGTAAAAAGAAGAAGAAAAAAAGCCTCTTTATGTTTCTTAGCACTATTGAGCATGAAGGTGAAGAATCAAACTCTTAATGCTATTAGTACCTATTATTATCATATAATTTTATTTTTAGGTTTCTCTTTCATTCCAAAAGCCCCTAATCTCATAATGATGAGTTTTTGAATTTGAAACGGAAAACACAGCTAAAGTTACTAACTATGTATTAGTACACAACATGCGGGGAAATTCATTTTCAGCTAGATAGATGAAGAGCTCAGAGGCTGAAATAAGATCTTGCAACTCAGTTATTGTACATGAGCAAGTGAATAAGATAAAGTTATTCTATAAACTTTCAGGTAGGGAACAATAATCTTGTAAACATTGGTCTCTGTATGGTTGCATGCTCATGAGCACAATTAGAACATCATGGATAAGTTTGGGCATATAATTTTTTCTTCTGATATTAAATCCAATGTTTTTGAACTTTCAATTGATTCCTTGTTAATGTTCCAATGGCATCTCTTTATAATATCTCACTATGATTTCTTTGCTTTCTCTGGATTGTTCTTACCATCTCTAATAGCAGGATTGTTTTTTCTTGTCTATCTTTTTCCTTTTCTTTTTGTTCTTTCGAGTGTTGGATGGTGGTAGCTTCTTGCTCTTCAAGTCTTACAGAACCTCAATTTTCCTCACCACTAATGTGTTAGGTCACCTTCAACTAAACAGTATTTTTTTTTGGGGTAAACTACCCTGTTAATCACTCTAAATAGTGGTCGTTCTTATTTTGGTCATCCAAAATTTTTTTTTCTTAACTTGGTCACTCTAAAAATGGAATTGATCAAATTAGTCACTCCACCACTAAATGGTAACGAAAAAACTAATGGTGCTTTTTCATGTATTATTTTGGGTGACTAAAATAGGAACAACCCATATTTAGAGTGCCTAACGTGGAAATGCACCATCAGCATTCCATTACTGTTTAACAGTAGAGTGACTAATTTGATCAATTTCTTTTTTTGGATGACTAAATTAATAAAAAAAAAATTTGGAGTGACTAAAATAAAAATAACTCCTATTTAGAGCGACTGATGGGGTAATTTACCCTTTTCTTTTTTTGGTTGGAAAAAGTAGAGGAATGTAGGATCTTGGTAGGACAGCATTATCTTCTGCTTCAATTTGATGGTTGGCACTGTAAACCAATGACTTTGCAGGTCAACAACTGTACATTCTAAAACAATAGCCCCCAAAAAGCAGCAAAGCATCAATTCCTTGAAAGATAAGCAAAATGCAGATGAGGCATCCATCAACACTTCCAGGGAAACTGAAGCTATTCCTCTACATTTATCAAGAACCTTGCAGGCACAACAAAGAATCCCACTAGGTATCTTTCTTTATTTCAGATTATCCTAGTTTCTTGGTAAAAGTATTATAGAGGTCCTTGTATTAGTAGTCAGATTGCATTTTGCCCTCTCTATTAAAAAAATGGGTAAATTAGTTATTGTATTAGATCAAAGAGCAAACTAATTCTTCTGTTAAAAATTCCATCCATTTCTACCGTTGAATATTGGTCCCTGTAGGTTAGAATGAGGTACATGTGGTACCCCAAGTGTTACTGTCTGGTTATTTCATCAACCACGCTAATTTTTAATACTAGAAATGGATGAACTTTTAACAAAAAGTCATGTATAATTGTCTGGTTATTCCATTAGCTACGCCAGTTTTTAACATTAGAAACGGATGAAATTTTTAACAAGAAAAATCAGTTTGCTCTTCAATCTAATGTACAGGGACTAACTTGTCCATGTTTTGGGTAAAGGGGGTAAAATGCAATCTAACTCCTAATACAGGAGCCTTCATGGTACTTCTACCGCTATTTCTTTTCATTTTCCCCTGTATTTATGTAGTACTTAAATGAAATATTCTGTGTTCAGCCAAACCAGGAAAGGTCGTCGGTCTGGTTGTGCCTTATGAGAACGGAACAATCACGAAAGATGCATATGATCCAAGAACATTCTTAAGAAGCACAGTTCTTCCACCCCAGGCAGTCCACCCTGCAATTTCTTATTACAAATCCAGCACTGGAAAATTTGCACCAGATATAGCTATCAACATTGATACGAACCCATTTTTCGTGACCAGAGTGAAGAAGGTGGAAGCTGGTGATGACAGAAATACCATTGATACAAACTTGTTGCAGGCAAAATCTCATTATGGTGGAATAGGTGTTACTGCAGCAGCTGCCACTACTTGTGGGAAGTTTGGAACTGTTCAGTATGGCATGACAAGGATGTATTAGCCAATGATTGAGAAGCTTTGAAAGTAATAGATCCTTTTGCAATGGCATAGAGTGAAAATTACTGTAAAAGGGAGAGCTAGCTTTCTCAGGTAAAACATAGGCTTTAATCAAGCTTGGTAAATGAGAAACTACATGCCTATCATTTAATTTTGTAAGAAAAATAATTCTCCATCCAATAATATTCTTGCTTTTTGTTTTTAAACGTGGTGGTTGTAAAAAATTTTCTTGGTGGCACACTGACATGATGTAAATGTGTCACTAAGTCGTGCACAAAAGTTCATATTAATGACCTAAATTGCTCTTATGATTTGGGCTTACTTTGATCCATTAAGACTAGCCCAGTGCTTAGAAATTTCAAAGTTTATCTATTTGAAATTTGGGGAAATTGTAAACACTTCAATAATTTATATTTTACTACGGTTAATTAAGATAATAGAGAGTTTAAAGTTTATGTCCTTGGAAGTAGAGGAACTCAACTATAAATAAAAGTAGTTCCTATTTCATTTTAGATCTTGTATCATTTAGATTTAAGTAATCAAATTGAGAGCATTTACTCTAAAAACCTTTCTTAATCTTTTCTTCTTTTGCTTGTTTCGGTTGGCCGTTTTATAACATCAATGGCTTAGAGAATCTCTTTTGAAATTCTCAAATCTGAAGGTTAAAACTGTCTTAGGTAAATTTTTGAAGTGAATCACCACTTAAAGTTTCAAATTCGAAAAATCCATGAGTGATGTGAAGGAAAACCTCGAGGTGATTGAGAGTCGTATTGTAGAGTAAGACTCTGTAGGAGATAAGGTTAAGGAACATATGCGAGAGGCTCTCAATGCCAATGTAGATGAGATGAAAGGGGATTTCAATTCCATTGTGGCCACGCTGACCTAGCAAAATAATGCTCTCAAGTTGTGGTACAGGCTTTGAAGAAAGAGATGGAAGAGCTCAAAGGAAAGCACATTCTATGTAAAGCAGTTGTGGGTAACGAGATGTTAGTCATGACACCAAACACAATATTGATGTCCTTACGTCGAAAGAGTTCAAGAGGATTAGGTGGTCCACAAGAGATGTGAATAATTTTCTTTTGGGAATGGAATAATACTTTCGTACTGTGGATATTAAGATTGATGATGCTAAAGTAAATGTTGCTTCTATGTATTTTCCTAATATCGTTTTTTTGTGGTACTACCATAGGTGCATAAATGAAAAGCGTGGTGGCACCAATATCGAGATATGGGTGGAGTTCCAAACTAAGTTCAAGGATGAGCCTCATGTCAAGTTGCAATGGCTTACGTAACAAGGAATTGTTTGAGAGTATGTCCGGGAGTTCAGTGAATTGATACTCTAAATCTCTAACTTGGGTGAGAAATATGTATTTTTCTCTAGTGGCTAAAAGTTCTGGAGAAACATATTAAGGGTATGGAGATGCAAAATATGACTCATTTAATTCACTATGGCAAATGGAAGATTGTTAGGATTAGTGCACCTAGTATAGCAATTTCATCATAATCAACTTCTAGTTTTTTGAATGGATTGAATAAAAAAAAATAGTGCATGATTATTTAATGTTCTTTATACGGTTGTCCTCAACGGCATTTGCTTGCAATGGCAAATGACACATGACTATTATGCTGTTTATAAATTCAATTTGAGGGATGTCTTAGTTATTGGAGCTGGATTGTAACACCCCTATCCCGTAACCGTCGCCGGAATCGGACGAGACATTACTAGAAATTAGGAATCGGATCAGAACAGTAAAACTTTGAACCTTTTCTTAAATAAAAGATCATTTATTTATATAACTAATAGATACAAACAAAGATCGAATTTAAAACTTATAAAAGTAAACTTCCATAAGATGCCATATTCGCATGGCTTATATACAATAGTCAAAATATCATTCTATTTATAGTCTATCCTATACATGCCATAAGCTAAGTCCAAATCACATGATTACTACAATAGTAGATAGTGTGACGAAGTGCTGATGATCCCAGAGCTAATAGTAAGAGTCAACGATCTACAAAAATAAACAGAGAAACATAACATTCAAAGTAAGCTTTCATAAGCTTAGTAAGTCTTAAGCAATTTAAACAGTTGAACTTAAAAACAAACCAAATGTTCGAAATCACATAACACTTTCTGAGTACAACACTATTTGGCTGATTATGCACAAACACATATCATTTTACTCCGTTTATACTCAAACTCATATAAACATAGTATTTGCAAGCTTCCGGATTAACTTTAATTCTTTCAAATTTCACTAGTGTATCATTTCTTACCCACACTTACTTTCAACATTCATAGTTAAATAGCATATCGAAAACTATCTTGTAACTTTGCATAATAACTGAATGCACACATATACAAATATACATATGAATTTACAACATCTTTTCATATGCTTCTCATTACACATTCTTAATTTCCGTCAGATCAATCTCACATATAATATATATATATCACATACCTGAATCACTTAATGTGTAATACGAGTTCAACTTATCATCTTAGCATAGGATCTCGTAGTCATATACTTTATCAAATTCACTAACACTTGGCCTGCGAGGTATAAAACCCAAACATAACACCAGCACGAAGCCTACAGGACTTTAAACTCAGATATAATACCAGCACTAGGCCTGCGGGATTTAAACCGGATATAATACCAGCACGAAGCTTGCGAGATTAACCCGGATATATTACTAGCACGAAGCTTGCAGGATTTAACCCGGATATAATTCCAGCATATAGCCTGCGGGTCTTTAAGCCCGGATACACATCGGATACACATCAAATATTATGCATATTTAATCATATATTAACACATCTCATTCAACATATCATATTAATAGTCATTTGCTACATTCGGATATAAGCTCCATATGAACACCATCATTTACATTTCGGTTCAAAAGTCATACATAAATATTACATATCCATTTCACCATTCAAACTTAACCCATAGTGACCATTCGACTATAAGTCATATACATAAATTATTTATCGCACAACTTAATTCAAGTAGAACCAAAAGGTCACAATTCACCTAATATATACATATTGCTCACCGATTCGCACACAACCTTTCAAATTAGCAATTATAAGTTGGTTCCGCACATAGCCCATCCTTATCGATAATTTACGATGGTTTTACCCTTACTCACATATATGACATAGGCATTTTTACCTATGCTTCTCAATTCACATTCATGATTCAATTCCAATCGATTTAACATGCATAAGTACATATCGCATACCTGACCAACTTAATGTATTGAACGAAATCGATTGTCGATTTAACACAAGGTCTCATAGTTGAACATAAACATGAAACCATTTCTTATATGTTCGATTCACATCAATCATCAAATTCATTTAATTCACATATACTTAATTAGGTTATTCGTACCTGAATAATTTACTTTACGGAACGAATCCACATATCGTATTAGCCTATAGTCTTAAAGCACCACACTTTTAATAGTTTACCTCATCGAAGTTCACATTTAATCACTTTAGTGCCAAGCCATATTTGGCTACCACAAAGGACTAATAATAATAATTTTATACACATCATGGTTTCCTTTAGATATTTAATAATCACAAATCTTGATATCTCTACCAACACATATACGACATAGTTTACTCATTGTAACACTCATTTAGTGCATCAAATTTCCAAATCCAATTCAACTTAAGCATAATAGCCATAATCGGGTTATAGCCTTAAGTCATTATATATTCGGCACATTAACTAAATAAAATTTACATTCTCTTTGCCATATTAATTTAACTCTTAGGCATATAAAAAGGAATCAAGCTTAAACACTTAAGAACTTACCTCGAATGTTACCGAATGATTACAACGGCTATTCGATTACTTTCTCTTTTCCCTTATCCGAATTTGTCCCTCTATGCTCTTGAGCTTAAATTCAAAGATTTTAAACTAGTCATTATTCGACTATTCAAGCATCACTTTATAAATATAATATATATATTCGACTTTCACACTTACTGATCATAGTAAGCTTATAAGAAATCAATAAGCAACTCATTAACGAATTTTTTGTCAATGTTTACCATATAATCATAATTTCACTGCAAACTGTCTTCCTGAGCAACAGTCACTAAATCATTTATAACTGGAGCTATGAAACTTCAAATCAAGTGCCGTTAATTTTCCTTGAAAATAGACTCATATATATTTTATCCATAAAATATTTAAGAATTTTTGGTTTGGCAAATCAATACCAGATTTTTCTTAAAGTTTCCCTTGTTTCACTGTCTGACTAATCTAACCACTCTTCACTACAAATCAAAATTCTCATTGTACAGAATTCAAAATATGTTCTCGTTTATTTCATTTGAAACTAGACTCATTAAGGAGTCTAAGCATATAAACTTCATCTTATAACCATTTTTGTACAATTTATAATGATTTTATAAAAACAGAAAAGGGGATCTAGAAGTCATTTTGACCGTGTCCCACATCACTTCAAAAGCCTTATTATTGGAAATTCTTTTGCTTATATAGTTTCTTTTATAAGAAACTGGACTCATTAAGATTTAATTACATAATTTATTCAGCTTCTAACTCAACTCCCACAATTTATGGTGATTTTCCAAAATCACTTTACTGCTGCTATCCCAAACAGATTATTACCAATTCACTCTTTCACACATTCTTTGCATACATATTATTCAAACATGTATATCACCAATCAATTTCATCATATATATCTATAATTTCACTTAAGCATAATATCAATACAACACATTGTGCTCAAATCATCATTCAAGTTCAAATCCGGCTAGCACACATATAAACACTAGTAACTAAATATTAACATTTGCATTTCACCATAATAACCAATTGCCATTAAGAAATTAAACCACAATTATTCAATTTTACCAAGCTTCAACTTAATTTAACTTATAATAGTTCATAACACATTTAAAGCACATACATTACTAAATTTTATCCAAGTCACAATCTGCCATAGTACACCCAACACATTAGTCGATTTCCTACTTAGCATCTAATGCACATATATGCTTAATTCACCACCTAAGCAACATGAAACTCCATTACAATCACAATTATTCATTCTTTAAAACTAACATTCAACTATCAATAATGTAGCAAAAACTTAGGTAAATGGCCGAATGCTATATCCCCAACCAAAACTAAAGTTTTTAACATGGGCTATGTAGGAAACTATGTGATGTGATTAACTAGATTTTCACAAGACTTTGAAGATAGCACATGAAACATACCTTAATTTTGATGCTAACATAGCCGAAAGTTTGGTCTCTCCTATCCCCCCTCCCCTTTCGGCAATGAAGAACAAAAGTTATCAACCTTGTTCTTTTCACCCACTTACTTATTTCATTATAATATAAAATTGTTATTACATATTATAATACATTTATATATATAAATACATATAAAATTTATACTTTTTCAATTACTCAACCACATGGCCGGCCACTATAAAAAAAATGACAATTTGACATGCACATCCTTAAGCTTTTTAAACCATAGTAATAAGCCATCACATAAATACCTAGCACATTTCTTAAATTTTTCACACAAGTCCCTTTCAATAAAATTCACCTTAATTGGCAAAAATCAAAGCACCACAAATTCACATATGCATTTTCACACAAATTAAGCACAAAATTAATCATTCAATTATTTTCACAACTCGGTTTAGTTGTCCCGAAACCACTTCCCGACTGGGGTCCAATTAGGACTGTCACATGGATTGATCTTAGAAATGGAGACATGGATGTGATTGTAAAGATTGACAATTTATAGGACATGATCTAAGTTGAATTTATCCTAAATTTATTTATGGAGTAATTTACTTGTGATGTTCATGGCGTAACTAACCCAAATGCTAAGTGAATAAACATGTGTGAATGACTCATGTACTTTGATATATTGAAAACCTTTGCTCTTAAGATAATGTGTCGAAAGTTGGTATGTTGGGTACGACTTATGTATGACATGACATGTCTTAAGATTAAATAATTAAATTCAAAGAGAAAATTAAATTATGTAGTCATTATAGTTTAATTTCATTCAAATAATTAAATAATTTATGCATAAATTTTAATATAATAAAGTTGTCATAATTGGTTGTGTATATTATTTAAGTAGAATTAATTAATCAAAGTAATTAATTATTTTTAATAATTAATTTTTGGAGAAATAGTTAATTGCTTAGTTAATTAAATATTTTGATTTGATTTTTTATTATTTTAAATCAAGAAAGGTAAGCTTGAAAAATTAGATCGGATTCGACTTGACCCAATCGGCCTAAACAAGGTACAACATGCTACGATAATGGGAATATTATCCTATGTACGCTACCAATTTGGTGCCCTCTAAAATTTTTACTCGGACTAAAACTCCTCTTATTTAATTAATTAAGAAAACAAATGAAAATTTAAACTTTTGTATATTTTCTTCTATATTTACCCAATCTTAGCCAAAAATCATATAATAGAAAATACTAAAGGAAATTCAGCAAAAAATTAGTGAATTTTTATTAGAGTAACTTTTCTTGTACTCAAATAAATTCTAATTTTCTCAATTTGGGGTTCTAGATTGGGAGAAATTATAATTGTAATCATCCATCAATTATAATTCCAATCTAGAAGTTTAAATTTTGGTTTCAGATCACATAGAGGTTTGCATAAAGCTCTTCCTAGTGGAATCTCGACTTTTGTTTTGTGTTTAGTTCTTTCACTCTGTAAGTAATAATGAGTTTGAAGATAACAAAGAAGATTGATTGGTTCCAAGCTTAAAGCACTCCAACTTCAATTTTGGTTAATCAAAAAGATCGAGCACCTTCCTAGAGGCTCTTGTGACAAGAAAATTTTCCTATAGCCTCGATCAAATGCATTTATTTAATTAGATTTATTACTTTAGATATCATAATAAAAGTACATTTTTTTAAAAAAAAATTATGCTACACCAACTCTAACATGTTTTCTAAATGACTTTTCAATATTTATATCACTCTCGCCCAAATAAAAGGGTTTGTTTCAAAATTACTCCTTGAGGGGAAATAAAATTAGCTCATTAATTGTCTAAGTTCAAACTGATGATAAGTGGCACTGCAAGAATAGTTATATTGTGAAAAAGACAACTTACTTCAGTAAATAATTCCTTAAAAGGATTAAAGTGAGCATTCAAATATTTAGAATGATTATTATGTCGTTTACAATTCCAATTGAGAAGATGGGCTAGCCTTGGCTACTGAGCAGTTGACTCTACGGATAAAGATATAAATGTATTCATTGGAAGAATAATGCATTAAGCTGGACCCAAGTTGAATTAATTCTAAATTTGTTTGTGAATAAAAATGGTAAAACTCAAGCCCGGTCCGACTCACCAGTATTAAATTTTTTATAATTTGTTTTAAAGTATAATACATTAAATACACTAAAAACATTAAAATAAATATTTCTCAATAAATTAAAATAAATTTTAAAAACTTTATATTTAAATAACACTAAGATAGGTGCAACTTAACAAGCAAATGTCTTAAAATAGTAGCAAAATTAACAATAAAATAAGAATTATACAATATTTAGACAATAAAACAAAATAGTAGCAAAAAAGTAATTAAATGACAACAAAACAGAGAGAAAATAACCAAAAAAAAAGACAATAGCAAAATAGTGGGAAAACAACAAGAAAACAACATAATTTTGTTTTCTTTTTACAAATTTAGACTAAGCTCGGGCCAAAAAAGCCTTACTCGATGCCTAACCCGTTTTTTAAATGGACTTTATTTTTTTGCCCAAACCCTCCTACTTTTTGGACGGGCCTTCGAACCATGCATAAGTCTAAGTGAAAAGGGTAAAATGGGGATTACTCATTCGATTGGAGCTTGTTTATTTTAGGTAAAAGTACCATAGACGTCTCTATACTAGAAGTCAAACCCTGGACGTTAACTTAAAGAGCAAGCGAGTCCTTTCTATTAAAATTTGCATTTATTTCTACTGGTAAAAACTGGTATGGTTGATGGAATAGCCAGACAGTTTAACATGACGTGCCACATGTACCTCATTCTAGCGTATAAAGATTGATTTTTAACAATAGAAATTGATAGAATTTTTAACAAAATGACCGGTTTGCTCTTTGGTCTAAAAAACAAATTTTTCCGATTTTTTTTAATAAAAATACAAAATACAAAATACAAAATATCTTTTAACACAAGTATCTCCATAAAAAATTTAATTTTCCAGATTCCAAGAAAAGTTAAGAATTTGTACAAAATTAGTGTTAATGTTGAGGAAAAGGGGAAAGAAAGGCATATATTCCACCTTTTTGAATAAAGGTGTTGGAATTAAACTTGTGTTTTCTTGTTATGAGAGAAAAGACATATTCTTTACTTTCATCATCAAACCCCCCACAAAGCTTTAAGTAATGCTGCAATACTTTCATTCCTTCATTCTATCACTCAATTTTCTTCTTTGCCTTCAAACCTTTCTGCTCATATGGGTGTTCTTACAGTAATTGCCAAACGTCTAGATGCAATCATCGGGTATTTTCTTTCTTTTCTATTCTCTTTTTTTTAATGTTTCAACCCCAATGCCGATTTTGGACAAACATAGAGTGTATTAGTATCATGCTTAAATCTGATTGAACTTAAATCGGCCTGTGAACAATTTTAATTTAGGATATTATGATATAATACAATGATTATTTGTAACAAATAATAATATATTTAACATAATTTTATATAAAATAAAATGAAAATAATTTTTAGAACCTGGATTATTAAAGGTCTAATCATTTTGTTTTCTCTGTGACACAGGCCTGGAGTGATGCTTCTTTATCCATTGTAAGTAAAGCAATTGTCAATATTTTCAAAAATAATTAGGTTCAACTTCTTTTAAATATAAATATTAAAAAAAGTAAATTATGCTAGTAGTCACTCAATTATTAGTAAATTTTTTATCATATAATTATGAAAAGTTAAATAATAATTATTCAACTATTCAATTGTGTTTTTTTTCACTGCTAGCCTTTAAATTTAGCATAAAAGCTAAAAAAAATTGCTTTTTAGCCCTTTCTTAAAATTAAAAAATTCAATTGATTTTTTAAAAGAAATTATAAACACTTTTATATAAGATTTTTAGATTTGTCCCTTCCCAAATTTTATAACATTATCTCGGTCTTTTTAAAGAAAATTCTTAGCTTTACCCTTAATAATGATAACTTTAATTCTTAACATTTATAAATTATGTCAATTTAGTCTTGATTTATAAAAAAAAAATTAACTCTGAACAATGTGTACGGACGAACAGATATGCCTCGATCCGAGCAATAGAAAGTCCATCAATGGTAGATGACCAACAATGGTTAACCTATTGGATTATATATTCCTTCATTACCCTATTTGAGCTTTCATTTTGGAGAATCCTGGCTTGGTAAGTAGTAAACCATTATTCCATCATCCAAGCTATTATGGTTGAATCATGTGTTATAATTTATATAATAAAAATGAAAAAAAACAGGGTCCCATTGTGGCCGTACATGAAGCTGGTATTGTGTATGTGGTTGGTGTTGCCTATATTCAATGGAGCAGCTTATATATATGAAAAGCATATAAGAAAATACATAAAATTTGGAGGATTTGTGGGCTCAAATTATTCAGAGGATCAAAAGAAGATCCTCCAGATGATCAGCTTAGATGCTAGGAAATATGTGGCTGAATACGTTGACAAGCATGGATGGCCTGCCTTTGAGCGAATTATCAAAGCGGTAACTTGTTTTATATAAACTCCTTAGATTGCATTTTGTCTTTTGTATTCAAAAAATGTGAAAATGAGTCCTTTCTATTGTTAAAAGCTGGTTCTTGGCGTGTTTGGTTATTCTATTAGCCACGCTAGTTTTTAACAGTAGAAATGAATGAAATTTTAACAGAAATGATCAATTTACTCTTTAATCTAGTTTACCTATTTTCTGAGTAAAGATCTCTATAATACTTTTACCCCGTCTCTCTCATTTATTGCTAAATTATTTGTTGTTTCAGGCTGAAAAAGAAGCAAAGAAACCATGAAGTAGTGTTCGCAGCTACCATTTTATGAGGGATTGTCAAGGAATACTACAAGTTTAATTGTGTATGTTTATATATTTTCCAATTCAAGAAGATATGTATCTTAAATTTCTAAATATCAATCAAATCTTTTTATTTTATTTTTAAGACATGTTGCTTGCCTAACTTCATTTTAGTATTAAAATAATAAAAGGTAAATTTCATCAAGAGTCACTCATATTTTTATTTTGATCACTCAAGTTTAAAAATATTTTATTTTAGTCACTAAATTATTGATATTTAATATTTTAATTATTGACATGACCTTTTTTTAATTAGCATTATGACAAATTTAACCTTCCCATATTTAAAGGTTAATCCTAAAAAATTCAATAATACACATTTTTCAATTAGTCTTATTCCAAAAAACACAAAAGAATAGATGATTATAAACATTAGAAATCTTTTAATTACAATTAATATCTATAAATATTTTCATACATTAAAGCTAAAAGTAATACTCCTTAATGCAAATTATATATTATTTAAATATAAGATAATTACTAGAAATTTTATATGCATGTGAAAACTACTATTTTGAACATAGGGTTGTTTAAAAATAACATATAATAAATAGTGAAACATGTGGCTGAAACTAATTAATAATAACCCATGCAGTATATACAATATTAAAATAAAAAATTAGATTAAATTATAAGTAAAACGAAATTTAAATACATAAATGCATCGATTAAGAATAGTAAATACACTATGATTGTTCTTCATGGTGCAATGGCAAAGAACTTGTTTATAAATTCATTGAACATGGGTTTGTTTTAGTTTCCATCAAAATAATCATTTGATAGAGAGGGTCAATTAATCTTTTCTCAACTAAATTGGTACTCGATTAACCCGTAATATCAATTCAATAAAAATTTAAATAACATATGATTTTTTTAATGGGATCCAAACATTTACTAAAATTACTTCTTGTTTAGATTAATTAGGGTTTCATTATATTTAAGAGCTTTATTTGGATGTAATTAGTTAGATTATATAAAGGATTCATTCATTAATAAAATTTTCAACTCTTGTGGTTAATTTCTTTTTAGAAGCGATTTTTCTTTTTGAGTTTTTTTTTAATGAGTCATGGGAATCCATTCTTCTTTCAATTTAACATTAATTTTTTGGAAGGTTGATTAGAGTCAATAATTAAATTTATTGGTATTTATGTCTCAAAAGGGTTCAGTTAGACAACTATCTTCTATCCATCTCTATCAATTTATCTGACCCATTTTTCACCTTTTAACTTTCGTTTTCTTTATTTATCTATGTTTTCATTTTCTTTGTTTCTAAATTTGCTTTTTTTTTTCTTTTAGAGTCGAATAATTTGAATATAATCTTAATCTGTTGTCATTATGAAATTTTCTTAAATCTTATCTAGAAAAAAGAAATGGGTCGAGTTTGTTCAACAAACACAACAATAGAGCGAAGTTGCAACATCATGATGTCATCTGCCTAATCCTTAACGATTACCTAAGGGTAAGCCACATCGCAATGTCATAAGGACAAAGTCAGAAAGTCTAGGGAAAATGGAGATTAACCTTAGTCTAAAATAGATTAATTAACCTTGTAAATTGTTGAGTTGACCCATTGTAAGGCCCAAATTTTGCCCGGGGCCCAATAAAACCAAACCTAATTTCAACCTTAGCTCGAGCCCAAATCAAAAAAAAATCCAAAAAAAAATAATAAAACAGTCCAATTAATAATACATGGCCCAAATTAAAACCCCCATCAACCCACAACCTAAACTAACCCTACCAGCTCACTATCTCAAAAATTTTCAGCAGACTACAAACTCAACTCCCACGTCAGCACTCCAGACAGGATCCCCGTATACCCCGTTCCATGTTTTCGCCCATGTTTCATGCCCCTCGTTCTCCACAACTTTAACACCTGCAATTGGAGCAAAGAAATAGGTAGAAAATGTATGGTTTTTGGCTATAAAGCCTTCAATTTTTCATAGTAAAAGGGGGGATCCAAAAATTGTATCACTCGCGTATTTTTCAAGGAATCAAACAAAAAAGACACAGAAGGTTGATCTCTGATTTTGTTCTCTTTATTTTCGCTTTTCGTTTTCTTGCTTCTTTAATATTTCTTTTATTTTTTATACAAATCTATTAAACAAAGATACAAAAAGAAAAAATAAAAGGAAAGAGGAAAGATTCTCACCGAAACCAAGCCCGTCGCGCGTTATGAGCCTTCCCTCCGTTCGGCGTGGTTGAGTCTAAAAAGGGAGTTGAACCCTTGTCTTTTCGTTTTTGGAACTAGCCTCCAACAAGTAAAAAAGGGGAGAGCTAAAGGAGCCCATTTTGGTGTATCACCGGCCACCGAGTGCGGTGGTGGCGCGGCGGTTGAAGGGCGGCAATGATGGGTTTCTTTGAAACCCTAGCAAAAAATAAAAGAGAAGGGAAAGGGGGAGAGAGCAGGGAAGCTCTCTGTTCTTTTTATTTAAAGTTGGGAGAAGGCTGGTAATGGAATAATAAAATAAAAAATAAAAAAAAGAGAAAGTTGGTAATGGAATAAAAAAGGGAAAGTTGGTAATGGAATAAAAAAAAGGAAAGTTTTTTTTTTGGTTTAAATGATGATGATGAAATGGTGTGTTTGGCAGAGTGGGGTGTGCATTATCCCTAAATGGGAGATTTGCTAGATTAGTCCTTCTCTTTTGCAACTCTATTCGACCAGGCCCCATTTTCTGTTTTCTTTTGTTTTTTTTAATTTAGCTCTTAGATTTCGTTTGGGTTACATCTGGGTCCTTCGAAACACTGCGCATAAAAGGCTAGGAATATTTTCCAGCTAGTCCCTCGTTGTTTCAGCGTGATTCATTTCGATCCTTGATGGACTTCTTTTCATTATTTACAATATGAGTCCCTCTTCCCTTACATGTATCTCATTTTAGCTCAAATTCTAACTTTTTAATTTATCCCTTAAAGTTCATTTCTTTTTTATTTTCGGTTCCTTGACCATTTAATCTTGTTTATTTTTTATTTTTTTATTATTTTCAATATTCTGGTTTTATTTTTATTTTCTTTAGTATTTTATTTACTTGCTCTTTTTAAATTCAACCCCTTATATTTTATTTTATTTTTATATTTATTAATTTACCTATATTTTACGCCTTAGACTTCATTTTTTATGTTAATTCAAATTCTTTTAGTTTCCATTTTGTTTTTTTTATTTTATTTCACCATTGTTTTGTACTATTCTTTTGCCTCTATTTTTACATTCATGGCTTATTACAACTGCTCATTGTATTATTACTATTAATATCCTTATCACATTGTCCTTTTGCTCCATCAATATTATTTGTTATTTTTATCTTATTTGTTCTATTTATTTTATTTTCTGTTTATAATTTCAAACTAAATTGTTTTATTTATTATCTTGTTCATCTACTTATTTCTTTATTCCTTTAACTTTTTATACTAAAAGTTCATTTATTTATGTTGTTTAGATGCTCTTCGATTTTACTATTATTATTATTATTATTATTATTATTATTATTATTATTATTATTATTATTATTATTAATATATATTTCATGTATATACATTTAAATATTATATCATACCCCATATTATGCATACATATTAACATTATACCGTATATGTATTTTTTATAAATATTATATTTATATATTTTTATATATTATATATTGTGTACATGCTTTTAGTATTATCATGTGTTCATTTTGATATATGTATATATCTATGTAATATCATTAATATCTTTTTATTACTTTTTTAGCATGTATATACTATGTAAATATTTCAAAGATTGCATTTTTATTATGTATATATTTTTAATACGGGTACATTTTTATATTACGTGTATATATCTTTTAATATTGCATTTTTATTGTTATGCATATACCTTAATACTACATCATTTATACATTATTATTTCTCATACTATCTTATGTTCATGTTTTTTTTAAACTATGCCATGTATATACAAGTACTATATATCTATTTATATAGTTATTAATAGTTGTTTTTTTATGATTATTTCTAATATGTATGTATTGTGTATTTACCTCTAATACTATATATATTGTATATTCTTACCATTATCTTTGCTATATTTATTATTATTATTAATCTTTATTATTTGACATATTATTGTTATCACTTTTTCTTTCTTACTATCATTGCATTATTATTATTATTATTATTATTATTATTATTATTATTATTATTATTATTGTTATTATTATTATTTTTATCATTGTTTGTGTTATTTATTTATTTACGTATATATCATTTACTTAAGTTTTTATTTTACTTTTCGTTATATTTGATCTGTGATTATTTCGTGTGTTAGCTAATTTTTGTTATTCTCGTCTCTTATTTTATTTTGTATTAATGCATCTATTATGCTCATGTATATTATCCCGTTTTTTATTTTATTTCGATTTACAAATATCACTTTATGATTTCTAATTCTCTAAATCTAAGTCAAGTTAAATTAGTGTATTCCAAGCCGGTTTATAATTATTCGTTTAAAAATTCTTTAAAACGGAGACGATGTTCAATGTTTAGCAATTCGGGGAATCGTGCCCTATCGTGCTGGGTTGCAATTTCTTGTTTACCCAAAATAATCGGATGTCTCTTTAGAATTTCGTTCATGTTTTCTAAAAAAATTTTAAAACGAAGGAAATGTTCGACGTTCGGCAATTCAGGGAATCGTGCCCCATCGTGCTGGGTTGCAATTTCTCGTTTGTGCAAAATAATCGAATATCCCTTTGAAATTTCATTCACGTTTTCCAAAGCGAGACAATGCTCAACGTTTGGAAATTCGAAGAACCATGCCCTACCGTGTTGGGTTTCGATTCTCTCGTTGGACTAAATAATTGGGCATCCTTTTGCGGTTTTCAACATATAAATTTTTGAAGTCAAAATTCATCATGTTTTCGAGGGCTTAAAGGATCATGTCCTATCGTGCTGGATGTGATGCTATATTCCTCTTAGGCAAGAGAATTTTGATGACTAACTTGAGTTACTCAAATGTTATAAAAAAGGAATCACATTTCAAAAGCATTTTTTAAAGCTTAGACATAAGGACAGTACTTAATCGATTTAGTACCAATTTTGGACGTAACGAGGGTGCTAATCCTTCCTCACACGTAATCGACTCCCGAACCTTTTTTTCTCAAAATTTCATAGACCAAAATTATTGTTTTAGTAAACCAAAATGTTTTATTAAAACAACCCAAATTTCTAGGTGATCCGATCACACCTAAACAAGAAAAGATTGGTGGTGACTCTATTTTCGCTTTCCGAAAAGTCGATCCATTATTTTTAAATCGAAATAAAAAAATAGTTTCGACACCCTGTTGAATATAAAGATAAGCGTTGCAATTTAGTGACAAACCTTAAGATTTAATGCAAGTTAAGAGATCAGGAGGATTTAAAATTAATAATCGTACATCTAACTAATTTAGCATTTTGTTTCATAATCATTAATAGACCAATTGACTATTATCGAATCAATTTAGCATTTTGTTTCATAATCATTAACGGATCAATTGACCACTATTGAAATTTTTTGGTGAGTGTTAATTGAGAGTTTAGTAATTAACATTAGAGTTGTACAATAATTTCAATCTCTTAATTTAATTAGATGATACTTTACTTTGTAGTTTTAGAATATTCAAATTGGCAAAGTATTTAACAAAAAAAAATATAGAGAAAAAATCAAAATCCATATAAGAACAATACCAAAAAGGAAAAAAAAAAATCAATTTTAAGCGTCAAAAGCCAACGGATGCCTCCATTTCATGGAAGAATGATACACGAAGATTCCTTTTAGCCTAGATTACAAAAACTTTTCCATAAAATATCGAAAATATTTAAACATATAATATCGAATTTAATCCTTAATGTTTATATCTTTTATAAATTTAATTATTTTTTAAGTTAAATTTTATCTTTTATTTTAAAAAAAATTAAATCATTTTTTAATGAAAATATTAATTAAAAATTAATTTTGACGATATTGACATGACAACTCACGTAGCAATCTACATGTACTTTATATTGATATGATATTATTTGTCTTATATGCCAACAAAAATTTGAATAATACAAAATATTTAAAATTTGCCAAAAGTTCAACATTCAAAAGAAAAGTTTATAAAAGTTCAAAAAATAACACGAAGCACATATGAATTGTTATGTGAGCTATAATGCTTTAAATTTTAATATTTTAGTCAGTATTTTTTTTAAAATAACAACGATTCAACTCTTTTTGAAAAATTGAGGGTCAATATAACATTTTTATAAGTTGAAAGAGAAAATTAACTCAAAAGAATGAGAGCCAAATTGATAAAAGTTATAAACATTAAGGACTAAATATGACATTATGTCAAAAATAAAATATAAATAGAGAATTCTGTTTGAAAAATAAACACTTTAATTGCTTTAATTATTCAATTAGATTACATTCATCCCAACAATGCAATGATTTACCTCCAGCTAATCTTCCATCTAGTGGCTATCATCACTTAACAATATTTTTTAACTAAATAATGCAATTTTACATTAGTGAGAACTGAGATAATGCAAGATGCTTCATCAAATACTACTACAATTTCAAGAAGAAAATGATCAGTGACAGCATAAATCCACTTTTACAACATTGTATCATAAATTCAAACTACAAAAACCTTAAACTAATAATATAAATTAAAAAAAAAACCCTTTTTTTTACTTGGATAAGTGGACCTGGAGCTTAATCCATGATGTATTGGATTGTAATACAGGTGATTTTCTTTTGGTTTTTGCTCTTTTATGTCCATCATATTTATATATAATCTCACTGGTTTGAGATGGCAGCAAATGCATGAAAGCTAAGCTTCATTCTTTTCAGGATTCCATAGAACTTGCAAAGTAAAGAGCAGTGAGATACAGTCATGTATCCAACTGGGCTAGTAGACAGTCCTGTACAATCACGTGCATAATTTGTAAAACTGGGTGACGAAAACTGGAACAGAAAATTACCTGCACGAGGATATGACTTACTCCTAAAACCTGTAAATCTTTGTTGATTTCTTAAGAGTCTCCAACACTTTGCCACACTCGGTCACAGATGCAAAAGGGATAGTCGAATGGATCAACCTCGAGTTATCCTGATCGACCTTTTGGCTGGGTTTCAGGATGTGCTTCACCCCAGGACTCAATTTAATAGGACCTAATCTTGTCACACCATATGCATCAACTTTGGAAAAATCGATTCCAGCTGAAAGTCCAAACCCATCGTATTGAGACTCATTTAGAATCCATCCTCCAACGCTTTCTTCATTCCTTTCAGGTTCAAGTTCTAGTGTCCCCATGTTACATTGAATGTCATTGAAGTTTTCTATTGTCAACTGAGTTTCAGCTCTTGAATCATCTCGAATTCCAAGATTAGGCAACTTAATGGGCTTCATTAGATAATTTTCTTTAACTGCAGGTCTCTTCCTTGAATTCTGGCAAATATCTGGATCCCGAGTGCTCACAAATTTTGACTTCATTCTATCTTTAAACTCGATTCCGTTCCTCTGGCTCAGGGTAACAGATGTTGGTTTGATTACCGGGAGGGATGGGATGAGTGGGGAGTGAGCTAAAGATGGTTGCCCAACGGAACTTTCCATGTGTGAGTAAGGGATCATTGGATTGTGGTCATAAGAAACTACAGGAAAATGAGGAACCATGCGGTTGATAAGAAAACTAGTTCGAGCGGTATGCGGATGACATATACCACCCACATCAGGAAACAGTTGAGAAGGTGTACTAGGTGCCTGCACTTGTTGTGTTGCTTGTAACAACCATGGGATCAAGCTCTTTGAGGAATCCCGACACCAAGATGGTTGGACATGTTCAACATTATCTGGGTGCAAAAAGGGAAAGTTGAAAGATGATTTTCCAGCATTCAGTAGATTCGAGTTGCTTTCAAGTTCAACAGAATTCCCATTTATATTCTGAGAGTTTCTCTGCGAAGCAGATACTGCAGGTAGTAGAGAGCTAACTCTTAAAGTTTCGGTTCTTGATATAAAAGGCTCCTGGAAGTCACCTCCATTGTCAAAAATAGCATGGGAAGTGTGTGGATGAGCAAAATGGCATGAGCTTGGTTTAGGATCTCGAGCAATTGCAATGCTGCTGCTATTTTGGAATTCTGGATTTGCTTGCCAGTTAATGCCTGGCTGAAAGAAATTAGATTCATGAGGTTTGATGAGTACATTTCTAGGAAAGGCCTGATTTCTCGCTATTTCAAATTGTCGAACAGATGTTTCTTTACACTTTCCTGGTGCTCGATCCAGAAGCCATTCTTGTTGAAAATGTTTATCGACACATGAATTTTGGAGGCCAATACTTTTAGGAGCATCTGCTAATCCTTGTCTCTCATTGCTACTTTGACAAATTGTAACATCTTTTCCCATCAGCCTCATTGTTGGAGTAGGGCTATTCAGGAGCATCTTCTCAGCATTTTCCATTGCATGACTTATGTCTTTTTCCTTTCGGTTCCAAAACTGGTCATATTGTCCACATCCAGTGAAAGAGTTGTTTATCAGATTTATGTCTGAATCCATCAAACAGTCAGAGCAGTTGCATCTCCTATCAGATTTTGTACAGTAGCCATATTTTCTATGACCATGTAATTCTGAAGCCCCTAATCTAGCTGATGAATGTAAAGTGGCATTCTCTTTCATGTGATTCTGTGCAGGAAACAAACTTAACTGATTATTTGGAAGTCCACTACCAATACAATGCTTCCCTTTCATGATTGAATGATCATCAGTGCTCCTTGGAAAGACAAGATTGTTAACGTTATTGGAAGAACCTGGTCCTGGACCCAGTTTCTTTAGCCGGTCAAATCCTCCTTTTGAATTTGAATTGGTCTGCACTAGTTCACCTAGTGAATTAAGAGGCAAACCGAAAAAATCCTCATCCCGGCACTTCTCTCTTATGGCAACATTCTTCTGTTTGCAATCTGGAAAGGGACATAGCCTCCCCCTCAGTTCATTAGGAGCCAGGCAATATAGTGGTTGATGAGACAAAGCATGACCTGAAACATTTCCTGATGCAAATTGTGATGTAAACGGGGCAATTTCACTCACATTTTTACTCAAAGCAAAAGCGGATGATGACGGATGCAAAGACACCCTCGGATTAGCCTTAGAACTTATAGCAACTTCCGGGTTGTGATCTCCAAAATAATCAACAAACTGGGAACTGGAATTCAAAGTTGTTGACACACCCCCACATACTTCCGAGCTGACAAAAGGATTCTGAATCTCTTTTACAGCAGATAAGAGTCTAGGAGCAACAGTCAAGGGACGGCTACAAAATGTAGTTTGATTACCTTGATTAGACATATGCAAATTACCAGAATCTATTACGACATGACCTGGAGGCAAAGATCGATCTGAAAATTGATTTGCTTTTTCTTGTGACAAGATACATGGTCCGAGAAATTTTGGTATATCAACATTGTAATGAATATCAGGCAACAGTTGCTTCCCTTTCATGGCTTGCACCGCAATCCCATTTCCTGTGCTAAAAGAAACATCCTCATCATCACTTGTGTTTATCTCTCTAGCTGGAAATCCTTTATCAGTGTCATTCTGGTGGCCTTTCTCTGACAGCTCAAATGAATCCAAATCAGCATGGCAAATGTTTTTCTCTAGTGTAGCAACATGTTTCTCATGCGGAACAAGCATGTCATCCTTACCTGAGAAACTGACATGCTTGAGTGAATGTTGAATGCCACAGGTGCTCGCTTGAGTCGTGGCCCTCAAATTGCACCTTGCTGAATTTTGTCCAGAGCTACAGTTACCAGGGTTCTTGAGAATACCACGAACAGACGAACTTGGCTTTTCACGCTCTACAATTAGTTTGGATGCTTGAACAACCTTGCTTTTCTTCTTCGCAGACATGCATTTGAGACTTGGTTTCTCTTCAAGAACAGAAATGGCATTTGAGCCCCTATTGCACAATGTATTATTCAGTTTTCTATTGAAATTGACAGGAGTTTGTGGCTTCAGCTTGCTACCATTTTCCTGAGACACAAAAAACAGAAATATCATGATGTCAAGTTTTTCAGAAATTCAAGTTATTACAACTATTTTTTAATTCAATTGTGAAATTAAAGAAACTCTTGTGCCAAAAAGAAAATGTCCACACAGGAAATATTGAAGAATCATTGTACATAAAGGAATCTTCCTCTGCCTTTACTTGAGTGTGTAACTAAAGGAGCTCATTGGATCGTAAGAACAATTTAGAGATTCTTAAACTCCCAGCACAGCACTAGCATAAACCTTTGCATATGACCAAAATGAACACTTCTGAATGCAACAAAACGCATCTAAAACTTGGGACATTGAGAAAAGGTAGGTAACTATATGTGAAACTAAAATTACTAGATAGCTAAAATGATCAGAAAAATATTGAATTGGTTTTAGAAAGTGTCAAGATTTCATAAAGGTCCAAGAACTCAACTGTTCCAGTAGCCTGTGCCCTAAAGTCTAAAGGTGTAAAGAATATTTGTTTTCAATTTAATCTACCAATATTGGACAGGTAGCTGGTAGTGACCAGATAGCTCTGTTACAGTCATTTCAATTTGTCAATATGTTTGATTTGGGACAGCAGAAGGAATAACTGTTGCTGCCGTTGTAAAGACTGGACAATCATCTAATGAAGATGCGGAATACTAATACAAAATTATTATAAAGAATGTGAAAAAACGAAATGAATTCAGAACCGAGTAATTAGTTTAACACCAGCATTCTTTTTCCTCCCTTTCAACTAATATAGAATGGGGCACACAGTTGTGTCTGAGAAAGGTGACTTGCATGCAGGTTCAAGCCTCTAAGACTGTAGTGAAGCATGCATATCCTCAGTAGTCGAGTACATTATCGAGGGTAACATAATGCATTCATTAAAAGAATACCCTTTGCTAGAACTTTGTATCATAGACCAACATTGCTAAAATGCTTTCTTTAAAATGCTAGCCTCTAACAAAAAAACAAAGTTATGATACATGAATGTTCCAAGAACTAAATATCAGATAATTTTGTAAGCAAGGACATTCCTTTTTCAGAAGGATGTGGACTCGTTTAGAGGGCATGTTTGCTGCCTAGATAAAAGCATCCCAAATGGAAACTCATAACCAACATAGGTTGTTGCTCATC
This sequence comes from Gossypium arboreum, assembly GCF_025698485.1. Classification (NCBI taxonomy): domain Eukaryota; kingdom Viridiplantae; phylum Streptophyta; class Magnoliopsida; order Malvales; family Malvaceae; genus Gossypium; species Gossypium arboreum. Next base: position 1,166,864 of record NC_069078.1, on the reverse strand, counting down.
ATCACATAGATTTAAAATAATTTAAGGTTAAAAGCTTGTTATAACTAGAAAATGCAACGACATATAGTTGAATAAATCAAAAAACAGCACAGCAAAATTGATATCAAGTGATATCATATGCTTATTAAACCAGCTTGATGAGTAAATAGATATTGAGAAAGAGCAAAAGGAAGTTTTTTATCCATTCCATAACACTTGTGCTAGAAGGAAACATAATTAGTGAAGTAGCATCATATGCTGCAGATCGTTTTATAATTGAAAGAACATTCTTATTTGTTGTACTATTTACATTTTAACAGTATGTTTCACAAAGACACAAACCTTACAGATCAAGACTGCAAAACATCATAAACTGGCATAATGCAAGTGTATCCCCATCATAATTTTAACATCTCGCCCTTTTCCGACAGATGATCTTTCGTTTGGGTTTGGGAAGTGTAACAGTATAAATGAAATATCATTATTTCCTCTTACCGGAATTACTTTCAATAACCAGTACGTAACTTATAAAACAAGACTGCTCTCATAGCTATCATCACCACCATCATCATCTATAGTGAACAAGTTTCCTGCCAATATTTTCATCTCAAATGCATCTTCTATAGCCATGTTCCTACACTTCCGATCAACACTTTCTCGTCAAGCCAAATGGAAATGGCTTAAGGTCATGCTCATACCAATACTTCAAAAGCATTTGCCTGATAGTTGAATATTCACCAACTAGGAATGAACAATGTGCAAAAGTCCATGCATGAGGGAATAAGGATCACTTCATCCACACACTATCAATAAAGCCACAATCTGTGCCAGTTAATCAAGCCTTTCTGCCATTAACACCAAGATGGGTTCCTCAAAACTACAAGAGTCTCATAAAATATTAACACCTGCAATTTCATTTTGAAGATGGCTAAGCAGCTAATGAGATAATCCCAGAACATAAGAAGCTACAAACACTAAATCTAGCATAAAAATTTAGGACGTTTCAACCATTCACCAAATCAAAAAGAAATATGGTTCACTCAAAATAACAACCAACTAGATCTGCATTTGGCATCACCCGTCTACCCGCCAACAAGCGCAAAGACAGATTGCATAAACAAAGAATTACAATACCTAGCCCACATTTCTCTCGTAAGATAGTCCTTGAGATGACACCAAATGTATGTCATTTACTGCAATAAGATCATGACAGCTCCACGTTATCGTCAATCCTACCTTACAGCTTAAACAGTTTACCTGAAAAAAATATTATTGAAGCCCTTCCAAAGCATCCATAATCTACAAGTCTCAATAATGAGCAACTCCAAGTCCAACAATAGGTTGAAAGACTAGCCATTAGATCAAAAACAAGACTGGCCCCAACAGCTAAATGATTATCTTTGTTAGAAAAAAGAAAGGAAAAAAAATTATTGCAACAGTAGTTAAAAGAAAACAACAACATCAGTAATCTAGGATAGATATGCTAAATCAAGGACAAGAAACGTTTAGCCAATGGAAAACTTCTTTGCCTCAACCCGTACTGTACAGCTGGAGCACCACACCTCACCTAAGCTCTCTTAACCAGCTCAAACCTTCCCAAACATGAAAACCCCATCCCCTCCTTTTTACCTTTTCCCTCTCTTTATGCTGCTGATGAACCTTATTGCACACAACAAGTACAATTGCAAGGTAACTGCTCAGTGATCTCAGTCCTCAAATTGAAGACAGTTTTTAACCAGCTTTATCAGCAGTAATTTTATTAATAACAAGAAAGGAAAAGAGAGAAACACAAAAGAAATCACATATGAAGAACATAGATTTATACTAGATATTACATTTAGTAGCTCAAATTGCAATTCATCAAGATGAAGCACAAAATAAATGACTATTTATCATGATCTGAACAATGATGAATTATAACCCTCATGATAAAAATGAAAAAATATTGCTGCAACATCTTAAAACTACATAGATAATAAAATCAAACAACTCAAAATTATAATAAAGCACATAATAAGCAATATTTTATGATGTAAATTACAAACCTTGTTAGCAATCAGCTCATCTTGCTTGTTATTCTTATGTTTTTTCAACTTCCTCCTTCTGTTCATAAACTTATTCACTATTTCCACTTTCTTCTTCGTTTTCTTCTTCTTCTTCTTCTTCTTTTTCTTCATCTTCTTCTTTGGCTTCTCAATCTTGCAATTCAACTCCTCTAAACTGCCATTTTCATCTTCATCCAACAAATTTTCGTCATCAAGAGCATCAACCTTGTGGATCTGAGGAGCCACAGCAAAAATCTCAGTGATGGACCGTTTCTTGGGTGTTCTTGATTTTGTAACCTTAATTGACATCCTCATTTGGCGCCTCTCTTTTCTAGATGCTTGAGCAAGGCAACTATCAACATGAGCATTCAAGGCATTCACTGTTGAAGCAGCAAATGCCCCACAAACCGGACATTCCAACATGTCTGGCCTTTCATCGGATTTCTCCCCAACATGAAGATTTAGTTGCAAGAAATCACTTTGGTTGCTGCTGCTTTGTATATTAGCTAATTCAGTTGATTTAAGACGATCAAGCTCTTCAGACCACCAGCGAAATTTGGTGACTGTGATCGGAGGAAGAAAAGATTCCATGGTTTGTTTACTTATCTTCCTGTTACCATCATCATCATCATCATCGTCTGAAGAAGAAGAAGAAGAAGAAGCAGCTCCACTGAAGGGCCAACATTTCACCACGTCGATGCTTCTCATTTTGGAAGCATACTCTCTATACAAAACAGCAGATCAACAAAGTCAAACAACAACAACAACAACACAAGAAGTAAAAGAAAAAATCTTTCTAATATCCATAAAAACAAACATGAAGAGTTCACAAAACCAAAAAACGGAAACAACTCACCGGATGGAAAAACCTTCAAAAACAACCGCCATGTTACGTACCCCAGAGAGAAATCAGTATAAAAAACTCATCTCTTTGACCAGAAACAAGAAAAAGGAAGAAAACAAGCAAAGTTTGGGACTTTGAGTACCAAAAATTAGACTAAAAGAAAGTAAATAAAGAAGTCGCAGACTGAGGTAGAGTGAGAGAAAGAGAAAGTGAAAGATCAGAAACTGTATGATGAGAGAAGTAAGGCTTGTTGTATATATGTAATCTCTCTCTAACTATATGGTGAAGGGTGAGGTTATAGAAAGAGAAAGGCTTTACATTTGTTTCCCGCTCGAAGAGAGAGAGAGAGAAAGAAAGAAAGAGCTTTCCATTTCATGCTTTGCTTTGATAGCTCTCCCCTTTCCCCTAATTTATGACTGATAGCGACGTATGAGACCGCAAACGAACGCCAAAGTGTTCCAGAGAATAACAATTTTACCTTTCTTTATTCGCTTCCTTTTTTTCTCTTTTTCTATTATTATTTCTTTTTCAACCTTTGTCTTTGGTCTTTTTCTTCTCTATTACATACAACACACAATTTGGTAAACTACATGTAACCTTATTAAATTATTATTAAATTTCATTAAATTTTTAAAAGTTATAAAATATTATTAAATTATTTAAATATTTTTTAGTCAATAAACTATTAAAATTTCATAGAACAATTTATACAGTTCATCAATACCTATAAAAGAAAGTACCAAATTGATTTATTATGCCCAAGAACACGCTCCTCTCTTTTATGGATGAAGTGGGATTGTTTTTTCTATTGCCAGAGAGTACTACATTTGTTGGTTAGTTTCTTGCTAAAATATCCAGAAGAAAATATTTCATTTAATTATTTGTAATATTTTACATTACCCAAAAATGTCCCCAAGTAATTTTCTTGACGAATTGCCATTTGGTCCATGCATGCATAGTAGATAGCAAAGATAGAAGGAAGTGAAAGTTGTGAAGTAACCTACATGTATTTACGATGATATCACATATCGTACCCATACATTCCAAGTGACGTAATTCTCGCATTATGTATTGTACACTACTTATTGTTTATGTTAAAGATTATATATTGATAAAACAATTATCTTAATTTATATAATATCATATTATCGTCTTATAAGATCATGTTGTTATCTTCAATACGAGACAATAAAATAATTCATCTCCCAATAAAATGCTTCCATGTTTCACCTTAGCCTTTCTTATAAAAACCCATTGGCGAACAACATGACATTCATTAGAATTTCTCTTCTTGCAAAATGTAAATATAACAACACCGTAGAAAACAGGCAAGTCTGGCAAATCCATAGGCCATAGGAGTATTATATGTAATTATATGACACATGATACGATTTTTGTTTACAAGCTAAAGGAAATAAAGATCAAACAAAAATCAAACTCATACTATACCATATAGACAGACACATAAAATACTGATCTACAAATCCAAATAAGCATTAAAATCCTTGTTTCAAATGAAGCCATGTGTCTAAGCTTTCGTTGCGACATGTATATGTTAAAACCGTTATTACACCACTGCATATACTTCAATCTAATCCCTTTGATATGTGTTGACTGGAGGAGGAATTCGAGGAGCATGCCGAGAAAGTTAATACCAGTTAGTGTATATATATATATATATATATATATATATATTAACTCATTTAATCATATTCTTTTTGTCACTATATAATGAAGGGATTCATGGTGTTTTTTCTTTCTTTTTTTCTTTTTTTTGTCTATACAAAAGCCGTCCTGGAATGTTAGACATGAAAGGTATGTTCTTTCAAGTAAAGTATTGTGTCTTCGAGACTTGGAGAAAGAAAACAATTTTAATGAGAGCTTTATCTCTTGTTCAGGGGTTTGAATCGGGTTCGACTTTAAATTTAATCGGAGATTTCAATGTAATTATTAAATAGTAGAGGGTTTTGGAATATATGAACTATAATTATGTTTTGAATTTGGGTTATTTAGAATAATTTATTTTAATAATCATTATTTATTTTACCTTATCTTTTCAGTTACATTTGAATTTAAACATATATCTCATCACTATAATAATTAATCTCATTGTTACTATTATTTTTAATTTTATCGGAAACAAACATATCATCCATCCAAACAAAACCTGAAACTATATTATCCGAACACCATATTTGAAAAAGGTAGCTAATTTTCTACAACATTTTCCAAAACTAGTTTTCTATCTTTTGAAATCTAACAGACAAACTTTAATTTGATTTTGATTGAATGAATTTGGATTGATGGGGAAATTTTTCTTTTTTCAAAAAGAAATATTTGATGAAACTCATGACATTTGAGGATTCAAATTCAATGATTTTTTAACGAGTATTTATGAAATTAATAACGGGGATTTGGGTAAATCCATCACCATATGAAAAGCAACCATCAACCTAGTTGAATTTGAATTATTCTAAGATATCAAGAGTTTTATATAAAATATATAATTTATTTTGGTATTTTTAAAAATTTGAACAAATTTAATAAAATTTTAATTTATTTTATAAATTTTAATTATTGTTGATCTAATAATTGAACCGAATCGAGAATTAATGATCGGATCTATTCAATTACTAGTCTAATTATTAGAAATTTTATATAAATTTATAAGTTATCATCACATAGTGTCTATATATTTTATGTATATTTTTAAGTTCAGAGATGAAAATAAATTTAATTATTAAATTCAATATCGAAATAGATAAAAAAAAAGGTACAAATAGAAAAATAAATTCAATTAACCAAATGATAATATCCATTTCCTCAATTTTAATTTTTAAAAAAAATATGATCCTACAAAAAGGATTGTCAATTTCTTATATCAGGATCACATTAATTACTGAAAACAAAAAAAACCAAAATCCAAGTCATTTTCAACTGGCAATTGCAACCCACAGGGCACAGTGTGTAAAAGTAAAAGTAAAAGTAAAAGGAGCAGAATTCCAATTCCCCCCAAGTGGGTAAAATATTAGGGAAGATATAGAATTTCAACCTCACGCGCCAAACTAAGGGTCCACATAGTTAAGATTTAAATTGACTTTGAAAAATATGATACATATAAAAGAAGAGAGGTGTTGCAAGTACGTGATGAACATCATTGTGTTGTGAAATGTAATTGAACCCCCATGCCCACCTAATAGACTCATCATTGATTTTTATACCTATTTTTGGAGCACCCATGCCCACCACTAATTCCTTTCACATCAATCATATATTGTTTTCAATTGTAGAATGTATTTCTAACTTTATAATATATTGCAATTTATACTTCAAATTCCGACTGAATTAGTTACATTTTAATTCAAAAGTAGGAGTTGTTAAAAACTTATTTAATTGTTAAATGTCTTGTTTAGTTTGTGTTCAACTATTAGGGTTTTTTTCTTTATATTACAACTATTGTTATTTATTAATATGTATAAGAGGAATCAACAAATATTAAGTGTAGTGGTTGTTGGATATATTGAGCGGAAAAGATAGATTCGGAGACGATATTGAATTAAATAGTAAATTTAGAGATGCGGGTGACGCTTTTTAAAGAGAACTATTTGCCCCTACATAAAGTTGTTAGAGGGTTAAGACAAAGTCCTCCCGGTATACAACGAAGCTTTTGAATTTCTTTTGATTAGCAAAATCAAGGAATTCCCTAACTCTTACTCTAATTTTTGAAAATAGGATTGATTGTAATGATTTTGTGAACACCATAGACCCTCTACCTATATGCACTCAATGGATACTATTTTGAGGAGTCACAACATTTCATGTTAGACATACTTCTTAGAAGAAACATGTATCATGGAAATGTATCCATTGAATGATAAATCATTACTTTTTTAAATTTGAATAAGTGCTCATCAATAATTAAGTTTGCAATCTATAATTTCCAAAAATCCCCCACTAGATTGCTAATTCCAGAAAATAAGTACACAACAATTATTCATAAAAATGGTGTTTGCAGATTGAACCTTCCTTTAGTGCAAACTCTCAAAGTATCAACAAAGTGAATGGTGGCTAGTCGCTTGAACCATCACTCTTAAAGTCAATACTGGAAAAATTTCACACATAATCGTAAAGTATTAGAGTAAGAAATTAATTTGCTTTAGCACTGTTATGGTCATGTGTTCATCTTGTTTTATGAACATGTACGAGAGAAAACTATAAAGAAAATCTCATTAAAGAGGTGCTACTTCATGTCCATATAGGTGGATTTCATGACAATTAATGTCCATCCATTAATAATAATACTCATCCTCTTAAAATATAAATACTAAATCCTGATCCTTTGTGCACATTGTCATTTAATATCTTGTTATTACCCTTTGAACCTTGAAACTAAATTTTGACTAAAACAAGGTAGAGTTTCCATTATCAATGATGTGATTAAAATGGTTTTAATTCTATCTTAGTGGTGGTACTCTTAATCAAATCCCTTGACAAACCTTTTGTTAGTGGATTAGCTCAATTGTCAATTGACTTAACATATGTAACAGTTATCACACCGTCCCTAATCAATTGTCTTACATACTCATGTCTCAAACTTATATGTCTAAACTTTTTGTTGTACACTTTATTATACGCTCTAGACATGATGGATTCACTATCATAATATACGGAAATGAAAAACCTACATTGTGGCCACAACTTTATATCTAGCAAGAGATCTCTTAACCATTTTGCTTCATTGCCAGTAACCGCCAAGGCTATAAATTCTACCTCCATAGTTGAATGTGAGATACAAATTTATTTCTTGGAGCCCAACTAATGGCTCCACTTTCTATCATAAAAATCCATCCTGATGTGGACTTGTTGTCACTTAGACTTGTAATCCAACTTGCATCTGAGTAACCTTCTAGTACCATGGGATAATTATTATAAAATAATCCCAAATTTTGTGTTTTCTTAAGATAGCCAAAAATCCTACAAAATTCCTTTCCAATGATCAGTACTAGGACAGTTTGTAAATGTCACCAATTTGTACATAACAAATGCGACATCGGGTCTAGTGCAATGCAATGCATACATTAGACTTTTGATTGTGTTGGCGTATTCAAGTTGCGCTATAGCCCTGCCATTTTTCTCATTTAACTTGAAGTTTGAATCATACGGAGTGTTTGAATCCTTGATATTCAAGTGTTTAAACTTTTCCAATACTTTCTGACGTAGTGAGATTGGCTTTGTGCAAAGCCCCTTTGATGCTTTTTCACTTTTATACCTAGAATTGTATCTACCTTATTGAAATCCTTCATCTTAAAATTTAAGGCTAGATACTCTTTGGTCTCCCGAACACCTACCATGTTCGTTCCCAAAATTAACAAATCGTCTACATAGAGACAAATAATTACACCGTCCCTATCGGTAAATTTAGTGTAAATACATTCATTTGCACCATTATGTAAAAAACCATATGACAAGATAACCGAGTCAAATTTCTCATGCCATTATTTAGGCGCTAGTTTTAAACCATATAATGGCTTGATTAACTTACACATTTTAAATTCATTCCCAGGAAGCACAAAACCTTTTGGTTGCTCTATGTAGACTTCCTATTCGAGATCACCATTCAAAGGAGTCGTCTTAACATCCATTTGATATACATGTAACTTATGGATAGATGCAAGTACTATAACAATTCGAATGGAGGTCGTCCTAACCAGTGGTGCATAGGTGTCAAAATAATCTAGACCTTCCTTTTGCCTAAATCCTTTAACCACCAACCTAGCCTTAAAGGTTGGAGAACCCTCTATTGAAATATTCTTCCTTTTAAACACCCATTTACAACCGATAGGCTTTGATCCTTAAGGAAGATCAACTAGAATCCAAGTATTATTGGAAAATATTGAATCCATTTTATCATTGATCGCCTCTTTCCAAAATGATGCATCCCTAGAAGTCATGGCTTCATCAAAGGATTAAGGAAATGAAATTAGGACCAAAGTCCTTTACTTTTCTCACTTTTTGATTTTTCATTGGCTTCGTATCCTTATTGTCACAAAGACTTCTTCTGGCTTGATCATTTGAGATCATTGGTTGATATTCTTTTTCCAAATTTGTTGAATCATCAAAAACTTTATTTTCAACGAATACAACATCTCTTGTTTCAATTATCTTATTTGACACTAAGTTAAGAACACGATAAACCTTAAAGTGTTGGGCATATCCAACGAATGCACATTTGAAGGCTCTTGGTCCTAACTTTGTTCTTCGCTGTTCGGGAACTCTATAGTAAGCCAAACACCCCCACACTATGAAATAAGCTAAGTTTGACCTCTGACCCTTCCATAACTTATATGAAGATACTTTGTATTTTCTCGATGATATCCTGTTAAGGATATAACACGCAGTCAATAATGTTTCACCCCATAGATTATATGGAAGTTTAGCATTTAACATCATCGATTTAACCATATCCACTAAAGTATAATTCTTTTTTTCTACCAAACCATTTTGTTGCGGAGTATAATACGCGGAACACTCATGTACCACACCTTATTCCTCACAAAATATATTAAATTAATTTGAAAAATATTCACCACCTTTATCACTACGAAGCATTTTGATTTCCTTACTAAACAAATTCTCAACCTCATTTTTAAAACATTTAAACATATCAAAAGCCTTGTCTTTAATTTTCATGAGATATATATAAGTAAATCTAGAGAAGTCATCTATAAAAGTGATAAAATATAATTTTCCACCTCTTGTTAAAGTTTCATTTAATTTACAAACATCTGAATAGATTAAATCTAACGACTTCTTGATAATTTTTGATTGAATACAAATTTCACATTTATCCACAAACTCATCATTACTTAGATTATATAACAATTCTTTTGCATATATTGTAAAGTTTTAAAATTAAAATGTGCTAAACGTGCATGCCACATAGTATAAGACTCAACAATATAAGCAGAAGAATTGATTTTATTTATATCAATGCTCAACTTGAACATACACTCCTTACAATATCCTTTTCCTACATATATCAGCCTTAAGCAAGACAATCTTATCAGATTCCAAGATAATCTTGAACCCCTTGTTACATAAAATACTCGCGGACACTAAATTATTTATCATATTGGGAACATGAAACATATTGGTCAAAGTCAATTTATTCCCAAATGTGAAGTTGAGTTCTACTGTCCCTTGACCGAGCACCTTAACCGATTGATAGTTGCCCATAAGCACTTCACGATTTGTCACTAGTTCATAACTCTTTAATTGTTGTTGTTCATTACACACATGGACAATAGCTTCGGAGTTGAGCCACCAATTATAAGACTTATCGGTCATGGTTATGTTGGGTTTGGTAATCATACCAATCTCCAAACTCTCGATCCCTTCCGTAACTATGGCTATTAAGTCCATGTCCTCCACCATTTTGGCTTAAGAAGTTGTAGCATCTTGCTTCTTTTTGAGAAGTTTGCAATCATTAATATAGTGTCATTTCTTATTGCAATTACAACAATTGCGAGATTTTTCTTCTTGTCTTGCACGTCCTATTTAACAGCCTATTTTCCAATGGTATCGAAAATGGTAGTTTCGGGCCACAAATATGAAAAATGAGTCTGTAAATATTATTATTTAATATTTATGAGTCAAATATAATATTATATTAAATTTTGATCTGGTAATTTATGTTATTTTAATGAATAATTAAGTTAAAGTGGTGTGTCCCTAAAATTAAGTGGTTTTAGAAAATGAGATATCATGACTTCGTTTCAATACAACAAACCCGTAAATATTTTATTAAATATTTATGAAGTGTTGTTAGGGTCATATTAAAATTTGGTTAAAAAATTTAATGTTTAGATAATTAATTAATTAAAAGGACTAAATTATAAAAGGTGCAAAAGTTAAATGCTATGGTGTTATATATGTTAATTTATAATAGTACCTAAAATTTAGGGTCTAATAAGGTAATTACACCTTAATTTAACTTAATGGCCGGTTGGTGGTAAGGATATATTATTATATGTTAAAATATAAGTGAATAAAAATATAATATATTATAATTAATGAAAGAAAAGAAAAGAAACATGAGCATCTTCGTCATTTTTTCTTCAAAACCAATTCACCATTAAAGGAGAACACCAAGCTTTCTGTCAGGGCTAGTCCTCATTGCATGGTATGCAATTCAATCCCCTTTTTTTAGTAATTTCTATGTTTTTGACATTGTATTAGCTTAATCTAGCTAATCTGGGGTCAAATTGTAAAGTTTTTAAATATTATAAATTGTTTTATAGATGAATTTAATATGTTTTTGAAGTTTTAGGATAGATTGTTAAGCTTGGTTGTTAAATAAACAAGTTTTGTTGAGTTATTTTTGATAATTTTAATCTTTAGGGATTAAATTGTTGAAAAATAAAGTTCAAGGTAATGTTGCGAAATGAGGAAAAAGGTGGGCTGATATGAAACATTAAGAAAATTGGTTAACATTAAATTTTATTAATTGTGGTGAAATTTTAAATTTTGGATTTAGGGACTAAATTGCATAAAAGCTAAAATATTAGGGGTAATTTTATAAATTTCCCAATAATAAAAGTTATAAGTTAAATTAATTATTTTACGTTATTGAATGGTTTAATTGAGTGAAACGTCATTATTTAGATCACAAAACAAACCAAACGGATCAAAATAGATGAAAAGTTATGGTTGGATTAGTCGTTGACTTCGTTGTTACAACTGTAATTATCGAGATAAGTTTGTATATGGATAGAAATTATTATTTTTCCATTTTAGATGAATGTAAATAGTTATTTATGTTATGGTTAAATTAACTGGTAAAGATATGATAAATTATTATTATGGATCAATTAGAGGAATTAATCAAATTAAAGGATATGCGAACTATTGCTAATGTATTTTGTGATTATGAATTATATGTTGTCTATTTAAATGTTACTTGGATTAAGGTAAGGGTGCGTTTGTTTAAATGTAAAAGGTTTTATAGAAAATATTTTCTATATTTTCATGTGTTTGTTTCACGAAAATAATTTGGTCAATGAAAATGACTTACAAGTTAAGGTAAAATAAACCATTTTTCTCGTAAAATGACTTGCCCTTTTGAAAAGCGTAAGTCATTTTTCGAAAATAACTCACCTATGGATAATTTTATTTTTTATAAAATTAACTTAAATCAAGCTTAATATTATTATATTGATAATAAATTTTATTTTTATTTTTAAAATATTTAAAATATTATAATTTTCAATATTATTAAACATACATATTTAATTATTTATATTTAGTCTTCTAATAACTTATTAATATAATAAATATAATTTATTATTTTAATAAATTACTTAATATTTTAATTTTATTTTAATAATAAATTTTAAAAATAATAATTTTAAATAATATTATTCACATATTATTGAAAATATTTAATATTAATATTTTAATAATAAATATTTATTACAATTATAAATATATTAATAATAAATGTTTTGTAGTTTAAAGGTTAAAATATGTCATAAGTCTCACGTACACTTCATAGATTTGTAATTTAGTCATTGTAATTTTATTTTAAAGAATTTAGTCCCTTTACTTTTCAAATTTGAAAATCAAGTCCAATTATTGACATCGTTAATTTTTTTGTCAAATTTTTGATGTCACATTTTTAAATAAAATACTCACTCAAGAGTCATGTAATTAAAAATGACGTTGTAATGAATTTGAATTTAACATAATATTTTTAATATATGCAAAAACAAAGTAAAATATAAAATTATAGATAAAAATAAATTCAACTAAATACTTGAAAAAATAAGAAAATCTCAAATGTATGTTTGTTTAATTGAAAACAACTTTTATGAAATATTTTTAAGAAATCTACCAAACAACATAAAATATTTTACACAGATTCATCCAAACACCAAAAAATATTAGCTTTTCTAGAAAAGTAAATCATTTTCCAGAAATCATTTTTCGAAAGTCATTTTCAGTGAAACTAACGTTTGATATTAGCTTTTCTAGAAAAGTAAAACAACATAAAATAATGTTTGATGTGTAAATTGTAAGTTTCTTGAAAATAAGTTATTGTTGCTGGTAAATTGTATAAATACATGTGAAATTTTATATGTTATTATATATTTTTAAATATTGAAATTAAATTCATATGAAAGTGATTAATGGATGGTGACAATCCTTGTTGATAGTATGAATATATGTTGATATCATATTATGTGTACAGAAACAATGAAATGCCCTTGATTGATAAATATGTATAAAGGTAATGGATTACATAAAATGCTCGGTTGAATGTAGTAATCACTAGGATACGATTGGCATGCAAATAGGGTTAGCATGCATGCTTGTACGGGATTTGCACTTCGTTGCCTCTGTTTGCACTCCGGTGCCTTTGCATACACTTCGGGTTCCTTGTTCGCACTACGGTGCCCCTGTTTGCACATTTGTGCCCCTGTCTGCACTTCAGTGTTCCTGTTATGCATCTGTGATGCCTTTGGTATGGTGTAGTTACCCGAGTATCCGAGTCAAGTTACTAGTTCATCGGGCTAAATGTTAATGGAATTTACAAAATTATTTATGTGATTAAAGGTTAATGTATAGTCAAGATATTAGTAAATGTTCAACGTTCGATGAATTACTTGATCATATGTGAGTATAATTATATTGATGATTATACGGTTAAAGATAGATATTTATACACATATATGAATGAGTTTGGATTGAATTATTATAGTATAGGAAGCATATGATGAACCATTTTCAGTACTAATCATATAAGTGCTTCGTAAATGAATAACATGTATGATTAATCTATTTATTTAGTTTTCACATTGTTTAATGAAAGTAAGTGATTCTGGGATGATATGTTTATACAAAAGTTTGAAACGAAAGATGAGTTACAAAATGATTATATGTTAAATGTGTAAGTGTTATGGTAAGAAGAAATATTTAAGTGAAAAGGTTATATGAAATGCTTATAAGGAAAATATATATGTATATGCAAGGTTACACCAATTATCCATGAAAGGTGGTGAATAGAAAACAGAAGTTAGCTTAAGATATAATAAAAATTATGCTTAGTTGTTTATTCTAATATGTTCAGCGGTTAAGTTGCCTTTGTACGAAATTACTAAGCATTATTGTTTACATTAGTTGTTTTCTTTTCCTGTAGATCATTAGAAAGCTGGATTTGGTTGGAAGCTCGTGGAAGACCTATCACACTATCTAGCAGTCAATTTGGTAGTTTTTGAGTATTTTGGCCAAGGTTAATAATGGCACGTATAAGTCTTTTGTATTGATGGCTCATTGATGTATTACATAGTTGAATTAGTATGATTGTGTCTTAAAGTTTATGTTTATATGATGGACTTGTATTGCTTGTTAGGTAAGGTCATCTTGACCACTTTTAGTGATTGAAAAGCATGATCTTTTAGTATGTTTTGATGACTTGCATTTGGCTATAAATGGTAGTGAATTGAATTTGGTTATTATGTTTGTATTATGACAATATTGGCATGTTTAGGTGTTTGATGTTTTGATGCATTTGTGGTGCCTTGAATGAAATATTGGTTAGATGAATTAGGTTTTTTAAATGACATCTTTAGGTGTGTTTGAATGATGTTTAGGTCTCTTGGAAGTGTGCACAATGGGATTGTATATTTACGCATAGTTTGGTTATAAAATATCTTGATCTTAGGTGAATTTTGGGTTCACACGGCCTAAGACACGGGCTGTCACATGGCTGTATGAGATACATAGCCTGGCGACATGACCGTGTGTCATTTGTGAGTTTCTTGGTGTTTAAGTCAGTGAGTTATACAACTTAACACACGACTTGCCACATAGGCGTGTGAGGCAACTTAGAGAGTTAGTGTGACCCAGCCACGTAACCCTACTCAGTGAGTTACACAGGTGAGGACATAGGCTGGGACACGACCATGTGTCCCTTGTTCGAGAGTCACACGGTCGTATGACCCCTGTTTCTAGTTTTGTAACTTTTTTCCTAAACTTTCCATTTTGTTTCAAATTGGTCCCGAATTGTTTCCAAGCTATTTTCTAGGGCTTTGAAAGGCCGACTTAAGGACAAAATATATGTGATTAAATGGCTTATGATATGTTTAAGGTATTAAATGTTACGATGTTGTATGATTTTTAGTTGATCGGTAATAATCTGTAACCCTAATCCGGTGATGGAATTCGGTTAAGGGCGTTACATCATTGGTCTCGGATGTGGCCTTTTGTTTACCATTTCGAGAGTTCTTGGACTCACTCACGAGGTTCACTTTAGAATTTTGGAGAAGGTACACCACATCACGTTTTCAAATTTCCTCTTCAATGTACAAATGCCTAAGTATTTTCTCCATAGTGAAGTCCTTTGCCATATGCAGAAGTTTCTTCTAATAATTGTTCCAAAACAAGGGAAACTTCAAGATGATAGCCTCGACTTGTAACAATTTTGGAATAACAACTTTCAAGTTATGAAGCCTACTTACAAGGACTTGTAATTCATGGACTTGATCCATGATCGAGATACTATCGAGTATTTTGAATTCGAAATACTTTATTATTACAAATTTATCAGTACCTTGTCACTCAGTGTTGTATTTCTCTTCAAGAGCTTTTCATATTTTCACCAGGGATTGCATCGACATGTAGAGATCATATAACCGATCAGACAAGGTGTTGAGGATGTGTCCTCAACATGTGAAATTGTCTTCTTCACACTTCTTCTTGAGTTTGGCCACTTTCGCAATTTCCTCAAAGTTTGCATTGGGGGCAAGATCCTCCACAAGTTGTAGGTTTGGATCCAGAAAGTATGCCACATTTAAGACAGTAAGAAGGAACAATATCTTATATTTCCAGCAATTAAAGTTTGAACCATCAAATCGGTCATGTTTCATTAACTCTTGGTTCATCACTTTGAATGCGGTGGTAGCCTTCGTCATAATCTCCAAAATAGTTCTATTTGATTGTTGGATATATTGAGTGGATAAGATAGATTTTGAGACGATATTGAATTAAATAGTAGGCTTCGAGGCACGGGTGACACTTTCTAAGAAGAACTATTTCCCCCACACAAAGTTGCTAGAGGGTTAAAACAAAGGTCTTTTCAGGATACAATGAAGCTTTTGAATTTCCTTTGATTAGTAAAATCGAGGAATTCATTAACTCTTAGTCTAATTTCTGAAAATAGGATTGATTGTAATGATTTTGTGAGCACCAGCCTTTGATTAGTCACAACCTTTCATGTTAGACATATTTCTTAAAAGAAATATGTCTCATGGAAATGTATCAATTGAATAATAAATCATCACTTTCTAAATTTGAATAAGTGATCATCAATAATTAAATTAACAAGCTACAATTTCGAATAGTGGTAAAGTACATTGCACTCTTAATGGAAGACATACATTTGAATAATTTCTAATTGACTTGAAACTAAGTTTTTTACTATTCAGAGTAAAACTCTAATAAATACATTATATGGATCTCGACATCAGTGGTGAGTGTCAGAATAAAACCCTAATGGAAGATGTAGGTTAATCAACTACTGTAAACCTAACTCTAATAAATGTTTTGTATAACCTTGACACTAATGGATGTCTTGTTTAGGTATACACTATTTTTTACCATTTAACACAATCGAACCCTAATTAATTAGAGTTAACACTCATGGGTGGCATCGTCGTCATGATTTTTTACCGTAATTATAAATATTCTTCTCCTATTTTTTTTTTACAACTTAATTGATGTTGCCTCCCATCATTGTCAACTGCTTAACCAAAAATACTCTCCATATCCTTTCTTTTCACCTTAAATTTGATATTTAAAACTCTAATATGGCTATGTTGAAAGAACCAAATCATATAGCTCAGGTAATCATTAATATGGTAATTTTATTAAGTTATTACTTGAAAAAATATTATTTATTTGTTATTTATATTAAATCTTATTTATGTTGATTTTAGAATATTGATTTTTTCTTTCATTTACGTACTAGGTTGAGGAATGAAACCTTTATATTCAGAGTAAGGTATATTATTTGATGTCAAACAAGCAGTATGATCAGCTTGCAAATTGTCTAGATATAACAAGTTTTTTTTTACGGTGGCAAAATTACCTTCCACTTCTTCTACAGTGAATCGATAATAACTTGGGAACATGTAGTCCTAATCATGATTCTTCCAATTGAAGGAGATGTTGTTAATGGGGTGGTTGAATTCAAGCTTGAGCAAAAGATGAGGAGGTTACTTGGCCATTATCCCAAAGACAAGAGAGATTTAAAGGTTGCCCGAGTGAAGTTGACATGGCTACATAGATTGGTCGAGCATCCACTGATAGATGATGTCAACAATGAAAAGTTTGCCCAATATGTTAGAGCATACATATTGTGTGTCATCATTGAATTGCTTATAGAAGATAAGTCAAGGAACCTTGGATATTTAATGTATCTAAAATTGTTGGAGGACATCACTTGTGTCTACACAGACAGATAATGGCTTGAAGTACATCACTTGTGTCTACACAGACAGATAATGGCTTGAAGTATTAGCATTCTTGTACCAAGTGCTTGTAGGAAAAAATGGTTAAGAAAACGATTTTACAGTTATAGCGATAGATTTAAAAATTTCAAAACTGAGTCTTTTGTGATGTTTATAATAATAGACTTTAAATGAATAGTACTTGTGCTATGTGTGAGACGGAATCAAGTCGATCTTGATTTTCAACTGAATGACCTTTTTTTCTATAGAATTTGACATATGGCAATGTTATTTCCAGCCAGCATGCCAAATGGAATTTAATATGTAGCCCTATATACAAATATGTTATTATAATATACATAACTAATGTACCTTAACTATAAAATACTAATTGTATATATTATAGTATACCATAAAATTAGTTATATATTTAAGGTTTAGGTTGCGATCATTAATAAAAGAATGCATATAACATAATGTTATAATAATTATTATACATGCACAATTTAACTATTAATGATATATTATATGTCTGACCGCCTCTCCCTCAACCAACGGGGGAGAGATAAATCAACACTGAGATTAAAAACAAATATAACTATTGCGGCTTTACTGCAAGTGTGACATGTCAGTTGTAATATTTGTAGTGTTACAATAGAACACTGGAGTATTCCAAGGATCGAACCCAAGAGAATTGCGGATTGAAAATTTTCTCAATAACATGCGTGCAAAGTAAAGAGTCTAACCAACTAATCACAGAAATTATATTACGAGAAATCATAAAGTCAAGAGAAACTAAACTAGTCTATCATCTAGCTAACAATGACTAAATTGTAAACCTTAAAAAGTTACGAAATTAACAATTACTAGCAAATGATGGTTGATTGATCTTGATGTGGTTCACCAATATTCGAATTAGGGATCCAAATCGCTTAAACTCCCGAATTGGCTCCATTTTACCTCTCAACCTCAATTTTACTAAGTTAGACAAATTAATATGGATTATCTCTCAATCTCATCGGTTAACCTGGGACTAATGAATTGGTGCCCAACAAGATCTCCTCTCAGCCTGACATGCCTATATATTCCCTTAGGGTTTTCAATCATAAGTTTTTAGGTTCATTCAAATTAGTCCAAGTTATGACGATTTAGTCCCTCATCCAAAAATTAGCTCACCACATCTCCATCAACCAACCCCCTTTAAAAGTTTAGTTACTCATGTTGAAAAGAAAGTTAATAAACATGGAAATGAAAAGTATGGAAGCCATAATTGGTTCGATCGTTGAACCTAAGCTATGAAATGCCACATTAGTCACCTAAGTGACTCTCCATTAACAACCAACCTAACCTCCAACACACCACAGGTTAAAACATAAAATATGCTTAAGTTACTAACATGCAACGAATTATCATATAAGTACTTTCATTAATACACTTAAACTAACTTTTAACCAGGTGGTATTTTACTTTAAGTATACGGTATACACATATTATCATTAGGGTTCGCTCCTAATGTAGCTCGCATATTCTATGTCTTCGCAGTGTAAGACTCATTTAATAGGGTAAGTTTCGTAAACTACTCCTACGTGTTTAGATACTGCGAACTCGGTTCACAGGGTTTCTCCTATTCTACATATCAAGATTTATTAATGGCTCGTGGATAACAGTTCGCCAGTCATTAGTGGTTGCACTTTGTACAGTTTGTCAACATTGTTGCTTCGCAGTAGCTTTGGCGAACTCTATATAAGTTTGTCAGTTTTGGAAGTTCCATGTTATTGCTTATGGCAAACACTAAGTTAGAGTTTAATTGCTTTAGTATGAATTTGAAAATTAAGAAAGCATCAAATTTGACTTAGACTATATTTATATATTTAGATATCAGGTGTGTTTATAAAAGTTATTCCGTTCACAAATAAAAACATCAAATCTAGCTTAGACTATATTTATATATTTAAATTATGTGGTTCACTAATCTTCGAATTAGGGATCCAAATTACTTAAACTCTCAAAATGACTCCATTTTACCTCTCGATCTCAATTTTACCAAGTTAGACAAATTAATCTGGATTATTTTTCGATCTTACTAGTTAACTTAGGACTAGTGAATTGGTGCCAAACAAGATCTTCTCTCGGTCTCACTTGCCTATATATTCTTTTAGGGTCGTCAATCCTAAGTTTTTAGGTTAATTCTAATTAGTCCAATTTATTATGATTTAGTCCATCATCCAAAAATCAACTCACCACATCTTTATAAAACAACCCTCTTTAAAAGCAAGGAAATGAAATGCATGAAAGCCATAAAAGAAAAACTTGAGAAAAATGTAAAAGTTGGGATTTTTATGCAAGAAAAATTAAAGGGCATGTAAAGAGAAGCATTCAACAAGAGAATTTAAAGTAAAAAAAAATATAAAAGGAATAAACTTTAAAATAAAGGAAATTGAAATACATTAAACTAAAGCTAAAAATGTCTTACAATCAAGGTACAATGACTGAAAGTGCAAATAAACGTAAGCTACAATAATAACTATCAATAAGAACAACTAAAACAAGAAGAAAAGTTGCAGAGAAATATTAAATCTGCAGCTAAGGAAATGAAACTAAAAAACCCTTGAAGAAGAGAAAGCAAAGCTAAGAGAAAACCAAACCTAAACTAAGCTAATGTTACCTCTTTTTCTCTCAGCCAAATTTTGGCTGATATAAGTAGTTATTCTAACCCTGTTCTTATGCCCAAAATATCCTTGAATGAGTTGTCAATGATTGATGCTTTGGGTGGACAAAGATTGACTTTTTTGTCAATTTTTGTCCCCTCACAATGTTGGTATCGCGATATCAAAGGGATCGGGATACCAATGAATAAAATATCGTGATAGATTGAACAATTTTGAACTTTGGGTGTTTCTTGGCAAGTGGATATCGCGTAGCCAAAATGGATATCGCGATACAATTGAATGGTGGTCTCCAATCTTGGGTTTGTTGGAGGTATTAATACATTCTCCCTTGGTGTCATTCTTGCTCGGCTTCAGCCTCCAATGCGTCCCTACATCACTCAACCATATGTTAAGGCCCCCAATAACACTATTGGCCAATTTGGGTCTCAAAATAAGTAAAAACAAGGTATTTACACTTATTAAATCAAAACCTAAAAACTACGAAAAAGATGTACTTTACTTGAGAATAAGCTCCTTAAGTGTAACCGGAAAGCCTAATTTGCCATATGAAATTACGACAGATCAATGTCCTTAAAAGTGTATGTATACTATTTTCATAATATAATATTTACTAAAGATAATTATGTCACATTACAAAATAAATTAGTATTATAATATTTATTTTAATTATATAAATATTAGTTAATTTTTAAATTAATTTAACTAATTGAGTTGATCAAATAATACAGGATAATCAAAAATATAGAAATCTCGATGATTTTATCTCATTGTTTAGTTAGGTTTACGAATACAAAAGAATAATATTTAAGAGAAGCTATATGAGATTTAAGAGAATAAGATGTTAAATGAGATATTTTTTTGAAATTTTTTAAACATATTTAATTTTATTATATTTATTATTAATTATCATATTTAATTTTATTATTAATTAAATATTTAATTTTGAAAATATTTTAATTGATATTTATATGTTATTTATTAGTTTGTGCAAACTTCAATTAAAGTTGAATATTAACATTGATAATTAAAATTTTAATTATTAAAGGTCATGTGTTCAAACCGGTTGGAAGTAAAATTTTAAATATTTTGTAACCAACTATGCAAAGTCGAATATCTGTGGATATTTGAATCCATTATTCGAATTTTGAATGTGAATTCAAATAATGGATATTTGAGGGGGTTTATTAGCATTCGCTTCACACATCCACAACATCTAATAATTTTAATATTTGAATCTAAATATTATTTGAATTCACAAAATTTCGAATTGGATATATCCAAATCCTCGATCCAAATTGTCACCCCTAATTGTAACTTAAATTTGCTTTATCATAATAACATGGCAACTTGAAAATATTCTTTGAGAGTTAAAAAAAAACATTTATACATTCACAAGGGTCTAATGATATAAGCAAGTATGTATTGTTCACTTAAAGAGTCTAATTATACCATGATGTGTTTTGGAGGTTGTGAGCATGTTTTAAATGTTGAAAAGAGAGTAATATGACTTGTGTGGGTTGAGTTTAGACCTTAAATGCACGAAGTGGTAAGTGAGGAAGTGCCCAAACTTTGAATTGCTGAATTGCAGGTCTATTTGCTGCAAAAATTCAGGGGACGTCGAGACAATATTCAAACATCGTCAGGGCATGGAACTGGCATTAGGATGCCCTATTCATGATGTTGGGATGAGAGCTTATCACTAGGGCACATTGCTACATGCTTCTTTGCATCATCCCAACATAGAGCTAGGTGCTCCTAAAGGTAGTTTCCTCAACTTTGCAATTTAGCCTTAAGTTTTAAGTAATGCAATAAGAGTTTTAAATGGTTACTAAACTCCTTGAAAACGTGTACACGGGTAAATTAGATGTTTAATTTTGTAACTCAATAAATAAAATTTGTAATACGATTAATTTGATATTTTGTCATCCTTACGGTTTAGTCTTTTAAGCTCTAATTTCTAAATTGGCTAAAAGTTACCATTCAAATTAAGGCTTAGTTTGGATGGGCGGTGTGTTTACCTCCAGTGAGGTTAAAAACAGCGGTGGCGGTGAGATTAATTACTATAGCGGTGAGATTATAAACAATGGTGGAGTGTGTGCTTGGATTCAAACGCAGCTGTAGCGGTGAGGTGAAAATAAAAAATGACTATTAAGGACATCAGATTAGAATTGATATATAGTAGAAGTTTTAAATTATTTTACTTATATAAAATTATTAAAATATGTGAATTTATAAATTCATTTAATAAAATATTAAAATTTTTCTTCTAATATTTTATTATAAATATTTTAATGAATTATATAATCAATTTAAATTATTTATTAGATAAAATGATAATTATTTTTAATCACAAGCTTATCGGTTGTCGATTGAGAAGGAGTTGACACAGCTTGCAGCAGAGGTATTTCTTCCCCGTTATCAGTAGAATTTGGCTGCCAAATCTGAAAAAAAAATAAGATTGATAAAAAAACTTTCAAGGATAAAATAGTAAATTAATAAATAAAAGTAATACCTCTGTTGCACCAGTGAACTTATTGCTGCTTTCAGCTCTAGTTGGTTTTTGGGATATCAGTGTGGTGAAAATTGATTTTGGTTACACCGAAATGCTCAACCAAACAGGTTGTCAGTGAGGTTGGTAGCCCAACTGCACCTCACTGGCGTTAAACGGTGAACCAAAGGCAGCCTAAGTCGATTTGTTAAATGATATGATTACTAACATATTAGAATTGTAATACTATATAATTGTCATTAATTGAATGTTTTATTTTATGTTGTATGTGTTGTGCACATGTTAGGATGTGATGTGTTCTGAGTCACTTTAGTGACTAATGTGACATTTCAGATTCGGGCCAAACCGTCCCGACTGAGTTTAGGGTGCCACGTTATTTATCAATGGAGGTAAGCTTTTTTTAAAATCCTTATCCTTACCTATATATATTTTCCTATGTAAAATCAATTTTTAAAACTATGTCTTGGGGATATGTTGAAAAATATCAAGATTCAAAGACATTATCCACAACTTCAAATCTTATTCTCGAACTTCCACCTCTTGCTTGTCTATCTTGCTTGTCTATCAAGTGAATTTGTTGTTACCCATCGCGTATTCAAGTACATGTCCAAATCTCAGTACTTGTGAAGTTATTGTTCCGAATAATTTTATTTTATCTCCTTCTAAACAAATACAAACGTACCACCGTAAAAATTTACCAAACAAGAAATCCATGGATCCTAAACACTCAGTTGATGCTCCCACTACTACTCACCCTTCCATATTGTCGTCTGCCATCACAACAATACCAACCCAAAGTCACATCGAGCCAAAATCCACCTATCCCATGATTACACATTTAAAATCAAAAGCATTAATTGATTACATCGCTCCTACAGTACCTTTCTACACCCTTCCCACATATAACCAAGAAAAAATTCGCACTGGGTTGAAGCTATGAAATATGAAATAAGGCGAGACTTGTGGTGAAGGGTTTCATTCGAAGACTAGGTCTTGATTATGGTCCTACCTTCAACCCTGTTGTAAAGCCCAAAACAAGTAGATTAGTTTGACTATAGCGACTCAATATGGGTGGCCTACTCATCAACTTGACGTTAACAATGCCTTTCTATAAGGCCATCTTATAGAGGATGTTTATATGAGACATCCACTAGGGTTCGAAGATTCCACTCTACCTTCTTATGTATGCAAGCTAAAGAAAGCAATTTAAAGCCTTAACCAGTCTCCTCATGCATGGTAAATCTAACTTCAGAATTATTTTGATACTGTGGGCTTTTCTACGTCTAGAGTTGACTCATCCTTATTTATCCTTCATAATCGTGGATTCATTGTCTATGTGTTAGTCTAAGTTGATGATATTATTTTCACTATCAATGCTACAAGTGGTGTCGAATCTATTATTGATGGCCTTGCTAGTCAATTCTCTCTCAGAGATCTTGGGTGTCTTTCATACTTCTTGTGAGTTGAGGTAATTTGCTTCTCTATTGAAATTATTTTATCCCAACAAAAATATATTCAAGATATGCTCAATGAATTTCATATGGATTTAAGCAAGCTTACGGCTACTCTTATGAGCTCCACCACAGTACTTACAACTCCTACTGGTGCCACTATTGATGGATCTTATTATCAATGCATCCTTGACAAGCTTCAATATCATTCATTTACTAGATTCGACTTTGTTTTTATGGACAACAAACTCTTTCAATACATGCATTCTCCTAAAGAGTGTCATTGGAAACCTAAAAAAAGAGTTCTTCGGTATCTTAACGGTGCTTTTTATTATGATTTTAACATTTCCAAAGACCTTAATAAAAACTTGCTTGTCTATTCTAATTCTGATTAGGCAAGTGACCTTGATAATCATACTTCTACCATTGTTTATGTGGTTTATCTTGGGAATACACTCATTTCATGGTCTTTTGAAAAACAAAGATCTATCTCTTGATCATCTATGGAGGATTAGTATAAAGCTGTTGTGGTTGTTCTCGCAAAGACCAGCTGGATCACAAATTTGTTGCAAGAACGTCGCTACAAGCTTACTACTACTCCTCGACATTTTTTGATAATGTTGGGATCGACTGTTTATCTTTGTGAAAATCCGATCTTTCGTAGTCAGATGAAGCATCTTGCAATCGATTTCCATTTTGTTTGTGAACAAGTTCAAGTGAACCCCTTACAACTGCTACCTTCGATAAATTCTTTGTCAAGTTGGGAACTGTTCCAATCAATCCCAACTTTAGGGGGCGTGATAGTACATGACTTCATCAAAAGTTTTGATATTTTGTTAGTTAATTATTATCCTTCTTTTTTTTTTGAACTCTTATTTTGAATTCTTGTTAATTGAGTATTGCTCTATAAATACTCTAATTTCAATCAATAAAAGTATGCTTCATCTTTCCTTTTTATCAGTCTCTTTAACATTAGGACTAAAGATTTTTTTTCTTGGTCACCAACATGATAATCACTTAAAAGTTGAATGATTAAAATGAAAATATAAACATGATGTGGACATGATTTGGCGTGTAAATTTAGTCACCATTAAAAATATAACGTTTGGGTGACTAAAATAAAAATATTTTCTAAAGTCGTGATGAAATTACAAAGATTTCCATTCAAATGGCCAAATTAAAATATATTATATAAATAAATAAAACTTTAAAAGTTACTTTCCATTAGTGAATTTGAATATATTTAAAGCAAAATAAATGAAACATAACAATTCTTGGACTAAAGTAACTTTGATTTTGTTCAATTAATAATGAAATTGGCACTTCACAATCAGAACCAAAACTAATCACGAGCTAGTTTTCTAACACAAAATTGATGAAAATTAGCATAAAATTGGTGGGAGTAAGACTAAGAGCAAGGTAAATGACAAATAAAGTGAGAAGCTGAACTACAATTTGACCACCAATTAGTACCACCATTAATCCCTTACCCAACTTTAGATGGAGTTTGATGCTATGGGCTGTGAACGAAAGGGAAAGAAGCCAATATTTGATGGTGGTTGGAGCATGAAAAAGAAGACTCATGTCAACGTCTGTGAAAAAAAAAATAGAATTAGATAAAATAAATACAAAGTGAAAATTCCTTGAAAACGAAGGACCAACGAAAAGAAGTTCCAATAACGTTCAGGAATAATATAAATTTTGCAATTCCAACTTACCAGTCACGTCTATTTTGGTATTTATGTTTTTTATCAACTTTGTTTTCTGAATTTGACAATTAAATTTATTTTGATCCTTAAACTTAGATTCCATCAAAACTTAATGATATGACTAGCGTTATTCAAACAAGACTAGATTAGTTGGTCAAACCAATTGGACAAGAACTAACTGACATACTGGTTCGAACAAAGGGGTTGAATTGATTGAACCGGAAACAGCTCCAAACTAGTAAAAATTAGAAACTAAGACAAAAATATGTAGTTGAATAGGTTGAATCAATTTAATTTTTTTTATTTTTATGAATTTTAATTAGTTATTTAATTATTTTTTTATCTAGTAGTTTAACCGATCAAATTGGTTAAATCAAGAATCAGTGGTCTTACTAGTTCAACCATCAGTCCTTTTATTAGAGCACTATATGTGACACTCTAAGATTGTGTCACATTATTACCTAAAAGTTTATATATATATATATATATATATATATATATTAAATTTCAATTAATGATGTGACACAATCTCAGAGTGTCTAGTCACCAAACTTCTATACTTTTCAAATTCTTAAGTTTAAGTACCAAAGTGGACCTAGATGCCAAGTTCAGGGCCAAAACTTATATTCTCCCTAACGTTAATAATCAATATAACTTTTCATAATTAGATCACCAAACTGAATACTTAACAAATAATTAAGTGACAACTAGTACTGTTTCTTTGACCTGAAATGATTCAACCTTAAAAATGAGTGTCAATCCTGAAGGACCTAAATCTAAAATTATTTGAATTTAAATATTCCCATATCGATATAATCTGAATCCAAAACAACTTGTCATTTTATTAAAAAAATAGGTAAATTAGATATGTTAGATCAAAAAGTAAATTAGTCATTTTATTAAAAATTCTATTTATTTTTATTATTAAAAATTGGTACTTATATGTCAGCACGAGGTACACATGACACGCATATGTCACTATTTAGTTATTCTATCGGTCACATCAGTTTTTAATTATACAATGAATAAATTTTTTAACTGATATAATCAATTTACTTTATAATATAACACAAAGACTAATTTATCTAGTTTTTTAAAAAAATAAACAAAATGTACAGAGCTTCCATGGTAATTTAGCCTGGGTTAGGCCTAATTAAATTGTTTTTGTTTTCGTTGTTAGATTGTTTGTACTTGCATGTATCATGCACATGTCCTACCTCTGTCGCTATAATTAATCCTCGCCCACTCCCTCTTTATTACTTTCTTCATTTCAATTCATTATTTTTTTTTATTCTTATCATCTTTTTCCCTATTCATTCAAACAAAGCCTTACTTGTGTCATCTTCTTGTTCTAACATACTCCCAAATATCTTTGTTTCACTTTCTTCCTCTAGCAAAACCACAAAACTATCTTTGCCCTTTTCAGACAGAGAGAAAAAGAGAGTTTGGGTTGTAATAAGATCCACAAATGGCAGAAGAGGAAATGAGTTTGAGTGACGTCAGTGGTGCATTTCGTCAGGTTCTTTTCATCTCTGCTGGTGCTAGCCATTCTGTTGCTCTTCTCTGTAAGCTCCATTTTTTTTCTTTTATTTTCTTATTATATGCTGGAAAGTTGTTGATCTATCCAAAGTTTCCCAGATATTTCATCTTTTGGAAGAAACATTTAGGGTCTTTTAAATCTTACAAAATTTTTACTTCATTTCACTTGTTTAGCAGTGCCTGCTTCTTCATTGTTTTAATTTGTTCTTCAATTTGATATTTTTTTCTTTGTCTCTTTCTGCAATCAGTTCTGTCATTTGTTGTAATTTTGCAGTGTTCCTTGTTGCATGGTGGCTATGATTGGTTGACTGCTTGTAGTTTACTTAGATATGATCTTTATATTGTTCAAACGGCCAATTAATTTATGTCTTTTTACTATTTGATGGGACTTCTGAGCCAATTTGAGACATGTTTTGATATGATCTTCACTGTTAAATGGTGGACAACGGTTGTGATTGATGGCATGTTTCACTTTTCCTCATGTGAATAAATTAATGCACTAAATTTTGAACAAACAATTCTTCCAACTGCTGTTCAGTTCATTAAATTGTTAAGCCGTAGATCCTTGACCCAACTAAGCTTTGAGAAATAAATGGGCTGTCATTGCTATGGCTTCCATTAACTTAAAAGAGGTAAAAGTACCATGAAGACCCTTGAATTAAGAGTCAGATTGTATTTTGCCCATTTTATTAAAAAAATAGATAAATTAGTCCCTAAACATTAGATCAAAGTGTAATCCGATCCTTTCTGTTAACAATTTTACCCATTTTTACAGTTAAGAACTGGTATGGCTACCTGAATAACCAGATTCTGACATATAGGACCAATTTTTAATAGTAAAAATGGATGAAATTTATAAGCAAAAGACCAGTTTGCTCTTTGATCTAATGTATAGTAACAAATTTTCCCATTTTTTAGTAAAGGGGCTCAAATGCAATCCAAGTCCTAATACAAAGGCCTCCATGGTAATTTTACCGGATTTTCAGTATTACCTTGTCTTATTGCTTCACTAATTTGACATTTATTATAATTTGTCTTTTGAGTCCTTGTATGTGTATTTCAAGTTTAGATTCTGACATTTGTTCAGCTTACTTTATGAATTCATTTGACTTGCATAGAGCTACTTAAGCCTATAATCTGGTTCTTGTTCATTTACAGCTGGAAATATTATTTGCTCTTGGGGACGAGGAGAGGATGGACAATTAGGCCATGGGGATGCGGAGGATCGACTTTCTCCTACTCGATTGAGTGCTTTAGATGGACATGACATAATATCTATTACCTGTGGTGCTGATCATACAATTGCATATTCATTGTCAAATGCAGAAGTCTATAGTTGGGGATGGTACATTCTTCATATCATCTATAATCACATCTGTATTAACTTTTTTGAACTGTTTTGTTAAAATTTATCCTTTTTCTCCACTATTCAGGCTTATATTAAGTTTATAAATTATATTTATGTGGGTTGTTCTTTGTTTGTCTAATCTATTCTCATGCCAACATCATATTACTAAGGAACAAGCATGTACCTTTTCTTTAACTCTTTTAACTTGTTCATTTATGCTTTTAAAACAGCATACTGTATCTTATGAGGTAATTTTTGTATCATAATCTCATTTATCTATTTTCAATTTTGACTAAAATATATGACTGCTTTTAACTGTTATTAATTCCAGGGGTGACTTTGGTAGACTTGGTCATGGAAACTCTAGTGACTTGTTCACTCCTCAACCAATAAAAGCATTACATGGTCTGAGGATCAAACAAATTGCTTGTGGTGACAGCCATTGTTTGGCTGTGACAATGGAAGGCGAGGTGCAAAGGTTTGTATGGCCTTTTGATCTTTTTTACTTTCTTTTTAATTTATATTGGTAAAAGTATCATGGAGGCTTCTGTACTAGGAGTCAGATTGCATTTTGCCCCCCTACTCAACAAATGGATAAATTAGTCTTAATTTATAGGTTAGATTAAAGAGCAAATTGGTCATTTCTGTTAAAAGTTTTATCCATTTGTACGGTTAAAAACCAGTGTGGCTGACAGAATAATCATATAGTGACATGTGGAATGCGACGTGTACCTCATGTTGATGTACAAGGGCCAGTTATTAACAATAGAAGTTGATAGAATTTTTAATAGAAGGATAAATTTGCTTTTGAATAGAGGGGGCAATGTTCAATCCGATTCCTAGTATAGGGACCTCTATGGTACTTTTACCTTTATGTTTATATTTCATTTCAATTTCCTTGTTTCAGGATAAAAAGCGAGTAGGGTTTTTTTTTTGTTTGACCAATTTTCTGTTAACTATGTTTACTAGTGCCTAGAGTTTAACATCCAAGTACAAATAGTAGCTTGAAGTGGCTGTTATGAAATAATAATGCTCCTATTTTACTGAACTAAAAGATTCATAATACATATTGGTTCCCATGACCTTCATGAAGTAAACTGTGATTGTAAGCAAAATGCATTTCAAGAGGTAATCTTGTATTCTTGAAGAAATTAGAGAACCTTTGACCTTTATATGCAATTAGGGCTGATCTATTAGAGGGCTGCAATGCATGAATTAACTGGAGGGTAAACTATATTACTAGTCATCCAACTATGGTTTTTTTTTTTTCTATTTTGGTCAGCTAACTATGAAAAACAAAAAAATGGTCGCTCAACTATTAGTAAATTTTTTTGGTCACTCAACTAGCTTGGATTTTTGGGTATTTTCATTTTTTTGATTAGCATGCTGGTGACCAAAAAAGTTAAAATTGAATAGTTGATTGACCATTTTTAACTTTTCATAGTTGGGTGACCTTTACTACAGTTTACCCTTAAATGTAAAATTCTTTCATTTTGAATACTATTACCTCAAGCATTTATTCCCGTGCAGGAGAGAAACTACTAAAGAAGAAAGCTTGACTGTGAAAAGAACTGAGAGATGCCGCTAATGTTGATTTCAATTGATATTATACCTGATAGTTAATCATTTTAAAATAGCTGCTTCTATTTATTTTCTTGAAAGCTGGTCAGTGATTTGTATAATAGCTTACTTTACTCTCTTCTACAGAAGTTTACATTTGCAGTTATTTCTTCTTTCAATTTATACATTTGATAGCTTTTATTACTGATTGGTTTTTTTTTTACCCTTATTTTAATGTTTACCATTTGGAATTTAATTGAAGTTGGGGAAGAAATCAAAATGGTCAACTTGGTCTTGGAACTACTGAGGACTCTCCAGTGCCTCAAAAGATTAAAGCCTTTCAGGTATTGTTTGTTTTCTGGTTTTCTTTAACAAATTTCCATGCAATGCTCCATTATCTGGTATGTGATAAAATTACCATAGAAGCCCTTGTACTAGGAGTTAGATTGCATTTTGCCCCCTTTCCTAAAAAAAAAAAAGTGCAAATTTAAATCAAAGAACAAACTAGTCTTTTCAGTTAACATTTCCATCCATTTTTTCAGATTGTTACATATGACATGTCATGCGTATCTTATGGCGACGTACAAGGACCAGTTTTTAACAATAGAAATGGATGAAATTTTTTACAAAAGAAGCAATTTGCTCTTTGATCTAATGTACATATATTAATTTGTTCATTTTTAAGTAGAGGGGGCAAAATACAATCTGACTCCTTGTATTAAGGCCTCCATGGTAGTATGTTTGTACTATAGTATTAGCATTAAGAGAAAGGAGCCTCTCCTTGCATACAAGTTACTAAGTTTTGTTGACCTTCGCAAAATGTGTTGTACTCATATAGAGTTGTACATTTGTTCAAATAGTATTTGCTTCTTTCTTAACTTTGGAATCCTGTCATATATGTTATAGGGTATTTCTATCAAAATGGTTGCTGCTGGTGCTGAGCATACTGCAGCTATTTCAAAAGAGGGTGCCCTCTATGGATGGGGTTGGGGGCGATATGGTAACTTAGGCTTAGGTGACAGAAATGATCGCTTAGTTCCTGAGAAGGTTTCTACTCTCAATGTAAGTCAACAAGCTAGTAAGATTTATTTGGTCCATATAACTATCTTTACCTCTATAAATAGAGGTTTCTATCAATGAATTATTGGAGCAATTTGATAAGTTTCCCTTTACTTCAATATAGTATAAAAGCCTTTTGTCTAACAGCATGGTTCTCGTTTCTAGCCTATAAATGTTTTCTTACCTCTTTGTTCAAACGAGGACATCCTTGGACCTTCATATGACTCAAACAATTTACCTTTTTTTTTTTTTGGCTAAAACAACGCCAAGTCTGTTCACCAAAGCCAATAAACTGACTTTCTTTATCACCAACCAACCATCGCCTTCAATCTAATGGTTCCAAGTGGCAAGGTTCGTGCCCAACTATCTTGGTTGTCTGTTGAGGAGCTTTGCCTAAGGGACGTTAAACCACGTCTTGTATACACCAATCACAACTCCATAACTCATAAAACTAGGTCACAATCGGCATAGTCTCCAAAGTTACAATATTCCCTATTCAATTCTTAGCTGTCGCAACTCACAACAAGAGTGTGACCTCAGTCGCAAAATCCACATTTTTTTCTATTAACTGTCCACGCTTTTTCCTCATAATGAATCCAAGATTTCTACTCTATTGACCATCAATTTGCGAGGGCGTAATAGTGTAACTTTAGGATTTGGTACATTCAGATATTCAAATAAATTGTTATTATCTTTACTTTACTTTTAATTTCTTTTGAATTAGTAATTTGAATTTCTACGTAATTTACCTGTCAATTAAAGACTTCTTTTGTTCATCCTTGGTATTTAAAAGGGCCTTTCTTTCCTTTAGTCTTTAATTGAAATTAAAGACTTCTTTGTATTCTAACGCAGGAAAGGTGAGTTTCCTTTTTGCATCTTGTCTTATTTTATGCTTTTTTCTGTAATTTTCCTTTATTTCTTTGTTTTCTGTTAAAATTTCGAGTTGTAGGAAGAGAAGATGAATATGGTTGCTTGTGGATGGCGGCATACCATATCAGTCTCTGTTACTGGTGGATTATACACTTATGGCTGGAGCAAGTATGGTCAACTAGGACATGGGGACTTCGAGGATCATCTTGTTCCTTACAAGGTGGAAGCTTTAGCTGACAGTTCTATTAAACAGGTGACCTTTTGGTGCTCCCATCTCTTAGTAATGTATTGCAAGAAAGAGTCTGAAGTTCTTAGATGTTCCTTCCATGTTAAAACAAAAAAGCATGGTTTTCACATGTCTTATCACGTAAGTGCATGTTCAATGATCTCCTAATCATGTCTTTAGCAAGGAGTGAGGGAGATGTCATTTCTTGATATCTTAACAGAGGTAAAAGTACCATGGAGGCCTATGTACTCGTGTCAGATTGCATTTTTGTCTCATTTACTCAACATATGGGCAAATTAGTCTTTGTACTCTAGATTAAAGAGCAAACTGGTCTCCAAGGTTCAGTTTGTTCTTTGGTTTAGTCTACAGGGACTAATTTGCCTATTTTTTTGAGTAGAGGAGGCAAAATGCAATCCCACTTTTAGGACAAGGGCCTCTATAGTACTTTTACTCTTAGCAGGCTATATTAAGTGGCAATTCCAGTGCAAGTAACATACAAACAGCTAGAGTTATTATGGTAATCTCATTTTTAAAATGTGTATGATACGGTCTCCCCTTTTTCTGTGTTATTGATATCTGATGTGTAGTATGCCTCATACCTTTCATGACATTTGTTGTTTCTTTCGAATATACGTTGGCTTTAAAATTATTTTTGAAATTGTTTGTTTCATTTTGGTTTTGGATCTTACTAGATATCAGGTGGATGGAGACATACAATGGCACTCACATCTGATGGAAAACTCTACGGCTGGGGATGGAACAAGGTAGAAAATGAAAATAAATTATCCTTGGTTTATATCTTCGAAATACATAGCCCAATACTCAACAGCGGTGAGATAACCCCACTCAACATGCCGTATCACTACATTGCCTCGGTTTGCTTTCTAATACATTAGGCATAAATCCAGAGTCATTGTGTATGCATTTTGGTTGACATGTATGAACACATGCAGATGGATTTGTCTGCACAATAGTAATTTACTGGTGCATGTGTCTTAACATTTTACAAGTCCTTTAATTGCTTTCGTGGTTATGGATGCTTGTTAAAGGTGTAATAATTAATTTTTGTACCTTGTTTACAGTTTGGACAGGTTGGGGTTGGTGACAATACCGACATTTGCTCTCCAGTGCAAGTTAAATTTCCAAATGATCAGGCACATTCTTGTTACTGTTGCTTCCAAATATTGGTTATGATAGCCCTTGGCTCTAGGAGTTCTCTTTTAATTCTTTCTTCTCTTCTCACATGTTTGTTTGTGTGTTACATGGCAGAAAGTAGTTCAGGTTTCGTGTGGATGGAGGCATACACTTGCTATTACCGAAGAGCAAAACATCTTCTCCTGGGGTAGGGGTACAAATGGACAGCTTGGACATGGAGAATCTATGGACCGGTAATAGCATTTTAATCTAGACCACTGAAGTTTAGGTTTCATGATACTGTAGAAAGATATGTTATTTGGACTTGGGTGTAAGTGTTAGATACTGGTATGAGTTCCACACCCTATGTATTTGGAGGGTTATATCTCTATACAAAAATCTGAATATGCATCGAGCATAGGTGTGTGACATGGATACTTCAAAGAAAAATGAAGATTCTGATCAAAACATATAAAAGTGCTTACAGTAACAAAGCTTGTCATGGTCTAAGTACTGATATTTTGGATTCTTATTTTCAGGAATTTTCCAAAGATCATAGAAGCCTTGAGTGTTGAAGGTTCCAGTGGGCAACAGATAGAATCTTCAAAGCTTGACCCATTGTCAGGTTTTGTATAATGACGATCGATTCCCTTCCTGTTCTGCTATCTGGCTTTTTATATGCTTGAATATAGAAGTGTTTTATTGGCAGGTAAATCTTGGGTTTCTCCAGCGGAGCGATATGCAGTTGTCCCTGGTGAAAGTGTAAGTTCTAATGGGTTCTGATAGCAAATCCTTGGAAACTTGAAGCACCCATTTCCAGCTTCAAACATTTGGTTTAATGATTGACCGTTTAGGCAATTTATTTTTCAAAGGTCTTGTTGAGGGAGGGTTGGCTCCTCCGGAGAAGTTTTTGAAGTGTCATCTACTAGGCAGCCGATCTAGTCCCTCAACAACTGGAAGTATTGTCTTCGAGGGAGGGTTGTGTTTCCCATGTTCTGCCAAGGGCCAGCGTGCCGTGAGTGGCTGCCTTGAGGGCTTGGTTCATAGAGCCCTTGGTGGGCGAGTTGCTATTGTCACCTCTTGGTGGGTGGCCGTATGTCAATGTATGGTCGAGACGCTCCTAACTCTGTGAACTAGGCTTTCAAGGTAGCCACTCACAGCACGCTGGCTCTTAACAGAGCATGGGAGACAAAACCCTGTCTCAGGGGACAATACCTTTGGTTGTTGGGGGACTAGATTGGTTGTCTGTCAGACGACACTTCGATGACTTCTCCCAAAAGAGTCGATCCCCCCTCTATAGGTCTAGCTGGCAAATATTTGTAGGAAAAATGTCCTTAGACCTCTGCATTAGGTGATCACATCCCTAAAAATTAACTACAAGAAAATGGCCCAACTTTGATACTTAAGGTCTCACATATGCAACTTTGGACGGTGCCAATATTATTGAAAGCCACAAAAAGATTGTCTTTCTCCTATGTTTTGATATTCCCCTATTTTTTTCCTCCAATATTATGTGAAGTTTTTGAAGATCCTATGGTTATGTCATTTGACTGTTGATGTCAAAATGCATACAGGGACAAACAGTTAACTCAGAAAAGGGCAATGGTGGTGACGTGGACGTCCCTCAGAATGATGCGAAACGTATGCGGATGTGATTCCTTGAGCTGCCATTAGAAAACCCTGAAGTTACAGCTTCAAGTCTGAATGAAGTGAAAAATGCCAAGCCTCCCATCTTTTTAGCCTTCCGTTTAAGTTGATGCCAGCATCTCAAATAATAATGTGACCGTGTCGTTCCATACTGCAAGTCCTCGAAATTTGATGCCGTTTACTAGTAACTAGTATGATTGTACTATATTATTAACTAATAGGACGGGAGTGAAGGAACGCGACATTACTGATTATAACATAAATTTCCTTAATTTTAAAGTCAAGAAAGATCGATTCTAATGCTATCTGTGAATCTGGTTTTCTGTATTGAAGTTCTTTTGAATATGAAATAGTGTAGATTGGGAAGTGTCAAAGGTAGGAATGACATGTAAGATGGTAAAAGTATCATGGGTACTAAGAGTCA
Organism: Gossypium arboreum; assembly: GCF_025698485.1. Classification (NCBI taxonomy): domain Eukaryota; kingdom Viridiplantae; phylum Streptophyta; class Magnoliopsida; order Malvales; family Malvaceae; genus Gossypium; species Gossypium arboreum. The sequence goes on along the minus strand of NC_069078.1, from coordinate 1,131,344 downwards.
GATTGCATTTTGTTCTCTTAAAATATAGGTAATTTAATCTTTGTAGGTGAGATTAAAGAGCAAATTGCCCATTTTTGTTAAAAATTACATCTATATTTATTGTTAAAAATTGCTCTCTATATGTTGGAATGAGGTAATGTGACACGCCACATAAAATTGTTCTGTCAGTCATGGCAGTTTTTAATAGTAGAAGTGAATTAAATTTTTAACAGAAGTTTTAATAGTAGAAATGAATGTAATTTTTAACAGAAAGGGGCAATTTGTTTTTAATTTAACATATAAAGACTAATTTGTTTATATTTTTAATAGAGGTAGCAAATTGCAATCTGACTTTTAGTACAAGGAATTCTCATGTAAGATGTAAGATGTAAGGGATATATTGTTCTGTGAATTGTTCCACTTAACTCATTTATCGTCGAAATACTTTGGTGTATTACCTAAATAATGTATTGTATTGTATTGTATTACCATAGTGTGAACTGAAATCCAAATACATTGCTGAATTTATCTGCCATCAGAAACTAACCGATGAACCAATGAGCCGGAAAAGCAACGATCAGTACGTAGTCTTGAATGGCTTATAAACTTTAAGGTCATGGATCACACCAGCTATTGAACCTGTTCCGGCTAGAATAGAAATCATCAAGCAACTCATGCTTAGCATCTTCAAACAAATCCATCTGCTACTCCACTTAGATATCTTCTTCTGTTCAATGTACATCTCCACTGGAAAATAAACTGTTAAAGGCCAAAATCCAAATGCCCCTAGAATCCCCACAACATCGCCGAAGAATGGAAGCAACATAGATATCACAGTGGTTAACATCACAAACGCTGTTCTCCAAACCGATCTAAAAAGGTTAAGTTTGTAAGGACGATAACCCCGGATTGGCATTGGGATCTTCAACTCTTTGGTGATGGTCTTGCTTTCGGGCCATCTTTGTGATGCCCATTTTTCGACGAAGGTGAAAATCGGCTGGCAAAACACTTGATATGCTCCCACTAGGTGGATGACTATAGCAGCATTAGCAATATCAAGAAGCCAAAATGGGTTATAGAAGCCAAAACCAGTAAGGAGATTGTCGGGTGCAAGGTCACCAAAGGAGGCATAGCCCATGCACCCACATAACATGTAGAATGCTGTTGTTATTGCAATGCTAAGTTTAGTGGCCTTCTTCATTGTCTTTGCTTCTGCTGGTGGGGATTTCACTGTGTCCTACAATATCCCAATAATTAATTTTTCTGTTATTATTTTGTGATGCTTTTGTCATAATTGGCGGCTGATAATATTTATTAGGTTAATATACTAAAAAAACCCCTTAAACTATTATACCTTGTTTAAACAAGTCTTTAAGTTATTTTGTACTCCTAACCTATACTTTTTACACATAAAACCTTTGATTTTATTATTAAAGAAAAATATTTTGAAAATTTAAGTTAATTTGTAATTACGCTGACATGAATTTGATGAAAATAATTTATTTAATAAAAATAAAATAATATTTTGAAAGTAAAATAAATAATATTTTAAAACTTTTGAAAGTAAATATATACATCGTTAACTAAATCATTCTTTTGAAAATTTTGATACTCTTTTAAATTTAGATTTTTATTTAAAAGTCTATAGAATTTTATTGCATTGATAATAAATTAAGGTAAGAGTATGAAATTTAAAATAATTCAACTTTAATATTAAAATTAAGGACAAAGTGTAGTAATTTAATGGCTTTTTAAATATATTATAATCTATTTATTATGCATGCAACCATGAGAGTCGAAATCGTATCCATCTTTGTAAATTTAAATCATTAATTCAAACTATGAAATACTACAACATTTGAAAGAGAACCGAGAAATATACCTGAATTTCAATGAGAATCATTGAAAACGAGTATGCAAAAGCAATGTCACCAAGAGCTCGGAAGCTCCTCCATATCTTTTGAGCTGGTGTAACTGTTCCAAGGCTTATTCCAGTAAGACTACCCCTAATAGTTCCAATACCTGCTTAAGCAAAATGAAGAAAAACCATCAGTCTAGGAAGAAGATCGAGTTGGACCTCAAATGTTTCACAAGACTCAAACTCGATATCTATCTTCAAAAGGCATTTGTAATGTGCTTGGCGGAGTTGAAACTGTACCTATAACTTTAGCAATTCCAAGGGCAAGACCAATGCCGGAATAGGTAAAGGACATGACAGCAGCTAGAATTGAGAGCCACCATATTTGATCAAAATCTGGGATTTGTGAAAGTAAGATCTCAGCGACTCCGAACATCATCATGTATGGGCTGCTGGACATGTGACATGGGTTCTTCCCCCCACTATTATGGAAACAATTAGACCTTTTTATTGCCCTATCATTACCATTTCAAAAGCAGGAAAAGCGTCACAACTTTGAATATGTAATTTTGTTAGAATTATAATGAGGGGTTTTTTTTAAGGCAAATTACACTTATCATCACTAAACTATTAGTATGTTTATTTTTTGGTCACTCACAAAATAGTCATTAAATTATTTGAAAGTTTTATTTAAGTTATTGGATTGTTAAAATCGCTATAGTACGACTCTCTCTGTTTGCACCGCCTGCATTTTTTTCTACAATTCAAATTTTTTTTTTAATGTCATGAATCTGTAAACCAAAATCTAAAAGGCTTTCTTCTTCAATTTTTGACATTGCCTGTCAGATTGATTTAGATTTAAGGTATTAATCCACTGTATTAATCGTTAAATTGTCTCTTGGAGCTCGCTAGTTAGATTTTTTTTTAAAGAAAAAGATTAACTATCTAGAGATTTAATAAATTTTTTTGAATAATTCAATAACTATTTTATAACTTTTTAAATTTTAATGACCAAAATATAAATTTATAAATAGTTTAGTATTCTGGGTGTTGTTTACCTTTCTGGTTTTTTTAATGTGGAACTTACATCATGCTTATTGAAGCTGCAATTGTGTACCCAATGGAAACACCAAAAAGATTGACATACTGAATAAACCCACAAACCTTCACTTTGTATCCACCTTATCAAAACAAACAAAAAATAACATTGCATTTTTAGTATTAGTATTGTTTGCGGACATTGAATAAATAAGCAAAAAGGAAGAAAAGTTACCCAAAAGAGAGCCAACCGCCTGTGTATAAGTATAGTTACGCTTGCCAGAAACAGGATCACCGGTCCGATAACAATCGGTGAGCAGGCAAGAAGTGTAAAATGTGATAATGGAAAACAACAACATTACAGCTGGACCTGCAATCCAACCCAGTTGAGCAATTGCCCATGCTAACGAAAGAACCCCCGATCCAATCACCGCCGTTATTATGTGTGCACTGGCCGTCCAGAAAGTTCCCGTTCGTTTGAGGCGGCCATCATCATCGAAACATTGTGAGTCGTTCAGAGAAGGATTATCGATAAATACACGGTGGTTCTCGCCCATGCTTGCAGCTCTACTAGGTTCGAAAGTAAAAGCTGAAAATCAATGGAAAGAAAGGCTTATTTGAGTATGGCAAGTGCATTAACTTAACTCCAACTAAATGCGGAAGTAACGAGGTGCTATTTATAACGGTTTTTTTTATGAAATTTTGGCCTTTTTCCTTGTATAAAAAGTTGTGTAACATTTAAAAAATGGTTCATCGTTGACTGTTCATATATCAATGTTTTGTAGTTTAAAAAAAAGTTAAATTTCTAAGAAGCCCTTATATTATAAATATTGTATCAAATTAGTCCTTGTATACTATTAAAAAGTCCAAATTGTAGCATGATTAATATTTATGGTGTAAATTAATAGTGGAGGGAGTAAATGGAAGAGAAAGAAGTTGAGTAAACAGGGATGGAATGGCATCTTTTGAAAAGAAAGTGAGGGTGAAAAACGAATCATACACATACACTAATATACTGTTTACTTGGAATTTGTATTACTACGAATCATCACTTCGAAAAATAATAAAACAGTCTAAAATAGTTGATGTTTTGAATAATAAATGGCGTTACGTAAGTGAATTCGACATGTCTAAGCCAAAATGAGGACCATGATTCAAAGCATCCTATGCTTCTAATTATCTTTCACACGCACTCTCTTAGACCTCTTCAACCCCTTTTTTAAGTTTACCTCAAATTCCTTCCATACCTATATTATTATTTAAGCCATTAAAATATATTTTTTAAGTTTTTTTATTTAAAAATGGTTAAAATATGCATATAATCTTTGTATTTTTAAAATTAGGATTTTAGTCCATATACTTGTATTTTCAGAATTTAGTCTCTTTATATTTTAGATTTCAAATTCAGGTCTAACTGTTAATATTATTAATTTTTTTTAAATTCAAGTTGATTATAACGTCTTTTTTAATTAGATAGCTATCAAGTGAGTGTTTTTTCAAAATGTCACATCAATAAATTTAGCACAAAAATAATAGTGTTAACAGTTAGATTTGAATTTTGAAATTTAAAATTAGAGGATTAAGTTCTTAAAACTTACAAGTACATGGACTAAATTACTAATTTTCGAAAAGTATTAGGACTATAGGCACATTTTAACCATAAAAATTTACATGTGTTGGGATTTAAACTTGTATTATTTAATTCAATAAAGCTTTAATTTTACCACTAAACTAAAACTTTATTTTCAAATAATATTTATACTTTAATTGTATTATGCATACGATATTACCTCCACCAATTATATATATATTAATAATATTGTTGGCTAAGTTGATGACACTAACCTAAAATTGATGACAATATCATGATAAAAAATTATAATGCATTTAGTATTCTTAATATGACGTATTTACGTGTTTAAATTTCATTTTACTCACAATTTAATATATATTTTTCATTTTAATATTGTACATATTTTATATGTTATTATTAGTAATTAGTTTCAAACTATACATTTTATTAGTTAGGCTTACTGCTAAATTTGGGCACTGATGTTTGCATGTTTTGTCAAAATAGCCCTACTTGTATTTTTAAGCTTTTTTTGGCTATCAACCTTTGTTTTTTTTTTAAATATGTTTATTCTAACAGATTTAATGAATAAATTCAATATTTTCATCTTTCTTTTCTTTCAAAAGGTTTCAATCTTTCATACGTTTGTTTACGATAAGTTTTTTCTTGAATTAAATTTTTTAGATAATTATATTTATTTTCTTTGAATTAAGAATTATTTTTAATTTAATGTATTATTTTTAATATATTATTTTCCACATGCAATTATCTTATTAGGTTATCTAAATAATAAATTACATATCATTAAAAAATTCACATATGAAATTCCACATCATCTCATTAACGGAACTTTCATCAAAACTGTTAGAAAAAGCAAATTGAAAAAAAAAAGAATAAAGGTTGATGGTAAAAATGCTCAAAAATACATTTAGGGTCATTTTGACAAAACATGTAAATATTAGGGGCCAAATTTATCATTAAGCCTATTATTTATTATCTGTTATTTTTAAACTCAACTATATATTCTACGTTATGTAGTTTCAGTGCATACACTTATAATAGAATTTCTAATATTTATTATATATGCTAAAATAATAATTATATTTATTATTTATTTTTAAATAAATACATTAATCCAAACAACCAAATCTATTTACTCATCACCTTTACCTATTACCCCAATGCCCAAACTTAACCCTAAACTAATACAGTAAATAAATAAAGGATATACATCAACAGTTAAATTTTACTATTAGTCTTTGTACTTTGCAAAAGTTGTAGGTTTAGTTCTTATACTTTTTGAATAGGTCAATTTTAGTCCTTGTATTTTTTGAATTTAGAAAATTTTTCCTGACTCAAATACTAGTAGTTAAACTTGTTTGATTAAATTTAATTACTAGTCTTGCACTATGTGTATAGTTGTAGATTTAGTCCATATTCTCCAATTGGATCATTCGAAGTCAATATATTCGAATTTTGAAATTTCAGTCTTAGCATAAATGATAATCGTTAATCCATTAACTGATTATTTAGTGAGTAATATGTGAAAATAACAAGCTAACGTGACATTACACATATGATACTATGTTTGCGACATCAGATTTTGGAAATAAAAAAAACTTAATGAATTTAACAGTCATCTTTTGATGAGGATTGAATTTTTAAAATTTGAAAATTGTAAGGACTAAAAATGATCAAGTTAAAGTACATGAACTAAATTTATAACTTTAGAAAAATACAAGGACTAATAGAAAATTTTAACCTACACCTATCAAGTTGTTACAACATGAGATCTGTCATGTTGGTCATATCTACACACAACATATTCTTATTTGAATGCCACTTGTTGTTCAACTATTACACTGTACTAATTTGCTGTTGTGGTTACAGCCTAGAGATTTTTTATGTTCTTATCCTTAAGGGATTTTTTCTTTTTGTTGTTGTTACTACATCAAAATTTAATTTTAATTCATAATTTTTGTATACCCATTTTGGTGTTGTAGTTTGTGTCTATGCTTTAATATAGGTTCATCAATAAAGTGAGGGTAATTTAGAGTTTATTCAAATATATATTAATATATACAAAATTACAATTCTAATGTAGAAGCAACTTTTAAGAAATGAATATTAAAAGATGATGAATTTGAGAAATATGGCCAAGCTAAAATAAGTAGTAATGAAGGTTGATATTAGTGGATTATGTTAAAATTAGAAGGATTATGTTAGTTTCAAGCTTGATTTTAGTAGATTATATTAAATTTTGTGTTAATATTAGGTTTTTATTTGAATATAGAAAAAAAAGGGTTAAAAGGGTAAAAATATGTATGTGTACAAGTTCATTCTATAGTTTTTTTTTTTTTTTTTTCGGAATGGGTGTTTCAACATTTATGGTTGTCAAGTTTTGTAATATGTATTGTGTTAATGAGTTTTCCAAGCTAGACTGAAATCAGGGTAATGATTTTGGAATGACTAGTGGGATTGTGGATAAATTTTCTCTAAACAAATCTCAACATTTGTTGTTGTCAAGGTCTTTGTTTTTTTTAAAAAAAAATGTAAATAGTAATTTTCAATTGTTTTTTTAAAGAGGAGGTCTCGGAAATTTAAATTAACCTCAACACCCATGAGTGTTTATGTTTTATTAAATACCCTAACGAAACCCTAACACAAAAAGTTATAAATATCACACGTCACTTATTGTTTTTTTTCATGGAAAACCCAAAACATTCATCCTTTACATTCTATGCTATCCTACATACCTAATATTTTCTAAATCCAAATTTTGAAGCATGCCATAATGCCCGTTCTCTTATTGAGATGGAAGAAGGATTTGTTTCTTAGAATGCAATAACAATGGAGTATTATCTACTAGCTTAGTACTGCAATAATATGGAAATATAATGGCCTAACGGCAAAAGCATTTATCACTTAAGAAATCTTGTTTTTATCATATTAGTCAAGTTGAGAATTTTACTAATTGAATGATGGAGACTAGTGACTCATATGTTTTATCTGTCATGCGTTAAAGCTACAATAAGGTTGGAAGATGTAACATTACTGATGGACCTTCTAGTGGATGTATGTATAGTAATATGAGAGTTAAATGTGATGAGTCACTACAACAATTTTCCTCATTAATGGCTTCTAAATTATTTTCATTGAAAATTACATTTATATCACTATTTGTATTTGGTGATGCAAAGTTTGTCGTCATGACGTTCCTCACATTAGGTGTGTCACTAAATATTAATAATGATAATGTTTTCTTTCTCCTCATGTATTATTGGAAATATAGTGATGATATTGTATAACTCCATCTTATAATTAACACTAAGTGACATCTAGTGGCGTCACTAAATTATATCAAATTTCATCATTAATCATTAGTATCGTCACTTATAATGAAATAACATTTAATGTATAGGTGAAAAAAGTGATACTGTAAAAGTGTTAATGACATATCATATCATCGTCTAATATAATAAAATTAATAATGTTAATGAAGAAAATGTAAAATTTCACCGTTTAATAAGTATTTAATGACAAATCACTTCATCATGAAATTATATACTGAATTTGTCATTTATTATTCGAATCATCATCAATAATGAAATAGCATTCAATATATAGGTGATTAAACATATATTCTCACATTACTAGTGACGTAATATATTGTCACCTAATATGCTAAAATAATGTCATAAAAATTTATTTAGTGTCAATTTGAAATTGTCACATAATACACACAAACAAAAAAAAAAATTCATCTTATAATCAATATTCGGTGACAATCATTTTTAGTGAATTACAATAGGAGGGCAAAACCCTAACAGCAATGCAACTAGCGCAACTCGAACTCATGTCACACTCGGGACGGTGAACACCTTGACCATCAAACCAACACATGAGGTTCAAAATCATCAAATTATTAATAACATAATAATAATCATATGAGAATTTACAAAAAGTAAAAAAATAATTAATTAAAGTTTGTAAAATAATTCTCAAATATAAATATTATTTATTTTACTAAAGACATTACAAAATTTATTTCTTAAAAAAATCAAAATCGTGGAATTAAAGACTTAGATAATTGTTATTCTCAATATAATAAAACTTAAATGCTGAAAGCAGTAACATAACTGGTAGAATAGCTTATCACGTGCATCTCAAATTAGATATTGGGTCATTGGTGAATGGTGATTGTAGTGATGGCAAGTATGTGGTGTCATTTGGAGCTGCAAATTAGAAAATAAATACCATATATTTAAAGCTTGTATTAGTAATTTTTATTGAAGAAAAATAAAAGCTATCACTCTCGTTTACACGCTTCTACTATTTTCACTATTATTGTTGTGTGTTTTTCTATATGTCATCTCAGATAGGTTAATTCTATGTATTTATATAATACGGTTATTGTTTATAGATATGATATGCTAAGTAGATCTCCATGAATGACGATGTGTATGTTGGAAAAATATGATTTTTTTGGAATCATTGAGGCATATTTTTGATTGGTAAATGAGGAGTTTTGAATCATAAAATTATGATTTTATGTTCTACCCCATAAGACTTTTACAATCATATGCTCAAAATGGTTAAGTGATGAATGAGAAATTAATGCTCAAAGTAAGCTACTTGTGAATTATGTTGAGGAAAATGAAAATTATTAGTCCCACATTGATTGAGAATCAAGTGTGGAACTTGTATATATAGGTAAACCAACTTGGTGGTTATTGAATGACTAAACTAATGCTTTCCATTGTGTGTAGGGGGTGCAAATCCAAATCCATCAAGGTTGGGGGCGCATGTGGGCGATGCAAAATGTCCAGATTGATTGGGCTAGAGCCTATAGATATTTTAGCCCAATACGTGTTTATTTCTTTTCCTTAGAGTATTCAAATTAAATAATCAGATCACAGAAAGACTAAATTTTGAACATTTTTCTCTTCAAAAAACTATTTTCTGGTGATAAAAAGAATGCAAGCCTAGCTCTTTGATCACGCAGCTGCGCTACTATGGTGTTCATCCAGTTTTGTGTCCTGGGAGACAATCATTCGATGTTTCTCCAACGTGAAAGGCGTCCTTGGGGTGATCTCGTAGTTCCTACGGGGTGGAGACGATGGGGTTGGTCCATGGATTTTCCTTCCTTTTGCCTCATTTCGCTCAAACGGTTGAAGGGTGATAGTGCATCAACCTGTTTGCAAGGGTCAACTTGATCCTCTTCCCTAGGGATCCCAGATGGGGGAACCTAAGGGAGTCGTTGACTCCAACTATTGTCCATGTATGATCCATACTAGAACTGACCAACTGCCCATCCCACCTCTTCTACGTTCTTGAGAACCCATCTTTGTCTCAGTAGATTCTTTCAGTGGTATGTTTCGATCATCTTCTCCATTACTTAGAAAAAGTGAGCCACCGATTCAGATACAAGATACTATCATTACCACCTGGACAACTAGACACCGAACCTATAATCGCAATGACCTAATTGCAAGAGTAGAGCTTTACCAACTGAGCTATATCCCTCGAGCCAAGTGGAGCATGCATGAAGGAGTCAGATGCTTCTTTTATTCTTTTCCTTGGCGCAACTGGGCCATCCTGGACTTAAACCAGAGATCTTGCCCGTGCAGTAAATCATCGTACCTACGGTCCAACCAATTTGGAGAGAATCAATAGATTCTTTTTCAGGAGTGATTCATCTTTCTCAAACACAGCATACAACTTTCCATTGTATTGTGCTCTTCAAGTTTGCTTGTTCCCCCATTCTTCCTTACCATGGAAAGTATTTGTGAAATAAGAAATAACTCTGATGGGAAAAAAAAAAGAGGGTGTTAAGAGACTTTCTTGGCCCAATCTTAAACACTCTAAGATCTTTTTCAAACTTCCTCCCATTTCGAGTCAAGAGATAGATAAATAGACATATCCTATTACACTGATCGGGGGCGTTCGTAGTGACTGAGGGGGTCGAAGACCAATAAGTGAATTATTTATTAGCCAAGCATTCTTCTTATGGCTAAATCCAATCTCTTGGTCCTTATGGAAAGAAAAAAGAATTCATGTTCTTCCTTTCGGGAATGGAGGATTAGAAAAATCCTATTGATTGCAGCTTTCTCTAGACCTCTAGGAAAAGCATAAAAAAAATGCTTGAATGGTACAATCCCTCCGTCACCCTAGAATGAAAGGGGCAATCTCGTAGTTCTTGGTCTGTGAAGATACGTTGTTAGGTGCTCATTTTATTTTCCCATTGAGCCCGAACCTAAACCTGTGCTCGAGAGATAAATGTCCATACACTAATAAGGGATGTATAGATTATTGAGAAGAGAGAAGCCATGGTGGTCCCCTCCAGACTGCCTAGATCCCACGAGTGAATAGAAAGTTGGATCTATATTGGATCTCACCTGAATCTGTTTTCCAGTGATAGCAAGAAAGCAAGCCTAGTTCGTTGATCATGCAACTGCACTACTGTGGTGTTCATCCAGTTGTTGTATCCTGGGAGACAATCGTCTGATGTTTCTCCAGCTCGAAAGGAGCGGTCGAATTTGTCTTAAGGAGACTTTGTTCCACAGGCCTCAACTCTGAATCGATTTCCAACATGTTTATAGTAAACATTTATTTTAAATAATATTTTACTTGTTATTCATGTTTCAATCTTGTGATTTATTTGATTTACATTAATATACTTAAATATTTTTTTATTACTGTGTATTTGCTAATGATTGTGCAACAGTGTACCATACTTTAAGGTTAACATGCATACACTCGAAGTGGATTCACATACACAAGGTTCGCACCATGTGTAGGAGTACTCATATTACGTATTACACGTCCTCAATATTGGGCTCGCCCATACTACAAATGTGCGAACCCATATAGAGTGCAATTCAGGACCCGATGGAGTAGCGTAGCAGTGGGTTGATAATAATTGGTATCATAACAACTGCATAAGTTAATTTATTTTAATTTTTTCTTCACTTATTAACTATTTTCTATTCTAATTAGCTCATTTATTCTTTTATAAATATATAAATAAATTAAAATGAAATAAATTAAAAAAATGAAGGAAAAAACATCACAACCTAACGTTCTGGAAATTAAAAAAAAATGAAAAAAAAGGTTAAACCTAGTTAAAATAAAATGAAATTATTTCTACCCATGCTCATAGCCCGAATTTTTAGATTTAGCTATAAAGGGAAAAAATAAATTAATTTAATGCCATGTTCAATTTCTAGGTTTGAATCTCAAAAAAGTAAAGCATAATATCAAATTTAGTTCTAAATATTTGCCTATTTTTATCAATTTATCTTTTATTCTTTTTTGGGTAAATTTAGCCTTCAACCTTTAAAAAAATTGAATTCGACCATCAACTTTTTAAAAAGTGTTAAATTGTTGTTTTTTTTAACGAAAATACTGACTAAAACATTAATTTTTAAACATGATAACTTGAAAGACAATCCATATGTACTTCACGTTATTTTTTTTGAATTTTATAATTTTAAATATATTCTATTTTATAGTTTTTAAAATTATTTGTTGACATGGCATATAAGACATAGTACCATGTCAGCATGAAAGTTACATGTGGACTGTTGGGTTGTCACACTAACATTGTTAAAAAATCAATATTTTAGTCAACATTTTCATAAAAAAATGTTTTAACTCTTTTTTTGAAAGGTTGAGAGCAAAATTTAGCTTAAAAAGAATAAAAATCAAATCGACAAAAAATATAAACATTGAGAACTAAATTTAACATTATACAAAAAAAAAAAGAAAAAGAAAAAAAGAAGAAGCAAATAATAAATCAAGTTGAGAATGTTGTACAATCTTTCATGAAATTAAAATAAAAAATAAAATTATTAACTAAAACTAGAGGAAAATGTTGTTTAACAAACCTTTAAGGGAGAGCGAAAGGATAAAAATTTGAAAACTAGTCACTGATTAAACAATCCCACCATTTAAGTGACAAAATAATATGTCACCATTTATGTATTATAAATATGACAAATTGTATTACCATCAACAAAGTCTATTAATAATAGTGAAGGAAATCGACTTGATGTCCGAGAAGCATACCAGAGAGGAGGATTCGCCATCTGCAATTAACATTATGGATGCGGATTTTGATAGTAATGTGGATTCTAGTTGTTGATTTTATGGGGTTGATTGTGTGTTTTTTTGTAGTTCCTTAGAGTTATATTGATTTTTATGGATTTAATTATTATTTTCTGGAATTGTTAGGAAACGAGACATCCCCATTTCCATAAAATAGTTGCTGAGCATAGAAATGATTTTAACTCGGATATCTTATGCTTATATAAGACCCGAATTAGTGGTGAACGAGCGGATGGAATTATTGGAAAAATAAGGTTTTCGAATTCCTTCAGGGTTGAGGCTAGTGGCTTTTCTAGGGGGATTTGGATCCTTTGTGTGCTCAATTATTTTGTTTCTGTTAATATTCTTTGAAGAAGGATATGAGAATGTAGTAATGAACTCTATCATTATATATAGAAAATATTTATCTTATTTGGTACTAAAACAAACAAATATTACTCCAATATTTGATAGTACAAAATTAGTTGAAAGCTCCAGAAGAGCTAATATATCAATATCTAGAAAAGCACAAAAATTGTGATGGTTAATCCATTAGTTCTAAAACATATTCATAGTAACGGACATCATATTGAGATTGTGAATTAAGAAAAGATTATATTTTATATGAATCACTATTGCTATAAATATTTATTTTAAAAGGATAAAAAAAAGAGAGGGAGGATTGAGTTATTGATTACTCTTGTTATTAAATTGAATTGACTGTGACTATCTTTGTGGTTTACTTTTTTCATCATCCCAATTAAGGGGTTGAAAGCAAAATATTTGATTGTAAAAGATCTACTTATCAGCAATAGAATATGGTAATTAATTCTATCTAAAGCTTATTATGGTTGGATGCACCTGAAGTTAGAAGTTTTTTTTTAATTGTGAGTATAACTTCACAATATTCAGAATAAATTCTCAGTTAAAATTATGTGGAAAAATATTACTGATGAGAACTCGCAAGGAAGAAAACTTATATACGAAAAGTCATTGGTTATGTGCCTGTTGTACACTTGAAAAATAGTGATTTGAACTTCACATTGATTTAAACATTTCCAGTAGTAAATGTCAAAATAGTACTTATATGAAGATACAAAGTAAAAGGAATGACAATAAAATTATCAATTTGTTACAATTTATAATAACATTATTAGTACAATGGAAATGCATGTTAAAGTAAACCATAAGTTTACTGATACAAATGCATTTATTACTTGGCATGACCAGTTAAACCGTCTTGGATCATATATGATGTGAAAATTAATTGAGATTTCATATGGACATTTATTAAAGAATTCTTATGAATTCTCAATTGTTGCTTGTTCTCAATGAAAATTGCTTATTAGAAACTCACTAGATAAAATTGAGATTTAATGCCTTGCATTTCTTAAATGAATGGGCTCACTCATCCACCATGTGGATGATTTTGATATTATATGATTCCTGGTATATGCATCTACAAAATAATCACATATGTGTTATCAACTTGCAACTTGTCATTTGCAAGATTGCTTATTTGAATAATTAATCTCAGATTATGCAATTAAGACAATTCATATTGAGAAATGATCCAAAATACCTATTTGTGTTTTTATAAAAGAATCATGATTAAAGTTTCCTATGACTATTGTTGAAACTCCTAAAGAGATCAAAATATATTTCCCCACAAATTTTCCATGACTTACGACTTTCAAAAGAATAGTGATATAAATACTTAGCAAATATATTCAAATAGTCATTTGAAAAACTAGTATTCAAGATTGAATATGTAGAATATGAGAAAGTATGTGATGTTTTCATGAGGAGAAGTAAATACGTGCTATACTCTTTTTCCCTTAACCGAGGTTTTGTCCTTGTAGAAGGCCCAAATTGCCGAGGCCCATTTTACAAACCTAAACCAACTAAAACAAACCCAAATGGCCCAACAAAAAAAAACTAAGCCCAATTTAAGACCAAACTAACCCCAACCCAAATAGAAAACAAAAAAAAGGAAGAATTAGATCTTTCAAACCCTAGGTGCGCCGCACCTAGGGCATTCGGCCAACTACTCTCTGTCCCATCGCCCATACCACCTGGTTCACCGCCACTGTGCCACTGCTCAAGTTGCACCTGCAAGAATTAAAAAGAAATAACAAGTAGTTGAACAAAAATACTTTGTAAACGGCTATATAAAGCCTTTTAATCTTTGTAGGTTTTTTTTTAGAGACATTGAATGAAAAAAACAATGATTCAAAGCAAATAATAACAAATCAAGAGAAATGCACCAAATCGGAAGAACCCAAAATACCAGAAATCAAACCCGAAAACCTAAGGTGATTTTATTTTATTTTTTTTCTATTTTCGAATCTATTCACTCGCATGTATACATATATTACAAACACATAAAAAATACAAAAAAATATAATAAAAAAGAGTACCTTTCACGCGGTGGCCGGCGACGGCGGGCGGCGGCGACCTTGCGGCGGTCCGGCAACCTGAGACCTGGCCTGGCCCTGGATGCTTTGAGAGAGGGGAGGGGGACCTTTTTTTTTTTTTTTTGAAGAAGGGTGAAAATAAAGATTTTTGAAATTTTTTTTGGCTTTATAGCCTAGTGAAACGGCGCCATTTCACTCACCTCCCCCAGCGTCTAAAACGACGTCATTTTGGGGGAGGAACCCGAAGACCCGACCCGTCTGTACCTAGGATCCGCGTGTTTTTGGATTGAGGGTCTATTTGTGCCCTCAATCCTTCCACTTTTGAGGCCGTTTTCAATCAAGTCCTTTTACTTTTTTTATTCTCGTAGATTTGACATTCCAATTTTATTTCAATTTTTAATCTAGTCCGTAGTGGCTGCTTAAACGCGATGTGAGGGCTGGGTTAATTTCCATGCCAGTCCCCAGTCATATTCGCGTGTTTCAATTCGGTCCCTCCCCCCTTTTTTCATTCCCAATTTGCCCCAAAACTTCGTTTTTAGATTCAATTTTGTCCTTTTCGTTACTCTTGATTTTTCATTATCAATTAAATATATTATTAATATTATTATTATACTTGTATTTATATTTATTTCATTCAAACACTATTATTATTTCTATTATTGTCATTATTACTATTATTGAATTATTGAATTATTATTATTATTATTATTATTATTATTATTATTATTATTATTATTATTATTATTACTATTATCATTATTTTAGCATTAAACCCATAAATTTCATATCGTTATTATTATTATATATATATTTTATGTATATATTATTATTTACATCATTGTTATTATTACAATTTTATTTTCTTTATTTTATTACTATTAACATTAGTACTATTTTTATTACTATTACTATATTGTTATTATTACTAACATATTATCATTATTATACTATTCTTACCTATTATTCTTTAACTACACTCATTTATTTTTATTCCTCACTCACATTATATGTTATTCACTTATATATACATATATGCATACATTTTATATATCTTCCCAAACTTTAAGATATTTGTACAAGCCCAATTTGTAGGCCCAAATTAAACCAAATCCGCCTAGCCCAATTAATCCCAAAATACCCCAAGCCCCAAACAAATTAAAGCCAACCCATTAAACTCACTAAACCCATTACAGCACAAATAACCCTAAACTGACCCAACTAGTAAATTTAGGATTTTAAAATCTGAAACCCTAAATCACCTAACCCCAACCGACGCCTGCAGCACCGCCCTTGTCACATCCACCGCCCATTTTCCTGCAAGAAATACAGAACAAGTTATTAAGAAGCAAGTTGTAAGGGAAATTGCCTTAAAAGGCCACTCCCAAAATCATTTGTTTTTTGGCATTGGAGAGAAATAAAAAAACAGCATTTGATTTTAAAACACAAACAAAAATCAGTGAGTCAAAAGCACAAAAAAGCCAATCAAGAGAAAAACACTAAATTGGAAAACAAATACCAAGAATCAGACATCTAGAAAACAAATGTGATTTCATTCTATACATTTTCGGTTTATTTCTTTTTTTTCATTTTTCGAATCTCCTATTTGCGTATATATATATATATATATATATTATAAACACATAAAATATATAAGATAATATATAAAAAAGGAAAAAAAAAAGAAGAAACTTTACCTTTTCCTGCTCAGTGCAGCACGGCAGTTTGCCACGCTTGACAATGGTGGCGCGTGCATGACCCTTTTGGCCGGATTCTGGAATTGTCCCAGAGAGAAAGGGAGAATTCTCCCCTTTTTTTTTCTAAAACAGCTAAGAAATGAGCATTAAAGAAAAAGTTTGGGGTTTTATAATGGTACCAAAACGGTACGGTTTTGGCCCTCCCCTCCCCAAAGCATAAAACGACGCCGTTTTGGGGTAGAGGGGGCCGACCCGACCTGGCAGGCATCATAAAACGATGCCATTTTGGGGTGGAGGGGGCCGACCCGACCCGACAGGCATGGGATCCGCGTGTTTTTGGACTGATGGTCTGTTTGCGCCCTCAGTCCCTCCGCTTTTGAGGCCGATTTCAATGTGGTCCCATTCCCCTTTCTTTCCCTTTAATTTCGCCCTTAAAGTTTCATATTTGTTTCGTTTTGGTCCCGTGTGAAGCACAGCTTTTTGGAGAATGGGAAAATTTCCTTTTTAATCCCCCATGTCCTTCGCGCCTTTCGAATGGGTCCATTCTCTGACTTTTATTTTTAAATTTGCCCCAAAATTTCATTTTTGTTTCGAATTTAGTCCCTTTTTTAGATTTAACTCAGTTTATACATTACTTTTACCCTTTTTTATATTATTTATTATTATTTACCATTATCGTTATTATTATTATTAGTATATTTTACTATCATTAGAATTATTTTTAGTTTCAATTAATATTTATATATTTATATATCTTATGTATATATCTTTAATGGATATATGTATATATTTATATAATATTAATAGTTATTATTATTATTATTATTATTATTATTATTATTATATACTATGTAAATATTTTAATATTATATTATGTATACATTTTATATATATATACATCTTTTAATATTGTATTTTTATTGTTATGCATATACCTTAATACTATATCATTTATATATTTTTATTTCTCATATTATCTTACGTTTATATTTTTTAATAACTATATCATGTATATACTACTACTATATATCTATTTATGTAGTATTATTAATAGTTGTTTTTAATATTATGATTATTTCTAATACATTATATATTATGTATTTACCTCTAATACTATATGTTGTATATTTCTAATACTATTATGCTATTATTATTATTATTATTATTATTATTATTATTATTATTATTATTATTTATGGTTATTATAAATATATTTTTTATTCTTATTAATATATTATTATTATTATTTTTCCACCTTATTACTATTACTAGTATTATCATCTTGTTATTAGGTTAATTAATTTTATATAGGTATTATTATGTTATTATACATATTCTCTCTGTATTTACTTATATTATTACTTATATTATCATCACTATTATCATTATGATTTATTACTTTATTATTATCATTATTATTACTATTATATTATTATTATTTTATTTTTACCCATTACTCTTTAAATACACTTATTTTATTTTTATTCTTCACTCACATTATATGTTATTTACTTATTTATATATACACATACATATATACACTTTCATACATCATTCCAAAATTATTACTTGTATTATTACATTTAATATTATTATTATCATTACTATACTATTATTCTTTAGTTTTACATAATGATTGTTTATTTATTACTAGTTCTTTTAATTTGAACATTTCCTAACTTATTCGTTATTTTCTTTTTATTCGTCTTATTCATTTATTTTTGCTCTTATCATTATTATCATTCACATTCGTGTTTATGTTTATTCTGTTATGCCTATCAATACCAAAATTTGTATTTGCTTATGCATTCTTTATTATCCCATTTATTACAACTTATGTTATACTAACTTTTACCCAACCCAAAATAATTCTTTCATAAAAAGTAAAATTCCGTATTTGGTAATTCGAAACAATCGTGCCCTAACTTACTGGGTTTCGATTTTTCTCATCTAACCTAAATAACAGAATATTCTTTTAAATCACAATACAAGTTTGAAATAAATACTTACTCTCGGAGATACGAGGTGTTGTGCCCTAACTCACCGGGTATGACATTTTGTTACCTCGGGATAAGTTTTTTGTTAACAAAGGCAATATTCGGCATTTGAAAATTCGAGATATCGTGCCCTAACTTACTGGGTTTCGATTTTCCTCGTTTATACTGAATAGTCGAATACCCTTTTAAAAAGAGGTCAAAATACGTGAATTTCAAATATAGGCAAGCTCATTCTCAAAGTTCGACATGTCGTGTCCTAACTCACTGGACGTGACGTTTTATTATTTCGAGATGAGGGAGTCCTTAACCCCCGTTTTAACTTATTCGATCATTTTTAGCATTAATTCAAAGAGGGATCGTATTTTAAATTCTTTCAAGTTTTCAAATCTTCGACACTAAGACACTAATTAATCAACTAGGTACCAATTTTTGGCGTATCGAGTGTGCTAATCCTTCCTCGTGCGTAACCGACTCCCGAACCTGTTTTCTTGATTTGCGTGGACCAAAATAGTTGTTTAAATAAATCAAACCATTTATTAAAAACAACCAATTTTATGAGGTGACCCGATCACATCTCATCAAAAAAAGATTGGTGGTGACTCCAATTTTTCGTTTTCATTTTCAAAATCCAAATCGATTCCCATTTTTCAAAAAAATAGTTACGACAATATTTATTACGTGTATTATTACTGTTAATATTATTATTATCATTACTATCATTATTTTTTTAAAAATAGTTTTACATGATGTTTATTTATTTGCTTTTAATTTCAAATGTTTCTTAGCTTATTTATTGTTTCCCTTTTATTTTAGTTTATTCGTTTTACTCATTTATTTTATTTTTGCTCTTATCATCATTATCACTCACGTTCACGTCAATGTTCACTCTGCTATGCCTGTTAATATCGAAAATTGTATTCGTTTATGCATTCTTTATTATCTAGTTTTATTACGAACTTGTGTTTTACCCAACCAGAAATTAATTCTTTTATAAAGGCAATGTTCCGTATTTAGAAATTTGAGAAAATTGTGCCCTAACTTACTGGGTTTCGATTTTTCTCATTTAACCTAAATTACGGAATATTCTTTTAAATCGTAATACTGATTTTTGAATAAAAGTGCTTATTCTCGGAAACACGAAGTGTTGTGCCGTAACTCACTGGATATGACATCTTGTTACCTCGAAATAAGATTTTTTGTAAATAAAGGCAATGTTCGGTATTTAGAAGTTCGAGAGATCATGCCCTAACTTACTGGGTTTTGATTTTCCTCGTTTACCCTAAATAATCGAATATTCTTTCAAAAAGGGTTAAAATACACAAATTTTAAATAAAAGGCAAGCTCACTCTCAAAAGTTCGAGATGTCGTGTCCTCACTTATTAGATGTGACGTTTTATAACTTAGAGACGAGAAGGTCTTTAATATTCGAGTTTTCTACAAAAAGAGAGATCGTATTTTGAAGTCTTTCAAGGTTTTTTAACTTTCGACACTAAGACACTAATTAATCAACTAAGTACTAATTTTTGGGCGTATCGAGGGTGCTAATCCTTCCTCGTGCGTAACCGACTCCCGAATTCATTTTTTTATTTTCGTAGACCAAAAATTATCGTTTTAGTAAATCTTAACTTTTATTAAAATGATTAATTTGAGGTGACCCGATCACACCTCATCAAAAAGGATTGGTGACGACTACCAATTTTCGTTTTCTTTTCAAAATATAAAGTCGACCCGTTTTTCAAAAGAAATGGTTTCGACAGTCCCATTTGGTTTTCCTAGTAAGGTTGTTAATGGTGCAGCATATTATGCATATTAAAGATATGTGTACTCACTAGGAAATTTTTTCCCTACAAGGTTTTTATCTTAGTAAGGTTTTAACTAGACACATTATCTATAAGTCTATTAAGATCTAAATAAGTTTTGATATACTTTAAATTCTATTAGTAATTAAAAGTAGGGTTCTTTTTATTTATACTTCTTATGTATATAAATATAGACTTTGGAGAAACATTGTAAATATCCCCATTGATCAATAAAATACGTTCGCTCTCCTATTTTCTTTTCTTTATTTTTGTCTTTTATTTTATAACATTTATATATATTTTTGAAATTTTCATATTTTTTAAAATGATAAATTTTGGAGTTTTTATAAATATTTTGAAATTTTAAAATTATTTTGAATTATTTTGTAACTTTTGTTGAGAGAGATCAATTTGCTCGTTTTTAAGACAAGAACCAAAAAAGTATTTACACCAATCTGTTATTCGAATGATTTGAATTATAAAATTCAACACAAATCGAACTCGAAACTCGAATTACTTATTCGAGTTGACTTGAACAATTTGAATAAATAGATTCCATTAATTGGAAACTCAAAATTTTTAATCGAATCGAGTTTTACTCATCCTATTAACCACAGCATTCTTATTCACCCAATTGGGCTAATCAATCTAATGTCCCTCTTTTCCCATGCGACAAAAGATGTAGGCTACTGAACTCTATGCCTTTGGATGCAGGTTTAATTAAGACTCATAAATGCCACCTTTGAGTTTTGACAAAATATAGCTGTTGTTGTTCTAATAAGTTGGAACATGAAATGGATCGATAAGGAACAGTCAAAACTCCAAGATGAGTGCCATACTGAGTAGTTTATTCGAGGGATTATCCTCGAGGAATAATGCTATAGCATGATCACTGAACTACTTTCTCACCATGCTTGAGTTAATTAATTATTGTTGTTGTATTATAATGATATCATTTGTACTTTAAAAAAAAATCTAACGAATTATGTTGAAAAAATATACAATTTTTAAGCTGATGTTTTAATTTGTTGTATGATTTTTCTCAACTTTTTTAAAACTATAAGATTTATAAACAACCCCTTCATTCCTATTTCAAGGTTCCCACTTTAGTGCTTGACATGATAAATGTTGATTAATGGGTTAAATTGATACCATGAAATTAGAAATTATCCTAATTCAATAGACTCACTCAGATTTAAGCTTTGAAAGTTTTTGACAGATTAAAACATCCAAGGCAGAGCTATAATATCAAACAAGTAAAATAAAGGAGCTTGATAATCAATCATGTATCAAAATTAACGAGGAAAAAGAAAAAGTAAAACTAGAAGAGAAGCAAGTATATGTGTTGTTTTGATGAAGAAATTCAACAAGAGTTGAAAGATAAAGTGAGAGGATGATGATGGTGATGATGATGGTGGTGGTGATGATGATGATGGTTTGATTCTTTCTCTATTCGCCACTTGAGATTAAGAAAATCATCGGTAGAACATGGCAACCTTAAAGGCCCCGTCATGTGGTAGCCGTATACTTCATAAGCCTTGTCTAAAAGCTGCTTAAAAAGTGGATGGTAAAGGTGGGATATTGGAATCGCAAACCGCTTAAGCCCTCCATCTTCTTCTTCTAACCCAACCTGAACGGTCAGCCATCCTTTCTTCACCTTGGTCGCCTTCTTGTCTTCTTGCATCTTCTACTTGTATGTAACTGTTGGTTTGAAGCCAGGCTTACAAATTTTGGTATTTATAGCAGTGATGGTGGGGAATTTTTAGTAAAGTTTTGGCTTAAAAAAAATGATAAGAAATTCGATTTTTTTTTTTAAGTACAATATTAGGATAGAGTTTTGCTTATGAAAAAATAGTTGGGAGAACTTTACTTTACATTAGAGATTCGATCTGACTTGATTTCAGATTTAATTATATTAATAAGATATTGATAATTAGTACTATTTAACTCTATATTTGAATCAATACCTCAATTGATTCCTAATCAATCAATTCGATTAATCGATTCGATCTAATTCAAATAACATTATTTTTAATCTAAACACAATAAATTATCCATCTAAGGTTCAACCAATTTAATTTGGGAATAATCAAATCCAAATATAATGAATAGGAATGGAGAGATTTTAGACTAAATACAAATATATATATATACGGTACTAGTACTTTATAAAGACAAAAGAGGTGGGGCATTTCATTTCCTTCACAAATTTAGCTGTTGTTGTTCCGTTCATTCCTTTATGCCGTCCTTTTTTTTTTCGGCAGCGACTCTTCCTGGCGTGAGCGTGGATAAGGACGTGGAACCTCCATGTTTTGCTCTTGCTGGAAGATGTGGCCTTTAGTTTTAGGTTGGATTTTCATAATTTAAAGTTTCTTTTTTTCTTTTTGGGGGTCATGTAATAAATTAAAGTTTCTAGAACATAAACTATTTTTTGAGATTAGATATTTTCTTTAAAAGTAAATGACTATCTAAATTATATATATATATATATATATATATATATATATATATATATTAATTTAGTACATGAATTTGATATTTTTCTTAATTTGATTCATAATCTTTTATGTCTAATTTGATATCTAAATTTGTTAAATATTTTATAAATTAGCCCAAAATATTAATGATATTGTTTTTTTATGAGAGGATAGAAACTATAATGTATAATCAAATTATGATAGATGAAGTGAAATTTAATGGTAATAAAAATAATTACAATTATTTAGAGTTTACTCTGTTTCATTAAAGAATATGTTCAAAATTTTCTTTTCATTTGAGTTAAGATTATTTTGATAGTTAATGGCATGAATATTAAAAAAGGAATCACATGATTAAAGCATGTCTTGTTCTTCACAAACCCTTCAATTCTACAATTGTATCATACACTCGATTTAGGTCAATTTTTAAAATTTACTTACTTAGTCCTAGGTGTCAAGGTACTCCTATGAAAATGTATTCTCAAAGATATATTTTTAGATGAGTTAGCATTTGATACATTGGCAGTGTATTTTTTTTATTACAATAACAACTTTAAAATTTGACACGTGTCTTTCTTTTAAAAGATTTGTTTTTTTTTTTAATATTTACTATACTTATATAGGAGACTTGTCAACCTCTTTTATTTTGTTTGTAAAGTCTAAAAACTCAGCTAACAATGTAATAAATATTTTCTTTTTAAGATATATTTGTTATAATAATTAATTAATTTTCCAATATTCAAAATAATTCAAATAAAATATAATAAATACAAATAATTAAATTTTAACAAATCAAGTTGGCTGATCAACTATAAATGCATTCAGTATATAAATTCTGAAAATGAATCAGTTGCAATTAAGCTTTTAAAATTGATGTTCCACATTGTAAGTTTAGATGTACGGTATATTTATCTGTAGTTAGTGTATAAATATCGATAGCGATGAGATTAGATATTTTAACAATATTTAACGTGAGACAAAAAGTAAATTAAACGCATTACACCGTACCCCACAACCTATCAAAACTCACCCTAAATCTAACAAGAGATACGTGATACTATCAACTTTTTTTTTCTTTTGATTGCGAGGGAGTCCAATTTGAAGTTTATAGTTGATATTTAGATAATTTTATTATTATTTCCATGCTTTATATTAATATTTTTTTCGGGTTTTGCAAGTACTAGTAATAGAGATGTCTCTTTCGTGAATTGTATATGGCTTTCACAAAAGTTAGGGACAAAATTTCTATACAAAGACAATACCTTCAATTATTAGAGCCAATTCAACTATCCAACAAACGATACATTAAAAATTTCTCTTGAAAGAATCGACCATTCCAACATTTAAAATCTGATTGTATTAAATATGCTACACTAATGTTCTCCTAGTATCTTTAGTCGCGATCAAATATGAAGCCAAAGACATTTATTAAAGAGATTGTATGGGTTTAAACAGTAAAGGCCTAATGGAAGGAACCAATTCGAGAGAATTGAAGAATTGACCGACTGATTTAATAGAGATGGCAATTGGATTTGGTCGGTGGTGGTGCCGCACTTTGCCATCTCCGACTCCAACTCGCATGATTTTTTCTTGTTTTTCAACTGGTATCCCAAACTATATTCTTTCCGCCTAACTCTGTTTGTGAGGCTACTTTTTCCCTTTTAGAGTTTTCTTTTATGTACTGAAAATATAATAATTGTGGCTGTGCATGGATATGGGGGTTCACTATGTAAGTCTTCAAATTCATGAATTTTAAAAAAAAAAAAATCAAATATCTTCAAACATTGACAATTTCTGGGCGAAGGGAGAGGGGGGCAGGTGCCTTAACTCCCTAAAACGAAAAATTATATTTTTAGTCTTTGGAAATTTATGAAGTTGTAAGTTAATAAATGTTAAAATCATAGTTTGAACCAAAAAAGTTATATAATCTTAATTTAATCATTTAAAAAATTATAAAAACTATATGACAATACAATAGTGAAATGATATTTTAATTTTCATAATTATATACAACTTAATCTCTCTCCCCCACAATTTTTTCTTTTTTTGACTTTGCCCTTGGTCAAGATGGCTTCATAAATGGCAGAGGTTATGCTTTGCTAATTCATGGGTTGCTTTGTTTCCATCCCGTCGCGTATGGCCAATCTTTACCTCCGTAAGTTGTCGTAGCAAGGCTTTGGTAGGGTGGAAAATAGGTTCTACCTCTGAAAATTATTCTTCATTGTAAGACCCTTAATTTTCCCAGGCCCAATAAAATAAAAACCAATTACAAAACAAGTCCAAACTAAGCCCAAATAATAAAAACTCTAGCCCAATACAGCCTAAACCTATTTTCAGAAAAAGACAAAACCCTAGCCACCTATGGCCACCTGCCCTCTGACGCCTCTACACCGCCACCTACTCCATCGCCCTGCAGCACCTCCACTTACACCTGCAAAAGTCAAAAAGAAGAAAAGACAGCAAAATATTTATAATAAATTTTGTAAATGGCTTTATAAGCCAAGGGAAGAACCGAATGTAGAGAAGGTTTTTTTTTAATCAATGAAAACAACATATTTCTCAAACACATAATCGAGATTGAACATCAAAAAGAGAAAGAAACGAAAAAAAAAATCAAAACCGAAAAGAGGTGATTTTCGTTTCCTTTTTTCTTTCTTTTCAAATCTTCCCTTTTTTTTTCTTTCTTTCTCCTTTTCTTTACATATACATATATCTTAAAAGCATATAAAAAAATAAAAAAATACATTTTTTTGAATTTCCGACCACCGTGCGTGGTGGCCGGCGCCAGAGCCCATGGTGGTGGCTGGCCGGACCTTGGCCGGATTCTTGGCCTGAGTGGGGAGAGGGTGAGAGAGTTTGAGAGAAGGGGTTAAGTTTTTTTTTTATGAAATGGGAAAATGAGTTTTTTTTTTTTGAGGAAATTTGACTTATATAGCCCATACAAACGACGTCGTTTTGGGCTTAAGTCACTAATGCCAAAACGACGTCGTTTTGGCCCTTAACCCATGGCCAACCGGCGACCCGACCCGCTCCAACTTAGGATCTGCGTGTTTTCATTGGAGGGGATATTTATGCATTTAGCCCCTCCTCTTTTTTATTACTTTGCAATCAAGTCATTTTTTATTTTTAATTTGGCCTCAAAATTTGTCGCGATTTTCAATTTAATCCTAGCTGATGCTGTGTGTTTTAGGAAGGAGGGTTATTGCACTTTAGGCCCTCCGTTGTTTCACGCGCGTTTAAATAAGCCATTTTTTTCTTTTTTTTATTACAAATTTGCCCCAAAACTTCGTTTTTAATTCGAATTTAGTCCTTTTTTAATTTAAGTTGATTTTTATATTATCTTTGCTATTTTAATTTTTAATATTAGTTCCAATAATATTATATATATACTTTTAAATACACTCTTTTATTTTATTTTATTATAAATATTATTATTTTATTTTCCTTACGTTATTATTATATCGTATCATCTTTTTTGTTTTATTATTATTATTATCATATCATTATTATTTTTCATGTGCACATTATTTATATTAATTTTATGATTATTGTTGTATTTATTTTTACTACTATTATTATATTTATTATTAGAATTAGTATTAGTATTATAATTACTATTATTACACTTATATGTATATATATTTATATGTAAAGTTATCAATGGTTATTTTAATATTATCATCATCTTAATATTAATATGTATTTATTTTAACATATATATGTATATATCTATGAAGTATTATTAATAATTGTTTTGTAACATTATTATTATTTCTAATGTGTATGTATTATATATATTTTAATACTATATTATATATATTTTATATTTTTTTTATTATATTTTTATGTATATTAATATCACATTATTCATATATTTTTTATATTATCCCATGTAAATACTTTCAATACTACATTATGCATATATTTTTGTCTATATCATATATATACTTTTAATACTCAATACTATTATTATGAATATGTTCTTGGTATATGTATGTATATATATATTTTTTTTTTTATTCATATATTATTATCATTATTTTCCACTTTATATTATACTATTTTTATTTTTCTACATACTTTTAATATCATTATTATATATAAATTTTCAATATATATGTGTATATTTATGTAATATTTGTTTTCAATATTATTATTATTTCTAGTGTGTATATATTATGTATATATTTTTAATACTACGTATATATTTTTGTTTCTATTATTACGTATATATTTTAATACATATTTGTATATATTTATATATCATTATTATTAGTTATTTTTTATATTATTACTGTTTTCAATAAATATTGCATATATTTTTAATCTAGTATTATGTGTTTTACATATATATGTTCCCTACTATTTCATATTTACATTATTACTATTATTATTATGTTTAATACCATATGTATTATTATCGTTTTATACTATTATTATTTATATTACTATTATTATCGTTTTGTTATCATTGTCATTTTTATTTTGCCATATTTTATTTATTTTATTTATTTATTTATTTACTTATGTATTCGATCATTTCATTTTCCTCATGCATTTGTTTATATTTACATATTACTAGCCTTGCTATTATTTCATCTTTTATAATTGCCCATATAATTGTTTTTAACACTGTCGCACCTATTATTATGTTATTATACTAATTAATACCATAATTTGCTTTTATGTTTTACTATCAATCACGTTATATTTTTTTACTCAATACATTAAAATAATTCTTTCATAAAAGTAATATTCCGTATTTGGTAATTCGAGACAATCATGCCCTAACTTACTGGGTTTCGATTTTTCTCATTTAATCTAAATAACGAAATATTCTTTTAAATCACAATACGAGTTTTGAAATAAATGCTTACTCTCGGAGATGCAAGGTGTTGTGTCCTAACTTACTGAATACGACATCTTGTTACCTCGAGATAAGAGCTTTTGCAAATAAAGGTAATATTCGGTATTAAGAAATTCGAGAAAATGTGCCCTAACTTACTGGGTTTCGACTTTTCTGGTTTACCCTAAATAACTGAACATCCTTTTAAAAAATTAAAATACATTAATTTTAAATAAAAGCAAGCTCATTCTCAAAGTTCGAGATGTCGTGTTCTAACTTACTGGGCGTGACATTTTATTACTTCGAGATGAGAGAGTCCTTAAATTTATTCGATCATTTTTAAATTAGCATTAAAACAAAGAGGGATCGTATTTCAAAGTCTTTCAAGTTTTCAATCTTCGACACAAGGCACTAATTAATCAGCTAGGTACCAATTTTTGGGCGTATCGAGGGTGCTAATCCTTCCTCGTGCGTAACCGACTCCCGAACTCATTTTCTGATTTTCGTAGACCAAAAATTATCGTTTTAGTAAATCTTAATTTTTATTAAAATGATTAATTTAAGGTGACCCGATCACACCTTATCAAAAAGGATTGGTGGCGACTCCCATTTTTCGTTTTGACATTCATTATTGGCCAACCCTTTCACTAGAGTTAAAGGTCACTTTCCAAAAAATATGGGAATGTCCTATCTCCATGGCAATCTCGATGGCTTTGACAGTTGCAAGAGCTTCAGCAATAGCGGAGTGAGTAACATTCGACAGCTTCAATGTTGTTGCTCCCACGACAAAGCCTTCAAAATCCTTCAAAACAATACACGCCCCTATCTTACAGTAGTGGCTAATAAAACTAACATCAAAATTGACTTTCCTGGAACCTACGGTTGTTAAATGCTAAGAAAACAAAGTGGTTGAATAGAAGTGATGGCTATAGTGCCCACTGAAGGCAGCACTGTGACAAGTACACAAGTTGTTTACGTAATTTTGTTTCCTTATGTCTACGAAGCCTAGCTCAACGAGTAAACCCACCATCTTTCAATACAATACAACAAGTGATTTAATTCCTATCACACTCTGGTATAGGGCCCTTACTTTTGAACCAAGCAATAAATATGTTTACAATCTCAAATACACTTTCAAATACAAGTTCCTTAATAAACAAATAAGATCTATCAACTCTTGGTACAAAACATATACAATTCTCTCAAACATATAAGAGTTTGGGGCTTGCTAACATACTAGATCAATTGCGATAAATTTCGCCTATTAAGTTCCTGCTAAAATAGCATATACATTATAATAATAAAGTCTAAGATAAAGTAGGAACAAGTCTTCAATGTCGTCCCAATCCAATCTCCATAATTTAAGAAATCTGATTGCTTGATACAATCTAATCCGTAAGATATGTTGCTACAAATAGATTGACGTTCACACCTAGTGATACGAGCACGCCCCGCGAACTTCATCGAACAAGCCTGTCAAGCCGAGCATTGACATGTTGGCAAGCTGATCCAAGCTCATTTTTAGCTCCACTAGCTCCGTCCAGCTCAAATCCAGCTTATTCGAGCTCAATCCAACTTGCCTAAGCTAAACCGAGCTCACTCCTAGCTCATATTCAGCTCATGAGCTAAACCTTAGCTCAGCTTCAGCTTAGGAGTTTAATCTCAGCTCAACTTTAGCTCACGAGCTAAAGCTTAGCTCATTTTAGTTTAACTCAGTTTTGTTTTTAATGCATTAAATAAAATTTGCACATATTTATTTAAGCATTAAACTTGTCTTATATTAATATTTGTTATTAATATGTCATAGATATCACATAACTTAAATATGTTCACATTGTGCTGAATTTATGTGTGTTCACATGATGTCTTATGAATTGTTTTATTTCTTGTAGGTACAATGCTCATGGACGGCGCAATGAATGCTTGAAGAAACATCTCTTTTGGACATCCCACATGCATGAATGAACAACATTTAATTAGGTGCATGTATGACCAGATTCAAGGTGTTTACAAGTTCATGTATTTGCCAAATACATGAATGGACAAAATACATGAATGCTTGGGTTCAAATGCACATTCGGTTACATGAATGACGAAGATTCATGCATGAATGTATCTAGAAGATCTAATCCCTTTGGACGGTACACATGCATGCATGGAAGGAAATCAATGCAAGTTCATGTAGGGCTTGGTGCAATGTATGAAGAGGTGCATGTAGAATTGAGGTTCAATGGTTTAAGGGAGTACATGTACTGGAGACGTTCATGCAAGTAGGGGCTATTTAATGTTCATGTTTTGAAGGTTCATGGACCGAATTTATGGAGGAACATATTGGGACGTTTCATGCATGATCCATGCATTTTCAAGCTAACCATTCAAGTATTCAAGGTGCATTAAAGCTTCATTCGCCAAGGGGATGATGGAACATTAAAGGCTGCACATTCATGGATATTCATGATTTTTCTTCTAGAATTATCTAGGTGTTTATGGTCAATTTCTTAGCTTCTAAGCTTGTCCATTCAGCTACTTTTATTTAGGCTATAAATATATGTTATTTTATTTGTAAGAGGTTAGACTTTTCACTTAATGAAACTTTGTTAAACTTTTATGGAATTTGTGAGATTTCTTTCTCTCATATTTCGTTGAGGACTTCGTTGGCTTATCTAGGAAGCCTAGTGGCGTCAACCCTGTTCTTCACTATCCCGAACTTATCACTATCAAATAATGTGGCGTTCACCCATATACCGAGGTTCCTACTTTGCTAAGTAGCGGGTCGAGGTTTATCACTTTCATCCTTCACCTTGAAAGCCTATAAGCATTTTGGGCCGATATTTTCTAATATTGGTTCGTGCTTGCTTTTAAGAACCCTTTTCTTCCATATCCATCATCTATTTACTTCTTTCACTTTCCCATCCAATTTAGCCGAATATTCATATTATTCTTATCCATAAACCATCATAGAACCATTATACATAGTTTCCGTCCTATTTTTTCCATCAACTTCATTTCAAAAGTGAATTGAACGATACTTTCTCGTGAGACGATCGGCAACTCAAAGATACGACTTGACTCTCCCGAGGCGGTTCGATCATCCGTATCGAGCTACTTAAAACGAGAAGCTTAGACGTTCAAGGGAGCATTCCCGGTAGGTCAAAAAAAAAAAAAAAGAGTATAGAAAAAAAATTTTGTATACCAAGTTTTCTTATTTCGATTAGTTTGTTATTGTTGCTATAAAAATAAAATCTACGCAGTAGAAGAAAAAAAATCGTGTACAAAAGTGATTTTATTGTATTTAGCTTGTCGATATAGTACAACAAAAAAGTTATACAAGTTAAAAAAATCAAAAAAATTCCAAAAAAATTGAAATAAAAAAATCAAAAAAAAAGGAAAAGAGTGATTTATGCAAATCAATTGATACTTGATCGTCAAGCTTTGATCGATATAGTTCCGACCCTTCTTCTATTCTACTCTCCTTAATTCGCCACATTTTTTTCTTGCCCAATTCCTCATTCTTTCACCAACTTTAAACCTATACGCCTCCCTTGTTACCCTATTGAAACCGACCCTAAGCCTATGATAAAGCCTTGGCAAGTCCGACTCTGGTTGCGAGAGAAAAGATTGAGAGGTAAAAGGCACGAGCGAGTGAGATCATTCGAGTGGAGGTAAAAGCCAAACGAGTGTAAACACGGCGGGAGTGACACCTTTTTCTTCTTCTTTCCGAGCGAAATTGTGAGGTTTGTGGTGAGGTACTTAAAATTTTTTATTTTGTTTTGTGATCTAACATTTTCTTTTTAGCAACAAAAATCATGTCACGCGAAGAGTTCACCGAATCGGAATACCAATACTTGGTTCAAGAAATGCGAAGAATGGCGACTAAACGAGACCAAAGTGATCGAGCTTCTTCAAGTCGTAAAACGGAACCAAGAAACCCACGGAGATATACCCCCAACTACTACCTGAAAAAAAGTTCCAATCGTGATTCCTTTTCGCCATCTACGTCGAGACAAAGAGATTCATACTATGACTCATATTCATCAGCGAATTCGAGAAGTTACTTCGATCGAAAGTCCTTTTCATCAAGAAATTCGAGAAGACGAGAAGCCGATTACGATTTTGATTCGTTCTAAGATGTCGCTCGGAGAGAAAGACATACTCCTAGTATATCTTCAAAGAAATCATTCAAGGAGTATTCTTCACGAAGTTTTGATTGTGAATCATACGCAAATAGTTCTTTATCTTTCGAACAAGATTTGTATTCTCATCGTTCTTTTGTACATTCTTGTAAAGAGAAAACAAATAAAAGAAAAGAAAAAGCAAAAGAAGAAAAAGAAAACGAAATAAAAAGAAAAGAGAGGCAAGAGGCAAGTAAGAGAGAAAATGAGCGAATCTTGAGAGAACTTGAAAAAGCCTTTGAAAAAATCTTTGAAAAGCAAAAAGAAAATGAAAAAGAAAATGAGATTGAAAAAGAGAACGAAAAGAAATTTGAGAGTGAAAAAGAAGATGAAAAAGAAATTGAAACAAAAGAATCGAGTGAGAAAACAAGTGAGCAAGTGAGGATTATTTCTACTAACCCACCTGTTCGATCTTCTTGTGAGTTAACTTTTCAGGTTCCTAGAAGTTTGTGCGACCAATTCCATCTACATTACCTTCCAAACGAGAGGTGTTTTAGGTTGTTCGAAAAAGGTAAGTTCATGAATGACAGCCACCCACTTGCAATTGAAGGTAAGAAAGGTAAGGATTCCTTATTTATTGATTCGAGGCCGTTTGAATACAAAGTTGCTCATATAGATTTTATGGCCTTATTTTGAAAATCTTCCATCTTTTGATTTGGTTAATTGCTATTCACATACTAATGTTAACGATGTTGTTTCAAAAGATGTCATGAAGATTCCGTCTTATGACATGTTTTATAACGACAATTTTGTTGATTCTGTTGGATTGGTTCATCCTGTGCAAATTGTGAATGTGTGTGATAGCGCTTTTTCACGTTTTGATTTGTTTGATTATAAAATTCTTTGAATTCATCTTTCTGTTTAAACGTGCCTATTCAAATGATTTGTGATGGATTTGAATTTCTGAAAGGTTGCATGAACACAACTTCTTTGCTCGATATATGCGTTAAAAGATTTTTGCATGAAGTAATTGATCTGTTTGACTTTGTTCTTCAAGATAAATCTCTGAAATTTTGTGCAAGATTTTAATGCTTTGATCTATCTGTTCGAGTAGAAATTAAGATGCAAAATTGTTCGAGTATTTGCATGTTTAAGTTTCCTTTGATTTACTTGCATGATAACATGTTGCATCGTTTCTTTGGTGATAAAATGAATATGCTTGGTTGTGCCAATTTTTCAAGTCTAATTGAACGAGTGAAATTTGAATCATGCGATGAGTTGATTATATTTTCCTTATTTAACATGTTGCCTACTAAATCAAATGATCAAGTTCGTGTGTTCAAGCCTGGTATTTGCTACATTAATTCATTTTATGGAAACATTAAGCACTTTGCATCATTTGCAATCAAAATATGTTTGCTTGATGTTCGAACTTTTGATAAGAAGGTGAAATTCAATGATTTGGGTTTCAATTTTGATTCATTTATTAATCACCTTGTTTGGCCACATCTGAAATTTTCGTTTCATTTCGAGAAGGTAAGGCTAACCTATGTTTTTGGAATTGAATCAAATTTCCATGGTAACTTTCCTTTTCCATTTAAGTCCATAGTTTTCGATAATACTAACCAGTCTTATTTTTGTGAATTCCACCCATCAAGGAGCAAGACATGTCATGGTGCGTCACCACCTATTCAAATTTATCGAAGTAATAGGTTTGTCTTACGTTATCTATCCAAATAGAGAAGATTCATTTTGACCAAGAAAGGTAAACCCAATCCTCAATTGTCTTCTCTTCATATTCGTCAAGGTAAGTCATCTGAAAAGTTTCAAATATCTTTGCTCAATTCGATTGAAGTTGAAAATTCCATTGATTGGTTGTTTGGAAATTATTTATACTTTGATGTGATGGATTTTTCCTTTTGGCATTGTGATGATGTGATTATTACGTTGGAATTTGGAGACTCCCCTCATGTTGTTCAAAAACGAAAGGAAGAGTTAGCATACCTTTAGCCATGGCATACCTTGCATGAGTAAGACAAAGGACCAAATGAGTTGCTATATTCAATTAAAGAAATTAAAAGGTTTTGGATGAGGAATAATGTGTTTAAGTGCCTGCCATCATTTTCAACCAATTATCCCTTGATCCAACTTAGTTTTCATGTTTGCAACGATGGTCTAACGAAACTCTTCGATAAATTTACGTATGCTTGCTTTGACCAATTGAGATTTTTGGCATATGTTCGATTGAATGAATTTTTTATGAACTATCGAACACATTTGAATCTGACTCCTTTGAGTTTCTTTTTACTAGCTGTGGTAAGAATTTTTCATGTTTGTGTGACATCTTCCATCCCATTTGATCAAGGAAAGCCATGCACGAGTCAAAGTTCTCCCATGGACAAACAGCTCGACTTGAGGACAAGTCGCCTAAAAGAGGGGGAGGATGATACGAGCACGCCCCGCGAACTTCATCGAACAAGCCTGTCAAGCCGAGCATTGACATGTTGGCAAGCTGATCCAAGCTCATTTTTAGCTCCACTAGCTCCGTCCAGCTCAAATCCAACTTATTCGAGCTCCATCCAACTTGCCTAAGCTAAACCGAGCTCACTCCTAGCTCATATTCAGCTCATGAGCTAAACCTTAGCTCACCTTGACTTAGGAGTTTAATCTCACTCAACTTTAGCTCACGAGCTAAAGCTTAGCTCATTTTAGTTTAACTTCGGTTTTGTTTTTAATGCATTAAATAAAATTTGCACATATTTATTTAAGCATTAAACTTGTCTTATATTAATATTTGTTATTAATATGTCATAGATATCACATAACTTAAATATGTTCACATTGTGCTGAATTTATGTGTGTTCACATGATGTCTTATGAATTGTTTTATTTCTTGTAGGTACAATGCTCATGGACGGCATA
This sequence comes from Gossypium arboreum, assembly GCF_025698485.1. NCBI lineage: Eukaryota > Viridiplantae > Streptophyta > Magnoliopsida > Malvales > Malvaceae > Gossypium > Gossypium arboreum. The sequence continues at coordinate 1,096,547 of NC_069078.1, read as the reverse complement.
ATGAATGCTTGAAGAAACATCTCTTTTGGACATCCCACATGCATGAATGAACAACATTTAATTAGGTGCATGTATGACCAGATTCAAGGTGTTTACAAGTTCACGTATTTGCCAAATACATGAATGCACAAAATACATGAATGCTTGGGTTCAAATGCACATTCGGTTACATGAATGACGAAGATTCATGCATGAATGTATCTAGAAGATCTAATCCCTTTGGACGGTACACATGCATGCATGGAAGGAAATTAATGCAAGTTCATGTAGGGCTTGGTGCAATGTATGAAGAGGTGCATGTAGAATTGAGGTTCAATGGTTTAAGGGAGTACATGTACTGGAGACGTTCATGCAAGTAGGGGCTATTTAATGTTCATGTTTTGAAGGTTCATGGACCGAATTTATGGAGGAACATATTGGGACGTTTCATGCATGATCCATGCATTTTCAAGCTAACCATTCAAGTATTCAAGGTGCATTAAAGCTTCATTCGCCAAGGGGATGATGGAACATTAAAGGGCTGCACATTCATGGATATTCATGATTTTTCTTCTAGAATTATCTAGGTGTTTATGGTCAATTTCTTAGCTTCTAAGCTTGTCCATTCAGCTACTTTTATTTAGGCTATAAATATATGTTATTTCATTTGTAAGAGGTTAGACTTTTCACTTAATGAAACTTTGTTAAACTTTTATGGAATTTGTGAGATTTATTTCTCTCATATTTCGTTGAGGACTTCGTTGGCTTATCTAGGAAGCCTAGTGGCGTCAACCCCGTTCTTCACTATCTGAACTTATCACTATCAAATAGTGTGGCGTTCACCCATATACCGAGGTTCCTACTTTGCTAAGTAGCGGGTCGAGGTTTATCACTTTCATCCTTCACCTTGAAAGCCTATAAGCATTTTGGGCCGATATTTTCTAATATTGGTTCGTGCTTGCTTTTAAGAACCCTTTTCTTCCATATCCATCATCTATTTACTTCTTTCACTTTCCCATCCAATTTAGCCGAATATTCATATTATTCTTATCCATAAACCATCATAGAACCATTATACATAGTTTCCGTCCTATTTTTTTTCCATCAACTTCATTTCAAAAGTGAATTGAACGATACTTTCTCGTAGACGATCGGGCAACTCAGCATACGACTCGACTCTCCCCGAGGCGGTTCGTATCACCTAGGCTATCATATTTTCTTTTGAAATTTTCCAACTCCAAACATGGCAAGTTAATCAGCCTATTAAAATATTAGTCGCAATGGCCACTAATGTAACAACCTGATTTTCAGAGGTGTTGGAAACACGGGACCACCAAATCCGACGAGTAAGCTCGTAAATTTTATTATTTAGTATTTACGAGTTAAATGTAGTTTTAGAAATATTTTTGAATTGGCAATTTAAGTTTACAATGAATTATTAGGCTTGGGTAACAAAATCTTAGGTCAACTGGTTTTAGAAAATGAGGTATCGAGACCTCATTTCTATAAACTAAACCGTAAATATTTTATAAGTATTTAAAAAGTTTCATTAAGGTAGTATTGAAGTTTCATTAGAAAATTTTAGCGTTTTGATAGTTAATTAATTAACAAGGACTAAATTGAAAAAGTTACAAAACTTGTGAATTATAAGAAATAGTGATTAAATAGCTTAATTGGTAAACAAAGTAGGACTTAAAGTGTAAATAGACATGAATGGATAGCAAAAAAATGGTAAAATAATGTGATTAATGGCAAAATTGTAAATAAAGTGAAGTTAAATAAACAAATTGGATTTTAAAAGATTTCTAGACATTTCACCTTCAATTGTTTTGTCAAAAACACCATAGGAGAGCTCTTTGAGCTGGTTTCCATATTTTGCTTCAAGTGAGTTCAATTCTTGCATTTTTCTTGTAATTTTTATGTTTTTAAGACTTTTACAATTAGATTCAACTAACTATTTCCTTAGTTTTTTTTTTATTTTATTGGAAATTTTGAAAGTTACCATTGATGAATACTAGATATTTTTGATGAAATAACATGGATTTAGAGCTTTAATTTTCATTGTATAATGCTTTTACATAGTAATTTTGTTAGATATTGATTTTAGGACCAAATTGTGAAAATGTTAACTATTAGGGTTTGGTATTAAATTTATGTTTATTAAAGGCTGTATGATAGCCTAAAATATTTATATAAATTATCAATTGAGAAAAATTAGTTCATTTGATTGACTAATTAGTTAAGGGACTAAATTATAAAAGTTGTAAAAGTTAGGGTAATTGTGTAAATTTAAAAAATTGAGGGTTATTAATTGTGAAGTGAATTAGGATTGAAATATATGCTAATGAATGTGTAATTTTATATTTTAGATCAAGATCCCATAGATACTTGTGAAAAAGAAAAATTAGCAGAATAGTCCTTGAACTTCTACAAGTCTTACAATTTAACCCAGGTAAGTTCTACGGTTAAACTTAAATATTTATATTGATTTGATGAATGATATTATGTATTTATTCTATTCTAAACAAAATATTGTTAAAGTTATAGAATTAAATTGAATATTCGGACTAAATGGAACGCGGGATACGAGTACATTCAGCAATTGATGAATTGACGGCATTGAAGAAAATTGACGGCAAAATTACCCAAGTAAACTGAGGTTCAGCATTTGTTACAAACCTTCGTGTTTACTTTCTGTTTAGCTCTCATGAGCTTCTATTTAACTTACATGAGTTTTCGTTCAGCTCTTTTGAGCTTTTGTTTAACCCTTATGGGTATTCGTTCAGCTCTTACGAGCTTCTGTTCAACCCTTATGGGTTTCTGTTTAGCTCTCATGAGCTTTTGTTTAGCCTTTGGGCTTTTGAAAACGATGTACTCTTATCCGTAAGTCGTTCTTCGATTTGGGAAAATTTGGTAAGTGAATATGTAATTGAAATTGAAAGACATATTGGTTGTTATTGAAATTGATCTAAAATAACTGTAACGATCGGTTAAAGTTGTGATTTGCAGGGAGTTTACATTGAATGATTTTATTTAATTGATGTGTTATTGTAGGTTCGGTAATATTTATGTTTAACCCATCGAACTTACTAAGCTTCATTAAACTTACTTGTGTGGTTTAATGTCTTTGTAGATTTTTGTAAGGTCGAGAGATCGGACCAGCACATCAAGTCATAGTATCCAGCCTATTCCGGTAGTTTTTGAAATATTCTACATGGTTTATATGGCATTTCTAGGGTTTGTGTGGATTTAATCAACATTTGTCTTGTGTAAATGACAATAATTATAATTTTGCTTATATCTATATGTTGGGTTGGAAACGAGACATATTGATGATATTGGTGTGAATGATATATGTGTTTGTGTATATTTCAATTATAGTGAACTTAGGTAGAATTGTTAGATGGATTAAATAGGTAAATTTGTGTATTTTGGTATATGTGATTATACACTATGCTTAAAACATGATTTTTGTTTGCTATGATTGCTTTGTTGTGGTTCATTGATGTGTTAAAATGTTGTATTTAGGTTGATACCAAAATGGGTAAGAAATATGGCCTTAAAATAACCTATTTTCGTACACATGGATAGAGACATGGGCGTGTGTCTCAGTCGTGTATAACACACGGCCTAGCACATAGGCGTATAGTATGACCGTGTGTCCCCTGCATCCTTAAAAATTGAGAAACAAAATGCCCAAATATTTTCACACGGCCTAGCACACGAGCATGTGACTTGGCCGCGTGACCCATGCACCTTAATTTTACAAGTCAGTATGCTCACACGGCCTAGCACACGGGCATGTGGCTTGGCCCTGTGACCCTTGCACCTTAATTTTACAAGTCAGTATGCTCACACGGCCTAGCACATGGGCGTTTGGGTTGGCCATGTGACCCAAGTCAGGGAGTTGCACGGGCATGGACATGGGCTGGGACATGGCCGTGTGCCTCTATTTTGAATGCCCATACGGCCCGAAACACGGGCGTGTCTCTTGACCATGTGAGCCATACGGCCTGACCACATGGGCATGTGTCCCCTACACTTAGGAAAAATTTTGAAGTTTTGTGAAAAATTCTCTGAGTTTTTTATTTAGTCCCGATTTATTTCTGATGTCTGTTTTAGGCCTCGAGGCCTCATACAAGGATAATATGAATGATTTATGATTAGTTTTTGATATGTATGTTAAATGATATGAAATGTCTATATTTAATCTAAAAAGTTCGGTAATGCTTTTTAACCCTATTTCGGCGACGGATAAGGGTTAAGGGTGTTACATTTAATAGTATCAGAGCTTCGGTTTAGCCGATTCTTAGAATGAACGTAGTGTGTAAAGTGTCTAGAAATACATGCCATATAAATCTGTGATTGTGTGATGTGTATGATCTGATCTAACCTTTGTTTTCTTATAGATTGTAAAGATGTGAAATGGATGTTGTTTTCTTATAGATTATAAAGATGTCAAATGGATTTGAACATGTTGACCAAGATGAGGTCAACAATAGAGCACCAACTTCTGAACATGTGACGATAGTAATGTCCCAATTCCTCCGGCTCAAGAATAAGAACTTAAAAACATGTTCTTTGGGTATATGAACCAATGGTTTAGTGAATTCATACAGGGAAGAAATCCGACTCAAGAACCTCCTTCCCCTACTGTACTGCTTGTAGCGCCATCAGTTGTACCTCCACCTCCTCCAGTGATTGAATCTGATAAATGTACGTCGGTTGAGAAACTCAGAATGTATGGAGCTAAAGAATTTTGGGTAGGGCAGAAGATGATCCAGTCAAAACTAAATATTGGCTTCAAAGTACAATAAAGTTTTTAAAGAAATGACTTTTTTCCACGATGATTATTTGATATGTGCTGTTTCATTACTAAAAGAGGAAGCATATAACTGATGGTCAACAATAGTAACGGTTGTGCCAAAGGATAAAATTTATTAGGAATTCTTCTAGAGTGAATTTAAAAATAAATATGTCAAAAAAAAGGTATCTAGATAAGAAAAAGAGGGAATTCTTGAGTTGCGCCAAGGGAACAGATTAGTAGCTGAGTATGAAAAGGAATTTGTATACCTCAATAAATATGCCTGGGAAATTGTGCTAATGGAAGAAAAAATGTGCATCTAGTTTGAAAAAAGGTTGAATGATGAAATTCGAATGATGATTGGAGGCACTGAAATACGAGAATTTATTGTTTTGTCAGATCGTGCACAGAAGATAAAAGAGGTGTATAACAGAATAGTGCAATGAGATAGGCGGAATTGAGAACCTTACGAAAGAGGTTTCTCTAAAGCTTTTTCGGTATTACCTGCGAAAAAGTCTAAAGATGATTTCAGTCGAGCCACCTCAATGCTAGGATGTTCGAATAAAACCAAGAAGATTCAACGAGATTTCAAAGGAACTACTAGACCTGCTGTTAGTATGGGTAGTATGCAAAATACTCCTGAGCCCAAATGCAGATAATGTGGGAAATACCACCCTGGTGAGTGTAGAAGTAAATTGGGGGCTTGTTAGAAATGTAGAGTAACTGATCATTTTATCCGAAATTGTCCTCAATTACAAAAAAAAAAAAGATGAAGAGCAGAAAGAAAAACAATTAGTTACTTCTCAGAGAAGTAGGTGTTTAGGCAAAAATAGTGCCATTAGGACTACTCGTTCAAGAATGAAAGATACTGCTGCTCGGTCAGAGGTTAAAGCGCCTGCACATACTATGCCATTTGACCAAGGGAAGAAGCTAGGGTTCCAGATGTGATTGTTGGTACATTTTATCTCTTTGATGTTACTATGTATGTATTGATTGACCCTGAGGCCATTCATTCTTATATTTGTACTACATTAGTAGTAGAAAATAAATTTCCTGTTAAATCTACTGATTATGATATTCAAGTTACAAATCCACTAGGTCAAAGTGTGATAGTTAATTTAGTGTGTCGTAATTTTCCACTGAAAGTGAAAGGCTGTGAATTCCCTGCTGATTTGATGTTACTACCCTTCTAGGAATTTGATGTTATTCTGGGAATGGATTGGTTATCTTTGCATGAGCTGTGGTAAATTCCAAACAGAACCAGATTGATTTGAAATGTCAGACTAGAGAGATGATTTTAGTTGAGTCTGAGAATCCGAAAGATATTGTTAGAATCATTTCAGCTTTTTCTGCTCAAAGACTGATGCGAAAAGGTAATGATGCATTTCTAGCTTACATTCTTGATACCTGGGATTTAGAACCAAAACTAGATCAGTTACCCATATTTAGTGAGTTTGCTGATGTATTTCTTGAGGAATTGCCAGGTTTACCACCTGATCGTGAAGTTGAGTTTGTAATTGATGTGATTCCTAGAACTGCTCTGATATCAGTAATGACATACTGTAAGACACCAGCTAAACTAAAGGAATTAAAGGCACAGTTGTAAGAGTTATTAGACCGGCGTTTTCTCAGACCGAGCATGTCTCCCTGAGGTGCACTTGTTCTATTTGTGAAAGAGAAGGATGGTTCTTTAAGATTATGCATAGACTACAGACAGTTGAACAAGGTTACAATTAAAAATAAATATCCTTTTCCGCATATCAATGATTTGTTTGATCAACTAAGAGGTGCTGTAGTGTTTCGAAGATAAACCTTAGATCCGAGTATTATCAGTTGAAGGTTAAAGAGTGTGATGTGCTAAAGACTGTTTTCAGAACTCGATACGGTCATTATGAGTTTTTAGTAATACCATTTGGTTTGACGAATACTCTTGTTGCTTTCATGGATTTAATGAATCAGATTTTTCAACCTCATTTGGATAGATTTGTGGTTGTGTTTATCGATGATATACTAATCTATTCCAAGACATAATCCGAACATGCACAGCATTTAAGGATTGTAATACAGACTTTGAGAGAGAAGCAATTGTATGTAAAGTTTAGCAAATGCGAATTCTGGCTTTATGAGGTTGGATTTTTGGGTCACATTGTATCAGTTGATGGGATTTGAGTTGACCTGAGCAAAGTATCTGATGTGGTAAATTCGAAAAATTCGAAAAATGTTTCAAAAGTGTGAAGTTTTCTAGGTCTAGCAAGTTACAACCAAAGTTTTGTCAAAAAGTTTTCAATGATTACTTCGCCGTTGACCCGATTATTACAGAAAATGTTGAATTTTTTTGGTCCAATGAGTGTCAGCAGAGTTTTGATCAGTTGAAGAAGATGTTGACGGAAGTTCCAGTTTTGACTCAGCCAGAATCTGGCGTACCGTATGTTGTCTATAATGATATGTCTCTTAATGGTTTGGGTTGTGTACTGATGTAGTCAGGAAAGGTAGTAACCTATGCTTATCGACAATTAAAACTGCACGAGAAGAATTATCCTACACATGATCTTGAGTTGGCTGCAATCGTATTCGCTTTGAAGATTTGGAGATATTATTTATACGGTGAGAAATGTTAGGTGTTTACAGATCACAAAAGTTTAAAATATTTGATGACTCAGAAGGAATTAAATTTGAGACAGAGACAATGGTTGGAATTACTAAAAGATTATGATCTAGTTATTGACTACCATCCGGGAAAGGCTAATGTGGTTGCGGATGCACTTAGTCAAAAGTCATCATTGTTTACAGTTCGAGCGTTGAACGCTCATTTAACTCTTAACAAAGATGGTTCTATATTAGCAGAGTTGAGAAGGAAACCTTTGTTTCTTCAACAAATTTGGGAATTGCAAGATGATAATCTAAAATTGGTGTTAAAACGACAAATGGTTCAGGACAATTTGGGTCCAGAGTATAGCATTGATGATAGTGGTATGTTTCATTATCGCAATAGAATTTTTGTTCCGAATAATTTGGATTTGAAAAATGTTATTCTTTCTGAAGCTCATAGTAGCACGTACTCCATTCATCCGGGTAGTACGAAGATGTATTGTGATTTAAAACGGATGTATTGGTAGCCAGGTATGAAATGGGAAATCTAGGAATTTGTAGCAAAATGTTTGATTTGTCAGCAGCTGAAAGTAGAACATCAAGTACCAACAGGTTTACTACAACTTGTCAGATTCCTGAATGGAAGTGGGAGCATGTCACAATGTATTTTGCATTCGGTTTGCCTATAACTCCAAGAAAGAAAGATTTGATCTGGGTGATTATTGATAGATTGACTAAATCGACACATTTTATGACACATTTTATTCCAGTCAGAATAGACTTTTCGCTTGAGAAATTAGTGGAATTATATATATCTGAAGTTGTGAGGTTACATGGGGTTCCAACAGCCATTATTTCAGATCGAGATCTAAGATTTACATTGAGATTTTGGAGTAAACTGCAAGAAGCTCTAGGCACTAAACTTAATTTTAGTACAACATTTCATCATCAGATTGATGGGCAATCAGAATAAGGGATTCAGATTCTGGAAGATATGTTGAGATGTTGTATACTCGAGTTTACAGGTAGCTGGGAAAGGTATTTACTGTTAGCTGAATTTGCATATAATAATAGCTACCAATCCAGTATAAATATGGCACTGTTTGAAGCTCTTTTTGTGAGGAAATGTAAGACGCCATTGTATTGGTCTGAATTGAGTGAATCGAAACTAGTAGAAGTTGACTTGATTCGAGAAACTAAAGATAAAGTTCGGATTATCCGGGACAGTTTGAAAGCTACTTCTGATAGTTAGAAGTCGTATGCAGATTTGAAAAGAAGAGATATAAAATTTGCTGTTGGTGATCAGGTATTCTTAAAAGTCTCTTTATGGAAGAAAGTGTTACGGTTCGGTAGGAAAGGGAAGCTGAGTCTAAGATTTATTGGATCGTATGAAATTGTCGAAAGAATCGACCTTGTAGCTTACAGATTAGCTTTGCCTCCTGAACTTGAGAAAATTCATAATGTGTTCCATGTATCAATGCTGAGATGGTACAGATCTGATCCTTCACACGTGATTCCTCATAGTGAGATTGAGCTACAGCCACACATGACATATTTGGAAGAACCAGTGAGAATTGTAACTCGAAAGGTTGAAGAATTGCGAAATAAACGAGGACCATTGGTAAAAGTTTTGTGGCATCGACATGGTTCAGAGGAAGCTAACTGGGAAGTTGAAGAATCAATGAGATTACAATAACCGAATCTATTCTCAAGTAACAAAATTCGTTGACGGAATTTCCTAAAGGGGGGAGAGTTGTAACAACATAATTTTCAGATGTGTCAGAAACAGTAATTCGAGACCACCAAATTCGATGAGTAAGCTCATAAATTTTATCATTTAGTATTTACGAGTTAAATGTGGTTTTAGAAAGATTTTTAAATTGGCAATTTAAGTTTACAATGAATTATTAGGCTCAGGTAACAAAATCTTAGGTCAAGTGGTTTTAGAAAATGAGGTATCGAGACCTTGTTTCTGTAAACTGAGTTGTAAATATTTTTATAAATATTTATGGAGTGTCATTAAGGTAGTATTAAAGTTTCGTTAGGAATTTTTAACGTTTTGATAGTTAATTAATTAAAAAGGACTAAATTGAAAAAATTGCAAAACTTGTGAATTATAAGAAATAGTTATTAAATAGCTTAATTGGAAAACAAAGGAGGACTTAAAATGTAAGTAGACATGAATGGATAGTTGAGGCGGCATAAGAAAGAAAAAAAAATGATAAAATAATGTGATTAAGGGCAAAATTGTAAATAAAGTGAAATTTAATAATAAAAAATTGGATGTTAAAAGATTTCTAGACATTTCACCTTCAATTTTTCTATCAAAAACACCATAGGAGAGCTCTTTGAGCTGGTTTCCATATTTTGCTTCAAATGAGTTCAATTCCTGCCTCTTTCTTGTAATTTTTATGTTTTTAAGACTTTTACAATTAGGTCTAACTAACTATTACCTTAGTTTTTTATTTTATTGGAAATTTTGAAAGTTATCATTGATGAATATTGGATATTTTCAATGAAATAACATGGATTTAGAGCTTTAAATTTTGTTGTATGATGATTTTACATAGTAATTTTGTTAGATATTGATTTTAGGATCAAATTGTGAAAAGGTTAAATATTAGGGTTTGGTATTAAATTTCTATTTATGAAGGGCTGTATGATAGCCTAAAATATTTATATAAATTATCAATTGAGAAAAATTAATTCATTTGATAGACTAACTAGTTAAGGGACTAAATTGTGAAAGTTGTAAAGTTGGGGTAATTGTGTAAATTCAAAAAAATTTAAGGGGTAGTAATTGTGAAGTGAATAAGGACTGAAATATATGCTAATGAATGTGTAATTTTATATTTTAGTTCAAGAACCCGTAGATACTCGTTGAAAAGGAAAATTACCAGAATAGTCCCCGAACTTCTACAAATCTTACAATTTAACCCAAGTAAGTTCGTACAGTTAAACTTAAATATTTATATTGATTTTATGAATGATATTATGTATTTATTCTATTGTTGAAAACGAAATATTGTTAAAGTTATAAAATTAAATTGAATATTCGGACTAAATGGAACGCGGGATATGAGTACATTCAGCAATTGATGAATTGATGGCATTGAAGGAATTTGATGGAAAAATTACCAAGTAAACTGAGGTTCAGTATTTGTTGCAAACCTTTGTGTTTACTTTCTGTTTAGCTCTCACGAGCTTCTTTTTAACTAATATGAGTTTCCCTTCAGCTCTTTTGAGCTTCTGTTTAACCCTTATGGGTTTCGTTCAGCTCTTACGAGCTTCTATTCAACCCTTATTGGTTTCTATTTAGCTCTCATGAGCTTCTGTTCAGCCTTCGGTCTTCTGAAAATGATTTACTCTTATCCGTAAGCCATTCTCCAATTTGGGAAGATTTGGTAAGTGAATATGTAATTGAAATTGAAAGACATATTGGTTGTTATTGGTATTGATCTAAACTAAGTGTAATCATCAATTAAAGTTGTGATTTTCAGGGAGTTTACATTGAATGATTTTATTGAATTGATGTGTTATTGTAGATTCGATAAGATTTATGTTTAACCCATCAAACTTATTAAGCTTCATTAAGCTTTCTTGTGTGGTTTAATATCTTTGTAAATTTTCGTAGGGTCGGGAGATCGGGTCAGCACATCAAGTCACACTATCCAGCCTATTCCAGTTGTTTTTGAAATATTTTACATAGTTTATATGGCATGTATAGGGTTTGTGTGGATTTAATCAAAGTTTGTCTTGTGTAAATGACAATAATTATAATTTTTCTTATATATATATATATGTATGCTGGGTTGGAAACGAGACAAATTGATGATGTTGGTGTGAATGATATATGTGTTTGTGTATATTTCAATTATGGTGAACTTAGGTAGAATTGTTAAATGGATTAAATAGGTAAGTTTTTGTATTTTGGTATATGTGATTATACACTATGCTTAAAACATGATTTTGGTTTGCTATGATTTATTTGTTTGTGGTTCATTGATGAGTTAAAATGTTGTATTTAGGTTGATACCAAAATGGGTGAGAAATGTGGCCTTAAAATGGCCTATTTTCGCCCATACAGGCAGAGTCATGGGCATGTGTCTCAGCTGTGTGTGATACACGACCTAGCATATAGGTGTGTAGTCTTGCCATGTGTCCCTTGCATCTTTAAAAATTGAGAAACAGAATGCCCAGACATTTTCACACGGCCTAGCACACAGGCGAGTGGCTTGGCCGTGTGACCCAAGTCTGGAAGTTACACAGGCACGGACATGGGTTGGGACACAACTGTGTGCCTCTATTTTGAATGCCCACACGGCCCGAAACATGGGGGTGTCTCTTGACCGTGTGAGCCAAACGGCTTGGCCACACAGGCGTGTGTCCTCTGCACCTAGGAAAACTTTGATGTTTCGTGAAAAATTCTCTGAGTGTCCGGTTTAGTCTTGATTTGTTTCTAATGTGTGTTTACGGACTCGAGGGCTCATACAAGGGAAAATATGAATGATTTATGATTAGTTTCTGATATGTATGTTAAATGATATGAAATGTTTGTATTTAATCTGAAAAGTCTGGTAATGCTCTGTAACCTTGTTTCGGCGACGGATAAGGGTTAGGGGTATTACAACTAACATTGGCACTATGCAAAAACTTCAAAAAAGAAAAAAACTTGCCTAAAATTTTTTCCCATTGGCAATATTTTGAACAAAACCAAACAATGAGGAAGAAATACAAAAGCAACAAGGTATGCATTCTCCCCCTTAGTACAATCCCCTTAATCCATCGAACTAAACTTAAAACATAAACAACTAAATAATCCATCAATACCTTTTAAATATGTGCATCAACAATCAAATACTAGAATTATATCTAAGTAAGAAGAAAGATAAGAGTTTGTACAACCAAAGTAGAAACAACCATCTATTAGAATAGTTCATCATTGCAAGATTCCAACAAAAGAAACTAAAATATTCAAAATAAATTATGAATAAATCAAAGTAAACATTAACTCTTATCATTAGGAGCAGCAACAACCAACACACAACAACTTTCTCTATCACTAGCTCTACTTCTCTACTCCACCATTTTGATAAAAAAAATATTCTAAACATTACTCTGCTGTTGAGCTCGTTGCTTAACTATCCCATGTGGTTCTCCAAGTTCTTCAACATTGCTGCTTGGCTTTTTAATCATGTCATTACTCTTTATCATGTATGCCTTCAGCAAATCTTCAAGGTTGTTCAAAGGTTCAATGGGTGGAGGCTCTTAAACTTGTTGATGACGCCCTTACGGTTAGTTTGGTTAGTTTTGCATATATGAGCTGCTAGAACGACCTCTTAGTTGCTCTATGAGAAATTTGAATGATTTTTCCGTGAAAAATTGTAATAATTTTATTCCGGTTCTAGCCCACTTTTATTTTGATTTTGGTTACCAATGTAGTTGGTGGATTCTGGGTTTGATGGGTAATTTTCAAGCATATGACCATCTCTGCAACAAATACAAGAGATGTTTTCAAACTAGCTTGGCTGCTGACCTGACAGGTTAACATTAAACCATTAGTAGTAAAGTTCTTAAGCTTGGAATTCAAAAAAGATACCTGGGCTGCCAAAGACGTAAGTGTATCAACTTCGTAAACTATGACCACTCTTCTTCTGTGGCTACTCGATTAGTCGATCACTGATAGTTGTTTCAAGGATCTCATAAGCTTCGTTGAACAATTTTGAAAGAAGAACTCTATTGGTTGAAGCGTCAACAACCAATCTTGTATGTACATTGAGACCATTATAAAATGTATCCAACTGAATACAGTAAGGAATGCCATGATGAGGACATTTCTACAATAGCACCTTGAATCTCTTTCATGCATTACAGAAAGATTCTTTATCAAATTGCTAAAATATGGCAATTTCACTTCTGAGCTTGGCATTTTTACTGGGTGGAAAATACTTCTTCAAGAATCATTCAGCCATGTTGATACTAAATAAGATGGTAAATAATTCAACCATGCTCAGGCTCTATCTCTCAGCAAGTATGAGAATAACTTCAATTTCAAAGCGTTTTCAACCACTCCGGCTAACTTGAATGAATCAATTACTTCTATGAATAAGTGGAGGTGCAGATGTGGATCTTCGGTAGGAATTCCACTAAATTAGTCTATCATTTGCAACATTTGGAACATAACCAACTTTTCAAATTGAGGAGCCTCAATTTTGGGCACGGCATATTGCCAAATAGGATGATATCTATCATCATCAACAATGTCCGAATTATGAATGTTGTAAAAAGCTCTTTGGTTTTGATTTTGTCGTAGAGGATACAATATCAATTGAAAATAGCAAAAATTACTAGAAATAAAAAAAAATGAATTATAAACCAGATTGTAAAATTTCAATTTCCCAAATAATTACTAAAATAGCCAAAAACTTATTGCAAAATATAATTATGTTGTAACACCCTAAAATTTGGGGTTAGAAGTTTTGAAGTTTGTGGTTAGGGTCAGTGAATAGGTTGAACAATTCCATCCGTTTTCGCGTTTTAATGTCAGAATGAGTCTATTGGTTTGGTGGTTGGATGTGTGTTAGTTTACATCTGGGTTCTGGGTTTGAATCCTCATGTGTGTTTTGAGGAATTATTTTTATTTTTTATTTTGATTTTAAATTTTTTTAAGTTTTAAAATACTTATTTATTTTTTATTTTACTTTATTTTATTTTATTTTATTTCAAAACCCAAAAGTTCTCACGTTTTCCACTTTCTCTCTTTCATGTCAGTTTTTCTCCCTCTTTCAAAAAAGAAAAAAATTAGATTCTGATTTTCTTTCTTCTTCCCCTTATGATTCTGTAATTTTTCTTTTGGGTTTCAAAATTGAGGTTGCTAGTTACTGCTTTTCAAAGTTGATCTTTGAACCTTTGAGTGTTGTATAAGGTAAGTGTCATCCTTTGGGTTTATTAACTTATTTATCTTTGTTGTTGCTTTCAATTTCATTACCCGAATTCTTATAAATCGGTATGTTTATGGAATTGAGATTTTAGTTAGGTGGGTGGTAACGTTTTGATCATTTTGGACATTTTAAATCGCGAATTTAGGTGTGTGTTCTGAAACTGCTCAATTTTAGTATTGAGTTGCATGTTATTTTGTAAATTCTGATGTAGTTCTGAGTTACTAAGGGTTGGGATTGTTTTGATGTTAAAATTCATGATTTTTGGGTCTGTTTCTAGGTGGTTTCATGATTACACGGGTGGCTACACGGGTGTGTACCGCACATGGGCAGTCCACACGGCTGTGTGCAATTGAGAAGTTAGGGTTTTGGGTGATTTTTTGTGCCACGCGGTCGTGTGGCTATGATTTGCGGATTTTGTCAAATTACACACGGGTGTGTGTTTTTGATACACGGCCATGTCTACTCTGCACCTTATTTTTGCAATTTTGGACAGTGAGTTACACGGGTTGCTCACATGGCTATGTAACTCAATCACACAGGTGTGTAGGCCACCACACGAGCGTGTAGACCTCGACACAGCCGGGGTACATAGTTGTGTGTCCCTGTTTCGCAGGTTTTTGTTCTGTGTCATATTTTGACCCGTTTCAATTCTTGGGTTGCCCGACGTTCTAGAGGCCTCTGTATTTGTGTTAGGGACTCTATTTCTGCTTAGAATCGTGTGAGAATCCGTAACTATAGCATTAATTGTTTGGCTTGTTTAAGCATTAATGTGATGTGATTTATGAGATTGAGACACTATTTAATGATAGAATCTGAGTTAATCTGATACTGAGCCTATGCAATTTAATAAATGTATTTCTATTTCCGTAATTTGTTTTTTTATGTTGTCTGCAAATAGTGTGCATTTTGCATTTGCATGAAAATTATGGGATTTTTGGTTGTGAAGAGAAGGGAGTCTATTTGGGCAGTTTATCTGCAATACTTCTATATAGCGGTACGTCCGCAAGAAACATATGTCAGCTCAACTACATATTATGATCAGAGTGGCTTAGTTCCACCATTTGTAGAGTGCAGGGTGGATGGGTTTGTTATAGCTCATATGTGTTGTGCAGGGTGGTCGAAGTGGTGTTCAGATGGTTTGGTGGGTTTTGAATTGTTGCATTCGGTTTACATTTGAGCATATATGTTTGATTAAGATTTTGTTAAAATTTTATGTGAGTGTTTATACTTATTTGATGTGTCGTACCTCTGATTACCGCTTCAAGGTTCTTGTACATTAATTGTGGTTATTGTCTAGGATAACTGTTTGAAACCTCGTCTTTTTTCGTTTGTATACGTTTTGGATTCACATTGAGCTCGCGTAGCTGACCCCTTTAGTTTTCACCCTTTCAAGTAGTCTCGTGTTCTGAAGTTGGACTTGGCATATCGGAGGTCTCGGAGTGATACGTTTTGAATCAAGCTAATAATTTTTTTCTTAAATTCTCAATTTATTAAACTGTTTTGGACTGTAAATGTTTTATATGAACTGTGGCATAAATTTTATTTTGGACTCTCATAAAGTGTTATTTGGAAAAAAAAAAAATAGAAACTGTGGATTTATATTTCTGAATGTTTTTAACGTAACTTAAAATTACTATTTTGAATCCTAAAATGTTAAACAGTTTAGTTCAAATTTAGCAAATTATGTTCGAAATGAGATTTTAACAATTCTTTTTATAAAATTGCTTTTAGATCACTTTGGTGATCAATGTAACGTCCGAGGTCTGGTCAAAACTTCTATGCCGGGTTTTGAAGTGTTACATATGTACAAGTGTACACAGTCGTCAACAAGTAATACAGTAGTGAGTAAGAGTAACATCTCCACAGGGACTGTATAGGCAAATATTGTGAAATTTCATTTGGCAAGTTGGTGATGAAAAATAAATAAAATGTGATGTAAGAATTAACCAACTAACTAAATAAATAACTAAAAATGCAAATAAAAATGCAAAATGTAAAATGGAGTAGCAAATCTCAAGGTTTAACAACTATGACATGAATGAACTAGAATAATTACACTCCTCAACTTAATTTATTCGCAACAATATTTAATAAATGTTTCGGGAAAATCATTGGCAACTCAACTGTTTATTAACTTATAATCTTTAGTCATAAGCTTCTATCGAAGTCCGATGTTTATCTATTAGTCAACATGCATATGTTTATGTCATATTTAACTAAAGATTATATTATAAAGCTCCATTCCTTAGAAATTATGTGAAGTCACAATGATATGTATATATTGAAATAATTTAATCACGATAATCCTAAAGTTATGCAAGGTAATAAATACCTTTCGATATTATTATTAATTTGACATAATTTCTCATTAAAAGATCAAACATTTAGCATCCAAATATTGTGTCCTATAATTATCATCTGGCTCTGATTGAATAACTAGTTTAGATGTAGCCAAAAATTTATTATGCATGAGCAACATGTTTATGCTTTTATTTGGATGAATAATCAATTGAGACACAGAACATTGAAAACGTGTTATGAACAAAATAAATCAAGAATATGCAATCATTCTAGCATAAAAAAGCTATATCATCATTATTAAATCAAAAGCAATAGAATAAATTGAAATCATGTTTTTCAACTTAGAACAAAAATAAAGGTTAAAGGAAAGAAAAAACTCTAATTAGAATTTGGTGGTTATCCGTGACACTGATCCTGGGTGTTTCCTCTTTTCTTCTCTTTTACCCCGATGCAAATTACTCCTCAGGTGGCCAACCTTGAGAGCTTTGGCACTTTAGAATTGCTCACTCAACTTTTTCTCAAATGTAGGGAGAATGCAAAAATGAAAAATGAGATAAGTGAGATTCTTGAATGAATGAGGGATGATCAAGTGATGCCCTTGAAGGATGATTGAGGGATCTATTTACTAAGTACACATCCTTATTTACTATCTTTAGCTGCAACTGACCCTTGTTTTTCTTCTTTGTAGGTGGCGCCTTTTTGAAATGTGGAAGAGTGGTGGACAACTTCTTTCATTTAAGGAGAAAGTTGCTCGATTCAAAGAGGAGTTAGGTGGAGACCAAGTCTTGGCTAGTTTTGTACACGGGAGGGATGGTTTGGGTTCTTCGTGTGGACTTGTTGGGCCTCTGCATCTGCTAAGCTACGTTCTACTAGGTTGAATTGTCTTTTTGAAACCCACGGAAACTAGAATGAGATATCCTAAAAAGCTGTAAATTTCATATTAAATCTTCAAAACTATAAAAAAATACTGAATTTAGCATAAAATGAATTAAATTTACACATTTCCATAATAGAATTTAATATAACAATAATTATAAATAAAGACTATAAAAAGTGTTGTTAATTACTTGGAATTTGCATAGATTAAATATGAAAAAGTGTTGAAAATAACTCTATAGTTAGAGTTGTCGATATTCAATATTTTTTAAGAAATTCAAGAATTTTCTAAGAAACTAGACAATTTTGTAAAAGAGTTCAATAATTTAAAAGCTATGGAAACTAGGTAAACATTATAATGATTAAAAGATTTAATAATTTGTAAGAGGTTCAACAATTGTAGTAGAGATTTAGTAATTCTACGAAAAATTCAATAATTTTAAGAATTTTTTCGAAAATAATAATTTTAATAATTTTACTACTTTCATAAGAGGTTAGTAATTTACAAAGTTGTAATAAATTACAAAAATGTTATAATTGTATAATATATCATCGGTACCAATGTTTGACATTTTTTTAATATGGTACATATGTTTTCTTTTGTCTAGTGCAATATGTATTTGGAAAAATTATACATTTTAATACCTAAAGGTAATGATATTAATTTTTAATATTTAATTAGAATTTTAGGGTTGATTTGATGAAAATAATTGTTAATATTATTCAGTAAAAAATTCATTATTTTGTTAATAGAACAAATTTAATGTTAATTAATTAGAAAGCAAAAATGGAACTTCATGGTTGAGAAAAAGAAGTTGTAATAGCCCATTTTTCAGTGAAATAGGAACAGTGGTTTCGGGACCACAAATCTGATCCAAAATATATTTTATTTTTATTTTACCATATGGCCCGTAATATGTTAGAAAAGACGTGTGAAAATTTTGATACGAAAATTTTATCGATTTACTGTCTAATTACGAGAAGGACTAAATCGCATAAAATGCAAAAAAGGACTAAATCGCATAAAATGAAAAAGTTGAATTCTAGTAGCTATAAAGATCAAATAGCTATGAAATTCAAAACTTAAGGTCCTTATATGATAATTAGACCATTAATAAATGTATGTAGATTTTTATGGTGACTCATCCATGGAAATATAGAAAAAGACAAGGGACTAAATTGGAAATACCAAAATACATGATTAATTAAAAGATGAAAAGAAATTATATGATCTTATTTTCATCATCTTCAACCTAAAAACACATGGAAAACCTAGGAGAGAGAAATAAAGCTTTCAAGGCCTAATTGGGTAAGTTTTCTTGTCCCGTTTTTAGTAATTTTGGTATTTTTGGAACCCTGGATAGCTTAATCTCTCTACTTGAGGGATTAGTTTGAAAAGTTATCAAGGTATGAAAATGGGTCATGGATATATTATGCTGGAAATTGATTTATGGTAGAAAATGAAAGATTATTGATAGATAAACAACTTTTGCAATGTGATTTTTGAAAAAAACTTGATTTAGGGACTAAAATGTAAACTTGTAAAATTTGATGAAAAATTCTAAAATTTTATGTAAACATGTGCTGGAAAATTTGTAATGGGGCTTTGGTTAGGCTTGTAATAGAGAGTAATTTGCATAAGTTTCATTTTCCAGGCCTAAGGACAAAATCAAAATTTTTAGAAAAGTTAGGGGCAAAATGGTAATTTTACCTAGGACGTAAATTGAGTTCGTCTAAGTATGAAATGTATGAAAATTGATGATTAAATTCATTTATATAGATCCAAACAACACTAATTCGAGGTTAGATCGAGGAAAGGAAAAGATTTCAGATTAGTAGATTTTTACGTGAACAAGTGTCGAGGTAAGTTCGTGTAACTTAATCGGATATGAAATTATGTAAATTGAATGTTGTATTGTGTGTAATGTGATTTATGTTAATGTGTTGTATTGTGTGTAATGCGATTTATGTTAATGTGCCTTACTTTTATGTTATGATGAAAAATTATACATGCTTGAAATGGTGATAAAAAGGTTAGTCCTAATTGAATGTTGAATTCCGATGAATGTATATGCTTTCCCGAAACTAATAAGGTCCTGCATTTGTTCTGGACGGGATTTAGCTTAGATGAGTAATCCCAATGACCTTGTTATGTAAAGGATTTAGCCCGGACGGGTAATCCCGATATAATACCTCTCGAGCACACATTATGATTAGGGTTTAGCCTGGACTGGTAACCCTAATCGAGCTCTTGTGAGCATATGTTATATATAAAAGGATTTAGCCTAGACTGGTAATCCTATTATTCGACATGTGGCTCGTGAGTATGTTCCTTGGTTAAGTACCCTAAGGGGTACCCTCGATAAAAATTGACGGATTAATGAATCGTACACCTCGAGTGTACTACTTGAGGCTTCATCGGGATTTCAATGATTCAATGGATATATAACTCTTGACTTGGCATGAAAATCTTGAGATAAAATGATAATGGCTTGAAAGAACACTGCTTGATGAGTTCATCTATGTTACTTCATTGATATGAAGATTTTGGTAACAAACATGTTTGATTAATTGTATGTGTTTAGGCAATTTAGCCAAACAGATGGAAAACATGTTACGTATGCTTAGATTTATTAAACAAGATTGGTAAGTTTAGTTTCTGTTATATGAACTTACTAAGCATGTAATGCTTACTTCTTTTATTTTTCCCCTGTTTTATAATGCTCGGAAGCTCGTGAAGGTTGGAAGATCGTTGGAGCATCGCTACACTATCAACCTAGCATTTTGGGTATATTTAATGAAATCATTTTGGTGTAATGGCATGTATAGGGAAACGTGGCCAATAGTGGCTTGAAGTGTCATTTTGTAACCTAGCCATTGGAATGGCTAGTGATTGCTCATTTTGGGATATGATTTAGTAAACTATTATGATATACATATATATCCACATGTGTTATGCTAAGTTCATGTGACCCAATGTTGTGAATGTTTAAGTTAAGCTAAGGTGAGCTAGTAACCATGTATGCATGAAATGGTATGCCTTGATGAATGATGAATTTGTTCAATTGGAATGCTTGAATTAGTTGGAATTGGTTAAGTGTTCATTGTGCAGGTATTTGGGTGATTTTGGGTGAGAAATGAAGCTAGGAAATGGCTTCATTTTGTCCACACGGGCAGACACATGGGCGTGTGTCTAAACCATGTGTGGCACACTGTAACGCCCCAATTTTTGGGAATTCTATGAATGTTGGCATAGGTTTAATTATGTTAGTGGGCCTCTAGAAGGCCCAAGCTTAAGATAGAACCCGGCAATTTTAGTTAATTTTTGTTCCATAAGAAAAAGGGGGTGAAATTATGAAATAGAACCTATGTGAAAATGTTTGAAAATGCTATAGGCTAAATTGAAGTGGCCAAATAAATAGGAGTGCAAAATAGGAGGATTTGCATGACAAACCTCCCATTTTACATGAAGTGGCCAGCCATCATGTTGTTGTAGACAATATGAGCACTTGATATCCATAATTCATGGTACAAATTGATAATGGGTTAGGTAAATGTTCCATGATAATGGATTAGGTAAATATTCCATGATAATGGGTTAGGTAAATGTTCCATGATAATGGTTTAGGTAAATGTTCCATGATGGGCATTTCATGTCTTTTGTATTAAAGAATTAAATGGATGAAATATGAAATTTTATTAAAAGAAAAAGGGGTGAAAAGAACAAATTTTTGTCCATCTTTATTAAAAGAAAAAGGGGTGAAATATGAAATTTTTGTCCGAAAGTTAGAGAAGAGAAAGGAGAGGAGAAAGCTCTTGAATGTTCGGTCACTTGGGGAAGAAAATTGAAGGTAAGTTCATGGTAGTTTGCTTCTATCTTGATATTCATGAGTTCTTCTTGATTCTACCTTAACTCTTGAAGCATATTTTGGTTTTTAGTTGTGTTGTGAGCATTTAGTCATGAATTAAAATGAAGGAAATGGTTGTTGTTTCATGTTCTTTTGATGAAAAATGGAAGATAGGTGAAGTTGAGCCAAACAAATGAGCATCCATGTGCCTTAGATGCTAAGGGGAAAAATCGGCTAACATGTTGTGCTTTAAAATGATGAAATGGAGATTATACTTAATTAAAATCATAGATATGTGATGATTGATTGGTGATATACATGTTTAAATAACAAGCATGCAAGTTAGGTGTGAAAGAGTGATTTGGTAATAAATCTGCTTAGGACAGCAGCAGTAACGTGACTTTGGAAAATCACCATAAATTGTGGGAGATGAATTAGAAGCTAAATAAATTATGTAATTAAAGCTTATTGAGTCTAGTTTCAAATGAAATAAACAAGAATATATTTTGAATTCTGTACAATTAAAAATTTGATTCGTAATGAAGAGTGGTCAGATTAGTCAAATAGTGAAACATGGGAAACTTTGAGAAATATCTAGTATTGATTGGCTAAACCAAAAATTCTGAAAATTTTATGGATAGAAGATATATGAGTCTATTTTCAGGGAAAATTAACGACACTTGATTTGGAGTTTCGTAGCTCCAGTTATAAATGATTTAGTGACTATTGCTCAGGAAGATAGCTTGCAGTGAAATTATAATTATGTGGTAAACACTGACAAAAATTTGTTAATGAGTTGCTTATTGATTTCTTATAAGCTTACTCTGATCTGTAGGTGTGGTTGGCCGAATATTATAAGGGGTTAATACGTAGTTTGAATTTGAATAGTTAGATTAACGTGTTAGTAATCCAATTGTAGGCAGTTCGTGTGTAGATCTCGTCAGCATATCGTCGCAAATAGGTGTGTAACTGACACCCTCTCATAGACTAGATTGGCAAAAGCCGAAAAGCCGAAATGCCGAAAAGTCTGTACTTTGGGAATTTGTGAGTGTGCGAATGCTCATAAGATAGTTGGGTTTGAATATTTGGTAATCTAAAGTAATAAACTGCAGTATGCGCGATTTCGTACATTTTGATAATTTGGGCTTAATGGGCCAAAGATCGGGTTCATGGGCCAACAGGCCCAATTCGGTAAATATGCGCGGTAAGTGTTCTGATAGTACATAAATAGTTAGGATATGCATGAAAACCCTAAAAGCAGCTAAATTACTATAATACCCCTACCTTTAGGTGTAAAATTACTGTTATACCCCTAGGGTTAATTTTGACTGAAAAGCATAACGATCTGATTCTGTATGATGTATGCCATGATTATATATCTGTTGCATGGGGACATGGGTTATATTATGGAGGAAGCGTCCTGGTGGCTATGCCACAATTATCTGATCTGGTGGCTCTGCCACATATATCTGATACGTGGCTATGCCACGATTATCTGATCTGGTGGCTCTGCCACATATATCTGTTCTGGTGGCTCTGCCACAATATCTGTATCTGGTGACTTTGTCACAATATTTGGCAGCCTCGCTACGATTTGTGTGGTGTGTAGAGGTTGGGTGGGTCGAGTTGTCTCCCCATACGGTGTAAGGTTGGTACGGGGTTGTATACGGTTGGATATGGTTGGGTTTCTGCATAAACATGTAATATCTGTTACGTTACATTATGGGCCTATAGGCTTTATTCGAATTCATTGCAGGCTAAGGCCAACTTATTCTATTTCGTGGTTTGAGTGATATAGGCTATGGTTGGGTTAATTTACGATCGAGTTTCCCCAAACTCACCCTTTTATTTTCATCCACGCAGTAATCCCCAACCATAGTGGGCTTAGAGTGTGAGAGAATTGAGTGCCACCCGCTCGAAAGTTTGATTTTCTTCCGTGAACTGGACATCCTTTTATTTACGTTTGAAGTTTTGGGTTTTAAATGTAATAAGGCCGCTTAATTATTTTTGATGGTTTTAATATGTATTACTAAGATAGGTATTACTTATTTTAACTGTTGAAATTGGATAGCTTTAGGGCGCGTTTTCAAAAAAAAAAAAACAACAATTGATTTCAAAATAACACGACAACAAGCAAAGCTTCCGCAATGAAAGTATTTTCCAAAATTAATCACTTTTCCTAAAAATGACTTAATCAAATCGGTTTCCTAGAAATATCCATGACGTTAAGGTGTGGCAATGGCGGTATGCATGTCTAGGATTGGATCCGAAGGGAGCTTGGTACTTAAGCAGTCCGATGGACTCACCATCTCTTTTCCGGTTTCCTACTTGGTGCACAGCTTCCATTCACTTTAACCTATAATGAAATTATCTTTTAAAACACTAAGTAAGTTTTTTTTTTCTGGATCAACAATATAAAATGTTTTGAACGCTTCGATGTGGCATGTCGGATCGGCCATAACGTCTGGGCCAGGTTTGGGGTGTTACACACACGGCCTGGCAACATGGGCATGTGGTTAGGTCGTGTGTTCCCTACACCTAAATTATGAGAAACAAAATGCTCAGAATTGGGCACACAGGCAAGGATATGGGTGTGTGTCTCAGTTGTCTGTGCCACATGGCCTAGAACACAGGCGTGTGTCTTGGCCTTGTGAAACCTGCACCTGATTCGAATTAAATTAATTAACCACACGGCCTAGCATACGGGCCTGTGGCATGGCCGTGTGTGCAAGTTAGAGAGTTACACAGGGTCGAACATGGCTTCTAACAAGGGCGTGTCCCTTAGACCACACGGGTGTGTGAGCCCTGCACCTTGAAAACAATTTTGTAATTTCACGAAAAATTCTTAGAGGCTCCGATTAAGTCCTGATTCAATTCTAATGCTCGTTTTGGACCTTGAGGGTCCAATTAAGGGATGTTATGAATAATCTCGATTAATGAATAGTGATTTGCATGAATGAATTGAAAAATGATCTGAATGTTCTGGTAATGCTCTGAAACCCTGTTTCGTCGACGGGTACGGGTTAAGGGTGTTACAGAAGCTCCAAAGGTGTTCGATGAAATTCCCAATAGAGTAGAAACAAAGCTTGTTCTTGGTGTTCAGAGCTACGGATTACGTTAAGAGAATGCACATTAGCAAGCTTTTGGCACGCGAGAGTTCTCTTGGTTCCTTGCTATTTCTTCTTGATTTTAGGGGGTTTTGGCTTGATTTTCTTCAATTTCTTTCTTTTTTTTTTCTTTTTTTTATGCTTTTTGGCATTGATTTTTTATTATGCCCTCTTCACAAGATTTGGATTGAAGAAAGCTTTTTGATTCGTCTTCTGAGCAAAGTTTAGAGTTTTTTCCATCAGAAGTCCATGGTGGTTTTGTTGTTGTCAAACCTCCAACTGAGGAATTCAGAGGCGGCAACACTGCTGCTAGCTCAATTTCTTGGGCAGCCTCCCAATTTTGGTTATCTGCAAAAGTTGGTCGATATGCTTTACAGTAAATAAGGGGTTGTTGAAGTCAAGATGGTAGGTGAAAATCTTTCAGTGATTTTTTTGTTAGGTTCTAAAATTGATTTGATTAAAGATAATTGCTAAGATTATTTATTAATTATTAATTTTCATCAAATTAGCCCTAAAATCCGAATTAAACAATACCTAAATTTATAGCTTTTTCATCGAATACAAATATTGGACATAAAAGTCACAAGTACCACATTAGAGAAAATGTCAAACTCATGTGCCAAATAATATATTAAGCTTATCATAAAGTTGTTAGAGATTCAATTTTGTAAGAATTTCAATAAATTAAGTTGGAAAAAGTAAATAAACTACTAAAAATTTTACAATGTTAAATGGAATTCAATAATTTTGTAAAAAGAAAAGAATAAATTGGTAAGATTTCAATAATTTCTAATGTTGTAAGAAATTAAGTAGTATACCGAAAATATTACAAAGTTACAAGACATACAATAATTTAACATGTTACCTGCTTCATTCAAAAAAAAAAAAACAGGTATAGAAGAGAACAATACTTATATTTTCAGAAGCTATAGCTCACTATGGACTCTTTCTAAGAAGCTAACACTAGAACTCCCAAAAGCGAATTGCCTGCAAAACTCATGAAAGTGAAGCAAACAACTTAAATCCAAAGGAAAAACATAATCCTTGCAATTCATTTTCTCGGCAAATAGCTTACCAACCAACCATAAGAAATTCACTTCCAGTTTTTCAAGGAAGTAGGTTTTAGTTCCTTTTCTTGTAAATCAAATATCATACTCAAGGTATAGAAGAGAACAAGGGCATTGGGGCTTGGTACAGAAGTGCCAAAGAAACATAAAAGATTGAAGATCGATACAATACCGTGATATGGTACATGTTTTTGTTATCACCCAATTCCGAATGGAACCTTTGTCCTGGACTTATTCTTGCCCAACTTCATCTGCTTTGCATGTTCTTCTTCCTCTTCAAGCTTTTTCCTCCGTGCAGCCTCTTCCTTTTGCCTTTGAATCATCTCCAACTCCCGGTATCTTTCCTCCTCTTTCCTTTGTTGCTCCAATGCTTCTCGTCTCTGAGCCTCTTCCACCCTCCGCTTGTTCTCTTCAAGCATCTTATCCAGCTCTTCTCTCTCTTTCTGTGCTTGTTCCTGCCCAAATTGTCGACATCGTATCAAAACAAGACAGGGACCAAAATGTGACACAAGGACAAATATAAATTTATGGAGAAAGTTAGTTAGGCATGGGTAACACATCTGGTTCAAGCAATAGTAACCAGATCCACTTCTCCTAGAACTTCACATGGAAAACAATCTGGATTCCTAAAATTGGAATCCAAATCTTCAAAATAAAAAGGGAATCAACATCAAAACATCAAATATAAATAACAGCATTAGAAGCACAATAGCACCCTACTAACAAATTGAAGAAAGAAGTGTTAGGCTATAGTCTTATAATTTAATTAAACTGTAAGTTAATGTAACCAATCAAACTGATTATCATTGGAAACAAACACATTATTCACTTCTTCTGCAATATATTGTCCTCAAATTTCTGTGCATGTAAAGCAATGTAAAACAAATATGGTTCCCTGATTACCCGAGTTAAACTGATAGAAACATACAATGGTCTTTCGTGTGAGGGAAGACAACTTTTCATAGTAAGTAATCTAAATATGCTCGTACTACAAGGGGTTATAATGAGCAAGTAACTTATGTGAAGATTATTATTTTGTCTAAGATACTATCAGTGGGAGATAGATTTTCTTAACTATCGGAGCTAGTTGGATTTCTAAGTAGAGATAGAGATTTATGGTCTGGACTTGGGAGTACACTGGATTGGACCCAGGTTGAATGATCTTAAATCTGTTTAAAAATAAATTCACTTACAATGTTCCTGGTGCTTTTTATAAATAAATTCACTTACAATGTTCATGGTGTGTTTTATCTCTAGCAAATACATGACTGACTCATATACTTCGATGTTCCATGCATTAAATAAGGGTCTCCCACATTTCCAGAAGTATGAAACACCAAGAGAGAAAGATCAAAGCAATATCATTATCCCTCACAAAGTTTTCAAGTTCACTATCTAAACTTAATTTCATATCTTCATATCGTTCTTTTCATTCCCAAATAAAAACACCTTATATATAGTTTCTCTTTGTTGAGCTCAACCTTACAAACATCTAGCCTATCAGAGATTCATCTTGTTTACACAAACATCTTTATTATAAAGAGGAGGTTTCAACTTAGGCCATTCAAAGTAGAGAAGATACATCTTAGCTTTGAAAAGATAGAAGAGGTTGCTATCTTAACCTAGATAAAAGATAGGAATTATGAAAATATCCTTCGTCCTTTAAAAGTATCAATTCAAGATAGCAAATTGGAAACTTCTTGGCAAATGAGACTAAAGAAGAGGACATAGGCACGAGATCGAACCTCCATAAATCAATAATATTTGATCTTTTATCTATTCTTTTATTTGCTTTAATTGCTTATTAAATTAATTTTTAAGTAAATTGTTCAAAAATCTCAATCACAGTTTTTGTACATTATATTCTAGATTAGTCTGAGACATCAATTTTCTACTTGTTGACTTAATCACCACAAGAGCTAAGGAACCCCCATTGCCAACATCACCATCATCATCTCAATACTTCAATTACAAGAAGTATCAAACGCCATAGGAGATCTAAGACCAAGTTTATAGGACACTGCTACGTTGCTTTGACTCTCCAATTTTCTTGAAATACTTATTGCCCAATACTCATGTCAAATGCATTTCCGGACATGGATATGGGAATATGATCTCCAAGACCCACCCACTCTACCCAAAATACATAAAAAAAACATAGAAAATCGAATATACTCATTTCAAACACATATTTGTACCCAATTCTCACCCTCAAGTTCAAGTAAAATAGGTATATATTATAACTTGAAATAGAAAACCAACTTAACCAACCACTCTTTTAACAAGAAATTTCTAAGTGATGAATCTCATTTAATAAATCAAGACATACCATGGATCTAATATCTATGTGGGTCATTCTTCCCAAACGCTTTCTTATTCCAAAAAAGTCACTAATATCAGCTTAAATTTTGTAGTCTAGAATGCAAATCCAAATAATATATGAATACAAATGGAAGAACATTTGAGTTAAAAGAACAAGAAGGCAGGGGTGAAGATGCTTACCTGTTTAAGCCTTGCCTCGGCAAGAGCAGATTCCTTTTCTTTTTGGAGTTGAGTGGTAACATCATCGAACAATTTCTTACGCCCTTCCACTACCCGTCTCTCTATATCTAACTTAACATCCTCCGAATTCAACCTCTCCTCAACATTTTTCTGAATTGCTTCCTCCAATCTCTTCGCCGTCTCTTCCTCTAATAATTTTAGTTCAGCTTCTTGATGAAGCCTAATTACAAACCAAAGCAACAAAACTAAACGATTACATATGAATATGCTCAATGATTTAGCCATATACTAGATTTTACTAAAATTTGACTTCACGTTGTGCTCTATTGTTTTTGCTTTCGTTCAAAGTAACAAAAATAAAATTCGAATTAAAGAAAAATAAAAAAAGATACCTATTGTTTTTGTTTTGAGGGATGGGAGGAGGTGGGGAGGGAGATTTGGGCAAAGGAGATAAGGAGGTTCGCCTACGGTGTCTCCTCGGAGTCGGAGATCGACTTTTGCGGCGTCGATGAGATGGAGAACGGCTTCTGCGGCGACGTGGAGAGGATGAACGGCTTCTCCGGCTGTGCTCTCTTCGGCTACGGCGGCTGTGCCTAGACCGGTATGACGGGGACCGAGACCGAGACCGAGACCGAGACCGGGATAAGCTTCGAGGCATTTCAACTTAAGAAATTTGTACAATGTCAAAGGCGAAATCAAGAGACAACCTGACTTCTGCTTGAAACAAGTCCTACATAATCAATTAATGATTATTTATTCTTTTTAAAGATAACTAAATTTAAATAATAATAATAAAATAACTATAGTAGTTCTGGGGTCTAAAGCTTCCTTTCTATGGCTCTATTAATGGTAAAAACAGTCACGATGGTGAAATTAGTTTGTTTAGTGGTGTGATTAAAATCAACCATGAAAAATGTATTTAGATTATGGTAGTGGGTATTGTACTGTATCCGTCGATGTTGGAAAAAAATTCGGTTTAAAATAGTTTTTTCATAGTGAAAAATTCAAAATTTGAAAATTGTGTTAGTTTGTAATATTTATAATAATAATTTTTTTACCGAAAAGTATCTATGCTTTGTGCGTGATGGATCCTAAACGTTCCCGATTTTCAACCGAACGACTTTCTCCGCTATTCTCATACCACAAGTCGCTTTGAGTATGAGTTTAGACAATCACGAATCAAATACAGAACGATAAATAATTTTCTTACTTCTAGTAGGAAAGTAAATCTTTCTCTATAGAAACTGGTAGAATTATTATTCTCAAAAAATTAAATTTATACTTAAGGTCCGTTTGTTCTCTACTTTCTCGCTGGCCTTTTATTGGTTTCACTCTTCAACAGCTCACTTTCTTTCCTTGCTTACTTTACAAGTTAGTCTCACTTCATCTCTCATCTGTAATATTTTTTTATATTGGGTCCATGTTTGGTAAAAAAATCTCTTTTTGATCCGTTATTTTGGTTTTTGTTTATCGTATCTAATCTAGGTTGTTTGTTGGATTCGTTTTGTTCCTTTGGGTTTTCTTTTAATCCCTTCTTCTTTCCCCTTTTTTTGGTGAGTTCTATGAAATATTTGGGTTTTTTTTTCTTTTCTATAAGTGAGTATTACTGAAAGCACGACCACGACATTCCTACTTCTAAAGGCAAAAATTATGCTTTGCTTTGCCTTAAGGATCATAATATAAAATTTGCATGACCTGAGTTGTTATTATTATGTTCTATCAGATCAACAATGTTTGACTATGCTTAAGAAGTTACATTGCTAATGTTAATTTGGTTTCACAATTTGCCTTAATGGTGATTGATCATGTTCTAGTTTGTTAGTAACTCTATTAAAATGAATAACAAAGAACAAATTGAGAAAAACTAAAATCACTGAAATATTGCTTAGAATATTATCTGCTTGGATGAGTACACTGATAGGATTTTTATACTTGTATAACTGCTGCTAACCATAATACTAACAACATACCAGACCAGAGCCCTCAGAGGTCACCCCCTACAGTCCCTCCTACCACGAGTGATCATTTAATAAGTATTTTTTTCAGTGTTTTATGAATCTATAATTTAACAGTAAGAGTATCTTTAGTACTTTGTTTAATCTTTTAATGCATTCTCAATCTACAATTCTTTCATTAACATTTTATGCAATAGTATCTATAGTATTACAAAAGTTTCATTACTGTTTCTATTGACTTGGCACTGGACCTTCGGATTCTATCGTTCCCTGTAAAGTAATTTTCAAAAATACTCTTTTCATGTATGCATGCATGCAGACTCGTTTTGAAAAGATTCAAAAATTTAGTCTGAGATTTTAAACCTACGCTCTGATACCGCTAAATGTAACCTCTCAAATCTAGCCTATACGTTATGGCCAATTCGTGAAAGT
The DNA here is from genome assembly GCF_025698485.1 of Gossypium arboreum. Taxonomy (NCBI): domain Eukaryota; kingdom Viridiplantae; phylum Streptophyta; class Magnoliopsida; order Malvales; family Malvaceae; genus Gossypium; species Gossypium arboreum. The sequence continues at coordinate 1,066,146 of NC_069078.1, read as the reverse complement.
TACATTGAACACCTAAGCGTCAATCCTACTCTATCAATAGTTGAAACCTCCTAAACACTCTCTTTTAATAAAACCGCAGTTACATTTGTTAACTTTGGGAAAACGTTCATTTAATTAAATCAACCTTTTATTAAGTCAAGTTAGCAGAACTGGCGTGGTCTTTGGAAAACATTGCGCGACATTGCCTTAGAAGAAAAACATTTTGTTTATCTTGTTTGCAATGAAAAAACGAATAAAATTCCCAATTATTAATTTAACTGACTAACATGTTCAATCCAATTTTAACATATATTTAATATTCAATCCCAAATATGAAAACCATGCATGCATGAAAACTCCAAAACGAAAACAGTCCACACCACAATTTAAAAAACTTTACAATCCAAAACCTAAATAATACTAAGAAATTTTAAAAAGAAATAAAATAAAAAGTAATAGTGTGAAAAAATAATATTTATACCTAGGTTAATAAGGGCATAGATGACAGACTCTAAAAAAATGGGATTTTGCAAAAATTGAATTATTTTGTAAGGGAATGGATTCAAACTAGGGATCTCATTTAATACCATGCTTTTACATTCAACAACTAATCACTGAGCTAATTCTTTATTTTTTATATAATTCTACATTCTCATTAATCTAAAATTTGGGATGTTACACTAATATTATAGTACGAGAGACAAAATGGAAATTAATCAATGAAAATAACATAAATTAAGCAAAACTAAATAACACAAATCAACAATCGAAACTATTCCAATTAAACAAGCAGAAGATTAACTCACATCAATGTTCCTAATTAACTTCAGAATTCGAGTTGTTTTTAAATTAGCTATTAGTTAACCAATTATTACCTTTCAACCTCTAATTAATTAACTAATCGACCAATACTCACTTATCTTTCAACTCACTTTCTTGACCGGGAAAAATTATGATTTACAAGGTAAATTTTTCTTTCGATCTCGTTTATCTGAAATTACTTCCTAGGGTCTTCAACCCTAGGGTTTAAGCCAACTAACTTAGAAATAAACGCTAATTCTTCTATTAATTATTCCCACATTTGATCGTTAATCTCCCAAAGGAAATCAATCACTCATGGATCTAGATGCAATTTTCCCTAATTTCATATTCAACATACAAAGCAGATATTTAAATAGGAAAAATGAATATGAAAATTGATCTTTTTCGATATCGATTTATGCGCAAAAACTGAAATTCCTTTGACAGTTGCAAATATAATCTCGATTGCAATTGAAAACCAAAAAGAAATTAAGATAGACTCAATAAATGAAAGCTTGAATCCAAATCGCATCCAAGTTAAAAAAAATGAAACAATTTTTTTCTAAAATAAAGGACTAAATTGAAAGAAAAGTAAAACTAAAATAAAATCCTAAAACTAATTTAAACGGTTCACTCGGCCAAGCCTTCTAAACTAAGGATAAACACCCATATTTATAGCCAAAATGTTCTATCCTAACTAGGTCAATTAGCAGCATAAAATTGAATAATATGTATTGTGCAGATGAAAATATCCCTGGCTTAAAATTCCAATCCGCCGTGGTGTTGCGACACTGCCTTTCAAGGCTGACTTATTTGGCTTTGAAGTATGGTGTGGCAACACCACATGCCAATGTCACGACACTGCCGTCATTCTTCGCGTTCTTAACCCGAAAACAATGTCATGCACACTCAATTGACTTATTAGTTCAACCCTAGGCCTGTATTGGCCCGTTAGGTCATCACATGGCTAAAAATTGCGTAATAGTGCTTATTTTACTAAAATTAAACGTAAACTACTAAAAATGGAAAACATAATAGAATCATATAAAATAGCTAGAAAACAAGCTTGTTAAGTTCCAAAAAGACTTTAATTTGCCACAACGAATTGTGGGAGATGATTATGAGAGCTACTTAATAAGTTTTCGTCCAATAACCTTGTTTTAAGTGTATTACTCTTATAGGATACACTTAATCTCTTTAGGATAAATATGATTTCTCAATTTGATCTTATTTTATCTCATGGTAATCATCACATCTTCCTTCATGAAAAGTCAATTACTATTAAATAGTAATTAAGTCATTTATCACAAAGACAAACGACTCATGGCGATATTTACTTTTCATCTATCATGTAATTCTGCTGAGACGATATCATTTACCCTTTAGTTGGGTTATGAATTCCACTATTATAAATGATACTATATACTACAAAAGTCGTATACCCAACGCACCAACGTTCGACCTTATCTATTTGAACTTAGGTTTTTACTTACATTAAAGTATACAAGTCACGCATACATAGTCCATCATCCACGTAAGATTAAGGTATCTCACACTAAATATCACAGGTGAAGAAATCCATAAATGGATCTAGGATCTATTCAACTTGGGTCCTGTCCGATGTATTGTTAGTCCATTCATTCACATTTATGTCTCTATCTTCCAGGAGTCGATGCTTAAGACAAAACACCTTTCCAATTAGACTTGATAGATGACATATTAGTCTTTCTATTGATTTTCTAATTTCAGATTAGACTAATGACTTGTTTAGGTATTTCTACTAATACAATTTGTGTTTTCATATTACGATCTGACCACGTAATACCTCTTAGTATTAATTAAACATTAGATAACCTGTGAGTCAATATTTACTTTCTTTTTGCTTTGTGTACAAAAATATTGAGGACAATATGCAAAAGGTATTGATGTAATTAACGAATATTCTATTAAACCAATTTGTTTAAAAAATACAAGTATACCAAACAAGTATACTAAGTGGCACTAGATCAAACATATGTTGCCCCCTGTCTCACTTAGAGTGGAACTGTGTTTTCTGTTTAAATAATATTTTTGTCAAGGGCTTATGCAACTAGAATTCTCGTACTTCTCTCTATAAATAAATAGCATCGATTTCCCTAAAAACAAGGCTTGACACTAATGAAATATCGTTATTCTGTTAGGAAGTAAATAAATTATTTTACTATTCATGGTATGAAAATAACAAAGAAGCTCGTTCGATTGAAAGGCAAGATTAATTAAATCTATCTTGCACGAAGCACATGTATTATTTATTACTCTAAATATTATAAAAGGACTCGATTTTGAAAATAAAAATAAAACTTCCACTATAACTGTAAACTCGCTTTCTTAACCATTTTTTTTCTAATAGAACCAACTAATGTGAAATTAGTAACTTATCTTCTTATATACAAATTAATTTATATTTTCATAAGGATGCTATTTTTACTTTTTATACATAACAAAAATTTGATTATAATAAAATTTAAACATGAAATGTTATATATAATAAACATTTAACATTACTAATTATAACAAAAGGATCAATTAATTTTCATACGAATTGTTAATAAATATTTTTATTACGTAACATAATATTTTCACCTACACCGTAAATGTGCCATAAATCTAGTGTAGTGTATTGCATTTGGGTCAATTTTAACTTTCTATTGTACACTGCGTGTCAATCTTAAAAGCTTAAACTTCTACACCAATGCTGTTTGAACCAAACAATACCAATTAGGATACTAATCTAAAAATTAGCTTTGAACCAATTAGATCAAAAATCAATACGAACCAACTGAATTAAGATTTTTTTTTTTTAATTTTAATATTTTTTTAATCAAACAGATTGAACCGATAACCTAATCGGTTCAATCACCGATCCAATGTCAAAACCATTAGTCTACACTACACAATTTTCTTCTAACTAATAACGGCTCACCCAACATAACAAATGTCTAAAATGGACAAACCAATAAATTCTTTACATAATTGTAGAAACAAAATATATTGTTTTATTTAACCCAACAGTTTACGATGCCTTACCAACATACTCAAACTTACATCTACCAGCAATGTCAGCCACCCCCTAAATATGAAGAAAATTTGTGTTTCTTGCAAAAAGTATCAGAATAAATCTCCACCGCACATCTTTCAGAATTTGCCCTCAGATAACTGAAGCATGGAATATTTAAAACATCCATACATATGTACATGGCAGTGCTTCATTGAGTCACTGAAAGAATGTCAAAATAGTATACAATGATGCTCAAATACCCTCACAAGTGCTTTTCCTTCATAGATCTGAGTTACATACAAGTGGAACAAAAATGATTTCTGTGGACTGTATAAAGAACTTAAGTTCGTACCTTCTACCCCCGATTAACTTTCATTGCCTTGCCTAATTAATCAATGCTACGATTCATATTATGTTGTTTTTGGCAGATAAATTAGCATAACCTCACAATTTCGAGCGCTTTAAGTAGACAAGTACACCGATGCTAGTCAGGACAACAGTACCGGCCAATAAACCCAAGTGCAAAGGTACCCCTGCGCTGCTTCTCTTGGCACTTGCAATTGGTTCTGATTGTAATTGCTCAGCTGACTCGGAAAAATCCAGATGCAATCTTAACACCTGTACCAAAGGAAGACAATTATAAATTTAGAATAATATATCAGCAGCAACTACACCTTATTTGTCTTATCAACATTTTCTTTTTCCTTTTATCTTGTGCCTACTTTGAAAACTGCACCAGGCTACTCCCAACACCAGCTTCAGCAAATTTCCGATGTGTGAGATGAACAACTCACAAAGCTGGGTTCATGAACTTGTCTTGTTACTTGGAGTAAATAATATGAAAATTAATGAAGTTTTTATACAAATAATAATCTTTTAGGGTGGGCTTAGTCGGGTGGAAAAGTGGAGAAATGGAAGGAGAGAGTGGAAAAGTGAAAAGAAAATAAATTTTGAGAGTGCTTTATTGGAAATAAAATAGGAGACATCATTTTCCATCCTAATGCATAAAAATAAATCCTTTCACATTGGAATTATGAGAGGAGAGAAAATGGGAGAGAAGTGCATATTAGTTCAAAATTATGCATTTTTGAAATGTTTTATTGTCTTTCCTTTCGTTTTTCAACTCTACCAAACAATGGATGGAAAGAAAATTACTTTTTTTTTTTTCATTTTTCCATATTTCCTACCAAGCACATCCGTGGAAAAAAAAATGATCTTTTCCATCTTTCTATTTTTCTACCCCTTGAAATTTTCAGCTTTCCAATTTTCTTTCCACTCTACCAAGCAAAACCTTAAGTGAAGTGAAAACAAAAGGAAACCAACAACAGAAAATAAATAGGATGGTCAAAGAAGAGGGAAGCAATAGTCTAATACAAACAATGCGTTACCTTCTTTCCTATGGATCTAGCACTGTTAACCGCAGCAACAAGATCAGTATCATTGGTGAGTAGAACCTTGTCACCTTCATCATCCTTATACTATAAAAAAACAAGAGAAAAAAAAATAAAGAAAAGAATCAATGTATGAATGAAAACAAACAAGAAAATTTGAAAAAACCATAGGCAGTACAAAATAAATAAATAAACCCAACAACTAACCAAAAGCTGAGGACGTCTATTATCATTACTGGAAGCAGTTCTTTGCATTACAGCAGATAAAAGCTCGTTTAAATTCTCAGTACCTGAAGAACAAAATACAAGTATGATGCTTTTGAAAGCCTACAACATAATGGAGAAAAAAATACTAGCAAAGCCTTCAACATGGTTGCTTACTATTCAGCTATAGCCTATAGAATATTTCTTTGTTTTCAATACAGAAGTCCAGGTATCAGTTCATTGTTGCTTCTAGGTATGAAATGACGTATTTATATAAATTCAGATAATTTTCCGCTGAAAGCAGCTTGACATACAGCGTTACATACCAAAACTGAATCGATGTAGACGACCCTTAAGATCCTCAAGTTTGAAAGAAAATGAGTTCCCGTGGCCAAGGGAATGATGGGGTGATAGTTTTCCAGTATCTGCACCATCTGATGCCATGACTGCAGACATTTCACTGAAATGAACACTCTGTACGGTTAATTCCACAGTATAAACAGGTTTGGATTGTAAATGAGGCAGCATGAGTAATACCTGTGTGTGTCATAATCACCTGGCGGATCTAAAGCAAGGGCAGAATCCCAGAATTTTTGCATCATTGTGCTTGACACTTCATTAAGAGCAACTCCAGAGCTACTTTCAACCTTCAAAAGTAAAAAATTTTGAAAACAAAAGAAAAAATAGTGAGAATGTGATTCTTGCTCTTTTCTCACATGGGTTGAAAGGAAATTCATGGATCAGAGTAAATATAAACCTGGTTTATCGAGGCTCTGTTTTGCTTTTTCTTTTGCTATTTGCTATTTGCTTTTAGGAATTAAAAAAGCACTTCTAGGTAAAAATAATTTTTTTTGGATAATTAAAAACCATAATTATATATTTCGGAGAAAAAAAAGCATTTTTACTTCTTTATAGAATACTTACGTAAGGGTTGGGGTTAGATTCTAGTTATTGGTTAATTTTCTAATAGATTCTTATCTTCCTTTTTAGAAACATTTATGAAGCAAAAAAGGAGATGGGAAAAAGAGGCAACAATGAAATAAACCCCAAGTAAATAATCTTCCCCTTAGCCTAAAAGCAATCGCCTAAATATACAATTCATAAACACAAAATAAATAAAAGTCTGAAATACATAAAAATCGCATCATGCATACCATAGAAATTGCCGCATGAGTTATATCCAGAACATCCAAACAAGCAGCAACATTTCCATCTGCACAACAGCCATTTCCGTGCATATGAACAAGAACGAATTGTGATTCTAAAACTATATAAAAAGACCAAAGCTCACCTTTGTCTAGAACAGGAAGATGTAAAAACTTTCCATCATGCATTAAATGCAGTGCGTCAAGGATTGTTGTTTCTACTGTCACACATTCAGGGTTGGGTGTCATCACCTATAAGATAAAGAAAACATTAGTCTGGTTATAAAAAGTATCAAAAGTTTATTCATCAAAAACAGAAGTATCAAAAGTTTTTTATCAAAAAAGAAAGCACAAAAAATTTTGGAACCGGAAACCATTTACGCTAAAAAAATTTGCACTTAAATCCTGGACCCATCTTGTGTAAGAAATACATGATATAAATTGCACATTCCATTCCAAGGCCAGATACCAGCAATACAATTAAGCAAAGTTGAGATGCAATATATATGCAACTGATCCTTTCGAAAGAATTAGAACTTAAAAGAACCAAAAAATTTTCATGTTCCAAATTAATTTAATCATTCCATGCAACATAAACCACTGTAACTGTCCAAAGTAAAGCTATAGGAGTAACTACAATTAACAATCAAAACTCAGACACCACTAAAAAGAGGTTACTGAAAACATGCAATTAAATTCTGGATAGCCACTAGTACAACATATATGTACAGAAACAAAGGATAACCACTGGAATACTCTTGAAAACAATATCAAGAAATTACTCCGCAGATAACAAAACTATTTATGAAAACTGTCAAGCACAAGAATTTTATATAAATGCTAAGCATATATTATTTACCAATGTACATATGCACAATAGAGTTAAAGCTCAGTTTAATATACACACAATTTCAAATGAAGGTTAATATCTCCTGTAAACATCAGTGGAGGGTAAATAACAAAGACTATACTGTACATCAAAAAAAAATCAAGAACTGAACCTTTTCCACGAGAGTAAGTTCAGGAGACAGGTTTTGTGCCACAACTCGCATAAGGATATCCTTTGAACTGCAGTTCATAGCATTAAAGAAACCATAAGAAATCACAATATATGTCAAATGACTCGAAACAGACCTTCCAAAACCACACTAAATACATGTAATAGTGCAAAAGATCTCAAAAACTAATACTAATGAATTCATGAAAGTATTGTGATGAGTAAAAAGGTGTTACGTTAGTATCCCCTGAATTTTGTTCCCTGTAACTGTAACAACTGAATTAATCCGCAAGTCCCTCATCTTTTTTGCAGCAACACAGACAGGGTCTGATGATGAAACAACTGCAACACTGAAAAAGGAAGAAGGTACAAGGGCTGGTAAAGAAAATAATAAAAAGAGCATGACTAATAGAAAATTGCATTTCGACACATCAGATAGCTGAGATAAAAAGTTACTCTGAATTTTCAGCAATGATACTAGACAAGGATGGCTTGAACATCCGCTCCCTCAAAGTTTCCATGAAGGCATGTGATGCTGAAAAGAACATGACAAACAAAACAAAATGTCAACCAAGAAATCACAGGTTTCAGTCTGTATGGTAAGAGCAGTAATCTATATGCTTGATCACACGCCTTGTTCAAAGATATGTTGCTAATACATATGAACCTTTCTTAATCTCTTTAAGTATAAAGAAATATAATAGCAAGGAAACTGGAATTATAAAAGTTTTAATTTGAACGATTTAAATCATGCCCTCCTCTCTTGATATATAAATTAGGAATACCAACAAACTGCTATTCAGTATGATACCTACAAAACTTTAACAAATAATTTCCTCACACTCAAAAGGTAAATCCTATGAATGTAATATTACAAACATGGACACAATTGTTGTGACAATAGAGACGGATGTCAAACACAGGATTTCTGACAAGTCAAGACTTGTCTCTACACTAAAAATAGAAGAAGTGTACTGTTGTTCGACACAAAACCCCCTCAGAAAAAAAAAATAGATAAATGATTTCACCAAAGGCGTTAAACAACTAGGATAAGCACTATTTTATCCATGCACATTGAAGGCCATAACTTTTCATAACGGTACCTTACATGCTTGTAACCAATTTTAGTTCATAAGAAAAGAAAAGGGGTTAAAACCAACTACCCAAGACCTGTTTATTAGTCATCTACTTTCACCACATCATCTTCTCAGTAGTACTGTTGATATCACATCTAAAAGCACAAAATCTCATTGAATTACAAGTCTCTTTCTTCCAATCACTCCTCCCTCTCTCCCTCTCTATTCTCTATTTTCTCCAGAAGATAAATATTGCTGGAACAACAGAGAAAATATGAAGAGCTTCTCAAATATATGCATGCAGTAGCATCGAATCATTAGAATGTTATAGCCTTCAATCCCAAAGAAAACAAATTAACCAACCAGAACCTTTACTTCCATTTTGGTCCACTGAAGAGGCAATTGCATTTCCTTGCTCAACAGCCTTCTCCATTCTTGAGATAGCATCATAAAGGCATTTTGTAATATCCAACATGGCAATGACTTCACCATTTTCCACAACAGGGAGATGCCTGAATTTTCCTGTCAAAGAACCATTGAATGAGATGACTTACATGTGTGTACACTAGCACTAAAAGTTTAATAACGATTCTGCTATTGTAAATTTGTAATAAACCTTAGTGCAACTGTGGCATGTATCAAGTCAATGATTCGCAGTTCTACCATTAATTAGAGAAATTCTACAATAGTTCCCTGACAAAATGAAATTAACAAACGACCATGGACTACATAAAACCTTAAAGTGATTGTTAAGGACTCCTTAAAACTGTAAGACTTACTTATAATTCAAGGCTATGACAAAAATACTTATCAGAAAATAATAATAAATTTACTAAATTCCAACAGTCACCTCAAGTTCTGCCCATTATATAAAACATCCACTTCTGTCAAGGGTTAAATCAAAGCCTAATGTTTGATGGTAACAGATAATTCCCAACCTAACCTGTCAAACCAGCTATAACAAGACACTGCATGAAAATATAAATTCGACAACAAATCTTGGTTTTGTCTTGTATCTTTCTCAAATGCAATTAGCTACCAACGAGCTTCAGCACATGAACATACAATCACCATTTAAACTTTACAAACATATCAAAGTTCCTTCCAAATACCGTAAAAAATCAACAATATAACAGGTTTTTTCGTCCAACACCATTGGAATATAAGCAATTATTTCTAAAAAATATTATAAAAAAAAAAAAAACAATTGGGTTATGTGCCGAACATAACATAATCAACTACCTTGAACCATCTTCTGAAGTGCCTCAATGGCCAAAGAGTCTGCCGAAACAAAAATTGGACTAGGCGTCATGATCTTAGATACAACTGTCTGCTCTGGCTTCAACCCTTCCCCTATTACTCTAGTGGCAACGTCCTGGCGATGATATACACATATATATTAACATGGTTATAAAAAAGACAATGAGGCAAGCAAAATAAAGAAGGAAAAAAAATACCTTGTCAGTAACGATCCCAGAGAGTAAGGCATTAGAATCGGTGAGCAACACAGCATTGACACGACGGGCTGCCATCCGCCTACAAGCCTCAGACACGGTGGTTCCTTCCGGGATGGTAAGGGCTTTGGATAACCTGAGCTTTTTCACCGTCCTCTCACCAGGGATGGAACTAACAAAATGAAACAAGGTCATTGGGTAAATTCAAAATTCAAAAGGTAATAATATTAACAGATAAGAAAAAAAAAAAAAAGGAAACTAACGAAGGAGACATCGGCTTGGCATGGTTGAAGGAATGAGACTTCTTAGTGCTATTTGATCTTCTTTTTTGAGAATCCCGGCGGGTTGTTGACGCCGGAGGCAACGTCTGGCTGCTCATTTCCACAAATTTTTGTTTGTTCACGATATCTAAATTGAATCAAAAATAAGTTTTCGGAAGATGAATTGATAGATAGATAGAAAGACAGATAGAGAAAGAGAGGTTATCACAGAATAGGAAATTAAGTGGTCATTTCTGTTTGACCACTCCCTTTCTCATCCCTCGTGGCCGGTTTCAGGGCTTCACCACCATGATTTTATTTTATTTTTTCAAAAAGTATTTTTTAAGGCAACCTATTTTTCTCAAGTTCAAATATATGATTTTCTTTATTTGAAAACAATTTTCTCTTTTTAAGATTTTTAAAATTAAGTAAATTTTTACCTTTCAACAAAAATTAATTTTAAAATAATAATTAAATACAATTAATCACATAATTAATATCTCACATCAATTGTGCATAATTTTGATTGATATAATAATAAATCGTCCTTTAATATTTACATATTTTATTATTATACCAATCAAAATCACGCATAACAGATGGAATATTAATATTGTGATAAATTGTACATTGTTGCTCACTTTCGACATCTATAGGGATTAAATTTTTGAATGAACCAATTTGCTAAATCTCAAATTGAAAGACTCAAGTTGTTTTATCAAAATATTTTTTTAAAAATAAAATTAAAAAAGTAGAATTTTAAAATTATTATTAGTTAATAAATATGAATTCCTAAGATCAGATAAATTCATAAAAGAAGTATATAAGGATTATTCATTATTTTAGACTCATAATATAATATTATTTTATTTTATTTTATTTCATTTTAAAATATAATAAATTTTATTATTACAATAAGAAAAACGTATGCCAATTTTGATAGAGTGAACTTTTTATTTTTAAATTATTTATTTTATTAAATGTTATTTGCATCATTTTCTCTCTTACAGTTTGGGATTTCTATCATTTTTATTAACTTGTCGAAGGATAACTTGTTCAATGTCACCCTTTCAAATTATGAACATGAGAGTCGTAATTTGAGATCCACGGATGTTGCAAAGCTTAATTTTGAATTTAGAGGCTTCCAGAATAGAGAAGAGTATCAATTGGCTGCGCTAGCTGGAAATATACAAGGTCAAATCGTGATGCTGAATGACGTTCCAATGGTTCCAATAGAAACATTCGACATTCCAGTGATGGAGCCAAAGCTTGTCAATACTTCCACACCCATCTCTAATGTGCTCATTCCATAGTCTATGTAACCATAAGAGACTTTCAAGTCCCAACCTGTATTTAAATTACATCATTTCTTTATCTAAAATGTAATACCTTCAAACTCTGCTTGAACTTTTAGAATGTGATAAGAGTTTCTAACTTATTTTTTCAGTTCTTACTATTGTTCTTAGTTATGTATGAATGTTGAAATTTTAGTTTCCTTCAATTTATCTCTTTTTATCTCAATTCATTTCTTACTATATTTTGAATGGACAAAACAATCCACCGGGAATAAATCACTCAATATTGCTTCTATATTAGATTCGACATATTTTCAATGTTTTTTTCATCTACTTCATTTTTGTACATCTTTTGTCACAAGTTGCCTAGTGCAATTTCAAATTTAAAGACAATGCCCTACGTGTTTCAATGATAAATATAAACACAATAAAATCTCATATAATTAATCAAAACTCATTTCTTTACCTTAGAAATATTTTTTTCCCAAATATTACAACGTACCAAAAATTAAGAATTAAATGAACGCTATTGGAAGAAAATAATATTCTTTTTCAATGTTTGGCAGAAAGAAACTCTATTATGGATAACGAACGCCCTCTTTTGTCTCGGGCCGCTATGGAACAAATATAGGCCTCTCCTAGTTGAACATTGAAATTGTTCTACATCAACCTGGTCATTTTGATATTGTGGGATTTGAGTACTCTTCCCACTCGCGCCTTGGATGCCTAATTAGAGTAGCCAATTCGTTCATAACTTTCCCATGACTTGTTTTATTCTTTTATTCTCGTTTTATTTTTATGATTCCTCCTATTTTACTTCTTTTAGTTAGTAAGGAAACATAACGCAGGAGGTCCTTGTACAACAGAGTCAGGACCAATTTAGTCCATGTACTATAAGAGAGTGTGCAAAAAAGGACAATTGACGACAAAATTGACTATTTCCGTTAATAAAATATTAGGACATGAGCATTTCAGTCCCTTTCAAATTAAAATAGGGTAATCTAGTCCCTATATTATTCAAATGTGAGGAAAAAAGGATAATTGAATAGGGGGTTAACTCCTCTCGTTTGCCAAAAAAATTAAGTGGTTCAAAGAAAAACAAGATAGATGCCACTGCGAAAAAAATACATCTACACAATATAATCATCAGTTGGTGAAATTTCATCAATTAAAAAACATAGATAATCCAAACAACTTTATATCAAATAATAAAGTTTATAAACATTCAAACATATTTAATTAATAGTTTTTAGTAATTTTGCAATGTCAGTAACCCCGAATTTGAACGGAAAATATACTTTGCAAATTTTAAATAAATAATTTTGTACTACTTGGCCAACTGACCCAAGTTTCAAATCCACTAGGTAGGTGGCTTATCTATTGGGCTTTTATTGTATACAAGGTGAAATATGGGCACTTGGGCAGCACTTGTTCTTCCCTAATTGGTTTCGAATTTTCAATATCAAAAAAGGACACAAAAATTCAAAAAAATAAAATAAACTATCCCTATAGGTTTCGAGTTTAAGTTATAACGGTTTGATTTTTTATACATTTCATTACACTGAAAACAAAAGAAGGTCTTGCTTTGTCTAGGTAGTTGATGTCATCATCGTTAAGATGCATTTTCTAAAGGCCCAGAGTAACACTCTCAAAACCAACAATTCCTTATCTTATACAAACCTTGTGGTCTATCTTTTCTATAAAACAAAGAAAAAAAAATATTTCTATTGAAATACATATATGATAGAATTGATTTAAAATATATATTACTTTCAATTATCGAGCCTATTAAAATAACTCAAAAAGTTCTTTTATGTACAAAAATATTTTAAGATACTATAGAGTTTATGAAAATTCATGAAAGAGATTTAGGATTTTGGAGCGAAAGTAGATAGGTCCTCTCCAAAAAATTTTTGAAGAAACTAACGTGGGAAACTTTTTCTCAAAAGCCACTACCATCGACACGGAATTTCTAACATTTCAAGATTAATGATAGGTTTAATTATTGCAATAATATAATTCCCGCAGAGTTCCTTAACATGCAATATCTACTTGTTAAAATATTATTAAAATTACAATTTTCCTAGTAACAAAACCCACATTCCTCTTCCATTAACAATTTGGACAACAAGACATAAAAGCTAAAGCAACAATACAAGCCTTTAATTTGGAATTTGAATGGTAGATGGCCCAAAAATGGTTCGAAAATGAAATTTTCATGCCAACTAACGAGTTGGAATCATTATCTCGACCGTAGTTGAAAAGAAATAAGTTGCAGCTGCAAAACTGTAACTTTTAAACAAAAGGATAATGATGCCTTTACCACGATTAAATTTCCCAACATATTTTATATTCATATCTAATTGTAACAAACTTTTAATACACGCATAAATATATATATATATAAACGCATGCATGATTACAATTGCATTACCTTCAATTCATCCTGCTCTTTCCTAATATTTAGATATCGTGAATATGGATTTGAAATGCATATTCGGCCTAGCAATCCTTGTTTCCCAGATATCGTTTTCGTATACACAAAATGTTAACGTTGTGATTCAAGGAGCAACATCAATTGCTGAAACAGATGATAACTTTGTATGCGCTACATTGGATTGGTGGCCTACTAAAAAATGCAACTACAATCACTGTCCTTAGGGAAAGGCTGGACTTTTAAATTTGGTAAGAAATTTTTATTGTGTGTGTATGAACAATGTCTTTTACATAAATTTTGACTTTCCTTTTATTTTATGTTTTCCGTAGGATTTGAAAAAGAAGGGTTTCATAAATGCAATAAAATGTGAGTTCTACGTATATAATATTACATGTCTCTATCATTAATTCATCCGTGGTAGTCCATACCCTAAGAATCAAAAAAGAGATTGCAAATATTGCGATTCGAATACTATTAAAAGCCACCTCATAAGAGTGGTTGTGTGAACGAGTTGGACTAAACTCAGTTCAACGCTGGTAAAAGTAATTTCAGACTAATTATTAAAATTACTTTCAGCATTCAATCCTTTAAGAATCCAAGTTGGTGGGTCGTTGCAAGATCAAGTGGTGTACGGAGTAGGAGGAGTTAAGAATTGCCCCAATTTCATGAAAAATGAAGATAGTTTATTTGGATTCTCTCAGGGTTGCCTTCCCATAGAAAGATGGGACGAACTCAATAAATTTTTCAATCAAACTGGGTTGGTATTTCTATTTGTTCTGAAAAAAAATTAAGCATTCCCTTTTTCTTTTTTTCTTAGTAAAGACATTGACTTTATTGATATGACATTTTGAAGAGTAAAGGCTACATTCGGGTTGAATGCTCTTCTCGGAAGAAACTAGTCACAAATCGTGTAACGCCCCCACGCCTGAAACCGTAGCTGGAGTCGAGCTTGAGGGGTTACCGAACATAATTTATCAAATTAAGAACTTCAAATCATTTGTTTCTACATTCACAGCTTTCTAGCTACCCGCGTCACAGTTACAAGAAAAATCATATCTCGAGTTACAAAACTCAAAATCAAGATCCGTAAATTTTCCCTAAATCTAGACTCATATATATATTTACTAATTTTTTTCTAGAATTTTTGGTTGGGCCAATTAGTACAGTTTATTAGTTAAATTCTCCCCTGTTTCAGGGTTCGACTGCTCTGACCTCTGCGTATTACGAATCAGATATCTCTCTATACAGAATTTCAATGACTACGAGGTTTGTTTCTCTTAAAACTAGACTCAACAAGAAATCTGTACATATAAATAATGACTTCTAATTATTTTTTAAAAAATTATTATGAATTTTTAAATTCAGAACAGAGGATCCAGAAATCACTCTGGCCCTGTTTCACAAGGTTTCAAATATCTCATAAAGTATAATTTATATGCCTGTTTTTTTTTAATCCATATGAAAATAGACTCATTAAGTTTCAATTTCATAACTTGATCATCATTTAATTCCATTTATACTATTTTTAGTGATTTTTCAAATTCATGTCATTGCTGCAGCAATATTCTGTTTTAAGGCAAATTTCATCTTTTCATGAGTTGTTATGAACTAGATAACCTATTAAACTTCCATGATATCAAACATGATCTAAATTTAACCATCACCATGACTTATCAATATCAAACATTTTCTCAACCAATCATGGCCATATCATAAAATTATTTACACAAAATAAGTATATTGCTATACATGCCATACTTAAGTTTTACAAGCCATTTACCAGATGAAAGTCCTTTGGATAGTGTGATCGAACCTTCGACCCGTCTCGATTCCCGAGCTGGCTTGTTCAAAACTACAGTAAATAAAGAGGAAGGAGTAAGCATAAATGCTTAGTAAGTTCATATGTAAATAACAAGTAACATAACAATACAAATATACCAAACAACTTTAGCATGGTATCACCAAAACATATATCACATTTCTAAACATCATTCATCATCTTACCACCTTATCGTTGTTGTATCTATTTTCAACCCGAGGGTTAAGAACATACCTGTCCAAAGTGTCCATTTCACAACACTTGCCAAAACATCGCTTGCATCTTAAGTGTTCTTCCATTTCACTAGAAATTTCACCCATTGAACACATCGGAATACAACTCGGATACACGGATAATTTGCACATAAGTGCCTCATATGTAATCAAGAAATCATGTAACCCGCCCCTAAGTGAACTCGGACTCAACTCAACGAGCTCGGGCGCTCGCATCCATAAGTGAACTCAAACTCAACTCAACGAGTTCGGATGCTCAACCATCCTAGTGACATGTCACTTGTATCCTAATCTATTCCTAAGGTTCAAACGGGCTTTTTCCCTTGATCTCACATTTGCCGTCTTCCATGGAATATCGGAACCGATACTCGGTAGCAATTCATATTTATCAAGTAGTAAACATAATTTGCATATTACTCAATATTAACCACAAAGCATAATATTTCACGATTAAAAATCATCATATCATATAATTAACATTAATAACTTAAAAATAACATTTATGCTACATTATTTACACATGAACTTACCTTGGTACCAAAATATAAAGATTTTGCAATTTAGTCCACAATCTTTTCTTTTCCTCGATCGCGACTTGAATCTCGTTTCTCTTTATCTATAATGCCAAATTAATCTTATTCAATACATACATTCATCAAAACAGCATTTAATACGAACTTTTGAAAAATTACACTTTTGCCCCTAAACTTTTGCATAATTACACTTTTGCCCCTAGGCTCGGGAATTAAACTTTATTCCTTATTCTTATGTTTTATAACATGTGATCATTTTTCCCTTCTATGGCAATATCAAATTCTTACTCTAACATATACTTGTGACTATTAGGTATTTTTGCCGATTAAGCCCTTTTACTCGTTTTCACTCAAAACCGAGTAGCACAAGTTGTCTAACATAATTTAAAACCCCATATTCTATCATAAAACATCAAAATACACAAATTTCACCTATGGGTATTTTTCCAAATATAAACCCTAGGTTGAATTATTGCTAACATAAGCTTAATCGAGCTACCGGGATTCCAAAAACGTAAAGAACATTAAAAACGGGGCTTGGAATCACTTATTATGGAGCTTGGAAGCTTGAAACAAACCCTAACTATGGAGAACCCTTGAAATTTCGGCCTAATGAAGAAGATGGACAAAAAATGGCTTTTAATTTTGTTTTTAATTCATTTTAATAACTAAATGACCAAAATGCCCTTACTACTAAACTTTCCAAAAATTCCATCCATGTCCAATTTTTGTCCATAGACTTAGAAATTGGTCAAATTGTTATTTAAGACCTCCTAATTAATATTTCAATGCAATTTCATACTAAAAACTTCTAGAATGCAAATTTTGCAACTTATTCGATTTAGTCCCTACTTTCAATTTAAACACTTTAGGCATAGAATTTCATCACGAAATTTTCACACAATCATGCAATCATATCATATTAATCAAAATAATTATAAAATAATTATTTCTATCTCAGATTTGTGGTCACGAAACCACTATTCCAATTAAGCCCTAATTTAGGATATTACAAATCGAAAAGGGTCTTTGGGTTGGAGATTGGAAATCGCAAAATGCAAGGATTTCATGAAGTATACTATTTCTAGGGGATACAAAGTTGATTCTTATGAATTGGGTAACTAAATTTGTTTTCCCGAGGCTCTGCACGAGATTATTTTTCATTATATTTTTTTACTTGTATTTTAATCAATTTATCATTTCAGGAAATCAACTCTCCGAAGCTGTGATGGGTGCAAGCATTGAGGCTGAACAATATGGAAAAGACATAGTAGTATTTAAGAATCTAGTGAAAGAATTAAACCCAGATCCCAAAACTCAACCAAAGGTTCTAGGTCCTAGCGGCTATTATGATGAGAAATGGTTTAATTCCTTCCTAGAAGTTTCAGGACATGAAGTTGTTGATGGAGTTACACACCATATCTATAATCATGGACCTGGTATCCAAATATGTCTCAATTCAGTGTTTATTGAAGAGCTTTTAGAGGCTTACTTATTACTAGTAGGGTCAGTTTCTTAATTCGATGGATGCATATGTAGGTGATGATCCAAACATGATTACCAAGATTCAAGATCCAACTTACCTAAATCAAGTTGCCCAAACCTATAAAGGTGTTTTGAATATTTTCAACAAGTTTAAACCACAGTCGGGAGCTTGGGTTTCTGAATCTGGTAGAGCTCTTAACGGCGGTGCTAAGGATTTGTCCCCAACCTTTGCTGATGGATTTTGGTAATACTTTTCTCTCATTTTCTTCTACCTCTACCTTTTTTTTGTGAAATAAAACACGTCTTCAAACTTTTCTCCCTTAACAGGTATTTTGATCAATTGGGAATGGCTTCAACCTATAATCACAAGGTCTTCTGCAGGTAAACTCTCATCGGTGAAAATTATGCTTTACTTAATACTACAACATCTATTCCCGATCCATATTACTACGGTCCGTATCTTCACACAGATAGTGTGAGCCTTATCTTTGCTTTTTTACCTATTGCAGCCAACATACTTCATCTTATCAGTTTGTTTCATTTCTAGTGCATTTCTATGGCACCGACTTATGGGAAGTACTGTACTTACCGTAACTCAAGAGTTTAACCCAAATTTACGTGTATATGCTCACTGTGGGAAGAAAAAGGTATGCCAACTTTGATAGAGTGAACTTTTTGTTTTTGAAATTATTTATTTTTATTAATTGTTATCTGCATCATTTTCTCTCTTGCAGCCTAGGATTTCTGTCATTTTTATTAACTTGTCGAATGATAGCTCGTTCAATGTCACCCTTTCAAATTACGAACATTAGAGTCGTAATTTGAGATCTACGGATGGCGCGAAGCCTAATTTGGAATTTAAAGGTTCCTAGAATAGAGAATAGTATCATTTGGCTGCGCTAGCTGGAAATATACAAGGTTAAATCGTGATGCTGAATGACGTTCCAATGGTTCTAACAGAAACATTCGAAATTCCTACGATGGAGCCAAAGCTTTTCAATGCTTCCACACCAATCTCTATTGCAGCTCATTCCATAGTCTATGTAACCATCAGAGACTTTCAAGTCCCTGCCTATGCTTAAATTAGGACTCCGCATAAGGCTTATCCAGCTGTTTACTCGAAGCAATCAATGGATCATTGCAAGTCAATGAACGCTTTAATGCATTGGCAGCTCATTTCGACGATTGCTACAATCAATTAGACGAAGGTATCAATGAGTTGGCCTTTTGGTTTCCCCCGCCTTCGGATGATTAGGACCTCACTTCTTGGGTGATTTTTATATGCTTTTTGGTTGGATTATATCACTCGTTTAGGTTGTTTGGTTTTCATTCTTTGGATATTTAGGATATTAATATTGGTTGCATATTGGTTGCTTTGGGAAATTTGATTTTCATTGCATTTGGATGCTTTTGTTTAAAATGTATTGCCATTTTTTATTTTTCTTCTGTTTGCCTTTGGTTGCTTCATTTTTTTCTTAATGTCTTCAAATGTTTATGTATTGTGTACTTATTCCCCTAGTTTTTTCAAGCAAACATTCTTTTTTATATTACAAAAAAAGGGGAGAACAATGCAAAATTTGCTTCACTACAAATTCTTTCAACTTAATCTTAAAGCCAAATTTTTAAGTTCGAAACTTAAATGAAATGACATCTAAATTTTTTTTTTCCAAAAAGAGAGCTTGCTTTGAAAATAATGTTCAAGATATGGGGAGCTAGCAAATTTTTAAAATGTTTTGTTATATCAAAAAGGGGAGATTGTTAGCTCTATTTTTTTTCTAGTATTTTGATATAACAAAATCAATATTAAAAATCCCCTACTTAAATTTGCAAAAATTGTGTATAAGTCCTAAAAATTATTTTTAAAGTGTTGGACAAAATAAACTTTTCAAAAAAGCCTTGAGTTAACTTGATTTTTAATGAGTTTTTCAAGTCTGAACGACTTCTACCGATACTTAGGTGGACAAGTGTCGGTAGAAATCAAGATGAAAATTACCTTGAAAAGGCCACAAAATTCTACCGGTAGAACTGGAAGTTCTACTGATACAATTCTGGGTTCTGCCGATACAGCCTGGTCTTCTATTGGTAGAACGTATTCCAGTAAGTATGGTAGTTTTATTTTGGGACTTCTATTGATACCCTGGTCAGATCTACTGATATCCTCAGTGTTCTACCAATAACTTAAGGACTTCTACCGAAACAAGTCAAGTCAAAAGCCAAAGTTCAGCATCCCCTGCACTTCTATCGATACTCTGATGATTTCTACCCATACCAAATGAAATACTCAATTTTCCAATCTTTCTTAATTTTTTACTAAATATTTCTTGTACACACTTGTGGATTAAGATTTTATCGTTCTTTCAAGTGTTGTAACTTTGAGTGAGAGTGCTTCCTTGTTGATTATCCACCTTTTATATGTATCATCTTATTCATCATTATTTTTTATTTCATTTGTGAGGTGTTACCTAAGGTTTTGGGTAGAAAACCTTATGGGGAAGTGGTTCTACCTTATCTTTGAAAAGATAGGGTTTTGAAAGGTTAAACATTGTCCTTAAAGGTTCAAATCTAGTGAATTTAAGAAATCCTTAGTTGAGGAAATTAAAGGTAGTGAACGTAGGCAATTGAGACCGAACCACAATAATTTCTTGAGTCGTTCAATTTTTGCGATTTCCCAAAAACCTTTTACAACTCCAATTCACCCCCTTGGTGTATTTCGATCTCAACACAATCCACCAGGAATAAACCACTCACTGTCGCTTTTATATTAGATTCAGCATGTTTCCAATGTTTTTTTCATCTACTTCATTTTCGTAAATCTTGTATGACAAGTTGCCTAATGCAATTAGAAATTTACAGACAGTGCCTTACATGTTTTAATGATAAAGGTGAACACAATAAAATGTAATATAATTACTCGAAACTCATTTATTTACATTAGAATTATTTTTCCAAATATTACAACATACCAAAAGTTTAGAATTAAATGAAGACTATTCGAAAAAATAATATTCCTTTTCAATGTTTGGTGAAAAGAAACTTTATTAAGGATAATGAATGCCCACTTTTGTCTTGGGCCATTATGGAACGAGTATAGGCCTCTCCTAGTTAAAGATTGAAATTGTTCTATGTCAACCTAGTTATATAGAGTCTGTGGGGTTTTAGTACTCTTTCCACTAGCACCTTGGATGCCTAATTTGAGTAGCCAATTCATTCATAACTTTCCCACAACTTGTTCTGTACTTTTATTCTTGTTTTCTTTTTATAATTCTTCCTATTTTACTTCTTTTAGTTAGTAGGGAAAAATAACACGGGAGGTCCTTGTACAACAGAGTCAGGACCAATTTAGTCCATATACTATAAGTGAATGTGCAAAAAAGAACCAATTGCTGGAATTCCATATGTAACACCCCTTACCCATATCCAACACCGGGACAGGGTTCGAGGCATTACTGGACTTAAACGTAAACAAACATACAAAACCAAGCCATAAAATTTCATCCAAATTTAAAACTATTCAAGCACATGCAAATTGTCCCTTATAAGGACCTATGAGGCCCAAAACATACATCAGAAGCGGTTTGGGACTAATCCAAGAACTTTCGGAACCTTTTTGACATTTAGAAAATTTTCTTATTTTGGAGAGTCACACGCCCGTGTGGGCAGGCCGTATGGCTCTAGGACACGCTCATGTCCTCAGCTCGTGTAACTCTCTGACTATGATATCATCAACCAAATAAGATCACACGGCCAAGTCACACGCCTATGTGATTAGACCGTGTGGCGAATTAAATTCCAAAAATTAAGTGCAGACTTCATATGACCTGGGCACATGCCCATGTCCTGAGGTCGTGTCCTCCACACGGCTAAGACACACGGCTGTGTCTCTACCTGTGTATTTACTACCGAGCATTCTGTTTTGTATTAATTAGGGTGCAAGGGACACACGGCTAAACCACACACCCATGGGGCAGACCTTGTGTCACACATAGCCTAGATACATGCCCGTGTGTCTACCCGTGTGGACAACTTTTAGGCTATTTTCCAAGCCATTTGCCACTCTTAAGCACATACATACATCATCTCACTTCATGGCATGCAACATGGTACATTTAATTACACAAGCAAACACATTCATGGTTAATCCATGACTTTATAATGATGACCTACAACATACTTCAATCGTCATACTACCATATGGCATTCCACACCAATTTCATGTTTATTCATCATTATAATTCTTCTTTCAAGTTACTCATTTACAATATAATTATGGTCATACCTATTAGTCCTCATTCTTTCATTAAATACATATGTCATTCATTACGTATTTCATCCACAAGCAACCAAACCACATCAAAACATAAACTCAATTGCATGCATGCATAAATGATTAGGGTTACAACCCAACAATTAATATGAGCCACCTCTCACGGCCATATACAAAATGAATCACAACACCATCATGAGCCAACACATTTGGCTAATCAATATGACATATAACAAAAAGACCAAGTCCCTATACATGCTATACTCGAAATGAGAAGTCTAACTATACCCAATTATCCAATTGATAGTGTTATCGAGTCCCCGACGTTCCACAATCCCCGAGCTAGCTTGGCGACACTATAAGAAAAGGAAAGGAAATGGGGTAAGTTTTAAAGCTTAGTAAGTTTATATGCAAATAAAATACAACTTAAATAAGCATTAATCATATATTAACATATTGAACATAATCTTGTATTTTTATCAACTTCTCAATTTTAATTTTCACATAAATATACATATGCATATTCTTACCACAAGTTCATCATATCTCATGGTATGCCCACTTGCACAAAATAACTTACTTTCGCTTCTTTGTCGTATTCATTAAGATTACACATTACCATAACTTACTTTCGCTTCTTTGTCGTATTCATTAAGATTACACATTACCCATTGGGCTTCTCTTTGGATTACCCGTTAAACACTGAGAATACTATCGGATACATCGGAATCTTGCACCTAAGTGCCCTATATGCAGCCAATGCTACTTCATATCTCATATCACATGTTGCTTGCTTTCGATCTACTCATGGGTCTGCTCATACAGGCTATCAGGTATCCATAACACATACCGGACTACTCGCCATCAATAGTATGTACTAGACCAGTATCCGGACCGCCATAACATGTGTCTCATAATCATGAACTCAGACCACAACTCATGAGTTCAAATCACATGAATCATGAACTCAGACCACAACTCGATGAGTTCAGATATCATAATTCCTAGTGACATGTCACTTGTATCCCAAACTATTCTTAAGGTTCAAACGAGATTCTTCGATACCACGGGGCTTGGGAGCACTTAAGATTGAGCTTGAAAGATGAACAAAACCCTAGCTATGGCTCATTGAAAATTTTAGCTAAGGTGGGAGAAGATGGACAAGATTTTTGCTTGATTTTTCCCTTTTTATTCTTTTATTAACCAAATAACCAAAATGCCCTTAAGGTCTTTCTTTCAAATTTTTCCTATTCATGCCCATTTTTGTCCAAAATTTTTTAACTTGGTCAAATTGCTATTTTAGGCCTTTAATTAATAATCCAATGCAATTTCATACTTCAGCTTCTAGAACACAAGTTTTGCAACATATTCAATTTAATCCCTAAAGTCAAATTGGACATCTTAGGCATAGAATTTCTTTATGAAAATTTCACACAAACATGCCATCATGATATAGATCATCAAATAATCATAAAATAATTATTTCTATTTTGAATTTATGGTCTCGAAACCACTGTTTCGATTAGACCCTAATTCGGGATGTTACATCCATCAATTAAAAAACATAAATAATTCAATCAACTTTATATCAAATAATTGTGACAGCCCTAATTATACCCTAGTCAGAATGTGGTTTCGGGACCACAAAATCGAGTCATAAAAATTTAATTTAAATTTAACTACGTATATTCTATGTGTGGTGGTGTATGTGTGCAAATTTGATGTATTAATTTAGTCTAAGAAATGTAAATTTTCATAGTAGGACTTAGTTGAGAAACTTAGAAAATTATGATAGGTAATTGAAAGGATTAAATAATTACAAAGTGTGAAAGTTTGGATTTGCATGTTAAATTGCCCAAAATTCAAGTAATGGCCGGCCAAGTAATGATGCTTCTTCCACTAAGTTGAATTTGTTATAATTTTCTATTAGCTAATGGTTAAAATAAATTAAATAAAAGAAATAAATTAATAGGAAAAGATGAATAAAATAAGAAAGGAGAGAGTGTGGTCATCTTCTTCCTCTTGCAAGTGTCGTAACTAGGGGAAAGAAGGAGGAAATTTTCTAGGACATTCGGCCTTCCTAAGGGGTTGATTAAGGTAAGGTTCTTGTTAATTCTATTAAATTTTATTGAAAATCTAGTTAGTAGTCAATGTCTTGTTATAACCCATATGTTGATATTCTACTTAAATAGGTGATCAAATGGGCATAGGTTAGATGGAGTAAATGCTAAGGGGATGGTGTTTTTGATGTTGTGAATGGAAATAGTAGAAAGGCGAAAGAAAATTTAGCTAAATATATAGATATATGTGGATTTATATGATGATATAAATTGATGTGACCTATGCTAGTTTAGGAGAATTCGGTCAAAAGGTTCATGAGATGAAGCTATGTGTTTAAATGAAATAAAAATGATATTATAAATAATATTGTATATTCGGCCATCTAATTAAGTACATAGGTGATGTTGAATTTGATCTTGCACATTCGGTTATATAGGTATGCACATTTGTGATATTATCTTTGATTATATATAATCGATCAAATGAGCGAGGTTGGTTATAAATTGAGTTTGATTCATGATTATATATATTTACTTTGTGAACATATTTGAGAAAAGGTTATATTGGAAGGTGATAATGCATTCGGCCTTGAGGCATTAGATGAATAGGTGTGGAAGTTTTAATGTCTTGATCAATTATGGTTATAAAGTGTTGTGAAAATCATTAAATTATATATGTGAGAAATTAGCAAGGGTAGTTGCTGTATAAACAAATATATATATATATATATATGTGTGTGTGTGTGTGTGTTATATATGTATGTGTAATGGAAATATTGATTTGATTATTGATAGTAATATGATATTATGTGGTTATTAGCCGAATAGCTCAAAAGCATAAAGTAGAAAGGAATCAAATTTTACCATGTGTTTCTCATGATATAAAAATCATTTTTTTTATTTGGATACAAATAACTAGCAAGGTGGTTAAACTAGTTAACTTATTTTGATTAAGCTCAAGAACTTAAAGGAGGGGAATCAAGCAAGGGCAAAGCGAAAAACATCGAGTAGCTGATTGGAACTGTTTTTATCCAACAAGAGGTAAGTCTATAAGCAATTGAAGTTGGCTATTTTATACATAATTGGTATATACATGTCATAAAGGAATTACTCACGCTCATGTATTCTTGATTGAAAGATTTGTGGCTAGTTATATTTAGTTAATTGAATCAATCATTTATTTATAACGAAATGACTTTGGTTACTAGATATGCGGATTTAAGTGGCACTATGTGTGCATATTTGTATGGCACTATGTGAGCGTATTTGTACGGCACTATGTGTGCGTATATGTAAGGCACTATGTGTGCGGAATTATTTGGCACTATGTGTGCGGAGTTGAATCGTAGATTCGTGTGTGGATTTCTAAAGCGCTTTGTGTGCGGGTTAGCATGGTACTATGAGTGCAAAATTTCTTAATTGAGCCTTACATGTGAGAAATCGGTTATGTAATATTTTGATTTACTAGTGGTAGTTGACTAGTATTGAATTAATGGTTTAGGTAATATATGAACCTTTTTATTTCTATTTCGACACTATCTGATTCAATTATTGCATTTTATTGCTTACGACTACTGAGTTGAAAATTCATTTGGTGTTTTTACTTGTCTCTTATTTAGATTTTCCTTCGACCCATTTTATGCGTTTTGAAACCATCGTCAAGTCATCACACCTACCGCAATGTTTTGGTACCCTTTTTAGTAAATATTAATTTAACATTATGGCATGTATAGGAAAATATGTATTTTTGTTCGAACCTTAATATGTAAAACTTCAGCCATGCGAATATGGCTTAACTACTAAGTTTGAATTTGGTTATGTGTAGTCATGGTTTAATTCGTTTTGGATATAATGCTATATGTTATTAATGAATGGTATATATGATTAGTGTTATACGTTTTGGACAATGTTTAAGTTCTTTCAAATTATCATATCATGTGTTTGAATGGAAGTTATATGTAGTATATACATATATATATATAAGTGATTAACTGTAAATTGGTATTCTATATATGATTATAGTATATAATTTGAGCTAGTATTTTGGATTGTTTGGATCAAATCGTATGATAGGGTTATTATAAGTTTAATACATATTTATTTGTTTTGATTAAATTTGATGATGATTAATGGTGTGTTTTACTATGTATGAATAAGGAAAGTATATGGTGTTACAGTAAATGTATCAATCATGAAATGGTATATTTTATCACATGCATAAGTTTTTGTTAGTTGCTAATACCTGTTTGATTATGTCTAAGTTTTAAAAGATAAGTTTTGTCATGAGATTGAGTTACGAAGTATGAAATGTAATGAATATTATTTTGAGTTGTGTTATGTTAGGAAATGCCTCGTAACCCCATTCCGGCGTCGGATACGGGTTAGGGGTGTTACAATAATAAAGTTTATAAACATTCAAACATATTTAATTAATAGTTTTTAGTAATTTTGCAATGTCAATAACCCCAAATTTCTAAGGAAAATATACTTTGCAAATTTTAAATAAAGAATTTTGTACAACTTAGCCAACTGAGCCAAGTGTCAAATCCACTAGGTAAGTGGCTTGTCACACCTCAAAATTGGGCCTAGAAGTTCTGTGGCTAAATTAGGAATTTTGGCTCGGAATGGGTTCGAAAATTCTACATTGTGGTAACCCGAAATTATTTTCGACTATAGCTTTTTGAAAATTAAATCAATTTTTGAACATAATGTTGAAAAGACCTATAATCTTGAATAAGGATTTTTTTGTAAAAGGTTTCAAATTAAGAGTAGTTATAAATCAATAATATCAAAGTTTTAAAAATACCCTATTTTTCCTCTTCATCTTTATAAACCCCACGTCAGTCTCTTTTCCATATTTTTGTTTTGCCGTCCATTGCATTCCAAAGCTCCTTTCATTCAATTTTTATTCTCAAACTTCATTCCTTTGATTTCTATCAATTCCCAAGCCGTAAATCTCCATAGTATTTCAATAAAAACATCCAAGATCACCATAATTTCTCCATTGTTGAATTTTTAGGTTTTTCGTGTTTTCGATTAAATCTTTGGCTTTTCATCAACTAAGGTAATGATTCAGTTCCTTATAAGATTTTTATGTTAATCCTTTTAAATTGTGTTTTTATTCGTTAAATTGCAGGTTTTAACTAAAGGCAAATATTGGGTCGTTAATGGTGGATTTCGACATTTTGGGTAAAAATGTAGTTTCAAAGTATTTTTCAATTAGTTTTGACATGATTATAATCTTTCTAAATTTACTTTAAAGTTTTGTTAAATATTTCTTAAGTTTTAATTAATTTTCGTGAAAATTATCATAAACATGTCGATAATTTTGATACCATGAATTGAGTAGTTTTGAGTAGTAAAAAGATTTAGAATCAGTTGTAGGTGAATAATTAGATGAACGGAATCAATTTTAGGCAAAAAATTAAGTATAGACCTAGATAATTGAAATTCAAGTTTGCTATGTCGAAAGTTTTGATTACATGAGAATTTAGTTTAGGCTTGTGTTTTGATTGTTTGAAGTGAGTCTTTGGCTGATTGTTGATTGTGTTGTTGTGTGATTAACCTTTTTGAAGCTTTGGAATGGTTAGGACCTTCAACGAGTAAAGATAAAGACAAGGAAAAGCTAGTTTAAGCTTTTGGCAATTAGGCGAAAGCGTGATCAGTGAGTGTTTGGAATTGCTACTTGTAGACACTATTCATTGTGTTAATTGGGAGCATAGGAATAGTCTAAACCCCTATCCTACATTCTGAGTGTAAGCGTTCTATTTCCCTTACTTTATTTTGGCAATTATGTGATTATGTGAATAATTGTAAATTGATTATTACGATACAATATTGTGATATGAGTCATGTGTGATGACTATTGTGAATTGTGTTAAAATGCAACTAGATATACTTAAGGACAAGCAATTAACTAGGTCCAAAGGCATAAATATAACTCTTTTCAAGAGTTATCACCCACATGATGCCATAGTCCCTGACTAGGTCTTACACTATGTGGTCTTCGTATTCCCATATGATGTCATGCCAAACAGCTAGGCCTTACACTATATGGTCTTCATTTTTCTTATAATGCCATAGCAAATGGCTAGGCCTTACACAATATGGTCTACTTACCATGGCAAGAGTTCATGTTTACTGTCCCGACAGACTCACATGCAAGTAGACTCTTTATGTAGACTCATTCTTTCAGACATGCAAAAACAGTCGTGTTTCAAGCACACTCATGAATGCACATACTTATCTTTTAGAATAGAAGCTTAAGCATACTTCTTTCATAGGCTGGCCATTTGGAACGGAGGAGAATAACACGCAAACATACCAAAAGAGTCAGTTTAGAGACTCACTTGTTAGCCTCAAGGGCAGTTTAAACCTCAGATTCTTTACCTAGCCAGACACTGCAGCCTCCTTTTTCCCTCGATAGACAGAAACATTTCATTAAAACTCATTCAAGTAATCCTTATCATTACTTTTAACCTTAGATTCTTTGCCTAACCAGACACTACAGCCTCCTTTTTCGGGTAATCCTTGTCATCACTTTTAACCCAGACATAGCTTCATTTCTTCATGCATACTCACAAATTTGTGTTTTCAACAAGCAAAATTGGGAAACTTACCTTAACAGGAGGCTAACTTCTCAACAAAACCAAAGCTTTCAAACTTGGCTTTCAGACATCCTTAAACCTCAAATTTAAAGAGGAAAGCAACCCTTTCCTAACTTAACCTAAGTATTCTTTAACTTAACCCAAGTCTTCTTTGGAACTGGGCAACCATCACATCAGAATTGAGTTATTTTAACCACTGTTTACCACTTTACAGAATTTACTAAGCTATCTCTTAGCCTTCAACTTTCCTAGTTCTCATTTATTTAATTCCAAACCAGTCTATCTCCGATATTGGCTGGCACAGGACCACTTATGTTTATTCTATATCATGGGCGTATAGCGATTCTTTTCTTTCTCTCATGGCTACTATTCAAATTTCACTCATCGTCATAACCAGACTAAAAACTCATTTCCACTCATTTATACTAGAGTTTGCTCAATCTTATACGCCCAAAAGAGTGCACCCTGTAATAGCCTAAATTTCAACGATGTCGAAAATAGTGGTTCGAGACCATAAAATCCGAAAAATGAACTCGTAGATTATATTATTTAATATTTACGAGCCAAATGTAGTTTTTAAAAGATTTTTGGAATAGTAAATTGTGTTTTATAAAGATTTATTTGGTCAAGAAATTGAGAAAAAGAGGTATCGAGATCTCGATGTTTTAAACCGAGCCATAAATATTTTTATAAATATTTACGGAATGTCAATAAGGTAGTATTAAAATTTCGTTAGAAAATTTTGACGTTTGGGTGGTCAATTAAATAAAAAGGATTAAATTGGAAAATGTGTAAAAGTTGCTAAAAGGATTAAATAGCTCAATTGTCAAATGAGGAAGGACCTAAAGTGAAAATAAGCCCAAAGGAGATATTTTGGACGGCAATAGCTGAGAAAAATCAGGAAATGGGTGAAATAAGGGCAAAATTGGAAAATTGCCAAAATTAGCTAAATAAAAATGGGACTAAATTGGAATATCTAGAATTCTCTTCATTTCTCTTCATATTCATCAGATGAAAAACAGCCATGGAAGGGGGTTCAAGCTGGTTTTCATGCTCTAGCTTCATGTAAGTTTAATTCTTGCTTTCTCCTTGAAATTTCTATGTTTTTGGAATTTTACAATTGGGTCCAACTTACTATTTCATTAGTTTTTGATTCCATGGCTAATTTTTAAAGTTTTTATGGATGAGTGCTGAAATAATATGATGAATAATCATAGAATTGAAGCTTTAATTTTGGTATATGATGATTTTATCAAGTAAAATTGATGGAAATTCATTTTAGGACCTAATTAAGAAAGAGTTTGGAATTAATTTCTAATGCTAAAGTTCTGATTTTTAGGGGTTATGAAGAAGTTTAAAATGATAGACTAAAGTATTAATTGAGAAAATTAGCTCAATTGAGGGGTTAATTGAGCAAGGACTGAATTGTATAAACTGTGAAATTTGGGGCAAAATGGAAATCAACATTTTTCACTAAAACTGTTTTGGACAATGGCAGTCGTGTAACTTTGAAAAATCACCAAAAATTTTATAAATCGAATTAGAGGACGAATAAAATATGAAATTAAAACTTATTGAGTCTAGCTTCTTATAAAAGAAACGATGTAAGCAATGGAATTGCGACTCATGAGATATAATAAATCTTATGAGACAAGGTTAGAATGATTTCGGGTTCCCCTGTTTTGACTTTGGAAAATCATAAAAAATTGGAGAAAAATAATTAGGGGTTTAAATTTATATATTTAGAATCCTTAATGAGCCTAGTTTCCAGAGAAATAAACTACAATATCATTTGGATCTTGTACGAGGATATAATTAATTTTTAGTGAAGAAGAGTTGGAACTGTTAGACAGCAGAATAGGGGTAACTTTAAAGAATAAACTGTACTTATTGGATAAACTAAAAATTATGAAAATTTTATGGTAAGAAGATATATGAGTCTAGTTTCATGGAAAATTATCGGATCTTAATTTGGAGTTATATAGCTCCAGATATAAATAATTTAGTGACTATGACACAGATGAACAGCTTGAATATTCATAAAAGTAAATAATAAAGATTATAGATAATGTTACTTACAAGTGTGTTATATACATTAAGAATGTGGAATGGAGAGGAGGAGGAGGAAAATATATATGAATATCCAGCTAGCATGGCTAATTTGCATGTTTTAGGTTTAAGGACTAAATTGAATAAAAGTAAAATTTCAGGGGGTAATTTTGTAAAAATGTCAAAAATGACCAAATTGAAGGGAATGAATTTTTTTTATTATCTAAATTAATAAATTGAATGAAATTTTCAATTTAAGATCGGGTGAAAATTGGGAAAACGGTAAATTACCAAAATGCCCTTAATCTTGATATTTCGCAATTTCGCCAAGTAAGTTCGTAACTTGAATTATATTCTTAAATGCTTGAAATGCATGTTTTTTTATATGAATATGATTTGAATGTTCATTATATGGAAATTTATGAAACATTGATATATTTGAAAAAAAAGGGAAAAAAATCTCGGTTGAATGGAAGGAAAATTCGATGGATCTCTGAAAAGAAATTGACGGTAAAAAGGATCTAGCCAGACGGGTGATCCTATCCTGATATAGCCCTCCCGAGAATATGTGGAAAATGGATTTAGCCAGACGGGTAATCCGAATTAGGTTCAATTTAGCTTTGGACCGGTAATTCGGATCCAAGCTCATTAGAGTAATTGTCGTTGCGGATTTAGCTGACCGGTAATCCCACTGTAAGGATGAGGTTCGAGGGAGTGTGCTCTCTGATATGGAATATGGAAGACCATGGTTGAAAGATACCATGGCAACGTGATATGAAATGTGTAAGACCATGGTTGAAAGATACCATGGCAACGTGATATGAAATGTGTAAGACCATGGTTGAAAGATACCATGGCAACCTGATATGAAATGTGTAAGACCATGGTTGAAAGATACCATGGCAACGTGATATGAAATGAATAAGACCATGGTTGAAAGATACCATGGCAACCTGACATGAAATGAGTAAGACCATGGTTGAAAGATACCATGGCAACATGACGGGAAAATGAATAAGACCATGGTTGAAAGATACCATGGAAACATGACAGAAAACGAGTAAAACCATAGTTGAAAGATATTATGACATCATGTCGAAGATAAATAAGATCGAGGAAGAGAAACGCCAAGATATCTATTGAACAATCGATTTCAGGTAATATGTATCAGATGGAATGGTTATATGAAATGGTTGTGTGAAATGTTTACGTGAATTGGTCATATGGAAATATATGTACAAAATAGTTGTATGAAATAATTAAGAAGATAGATAAATGAAATAAGTATAGGTACATGGAATTTAATTTATGTTAAGTTTAATACTGAACTATTACCAAATAAATATATACAAGATATAAGGAAATGATGGTGCATGAAATATTGATATAACGAAATGAATGATATCTCGCTATGAAGAAATAGTAAGAGAATAATATATTTTGTGACATGTATATATAATTATCTTTGATACGTTGATACAAGGAAATTATGTAAGTTGAGACTATTATTAAACTCAAGTGTGATATGTTGAGAAAATAGGTATATCAATGTTGAATTTATATGAAATATGTGCAAGTATACTAACAATGTTGTTGTTTGACGCTTAGACAAGTGCCAAGCTATTGATTGAATGGTAACATGTTTAATTATAAGGAGCATTGAAATGGTAAGTACTTAGATGAAAATATAATTTAAGATTTTGCGAAATTTTTTTTTTATGATCTCGATTTTATTCCAGTTGGTTTCTAATGTATGTTTTGGGTTTCGAGGGCCCAATAGAGAGACGTTATGATTATTTCAAAATATGAATAATAAATGACTCAAAATTATCTGAAAATGTTCAGTAAACTCCGGTAATGCCTCGTACCCTATTCCGGCAATGAATAGGGTAGGGGGTGTTACACACCCAGGTGACTACCATGTCGCCAGTCATATTTCACCTCATCCTTATTATAATCCTTAACTTTTCCTATTACAGAAGGCCTTAAAGACAAAACACTCTTGGTTCTCCTATTCTACACGCCAAGACGAACTATTGGGTGCACACTACTTTGCCAATCATGCTTACTTATAGCCATGCACATTATTACATATATTTACTTATATGTTACTCTTTCTTAATCCATTACACTTACATTTCTTAAATGTTGGCTTTTGTTCATTTGGAGAGTCTTATACACTATTTGTACTAGTGTTCCTTTCCTTTAGTTCGGAGTCTACAAAACCAGGCGCTCTAAGAAAATAACTTATACTTAATCAAATCCCACATTAGGCACCAAAATAATTCCTTAAGCCTTATACACGTACTAAGAACTAGCTCATTATGCCTTAATTTTACGAACATTGTTCTATCACTAAGACTCATCGGGCGAGATGTTACAACTTATTTTCTGTGTTTAGATTAGGATTTTAATTTATATTGGCTTAATTTTTAACTTAATAGCTCAGAATTTTTAGATTTATGAGAAAATTTGAAAATTTTGTAAATATTTTTGGGTTTGTTCAATGAAATCGTGACACCCAATGAGGATACCACGATTTCACAGATAGTTTCATTTGGGGGGCTAAAAAATTTTCTGGGAATCGTGATCGAGTGACTCTTCCGAGGGTAATGAAGCCATGGGGGATGAGCAAGAAGGAGAAGAACGAGATGAGGATGATGAGCCTACGGAAGACGATGACTTCGAGCCTTATCATGATGAATTTGAGGATTTGTTTGCATATGAGAACCATCCAAAGGGTTAACCTAACGTCAAATGTAGTAGTTATTTTAGGTCATTTTCGCACATGACAAGCTTATTTTCTAGCACTTTTATAAATAATTATTACATTCTCAGTATTAGTAGGTTAGGAATAAAATATGAATAAAATAATCATTTTTATTCATTTTCTGCTATTTCGATGACCTGTAAGGCCGACTCGAGCCTCATGAGTGACTAAATGGCTATTTAAGTATGTAGGATACTAATTTAGGTCCAAGAATACAAGGAAAAATGATCAGGCCTTGAGTCAAGCAGCCTGATAAGCCAACAAAGCTTCCAAGGCCTCGCCATGGAAGAAAGTCCTAAGAATTGGACCAAAGGGAAAACTAAGTCTACAGCTCATCGGTCCTTATGAGGTGGTTGAAAGGATTTGTCCAGTAGCCTATCAAATTAAGTTGCCATAAGAACTAGTGCGAATCCATAATTTTTTTTCATGTGTCCATGCTAAGGAAGTATTACACGGACCTTCCATATTGTTTTAACATATAAAATTAAGGTGCAACCTGATCTGACATATGAAGAAGAACCAATAGAAATCATAGCACGCGAGGACAAAGTCTTGCGAAACAAGAAGATACCTCTAGTGAATGTGTTATAAAGAAACCACAAAACCAGTGAAACTACTTGAGAAATAAAGGAAGCCACGAGACATCAATATCCACACCTATTCTAACATAGTTAATTTTAAGGATGAAATTTCTAAAGAGAGGAGATGTGTAATATCCCAACATAAGGCCTAGAAGTGTGGAGCCTAGTGAGATAGGTTCTCTAAAATAATTGGCGAACTGGTGATCACCCAAGAGAGAGTGGTAAATAGGTATTCGTCAGTAAGGTTGGCGAATAGGAGTTCACTAGAAGAAATGAAAAACATGTATTCACCAATAGAATTGACAACTTGGTGTATGCCAGTAAGTTGGTGAACAAGTGTCGCTAGGAGGCTTGGCAAGTTGGTGTTTGCTAAAAAGATCTGGCGAGCAGAGGTTGCCAATAGGGTTGGTGAACTGGGATTGCCAATTCTAGCCATGTGTGAAAAGAACAATTATACTACAATTAGGAAGACAGTTTACTTTTCTCTTTGTAATACCATCTATGCACATAACTTCTTTCCTACTATTAGAGTATTAGAGTATCCTAAGAACATTAGGACACTTAGTGCCTATAAATTAAACCCTTGCCATTGAAAAATTTCATATCCTATTATTGAGAAAAGTTCTCTTAAAATCGTCATCGATTATTAAATTTCAAGTTTTAATAACCTAGCACCTAGCCTTTAGAAAAAGGTAAGGTCCTATTTTCCATTAATGTTAGAAGAGTTCATAACAAGGGAAACTAGGCTCGCTAAAAAGTCCAACATGTGCAGACTAGGATCGCTTATAATTATATATGTGTTTGAATGTTGTAACACCCTATACTTGGCCCGATCGTAGAGCCCAAGTAATAGGATGCCACATCACACGTCACAACATCACACATTACACATTGTCTCATTTGCATACAAACATCATCATATATAATCATTTGTAGGTGTTTCAAGTCTAAAATACCCTAGACAACATTATAATTTACCAAACATACAATAAACGACCTTGTATCAAGTTAAACACATGCCTAAAGACCACTTAACAAAATTTTCCACGAAGTTACATAAGGATCGATACATACTCATTGGTATTGATATTTCTCATAATGGGTATCGATACCATTTAGAAAATCAGTGCCTTTTTAGCATTCTGTTTCTCTGCAAAATTCAAAACCGAACATTCTATCAATACATAGTGAAAGTATCTATATTTTTCACCCCGAGTATCGATACTCGAGATTTGGTATCGATACCAAAATGAGCTATTATTTTCGTCCATGTTCGTTTTAACATGGAGGTATTGATACATATGCACCGAATATTGATACCTCTGTACAAGTCAGTAAAAACTACAGCAAAATAGGGCATTTAACACAACCAAACATTTACCGCTTCAACATGCTTCTATAACTTCAATATTCAACATCAACAATATCCATAATTGCATTTCAAAGAATCATCAATATTTTCAAGCCAATACATCCCAATATCATAATATTAATTCCTAAGAGCCTAAGATCATATCAACTATTTAAGACATAATAGTAATCAACCAAAAACATCTACCACATTGCCTTATTCCCACAGTTCAAACAATAATATGAGTTCACCTACTCAAAATCTAAAGCCTAACTTGGATCACTTCCTTGAAATTTCATACCGCTCACACACAACGCTAATTATCTACAATGGTTTAGAATGGAGTGTGTGAGCTTAAACGAGCTTAGTAAATAATCAAAAACCACCAATAAACATGATATCATACATTAAATGAAAGCAACTAGAACATATTCACACATATTCAACCATGGTGACATACTAAAATATCAATGCATCAACTATCAACTCATTTAACTTTATAATCATCTAATTAGTCATACACATATCTCCAACACACCAATGACTCAAAGAGTCGAACATATCCCAAAAGTGTAGCATTTAGCTAAGACTCTCCAACACACCAATATATCCCGATGAAAAGAGCTTAGCTCACATTCTCTTATCTCTCCAAATTGTCCCGGGCCTTAATTCCCCAAAAACACAATACAAGGGTGAGTGCTCACAAATCCAATAGCATGCCAACTATATCCAAAGGTCTCAAAAGGTCACAAAGACAAAATACCCACAATAAAACACATATATGTACTTACCATTTTATGCATACTTTCACTTCACATTTAGATCATTAACACAACATCACTTCCATTCAACAAGTTTAACATGCCTAGAATTAACATATTCCATAATAGTCATCTCAAACATATTTCTCATATCACATTTACCCATCATAATACACAATCTATATCGCATAATCACATATCACACAAAAGTAAATAGAGGAATAAGAAAGCTTACACTCAGAACTTTGGATAAGGTTTTAAGCTACTCCTAAGCTCCCATGTAACACTATGAATCATGTTTACAAGCAGCAACTCCAAACATTCACCATTCGCACTTTCGCCTAGTCGCCGAAAGCCTAAACTAGCTTGTCCTTTCCTTTTCTCTTACTCATCGAAGGCTCCAACAATTTTGAATCTTCACTAAAATTAACCACAAAACAAACATAATTAATTTACAGCTATAAACACACCCAAACAATCAAAACCCGCAGGTCTAAGGTTTCTTCCTCTTAGAATTGAAATTTTTTAATTGCAAATTTGAAACCCAAATATCATAATCTTAACTCATTCTCTTTACCTAAAATCAATTCCAATCATCTAATTATTTATCTAAGAATGATTCTCAACCATCAAACCACTCTAAACTACTCAGAATCATGGTTCCAAAATTTCGATGTATAATGGCCATTTTTCATGAAAACTCAACAAAACCTTAAAAACATTTAATGAAACCTTAAAGAGAGTTTAAACACCTTCCAATATCATCAAAAAAATTAAAAAATACATTGAAATTGTAGTTTCATCAGCAATCCCAAATTTCACCATTAACGACTCCAATTTCGGTTAACATGGAAAATTCTCGATTCAATTGATTAAAACTTGATTTAAAAGACTAGACTACATCAAAAACTATTAGGAAAATGAAACATTACCTTGATTGAGGGGAAAACGAGCGTTTGGTTAAAAATTTGAAAAACCCACAAGTTGAATGACAAGGAAACTAAGGGTTTTATTTGTGCTCTTCTTGGTTTTCAAATGGGGTTTTAATGTTAGGAAGATGATATAAAATAAGGGATTAGAGTTTTGAGAACCAAAATTATAACAGCCCGTTTTTAATCAAATCAAAACAGTGGCTTCAAGACCACAAATCTAAAGTCAAACTAATTATTTTATTATAATTTTAATGTTTCCAGTAAGATATTATGATTGTGTGAAAATTTCGTTAAAATATTTTATTGTTTGAATGCTTAATTCGATAAAAAGGACTAAATCGCGTAAAGTGCAAAATTGATGTTCTATTAGTTAAAAGGGCCTAAAAGTTATGGAATATTAAAGTAAAGTCCTTTAGCAGTAATTAGACCATTATAATGGTGAGTGGACATTTATGGACACATTATTAGGTGTTTTTAAATGTTCAATTAAAGGTTAATTTTGTAATTTGGTAATTAAAATTAAAATAAAATAAAAAACAAAACCATTACCTATTATCATCTTCTTCCACCGAATTGAGGGCAACAAGGGAGCCATTTTTTCTCCTTTACCTTCGGGTAAGGCATTTATGCTCAATTAGGTATGGTTTTTGTCCCGTTTTTAATGATTTCTATGTTTTTAAGATCGTTGCAACTAGGTCTAGCTAACCCATGGACTATTTTGCAAACCTTTTAAAGATTAAGGATGTTTCTATTGATGAATAAGCATGTATTTGAGTGATTGGTGATAGATTATGAATGTTAGATGATAGTTATACAAGTTTTGTTAAGTGATTTTTAGTGAAAATGCAAATTAGGGATTAAATTGTGAAATGTGAAAAATTTGTAGTTAAAATGTGAAATAAATGAAAAATATGGCTGCTAGTACCTAATTGAAATTCAGCTAACATGGGTTTGGGTGAAATTGCATGAATTTGTAATTTTATGAAATAAGGACTAAATTGTAAAAGCTGTGTAATACTTGAGGCAAAAGATAAATGTGCTTAAATGTGAATTTCGGACTAAATTGAATAGAAAGGTAATTAAATAAGTTTATTTTGATTACATCTAGATCAAGAAAAGCGAAATTTGGATTTAGATCGGGGAAAAACAAGGTGTTGGACTAGTCGGTCCGTTCTGTCGTTTTAGCGATTGAGGTAAGTTTGTATAGTTAAACTTTAATGTTTATTTATTAAATTTATGAATGGTATTATGTATTTCTTCGTATCTATTTTTTGAAAATAAAATTATTTTTTAATTATGAAATCGAATTAAATGTTCAAAACAAGTACAATGCAGGATTGAGTACAACCATTTTATGACAAAGGATGAATTGAACGTAAAACCATGGTTGGACCATGGCAGTATTTATATGTAAGACCATAGTTGGGCTATGGCATTTTAATGAAAAGACCATAACTAGGTTATGGCACCTTAAACGTAAGACCATGGTTGGACCATGGCAGTATCTATATGTAAAACCATAGCTGGGCTATGGCATTCTGAAGATAAGACCATAATTGGGTTATGGCATTACGAATGTAAGACCATGGCAGGGCCATGGCAATACATGTGTAAGACCATAGTTGGACTATGGCACAAGAAAAATGATATACTCGTATCCGTAAGTCATTCTTCGATTCGGAAAGACTAGGTAAGTGACATATGAAATTAATACTGAAGATGTGAAATGGTGAGAAATAGATATGCATCGATACAGGTATGTACGAAAAACTGTATAAACATCGAATAAGTGAAAGTTGTGCATACATGGTTAGTTATGTGATTGAAAACATAATAACATTGTGTTTAAATGTTTTGTAGCATGTGATATATACAATTTGAATGGTTAATAAGTGATAACTATTGTTTATTATTTTTATACGAGCTTACTAAGCTATAAAGCTTACTTTGTTTATTTTTTTCGTGTTTTATAGTGATTTCAAAGCTAGCTCAGATCCGGGGATCGTCAGAGACCTCATTACACTATCAAGCTATCATTTTGGTACTTTTGAATCTACGTTTTGGAATATATGGCATGTATAGGAACTTTGGTCATTTTGGTAAATAAGTTGTTGATGAATTTAACCATTTGGTTTGGCTTGTAAATGTCTATGGTTTGATTTGTACATATAGCCATGAAAGTTGTCTTAATTTGGTTGGTTTGGTTGTTTTTATATATGTATCTGTGCATATAATTTATGTGATGTGATTGAGGTTAGGTTTGTGATGCTTATTGATAATAGGTATGGTGGTTGATATTAGAGAAGATATATGTTTGTAAATCTTGAGCCAAATGATGCATGTTTAAAATTGTTTAATTAGTTGAAATGTATATGTGAATTTGGTATAAATGGATTGGCCTATTTTCTGACTTGAGTGTTTTGTGGATAATGATATTGAGTTAGCATGAATTAGGTTTGATTGAGTTTGAATGAATACCTATATATATGCTATGTTTTTTTTCCATTTGAGTTTGGTGTAGGTACATGTAATTTGGGTGGAAAAATGGCTTGGTAAATAGCCTATTTTTGTCCACACGGGCAGAGACATGGGCATGTGTCTCAGCTGTGTGTGACACACGGTTATGTTGCACGGTTGTGTGTCCCCTTGTGTTGAATTAAAAACCAAGTCACTATGCTCCTCACACACGAGCATGTGACTTGGCCGTGTGGCATAAGTTAGTATACCTTACAGGTTTGGCACGGCCTGGCACACGGGCATGTGTGGTCATTTTTAGGGCACACGGGCGTGTGTGTTAGCCGCGTGACCCAAGTCAGAGAGTTACATTGGGTCAGACACGAGCTGGGACACAGCCATGTGCTCTCATTTCGAATGTCCACACAACCTGCAACACGGGAGTGTCTTTGGCCGTATGAGAGACACGACTAGGCCACAAGGGCGTGTGTCCCTTGTTTTTGAGAAAATTTCTTAAGTGTTCTAAAAGTTTCTAAAGTAACTGGTTTAGTCTCTAACCACCCCGAATGCATGTTTTGAGCCTCGTAGGCTTGTATTAGGGACGATATGAATGTAGTTGATTGATATTTGCATGAAATTAAAAATGTATGAGAAAATGTATGTGTAATT
Organism: Gossypium arboreum; assembly: GCF_025698485.1. Classification (NCBI taxonomy): domain Eukaryota; kingdom Viridiplantae; phylum Streptophyta; class Magnoliopsida; order Malvales; family Malvaceae; genus Gossypium; species Gossypium arboreum. Next base: position 1,025,502 of record NC_069078.1, on the reverse strand, counting down.
GTATTATATGTGCGGTAATACTCTGTAACCCTATTTCGGCGTTGAATACGGGTGAGTGATGTTACATTTATTGGTATCAGAGCTACAGTTTAGTCGATTCTAGGACTAACGTAGCGTATGTGAAAGTCTAGCTATATATGCCATATATAATCTGTAATAGTGTGATATCTCCTGACAGTTTTAAATCATGTTTTCATATAGTAAATGGATCTCAATCAAGCTGTAGCTGATGATAATAAAAGTAATGCGTCAGCCTCCATTTACGAAGTAGCAAAATTTGAGTCGAGACCTGTATTAGGTAGTCAGAGAGGAGAGGCCGAGGAAGCCTTCTCCCAAATGATGAACGAGAGGTTCGAGTTTGTCCGAACTAAATCGGCTGTTCAACAACCTCCATCCCCACCTATTTCCCAACTGGTCCCCGTAACTCCTCAAGGTTTGGAATCTTTATGTTTAAATGAGTCATCTATGAATAAAATTCAAAAATATGAGGCTAGCGATTCAAGAAAGAGGTTAAGGAATAAATCAAATCATTCTTCGTCAAAGAAATTGAAGGATTTTCATAATCATTCTACCGCTTTAGTGGGATATTCTAGCAGGGATCATGGCAAACAACACATAAATTCAAAAGCTCAAACCATTTCAGTAGCAAGTGTTGGTAATGTCAAGGCAAATAAATTTGTGTGTAAACAGTGTGGTAGACGACATATTGGAGAATGTTGGATGAGTACTAGAGCTTATTTTAGATGTGGTTCATAGGAACATTTCATTTGAGATTATATTGAATTACCTGAGAAGGATAAACTGCAGATTTTTCGATAGAGTAATACAACCGTGAGAAGGAGACCATTTTTCAAATTACTGAAAATATGAGTAGTAGTCGTGATGTTACTGGAAATTCAGCAGCAAGATCCGAAGTACGACCGCCAGCAAGGACCTAATTGAAATTCGGTAGCATGGTTTTGAGTGAAATTGCATGAATTTGTAATTTTATGAAATAAGGACTAAATTGTAAAAGTTATGAAATACTTGGGGCAAAAGTGTAAATGTGCTTAAATATGAATTTTGGACTAAATTGAATAGAGAGGTAATTAAATAAGTTAATTTTGATTATATTTAGATCAAGAAAAGCAAAATTTAGATTTAGATTGGGGGAAAAACAATGTGTTGGACTAGTCAGTCCGTTCAGTCGTTTTAGCGGTTGAGGTAAGTTTGTATAGTTAAACTTTAATGTTTATTTAGTAAATTTATGAATGGTATTATGTATTTATTCGTATCTATTGTTGAAAATAAAATTATTGTTGAAATATGAAATCAAATTAAATGTTTAAAACAAGTGCAATGCAGGATTGAGTACAACCATTTTATGACAAAGGATGAATTGAGCGTAAGACCATGGTTGGACCATGGCAGTATTTATATGTAAGACCATAGCTGGGCTATGGCATTTTAATGAAAAGACCATAACTGGGTTATGGCACCTTAAACGTAAGACCATGGTTGGACCATGGCAGTATCTATATGTAAGACCATAGTTGGGCTATGGCATTCTGATGACAAGACCATAATTGGGTTATGGCACTACGAATGTAAGACCATGACAGGGCCATGGCAATACACGTGTAAGGCCATAGTTGGACTATGGCACAAGAAAAACGATGTACTCATATTCGTAAACCATTCTGCGATTCGGAAAGACTAGGTAAGTGACATATGAAATTAATATTGAAGATGTGAAATGGTGAGAAATAGATACACATCGATACAGGTATGTACGGAAAACTGTATAAGCATCGGATAAGTGAAAGTTGTGCATACATGGTTAGTTATGTGATTGAAAACATAATAACATTGTGTTTAAATGTTTTGTAGCATGTTATATATACAATTTGAATGGTTAATAAGTGATAACTGTTGCCTATTATTTTTATACGAGCTTACTAAGCCATAGTCAAATATATTTTTGGGTTACCATACTTCTAAATTTTCGAACTTATTTTGAGCCTAAAGCTCTAAATTACCCTTGAAACTTCTAGACCCAATTTCGGGATGTGAAAAATGTATTTTTTGTAACTTGTGTATGTTTGTTGCGAACCCAATAGAATCACCCTCGAGCAAAGTCAAAGGAAATGCGAAGCTTGTCTATGTTTTCAAGCAAACTGGTGAGTGTATAGGGATCGCCACTTGTATTTGCGAACCGCAATGTTAACTAGGAGCTTAGGGTTTTGAATTAAGTTTCGAGAGTAAGTCTTTTCTATTACTTTACTATATTAATGTATTTAAGAATGTGTTTTTACTCACAGTGGTATGCGAGGTCTATTGGTGAGCTGTATATGTTTTGCGAGCTCCTTATGATTTGCGAGCTCTAGATTAAGTAAATGTTTTAATAAAATAACCTTCTGGATATATTGGATATAATGGCTTGCCATAGGATTGTGAGTACTCACCTATATGTTTTATGATTTGGGCGTTGATGCCCTAGGATAGGTTGGAAAGATAAGACATGTTGGTGTGTTGGAGAGTGTTTAGCCTTGTGCTACACTTAATAGGACATGTTAAGAACTCGTTGAGTCGTTCTGAGGCATTTTAAGGAGATTCAATTATCCAATAGGAATGAACATGTGATTAAGAATGTGTTTTTCTGAAATAATATGTTTTTACTATTTTCAAGCTCTCTGAAAAGTACCCGCGAACCAAAGTTCGCCAGCTTAGTAACCTTGCATATATTTTTGTTCAACTTATGTTTTGTACTTACTATATGGTTATTATCTCCTATAAATTCACTAAGTTCACAAGGACTCACACGCTCTTTTCTAAACATCGTAGATAAGTAGAACGTAAGGTGAGCAACAGCAAGGCAAGTGATCTAGGCAAAGCATACATGCTGGAAAGGTAGTGCAATCGAACCCTAGAAAATTAAGGCAATATGGGATAACCTATTTTGGGTTTAAAGATATAGATCCGATGACCTCGCCAAATGATTTAGAACTAAGTAAATTCATTTATATTTCCTTGTGTTTTTTTTAAGTTTAATTTGTGAATCGTAACATTTGATAAAAACATATTATATTTAAAGATTTGATTATAATCCTAGTCTGCTTTGATGTTTCCTTAATTCTCATGCCTTCATGACTTTTCTCATGCTTTAATGTCTGAACCCATGTCACTTTAAGCAACAACATGTAAGAACCTATTGATTATCTTATTAGAGTTCGCCAAGAAGTTACATTTGTTGGTGACAGGGTGCAAACCCTAAAAAAATGGCAAACTACTTCCATCTGACCCTTAACGAGTTTCCATAAAATAGTATAGCAAAAAACTTTGAGAACCGAGTTCATAGAATTTGAGTGTTTAAGGGGAGTTCGTGAACCTTACCGTGTTTAAAGACCTTGTTATGTTACGAACCCTGTTCGCGAAAATTTAACCCTGTTTAGAAAGACCGAACAATCCTCAAGTATGAAAACACTTAGAAAAACCATTACGCGAACCCCAGACAAGCAAACCCCTAGTAGACAGTAGACGGACCTTTATGTGAAACTTTGCTTGTGTATAAGCTAACTCTTACTTATTATGCATGTGAACCCTTATTTGTTTGCAAATTGTGACTAAATGAGATTTGGTTAAGTGTTTTGAAGTAAGTACCTATATGATATTTCGCTGCATGAAAATATCTTAAACATATATTACATGTTTTATATTGAGGTGTGATGGAGGATAGATTGGGTGTTAATGGAGAGTCACTTTAGCGACTAATATGACATTCCATGGCTCAAGTTCGACGATCAGACTAGGTATGAGGTGTTACAATAATCCTAATAATATGTTATTTATTTTATAATTTAATTTCGATACTTTCACTACGGAATCCAAACTCATTTAGAGAGTTAATAATAGTACAAATAGATATCATAAAATAATTAGTTGTAAATTATTAATACTATTATTTATATTTAAAATTAGATTATGGCACACATACATTATGGGTGAAAGCATTAATGTAACAAATTTGTAAAAAAAAATTGATATAAAAACTAAATGTGATTTTGATTGAAATGGTAAATTTGAGCTAGTGAAAATTATGATGTTTTGAGTTCAAATCTCATAATTCTTATTGTTTTTATTTATTTTTTCTAGATTTATCAAAATATAAAAAGTCAAATATCCTCAAAATAATGTTAGTTGATTTGCAAGAGGAATAACCTTTTGACAATTTCATACTAAGTTGGGACTAGGTTGATAGGTGACAGCAACTTAATCGAAATGTTAATATATAATAAAATTATAGCACACCCATGTTGTGGGTGAAAAATAGATTTATGTAAAGTATAAATGTTGAAAACTATAGACATTTGGGTTCAAATATTATTTTGTATGTATATTTTTTCTATTTTTCAATAAAAGATATAAAATGGCAAAAGTATCCTCAAAATAATATAATTTACTTCGTAAAATAAAGATGTTTTCATTATTATCCAACTCAATTGGATGCCCGTTTGACTCATGGCATCAACTTAGTCAATTACATAATATAAGTATAGAAAGATAGTAAAAGAAAGGGTTAATATATATGTGTGTGTGTGTGAAGGAACCTGAACTTTACCTAAACTTTTTTTTGGACTTAACTCATACGTAAACTTGGAAACCATAAGTTAACTTGGCACTTTTTTTTAGGTACCCAACTAACACTATTAAAATATGTTGGCGTGACGCTAATAACCAATAGCATGGTGATACGTGGCAACCTCACATTTTGACACGTGATTAAAACATAGTACCAAGTTGGCTTATAGTTTTCAAGTTTAGGTACCAATTAGGTCCAAAAAAATGTTTAAGTACTAAATAGGTACAATTTGCTAAGTTCAGATACATCCGTATATATTAACCCTAAAACAAAACATTTTCCACCCGAAAGAATATTCGATGCACTGTCGGTGCTTAAATTTAATGCACCATCGTTGAATAGTAACACGACTCTTCATCATTAAATAAAATAAAAAAATAGTGGAGATTTAAAAATAAATACTAATAATTTTATTTGAACATAATTAAATAATAATTCATTATAAATAAATGCTAAAACTCTAAATTCTAAACTCAAAACCTAAGATTCTAAACTCTTAAATCCTAAACCTTAAACTTATGACCTTAAATCCGATAATTATTAATATTTAGTTATAATAATTATAAATTATGTTTAACTAAAATTATTAATATTTAATTTTAGATTCTCTATATTATTTATTTAATTTAGTAATAAAAATATCATACTATTATTTATTGATAATACATAAAATTTATAGACTATCAATACATCAAGAGCTGCTTTGTAATGAAGTACGATATCATAAAATCCAACAAATGTATGACAAGAGGCATTTGATGGTGCAGAGGAATCGAAGTTGCAAGTTACAAACAAAGCAAATTGTTTCTTGTCTTATTATCCATCGGCATTCAACGTTTTTAGTCAGATATATACGAGAAGTCACATGCACTATCCAAAAGCTGCTGGCACCAATGATATCAAACTCCTACTCTCATTGGTTCACTTTGATGTACAGAACTTTTTAAGTGCTTCCTTTCTAAGAAATCTCCCAACTTGTCCCTATCCTTACTAAATCCAATAAATTGATGACCAAAGCAACAAACTATTCACATTATAGTTGTTTCCTTAATCAAACCTCATGTTGTCAGCTGTAAAATACTATCCTTGGGTGCATTGAACTAAATCTCAAACATAGGTAAATTACGATTAAAATCATTAAATTATTAGATCATTAAATTTTAAAATGTTATAAAATAGTCATTAAGTTATTCAAAATTTTTTATTTGAGTCACTGAGTTATTATGTTTTTTCTTTTAAAGTCTAACTAGTGAACTTCAAGTGACAATTCGATTATCGATATCAATATCTATTTACGAGTAGAAGAACATATCTTATATTCAAATTTGATCTGATGATCGACGTCAAAGATCGGAGAAAAAAGCTATTTGGATTTTCATTTCCCAATTTTTAATGTTTAAAGATATTTTATGAAAAAAATAAATTGTAAAAGAGAACAAAAATGAGAGCTTTAAACTCGCGCAGGCGATGTGAACCAAGAAGGCTATACAGAAGTTATTTTAACAATCAAGTGAATTATATGAAAATTTTCGAATAGTAATGTGATCATTTTGTAACTTTTTGAAGTTGAATAATTAAAACGTAAACTTATTAATAGTCTAATGACTTTGGCTTTAATTTACCCATCTCAACATTTAGTTCTAATAAATATCCCAACTTTGGCTGTCTCCAGTCTCATATACAATTAGTATTAATAGCCTGTCCCCAGACTGATATAGGGGAACTGCTTACTTTGTTTATTCAGCCATGTCTGTACTACCTAGCAGTGGTAGTGCCACCTACATGGATTCAGGCAACCAAAATCCCGACACTTTCAACACCTTCTTCGAGCGCTGGTTGGTGGAACAAAACCAGCATCTTCGAGAACTGGTTGCTGCATCCCGGCAACAAAGCAGTGTCGATGAGCAGAGTCTACGGTGTCTCGTCCAAAGGGTATTGGACCATTATGAACATTACTATAAAGCCAAAGCCAAGTGGGGTAAACAGGATGTGTTAGCCATGTTATCACCTTCATGGACCAGCAAGTTTGAAGATGCTTTTCTTTGGATCGGTGGGTGGCGACCCAGTATAGCTTTTCACTTGCTTTACTCAAAATCAGGGATGCAATTAGAAGACCAACTCGACGAGTTAATTCGAGGAATGGGAAGGGGTGATTTGGGTGATCTTTCACCAACTCAGCTGTCGAGGATCAACGAGTTACAAACCAAGACCATTAGGGAAGAGAAAGAGATAAGTGAAAAGATGGCAAAGCATCAAGAATCGGTAGCTGACTCGTCTATGGTTGAGTTATCTCATTTAGTGTCTGAAATGATGAGGAAAGGGGATGAAGATGGTGTTGATGTTGAAAAGGATAAAGTTGAGTCAGCCATGGAATCAAAAGAGGAAGGATTGAAGGAGATTTTACTAAGGGCTGATGATCTTAGATTGAGGACATTGAAAACCGTGATTCACATATTGAATCCCATCCAAAGTGTGCATTTTTTCATAGCTGCTGCTGAGCTGCATCTTAGGATTCATGAATGGGGCAAGCAGATAGACCATAAGCATCATCAACCATCCTAACAGGGGCTAATCCCCAAAAAAAACTTTTGGGGCTGTTTTTTTTTTTTAAAAAAAAATTTATAATGTTTAAAAGATAAAATGGAATTTTTATTATTTTTGGGTAAAACGTAATTCAATCATTTACTTATTTTTAAATTTTATAAAATATAAAGAAACAAATATAATATTTTTCTGTTTTCCTGCACAAGTGCCAAAAATCAGACCTAGCTACCATCTTTTTCTTCTTCAATTGTTTTTACTACTCAAAACCATGACCATTTATTTGCTTATAATATACTTCTCTTGGTTATGTAACATTAATATATGCTTTTCTCCCGTCTCCCATTTATTCTATATCTTATTTTTTAATTTATCTAAATTTACTTTTTGACTTCAATTAATTTCAACATTCGGTGATGTTAAAGTTGAATATATAGATTAATTGAGTCCAAAATCAATAGATATGATAGTTCCATCAATATTATATAATCGAAAAATGGCTAAATCTGTAAAAAAGCATATCAATTTGATTAAAGTTTGTTACATTTTAGTTGAAGTCAATGGCGAATATGAGCGGCAGGCACATGAAAAATTATCTAACTTATTCTTTTATGAATAAAATAAATTATAAATTAATATAATAACTTAAAATAAAAAAATTCAATTCATTCGTTTTATAAATAAAGAAATTATAAATTAATATATAGTAAAGTCCCACTTTAAACCGCTAAAAATGAAGAAGTTTTTTTTAATTCAGTCAAAAATAAAAAATTATAAATTAATACATAATAAACTTATATTTTATCTATGAAAAAGCTATATTTAACTTCCGACCCTTCTAAAAGAATTTTTAAATCCCTTATTAATGTTAATTTAAATCTTTAATTTTATTGTTAAGATCAATTTATATATTAATTTTCTAATATTTTTTAACTGAAAAATTGATTATGTAACCAGTTTCATCAATCCAATTATTATAACATAGGTGAAATTTATTTCTTTAGATTCTTACCAAGCATTTATTAGTGGAGCTAGATTAAAGTTGGACAAACTTTTGTACGGTAATAACGACATCCTCACTTCCTCATTCTGTTCTTTTTTAGAATATCTTATTCTACTTTTTATTAATTTTTTAAACATTCATCGTCAAGTTTTGCATCCACTGTCTGTGCGTCTCTAATTCAGTCAAATAACACCGGTTTGACTCTTAACTCTGCCAACAAATTGTCATCATTGCAAATATTAAGTCGAGCAAACATAGCTCGCAACTCAGTTGTTGCTTTCCTACTCAACGCCTTAACTGCAACATTAGTTTTAGTAGGGTGGTAACTAATAACACAGTCATAAACTTTTAGAAGTTCAATCTGATAATATTGTAATTCAACTCCTTTTGAGTTAAAAGGTATTTAAAAAATTTGTGATCAGTGAATATATGACATTTTTCACCGTACAAGTAGTGTCTTCAAATCTTTAGAGCAAAAACTATAACAGCTAGCTCTAAATCGTGTGTTGGATAATTGCATTAGTGTGTTTTTAACTGTCAGGACACATACGCAATCACCTTCCCTTCCTGCATCAAGATACAGCCTAAACCACTCAACGAGGCATCACTATAAACCACAAAGTCCTTTCCCGATTCTAGTAAGGCTAGAACTGGTGCCTTGGTTAACAACTGTTTCAATTTCTCAAAACTCTATTGACATTGCTTGTTCCAAACAAACTTTGTATTCTATAACACACATAACCCGTACTGGTCGTCGGATTAGGGTTACATCGTATAATCGTACAATCCAGAATAATCAATAACAGATACATCAAGTTGCCAATTTAATTAACAAAATTTCATAATAATTCAGATCGGAGTAATACATTCATTTATGGACCTTAAATCAAGCTTACGTGGCCTTAAAAATAATTGAGAAATAATTAGGGACTAATTCGAAGCAAATCAGCAAGTTTAGGGAAAAACTAAAAATTTTCAAAAACAGGGATCACATGGTCGCGTGGCCAACCGTCTGACTGACCGTGTACCCTTTGAAATAATTTCACATGACCGTGTCGAAAGCCATGTGCTAGACCGTGTTCGAAACTGTTTTGAGACACAAGGCCGTGTCGCAGGCCGTGTGTTAGCTAGTGTGAAACTTGCACCTAACACGTTCAGGGCGCACGCCTATATTGGTTGCCCTTGTGTGTCACATAACCGTGTGACAGCCCATGTTCTAGGTCGTGTGTGCCCAAAAATGTCTCAAAACAAGCTTAATTTACATTCAAATGCTTAGGTACCTAAACCAACTTATAACATATTATCACAAGCCATCAAAACACATTTTAAAACACTTAAACCATGCTAAAAGAAACTAAGTGCCTAACCAATGTGTCATCAATGGCTCCAAAAATCAACATTTACATCCAATCATTTAAGATAAATCTGAATTCACAAGTTTACAACCTAGTGATTAATAATCACCTAGAGTATCATACCAAAATTCATGTCAAGACTTACGATTTCCCATTCACATTCAACCACATATTTGTATCATGCATGCGCATGTTCATTGACCATTTAGCTCAACAACATTATGAGCACAGCAAGTTATACAATATAAGTAGTTATGAACATTACAAAACATAATCAAATGCTCCTATTACATGCCATATAAGCCAAATCAAATTCATAATCTACCAAAGAACTTCGAATAGTGTGATTTTTTGAGTTGATCCAATCGTCTAATTTCCACAAACAGTATCTACAAGGAAACAAAACAATAATAGGAGTAAGCTTTATATAGCTTAGCAAATTCATTGATTTAACGATAAAGCTTACCGAATTAAACATAATAATTCAAATAACAAGATTAATGAACAAAGTTCCTATCAACAAAGTTATTATCAGAATTGTTCTCAATCACAACTCACAACAAGTGAAAAATGCTCAGTTTTCCATATTCCAATAACATTCGGTGATTAATAAATAATGCCCGATAAACGATATATGGATATCAGTACACGGTTATCCATCTGGAACACGTCAAATGCTCAAACGAGCCAATCCAACCGATAACATGCCTCAGCACCAAGTGCTTAACCTATAGGCTAACATCCCTCATGTAACACGCCTTAGCACCAAGTGCAAGCCCAAAGGCTTTACATCCACCCCCGATAACACACTAGAAACATTGTAAATATAACACGATAGTCCACAACAAGTGCTAGACTTCGGTATATTCAATGGACAGGAAATACACAAGAATAATCATCTCTTCTCATACCAATCCCATATAGTACACAATATAACCTATCGGCATGCCAATCGTACTCTATCCTACGTTCATCGGTTCAGAGTATTTCAATCAATAATCAATACCATATCAATTCATTATTTCTATTCTCAATTACATGTATCAACATTATCCATCATTCTACAATCAAGTTTATATAATATACATTTAATATATATTAAAATTATACAAACGAACTTACCAGACTAAACTGCAGCAATGACAAAGTACAGGGACTATTTTGCAATTTTCTCTTCCTCGCTTTTCCAGTCGTTCTTGATCTAAAATAATAATTTCATTCAGTTCACTAATTACATATAAAAATCAACTCATTTTATGCAATAAAGTCTTTTTTTGACATTTTTACAAAATTCCCCCAATATTTTACTTTCATGCAATTTAGTCCCTAAGCCCAAAATATGCATTTTAACCAATTTTAAACAAAACCAAGTTTAGTCGAACTGTATAAGGCCTCTCTAAAGACCATAATTGCAATTATATCACATCAAGTACAGTAATTTTATTACTTTAACAATTTAGTCCTTAAACGTTAAAATCATCAAAAATTACTTTACAAAATAGTCCTATCTAGCAACCAAACTCAATAATTTTTCATAAAACTTTAAGAACATACAAAACTCATCAATGGCATAACTCATAACATTTGACAGTTTTACAAATTAGTCCCTAGGTTAGCTAGATCAAGATAATACAAGCTTGAAAACATAAAAAATACTAAAAACGGGCAAGGTTTACCTACCCAATCAAGGAGCCCTCAGTGACCAAAGCTTGCTTCCCCCTTGGAAATGGATTTTCAGTGTTTAAATGAAAGAAATAAAGATAATGATGTCTTTTTAATTTTGTTATTCTTTAATTTCAACTTACCTTTTTTACCTATTTACAAAATTAATCTTTAAAAACAATTGAGATTTCATGAATTCCATCACTTATACCATCCACTAATACCTCAATGGTAAATTTACCGTTCAAGGATGGTTTAATTACACAATTGGTCCTTCAATTATATTAAATTCCAACTAAACAAGCTTAATTTCAATTTATCCCTAAATTAATTAGGACTAAATGAGCAAATAGCCCAAAAGTTAGTGGATTAATAATATCCACCACCGCTTGGATTTTTTTACCATGATTTAAATACCATTTTGGTCTATTTACTATTTTAAATCTATAGCAATTAACTTTTACCTGTTTTACAATTTAATCTTTTTTACTTTCAGTAAGCAACCAATTGTCAAAATTACTGGACCAAACTTCAATTCACCTATAATACGACTTTGTAAATATTCAATAAAAATATTCACGGCCTTAAATTACGAAAACGGGATCTCAATACCTCATTTCCAAAAACTACTTCACTTTTGAACTGAACCACTTATATTATTTATTTCTTCAATTAATAAAAATAAAATATTAAGCCAAAACTCAATATAATATTATAATTGACTCAAAATATTAAATAATAATACAAACTTATTCATAAAATTTGTGGTCTCGAAACCACTGTTTCCGACAACACTAAAAAATGGGCTATTACATATTCTTTTGAAGAAGTTTTGTTATTGGCATATCTATATTTGAGAACCCATTCAGAAAACATCGATAATAGCCAGCTAAACCAATGAAACTACGGATTTCTAACACATTCCTCGATGCTTTCCACTGAATAATTGCTTCAATTTTTTTCAGATCTACTCAAATCCCGTCAACTGATATCACATGCCCAAGAAATACCACTTCGGACAATCAAAATTCACACTTACTATGTTTCCTATACAACTATTTTTCTCATAAAACTTGTAAAATGATACACAAAGGTTGTTCATTCTCAGCTTTCGATTTTGAATAGATCAAAATATCGTCAATAAAAACTACCACGAACTGATCAAGGTAAGGCTGAAAGATGCAGTTCATGAAATCCATAGATGTCGCCGGAGCATTTGTCAATCCAAAGGGCATCACTAAAAATTCGTAATGGCCATAACCTGTTCGGAAAAAAGTTTTCGGTACATCACTATTGCCCAAATTCGCCCAGGCCCAATAAAAACAATAAACCAAAATACACAAAAAAAAAAACCAAAATAATTAAATGTTCAGTCCATTTACAAAGCCCACTGTTAATCCGACAGCCTAAACTACCCAGCAGACCATTACACCCTCAACCCAAAGATACACAGGCCCAAAATACCCAAATCAGTTATCAAGTTAGGAAACCCTAGGGTTTACAGAAGCTTCGCGCCGCAAGCACTCCAATCGTTACGCCCCTTCGTCTCGCACCGTTCCAGTGACCCTTCATCGACGCCTCCATCAGCGTCGTGACTCCAACTTCAAATGTCGCTACCAGTAATCGGCATCGAATCAACACCAACAAGACTCACCACCGTGATATCCTCGTTGGTATCTGCAAGAAGGAAAGAACCACAACAGAAAAGAGAAGCAAACATGGAAAGAAATCAAAGATTTTTTTCCCAAAATGTAACAATTTACAGAAAGCTATAAAAGCCTCTTTTCTAATCTGTAAAAGAGAAAGATACACGATTTATCAGATATAAAAACACAGAGAAACAAATTATAGATTTTTTACCTTTTCCAGAAAACAGAGGTGATTCTTCTTGCTTTATTTTCTTTATTTTCCTCTTGGATACCTGCATTTTATACATACAAAGTACTATAAAAAATAAAAGAGGATTACCTCTCGATTCGCTATGAAAAGTGAAGCTTTTCGAATCCCGACTGCCGTACGTAGCTGAGTCGGCAACGGCGCGTGGGTGCGTGGGAGCCCGATGACGGAGGCTCGACGGAGCTTCGAGGGCCTGCTCTCTGTCCTCTTTTAGAGGTTTTTTTTAGTTTTTTTTTAAACGGGTTAAAAATGAATTTCTGGGGCCAAAATTTGGCTTATATAGCCTCATGGGAACGGTGTCGTTTTACTTAAAACGATAGGCTTCAAGACGGCGTCATTTCAAATGCAGGGATCCTCGCGTTGACCCGTGACCCGGGAAGGATCCGCGTGTTTTTGTTTAAAGGGCTAATTGCCCAATTGATCCTTCCGCATTTTTAATATTTATAATTTCATTTTATTTTTATTATAATTTGGCCCTAACATTTTATTTTTGTTTCAATTTAGTCCTAATGGCCATTATAAAACTTATTTTGGGAACGACGTCGTTTTTGGGGTTAGGGCTAATTGCCCAGTGAGTCCCTCGGATTTTAGCGCGTGTTTCAACTAGGTCCAAATTTTTTATTATTTTAAAATTAACCTTAGAGTTTTATTTTTATTTAATTTTAATCCTTTTAAATTTTTATATATAATTTATTTATTTTAAATATTTTATATATTATTTATTTTTACTATAAACATTATTTATATATGTAAAAATTATTATATATATTATTTTTATTTATGTATTATTTATTATATTATTTATATTTTATTATATATTTTATTATATATTTTATTATATATTATATCATTTTATTATATATATTATTCATTATATTATTTTTATTTTATTATATATTATGTTATTTTATTATTTTATTATTTATTACTATGTATAATTTTAAAAATTTTAAATTATTATTAAATAATACATATATTATTATTAAATATTTAGTATATTATGTAATATTCTAAAATTTACTATAAAGTTTTGTTCCTATTTAATATAATATTATTTTTATAAATATATATTAAATTATTATATCATATAGTATTTTTTTATTAATTAATTAACCATTTTTTAAATTCTCCTTTATCATTTATATATTGTTTTAAATATTTTTAATACCTCATTTATTTTAACGGTATTTAGTTTTCATCTTTATTTTTGATTTATTTTACATATGTTCATAATTTGTTGATTTATTTTCGTATTTTTTATTTGTTTAGTATTGTTTTGGTATGTTAATTTTATCTCATAAATTATTTGTATTTTTATGTTATTCATTGTTTTTATATATTTGCATGGAAATTGATCATTTATGTTGCTATTTTAGATTATACTTGTATGAGATATTATTGTGTGCACCATGTAATTTTATATTTTATGTTTATTATTTTCTATGTTTATTTGCATGACATGTAAATATAATATTGTTATTTATTATTTGCTATGTTATATTCGCATGAAGTATTAATGTATGAATTATATAGTTTAGTATTGATATCTTGTAATATGTTAATATTATATCCTAATTGCATCATTGTTTAAAAAATACATACCCAAAAATGTTTTAAAAACAAGGCAATATTTTTGTGTTTAGGGATTCGGAAAATAGTGCCCTAACGTGCTGGGTTACGATTCCCTGTTTGCCTAGATACCTAAAATATCCTTCTAAATGAATTTTGTAAATTACGAGATGATTTTAGTTAAAAGAGTTTAAGAATATTGTGTCAAATCGTGCTGGATGTGATGTTCGTATTCTTTCTGGGCAAAGGAATCTCAATTTCCAATTCAAATTATTTCGGTTTTAAAAAAGTGATCTTTTTTTTTTAATTCTTTCAAACTTTTAACATTAAGACAGAAAACTATTTAATTTGGTACCAATTTTGGGCGTTGCGAGGGTGCTAATCCTTCCTCGTACGTAACCGACTCCCGAATCCGTTTTCTCACATTTTCGTAGACCAAAATGTTTCATAAGGTGATCCAATCACACCTTAAAAGGTTGGTGGAGACTCTCGTTTTTGTTTTTCAAAAAGTCAAATGCCGTTTTTTAAACACCTTAAAAAATGGTTTCGACAACTATCTTTCACTTTCAACTGATAGTAACCTGATCTTAAATCAATCTTAGAAAAGACTGAAGCTCTCTTTAGTTGATCAAACAAGTCATTGATACAAGGAAAGGGGTATCGATTCTTAATTGTCAACTTGTTTAATTGTTGGTCGTCAATACAAAGTCGCGTTGAGACACCTTTCTTCTTAACGAATAAAACTGGAGCTCCCCGGGGTGATAAACTAGGGCATATAAAACCATGTTCTAGCAAATCCTACAACTAAACTTTCAAGTCCTTCAACTTTGTCGGTGCCATACAATAAGGAGATATAGACACCAGAGTTGTACCAGAGAATAATTTGATTGTGAATTCAACCTCCCGATTAGGTGGTAATCCCAGTAATTCATCGGGAAACACAACGGGGAATTCATATACAGTTCATATATTACTGATTTTACTATACAGTTCATATTACTGATTTTACTATCCCCGATCTTCGAATTGATAAGATAAGCCAGAAAAGCTTCGCAACCATGTTTCAACAACTTATGAGCTTGAATCGACAAAATAATTCGAGTTGAACCACTCGTTTTAACACATTTAACCTCTATAATTTCACCATCTGAATCTTGAATCGAAAACTTTTTCTTTCGACAATCAAGAACCACTCCATGCTCGGTTAATCAGTCCATACCCAAAATTACATCAAAATCACCAAAAGGCATGATTAATAAATCTCTGGAAATGTCAAGTTTTGGATTTTCAGTGCATATCTCTTACAGACCTAATCAACTAACACTATTCGACCCAACGAAGTTGATACAGACATAGCTACTCTTGGCATCTTAGATTTCATACTCCCAGATTGGACCAGATCAATATTAACATACGAATGAGAAGGACCAGGATTTATCAAAGTATAAATAGGTGTGGAAAATAACAGAAAAATACTTGCTACAACATCGGTAGCATCACCCTCATCACGTGTCCGCACCACATAAGCACGAGCCGGCACTCTAGCCCCAAGCTGATGAACAATTGTTTCAATCCCTTTTCTTGATCCAACCCTCGAAACTAATCCACCTCTACTCATCCCTCGACCCCTAACTATTAGGGCGGCTCTTTATGTAACATCAGATGTATCATTTTCGTTCTTCGGACACTCACAAGCGAAATGCTCCAACGATCCCCATCAGAAGCAACCCTTTGTCAACTTCCAACATTTTCCCCAATGCTTCTTTCCACAATGTTCACAGCTCGACAGCTCCGAGGTTCTATTCATCCTTTTCACACTGCCAACAGGAACTATAGGTTGACGGTCTCATACTCTATTTGGTGTAGCTGATCTTACAACTGTCTTCCTATGTTCTTGAGACTCTTTGTCTCGTTTTGGTACTGAACGCGAACTATAAGTCCCGAAACATTTTCTCGTAACACGAGAAGGTTCAAATGTCTTGTTTAAGCCTAGAATTGTTCCACCATTTTTGCATGTTTTGACAAATCCACATATTCTTTAATCTTCAGCGTAACTAACTGAGTTCTGAGTTCTGAGTTCTAATTTCATCTCACATTCCACGTAAAAAATGTTTGCAGCTTACTTCTTTAGTAGGAACAAGTTTCATCGTATACTTGCTAAGTCACATATACTTTCTTTCATATTCTACCACAGATAAATCTTCTTGCTTCAACAAAAAAATTTCTTGTTTTCTATCTTCAAGATATAGTTCCCCGACATACTTCTTCTAAAACTTTATCTAAAAGAATTTCCAATCTATAGCTTTTGTAGAGACGTGTCATGTAATAATTTGCCACCATGTATAGGCTTCCCCCTGTAGTGAAACAACACAAATAACACTCTCTCGGGAAGTGCATTCTAGATGTTGAAGAACTCGAGTTGTTGATTCCAACCAAATTTCAACCGTCGACAGATCAACTCTTTTTAACCCAGCAATTTCAGTCGCACCATACCTTCTTGATTCTTTAAAGGGAGCTTGTTTAACCGCAAGTTGGGCATCATCAGATGAGTAACTCCCACTACTCTCTAAAGAGCTTCAACAATAGTACAGTGTATACTCATATCACCATGCCCTTCATTAGTGCCTCTATTAGCACTTGGCTATTGGACCCCATCAGGTTGAGCACTCGGAGTTACCGGTTCAATTTCATCTAATCCTTTAGTAGAATCATCACCCGTATGAATCTCTTGATAAGCCACACTATTAGATTCATCCGACATCTTTTAACTATAAAGCAGAAACAATTAAAATCAGCATCCAAATCCCGAATCAGACTTGACTTAACTTTGGCATATATTTCTAAACTCAATTTTGAGCTCAATTTAGTCTGAGAATCGGCTAAACCTGTATCTCTGATACCATTAAATGAAACACCCTAGACTTGTAACCATCACCAAATTGGGGTTATAGGACATTACTAATCAAATCGTAACAATTACTAAACTTAGAACCAAAAAAATTAATTTGATTTACAACAATTAACCCAATATATAGTCATGGAAAAAACATAGCTACGAATCCTAATTTGAGCATACGAGATCACAATTGTAAGTTTTAGGGCTAAATTGAAATTAATTAAGAAGTTTTAAAGAAAAATATTTTTTTTTGAAATAGGGTCACACGGCCGTGTGGTTAGGCCGTGTGACAAGGCCCAGACCGTGTGGCTCAGAACATGGTCGTGTACATAGGCCGTGTAACTCTCTATGCCCGTGTGGACCAACCAACACTGAAAACAAATAAGACATGATCGTACGGATAGGCCATGTGTGACACACAACCGTGTGACAGCCCGTGTCCCAAGCCGTGTATAGCATAATTAACCCCTAAAACAAGCAATTTCATACCCCAATCCTTGCACCACAAGTCATACCATGTCTAAATGAATCCTAGGTTCAAAATCAAATTCAAATCATCAATTTCATGTTATAATTTCAACCATTCTAAGCCTAACCATTCAATTAAATAACCAAAATAGGAAAATACATGATCTTAACTAACCATTTGAATTCAAACATCAATTAAAATGTCCAAATATATATATACTCACATCAAGTTACTAATTCATTAAAATCATTATTATAGATGACATTTACATATACATCACAAAACACTTATATACAAGCATTCACTTTAAGATCAACATCATTCCAAAAGTCTACATGACAACAGCCCTTGCAAATAACCTTCACTACATTCATCTATAGACAAAAAGATCAAAACTCAGAACATTATCATCCTAAGTACATGCTAAGACTCAAAAAGAAAACATCACTAACTTTGAGTTCGGGACTGTAGTTGGGTGCTGAGTCATAAATCAAAAATAGATACCTAACCTGCACACAAAAGAATGAATCAAATAATTAATAAATTCTTTAACTCAAAGAACTACAATTACACTTAATTGCCATAATTTCATAATCCATGTCAAGTAATGTTTATATCCACTTAATTTACCATAAAGCACAACATGAGCATTCCATACACCTTTCATAATAAACCTCATTTGCCAATCTTCTCCAATGAATTAATTATACATTATCAATATGGGACAATCTGATGTTGGCACCCGGTTCCTAATGGATAAACCGTAACAAAGTTTTGCACCCAATTCTAGTCGGATAAACCGATGATTGGTGTGCCCTGCACTAGTTGGATAAACTGATAATGTTTTGCGCCCAACGCTAGTCGGATAAACCGACAATATCAAATGTGTGCCCAACGCTAGTCGGATAAACCGATAATATCAAATGTGTGCCCATCACTAGTCGGATAAACCAACAACATCAAATGTGCGCCCAGCAGTAATGGGATAAACCGACAATTACATATGTAATTTCATAATTCACATTTCCTCATTTCATAATTCAAGCATTTACATATATATATATATATATATATATATATATATAATTAAGATATAAAAGTAACAATTAAATTATTAAAAATAATAAATAGAGTTTGAGTTCAAGGACTACGAACTTACCTTCGTAGCAGCCACCAATATTCGATGATGATGATTCAACAGCTTTTCCCTTCCTACGATTATCAACCGATTTACTTGTTTCTCGATCTAATTATAACAATTCAACTCAATTAATCTCCACCAAAATCTTTAACAATGTAATTTATATAATCAACTCATTAATACTATTTTACATATTAACATTAAACTTCTACTTTTATACACATTAGTCCCAAAAATTGATACTTCCAATTTAACATGAATTTACCCATCCATGCTTAACTGAATTTTCCTAGAGTCCCTATAAAACTTCATATTTCTCAATTGAACCCCTAATTTATTTATTTTTAATTTAGTACCTAATGCACAATTTCAACAATTCTAAAAATTTCAACATAGGCAAGCTAACTTATGACCTTAAGGTTCTAAAAACATAAAATTTATGTAAAAAGGACCAAAGTATACCAACCAATCAATTGCCGAAATATGCTTCTTCTCCTTTCCAAGTCCGGCATGCAAAGAAAATGAAGTTTAAAATTTGTTTCTCTTTCCCACTAAGCTATTTGTTTCCTATATTTTATTATTTCATTTTCACTTTTATTTTAACATGATTTACTAGCTTAAATGTTATAATATGATTAACATATAATAAATAATATCAATCATAATCATCCACTATCAACAACTTATATAAATAATGGTCTATTTATCCCTTACTCTAGTCTCACCATGTAATTCAATATTAATTACTATTTTATCACTTACTTAATTTAGTTTCGTATTTAAATTAAAACCTTATTTCTACAAAACTATCAAACTGAATTCAATTTACTTTCAAGATAACTCTATAAATATTCACTAAAGATATGTACGAATCTGGTTTACAGAAACAGGGTCTTGAAACTATATTTTCCGACACCACTAATTTTTAAGTAATTATAACAGAAATATCATTTCATAATTAAAATAAGTTATATTATTCAAAGATATTTTAATCTTTTAATTTTAACAAAAACTAAAAAAAAAAATATGCCTACAATAAAATTTGAACCACACCAATTAAATTAATAAAACATTAAATTCACCGCACATCAATAACAAATAAAGGCCATCCTCACCTAGCAGAATTTTGTGAAAGATGACAAGATAATTATTAAAGCTCCATGAACCACCCTCTATCATCCAAATAAGAATAAGAACCGCTTATCCACAAATCCGAGATGGGATGCAAAATATTAGGTATAGTAGTGCACATAGGCTGGAAGTTCAGAATACAAGCAGTTAGGCAGAGGAGTGAAGTGCCTCCCATCCTGCTTCCTCCTCATCTTCAAGATTCAATGCAGCCAATCCGTCTTCCACAATACATAACACCCGAAAAAACAAATAAATAAATAAAACGTGGTATAGAAGCAAACCTAAAATCTCTTAATTGAAGTGATTTATTTTAGTCTGAATATTTTTATAAAAATTTAGTCACTATATAAAATATTCATGAAAATGTCTGCCACAGCAATTAATTAGGCAGATGTAAGACAATGTATATATGATTTCATTAATGCCCAAAAAAGTTATTCAAATTCCAAAGATGACAAGTCTGTTGTTTCTTTATGGCAAGAACATACAAATTGTGCAATGTTATAAATATTTTTGACAACTTGTGGGCAGAGTCCCGCCCACTAGTCTCTATTTTTAATTACAAAATGCAATTGGCTGCGCATCATTTATATTTTTTCCTATTAAATTCTGCTGATCTAATTCTTAGTATTTTAATTTATTTTTATATTTTAAAATTTTAATATTAGATAATTATTAAATTTATTAAGTTTTGTTATTTACTAAAATATATTATTATATGTGTAATGTCATTTTAATTTTTATTTCTAATATTACTCACTAAAAATTAAATTAATGGATTAATGATTATCATTTGTAACAAGACTGAAACTTTAATATTTGAAAAATATATGGACTTAATGATAGATCCTCATTGTATAGTTATTTTGGACTATATTTTACTTACATTTGCTTAGTTTCTTAAGTATTCTTATATGTTTTGGATTCATTTTAGTTTATTTAACATTTTATGTTTGTATTAAATGTAATGTATTTCACTGTTTTATAAGTATTTGCAGTGTTTTTCGAGCATTTAATTTCAATAAAATATTTTGTATAATATTTATAATATTTATAAGTAAATATTGGTTTGTAAGAAAGATATCAATACATGGAACCATGGGATTAAATACACTCAGCTTGAAGTTGATCCAAGATGATGAGTGATAGTCCAATGCTCAAAGTTTCAAAATTTGTAATTTGGACACATTCAAAATCTCCAGCCCCAACACTTAGTGTTCCGACCATATCTCAGGGTCCAGCACTCCGTTTTGGATTACTTTATATCGTCGGAAAGAGAATTTGAAGCTCTATCCAAATATTAAAACATCAATGTCAAAATGCATCAAGAAAAAAAATCTAAAAGCAAAGAGAAAGTTACAAGTTTTACATTGATGGAAAATTTTGACGTATTTTCATATTAGGATCATGTCTCTTAATATACTTAAAGTTTGGTGCTGAAATTTTTACAATGAATGTACAATATGCAAATCTTCAATCAACTATTTTGACTTTTCCTAATTAGAGCCATTATTTTGGACAAAAGAAGTAATCAAGTAGCATGTAGAAAATGATTCCAAAATGTAATAAAGAAATAGGCCAATAAGTTATTACTATCAAAACCTATTCATTGTCATTTAGTTCTTCCTAAACCTTTATAAATAGTTGTTAGTTTTTAGAATGGAAGGCCTCTTAGATTTGAGATCAAGATCATTTTCTTGTTAGAGTTTATTTTATGTTCATTTTTTTCTTCACTATGCTTGTAAAAATCTTATGTTCCTTTTAGAAAAAAATCTTATGTTCTTCATTTTCGATATCTCTACCCTTATTTCAAAATTAAGTAACAAATATTTGTTTTAGCATAATATTTGTAATATTGTAATGTAACGACCCAAAAATCAATGGTGTCGAAAAATGCAATTTTGGGACCCTGTTTTCGTCAACTGGACCCGTAAATGTTTCTAGTAAATATTTATGAAGTTATATTAGAAGTAAATTAAATTTTGATTAGGTAATTTTGTCAAATTAGTGATAAATTAGGGCTCATGGAGTAAGTCGTAAAAGTGTCAAAAATTCAAATTTCAAGAAATCTCTAATCAGGATTTAAAGTAAGGACCTTGAATAGAAATCATACCACCATGGATATTTTAGTGGACGGTGGTGAGTTAGTGGACATCATAAAATTTCTAAAGTTAAGAAATTAAAATAAAATTTAAAGAATAAAAAAAAAAGGTGATGTTGGAAAGAAAGAGAAATCAATATCTTTTATTTCTTTCAATAAGTGATAGCTAGGGTTTGAAATACTCAAAGCTTCAATTGGTTAGCTCAATTTAGTCTTTTTTCTTGTAATTTTTATATTTTCGGAATCCCGGGAGCTTAAATTAGTTGACCCATGTAGTATTTTTCGATACTGTTAAAGATTGAGGATGTTGCCATTGATGAATAGTTGCAATTTTTTGTGTTAATTTGATATATTTAAAGTTTAGAGTTAAAAAAATGACTAAATTGTAAAGTCAATTGATGATTTTGTTCAATAGAGACTAAAATGGAAAAAAAATTAAAATTTATAGTAGAAATGAGAAATAGGAGGTTCAATTAGGACTAGAGTGAAATTTACATGAAAATTTGAGACTGAATTTGAAAGTTATGATAGTCTCAGTTTTAGGGACTAAATTGAATAAACTAAAAAAGTTGCTTAAATTAACAATTGAATGTGAAATTGTTTGTGTATTGATGATTTGGTATAATTGTGTTAATCTTTAGCTAACGTCGACCTGGATTCCTTGAAAAAGAAAGGAAAAGACAAAGCCGTCGACAAATAGTTCAGAGTTTGCAATTTTTGTTTCTATAATCCGAACTATCTCAATTGTTGCATTTATGAATTGCATTGTATGGTAAGTTCTTAAGGTGAGTTATAATTGATTTAATGAAATGAATTGAATTGATATGAATTCGTTGTATGTAAAAAAGACTGAATTGAATAGATTCAAAAATATTATTTGAAATATGGAATTGTACTAATGTTACGATGAGCTATGTTGTTATATATGAGAATTATTGATTGGTTGATTAAGATTATTATATTGAAATTGAAAATAGGATTTAAATGAATGTGAGAAATTTGTTACCCTATTAACTGTTCGAGCAGGGTCAGGTATAATTGGCATGTCATATGATAGAAAGAGTTCAGAGTTATACGACTACGTGTCGAGGAGTGTTGGGCACTCCATTTTTTGGTTATACCGACCAGTGCTGGGCACATCTTTCTGTCGGTTATACTGACCAACGTAAGGCGCAACTTATTATTCTCGGATTTATCCGATAGGCACTGGGTGCCAAATTGGTGTGTTGGTTGGATCCGCGTATTCATCTGAGTCCAAACCAGGTTAATAGGGAAATTAAAATGAAAATCAGAATAATGATCCATGAAATGAGTAGAAATAATTATGGTTATGTTCTTTGAATTAATGATATGGAAAAATTGAGATGAAATGTGATACCTAATAATTGAGATTTTCAAATGGAATATGAAATGGAAATGTTTTGCCTTATACTAATGACTTTTGTTAGATTTAGATTATGAGAACAAGAAATGGTAAAAGTTGACATGATAATTTGCATATCATCATTTATTCTTAACTTGTGCATTGAATAATTTATATTATGATTTAATGTTCAGATTATAGAAATACCACTAAGTTATACGCAGCGTACGATTTTGTTTTTCGTGCGTAGGTTAGGTTCTTTTTGTTCAATCATCAACTTCAGCATCCAACAGCAATCCCGAACTCAAGTGTTGGTGATGTTTTTAGTTTGTTCATGACAGAGGGTTATATGGTTGTATATGTTATGCTTTGGATTAATTTGGTATTTTGAATGTTATGTGAATATGTGTATATATAAGGGTTGGTACTAATCTTTGTAGTTGATAACCTTGTTGAATTGTTTAGGTATGTATGTTTAATTGCTTATATGGTGATTAGGTGATATGTCTTGAAATAGGATTAGTCAAATGAATGGTATGCATATGCTAAGTTTGAAAGAACATGGTAAGGTTTGGTATATGTTTATGTGGTTGATATTAATGCCATCTTAAAATTGTTTTGAATGATTAAATGATGTGTGTCATGTTGATTGTATTGTGGCACTTGATGGTATAAGTATGCTTTAGTACCTATAATCCATTTTTATTGATGAAATTTGGTAATTGGGATTGATGTGATTTTGGTGAACAAATTGGTATGAAACTTTGGTATGTTTATACATGAAGGGTTCGTGATGAATTGTTGAATTGATGTACTAACTATGGCATATTGGGTAGGCACTTAATATGGTTGTTATAAGTGGTGTTTTGGAGCATGTTTTGATTCTTTTGAATAGGTTGGGAGTTGGTTTAAGGCTTGCTTGTGGCTTAAGTGAATTAGGGATTATAAAACTTATTTTGGAAGGTTTCTTTAAGTGCACACAGTCTGACACACGGCCGTGTGCCATACACGGACATATGGCACGGCCGTGTGGTCTATATATTTTGGGTGATAATTGGTACATACAGTCACAGTCTCTCACACGGTCCAGCCACACGACCGTGTGAATGTTTGTAAGATTTTACAATTAGGTACGCACACGGACTCAGTTTGTTACACAGCCAAACGACACAGCTGTATGACTTTCTATTACACAATCTTTCTTCTTTCACGCTATTTGGCTACACAGCTGTGTGTTTCAACCCCACACGGCCTCAACCTTTCACACGGTCAGGGGATATAACCGTGTGACCCCTGTTTACAAAATTTTCCTATTTTTCTATAATTGTTTCAAATTGATCCCTGATTGATGTCAGGTTAATTTAAAGCTTTCATAAGCTCGATTTAAACCTAAAATTGTTTGTAATACATGTTATAATCGATCATAGGTGATAAATTGATATTGAATTGAGATTTTGAACTATGAATTGCATATAAATACTCCTTATTTGTTTATAGCACCTTATTGCTCGAGTCCAGCGGCCGGACTGAGTGTACGGTGTTACATGTAAATTCTAATCAACTTTCCTATGGATTGGCCTTGGACTCTTAAGATTTTATTACTTGAACATAACTTGCACTTGGTTTTGCGAACATTGAAAGTGTTTGTCAAGTTTTTTTTGTAACGACCCGAATTTCAGTGGTCTCAAAAAATACGGTTTCGAGACCCCATTTCAATAAATAGAGTCCATAAATAATAAATAGGTATATTTATGAAACTATTACATTGATTATATTTGAAGAAGTGATTGGATCAAACAAGATTATTTTTCAAGGATTTTAATGTGGTTGACTTACTTTATATATTGAGATATGCTATCACAAAATATATGGGCCGACTTTATAAAGATTTATCTAAATCTCTTTCATCCTAAGTATAATTGGTTTGATAAGATTTGGAAAGATAATTCTAGATTGAAGTTTGCTTAGTGAAGCTAGGTTCTTGCTCTAAATGTGGAAGCCTTGTTCAATATTGATACAAGTTTTTATTGTTGAGAAAATTATGTGAGTAGTGCCTCATGCAATGCCACCAGCAGTGCCCACTACACTTGGCATTGCGCGAATTACAAAACTTGCCTTATAGAGTTGTCAATCTTTCCAACCAAATTAGTTGGGTAATGAATTAGATGATTTCGTGGACATACGTTGGCCCATATTTGAAGATCCATAGTGTGGAGCAACAAATCTTAGAAGATTGGATTGAATCAATTCGTATTAAGCAATCAAATTCTGGTTTGATGAGATTCAGTTAGATAACTTGAAACATATCTTGAGAATCCTTGACTTATCTTGAACTTTATGGAGATTCTCAATTTTGATTGTGCTGCTATTTTTGTAAGATTTTTTTTATTGTAATTTGTTTTTATCTTAGCAAACCTTATACTCTTATATATTAGAGGCTTGTGTAAGTTAAAAGGTGCAGATAGGTTTAACACTTATCTATTCATTAGGAATTTATCTTTTGAGAGTACATTCTTGTAAATAAACAAGTGAGCCACTTGATTTACCGTCCAAGTTTTCAGGAGGAAAACTTAGAGGAAAGTGATCTAGATCTTTTAAGTACAAAAGTGAGGCTCCTAAACTGATGTATGTTAAGACTTAAATCACTTGTATGAAGTTGAAAGATAGTGGATCATCTCTCTAAATAAAGCCTCACCGTAAAAAAACCAAACTATGTAAACAATTATATTATGTTCATCTTTGTTCTTTAACAATCCCTAAAGCATTTGGCACTACTCATAGCACTGCTCAAATATTCTTAACTTTGTTTTGCAATTAAGGACTATAGGTTCCAACATACCAAAAAAAAAAAAAAGAAGCTGCGTTTGCTCCACACTTGGACCATACTTAACAAAGGTTTGAGAGGGAAAAAACTATAACGAAGATAGCAAGAAAGGAAAAAAAAGAGCCTACCGGCGAAAGGAAATATAAAGGGCGGCCACAAATTATCCGGTGACGAGCACAATCAAGAAAAATTGGTTCAAGTAACTAAACTAGTTTGAATGGTCCTCATTTTAGGATTAGTTTTATAGATATTTTTTACACCATGTTTTTGGAACAGTTTGGAACTTCAAATTTGAGATTTGTGTTACATAAAGGCTTTGACTTTGATGCTTCAAACTAAGCATTGAAATAATTTTTCAGTGAACTCCTCATAATGGAACTATCAAATGGTTATAACAATGCCCTGAACCTATTATGCAACATTTTCATTTTCTTTTTCTAACTGGACATCGTATGTACAGAACAAATATAATAATTTTTATAAGATAAAAATCGGTAAAAGTATCATGAAAACAATTGTACTAGAAATCATATTGCATTTTGCTCCATTTACTAAAAAAATAAGAAAATTAATCTCAATACGTTAGATAAAAAAACAAATTGATCATTCTATTAAAGATTATATTCATTTTTACAGTTAAAAACTAGTTTCTTATGTTAACATGAAATACATATGGCATGTTACACATAACTATCTAGTTACTTTTCATCTACAACAATTTTTAACAGTATAAATAGATGAAGTTTTTAACAAAAAGGCTAGTTGGTTCGTTAATCCGACGTATAGGGATTAATTTACCCATTTTCTGAGTAAATGGAGCAAAATGCAATCTGATTCCTAGAACAAGAACCTCTATGGTATTTTTACCGACAATCTTTAAGAGAAACTATCAAGTTTGGAACTAAAAGAACCTAACATATCCTTTTCTACCACGACCAAGAATATTAAACCCAATTTATTATACTCCATAAACAGAAGGAAAGAAACTAAACCAGTAGACTGGTAGTAATAGTAGTAGTAGGCACATTTATTCAACCCAATTAATGTCTAAACCTTTTAGCTTCGTGAGCCACTTTTGTGTATTTTGCGAAACATATGGCTTTAATATTGGAGTCTTCTCTTCACTTTCTATGCCCCTACTTGCTGCTACATTATCTACCTGTTTTTCCTTGGCACTAGTTAGCCCCTGTCTGCTAGGGTGCTTCTGTCTCACCTTGAGTGACAGTAGACGAGAAACTTCATGAAGGCCGCCCCATTTCTCTAATGCCCGTGCGATGTCATAGCGTCCTGTAAGTATAACAACAGAGTTCATAAAATTCATAAATAAAACTGAAGCTCCCTCTTGTTGGAATGACTTGAAACAATATCACAACTGAATATAACCTGCACGCTCAAACGACTTTCTGCTGGGCATAAATGATGGGTCCATTCCCCAGCTCCTCTGGAATCGATTAATCTGTAAGGTAAAACAGGCCGAATTAGATTGTTCCTCATTATCAACTTGTACATATTATGATTCTGTATTGCAATAACTTTCCACCATCTAACATGTTAATGAATTTCATTTGGCTTGAATTTAAAAGAACACTTAAAGGGTAACAAAAACAAATCACCTCCTCCTGCAGATTTTCAAGGTTGTCCCAATAGCCCTTCGGTTTACGTTGTTTGTATGCAAGGGAGAGATTCATTAAAGATGCAATCCTTCTAAATCCACCCATGCGTGTGATTGCTTTCTCGATATCCACTCTGCCATGCAAACGCAGTTGCTTTCTCATAGGCATAAATCCTTCCTGTCCATGTTCAGATATGAATTTCAGGAGCTCAGTTTTGAGGACTTCAATGTCCCTTTGCAAGCCTGGAACTCTTGGTCTTTGTCTAAGTGAATTAGCACTATTGGAACCTTCATCCTCCTCACCAGTATCACTATAGGCTGTTTCATTATCATTGCTGGAGGAACTTTGTTGCCCAGAAAGCTGTCGATTTTCTCGTGTTTCCAAGGAAATTTTGGCCTCTGTTTTTTCAACATAATCTCGTATCGCACATAAATTGGACGGTAGATCTTCATATATAACCTACAAGGTCAGATGAGTAACACTTTATTATTTTGTTACCACAATGATGCTTATCATCTTATCTTATTATTCCCACAAGGGCAGTGACTCCTTGGAAGGAGAACAGTTGTCTTGCAACATATCTTGTAGGCTTACAAAATTAGTTTCAGAACAAACATGTATGGCAAGAAAATGGGTAAAAGTACCATGGAGGCCCTTCTATTAAGAGTCAGATTACACTTTACTCCCTTTTACTCAAAAAATGAACAAATTAGTCCCTATACGTTAGATCAAAGAGCAAACTAGTCCTTTCTATTAAAAAATTCATCCATTTTTACCGTTAAAAATTGGCGTTGCTGATAGAATAACAAAATAGTTACATGTGGCGTGCCACATTAGCCTCATTCTAACATACAAGGACCAATTTTTAACAGTAGAAATGAATGAAATTTTTAACAGAAGGACAAGTTTGCTCTTTGATCTAATATATAGGGATTAATTTGCCAATTTTTTTAGTAGAGGGGCAAAATACAATCCGACTCTTAATACAAGGGCCACTGTAGTACTTTTACCCAAGAAAGTGAATGACAAATTACATTTTATCATGACGATTGAATTGCACATAACCATTGGCCCAAAAATAAAAAAGAGTAATGAATATCCAGTTAAAATTTCCACAAAGGTTCGTACAAACTGTTGAAACATATAGGTGGAGATCCATCTGCAACTTTTCCATGCAAGGAGAATGTGTTATTTATAGTTTATGATTCATTGAAATCTAAGAAGTTTGAAGGTTAAGAAAGGCTGATATTTCGATAACATTTTACCCAGGTACCTAATATAGAGGTTCAAGTAAACATGCACCAAGTGACAAGAATTCTGTAAAGAAAGGATATATTCAGTTCTTACCCAGAAACATTTGTATTTTTAAACTTATATCTTCAATGGATACATTAGCTGCAGATTAGGTACTACACAGTAGATGAGAAAATGAAAACGGAATGCAGTGAAGTGAATATTTGACATCCTTCAATGGATACATTACCTCTTCCATGAGAGCTTCAGAAAGAAGGGAATCTCGGTGCATTTTTGACTCCACAGAATACTTCAGTAGTGTGTGATGACTTCCAAGTTGCTCTAGAAGCCATCTCCCCTGAAATGAGTCAAAGTCCCCTTCGACCTGCTCAAACATGATCTCTTTTTCAAGTTGTTCATGCAGATCTAAAACAACTCGTGCATGAAGCACCATATACAATAAGCCCTTGCATCCTTCCTGCAAAAGGAGCCAATTAAATCATAAAATAGGCCAGAGTAAACTTGCTTCATATTTTGTTGAGCTAATGAAGATCTCCACAGGCCAAAAAGAATGAAGATCTCCAAATTTACTATGGTTCTTAAAAGCATCTTCTTTAAGAGGCCAAATGTGAAATGGTCCTAAATATATAACTACAACAAAAACATCACACTTAAGGTATGGTCCTTAATCGCACACAAAGCATAATATAATCCATGTAGCTGATGCAACATTGAGAGGAAATACTTTTGTAGCATTGCATTGTCTTGTAACCGAGTCTCGAAACAATTTGGGCTCTAAGATCTTCTTTCAGGATTTTACAAGTATGGTGCTTTTCTGCATGTCAAGGTTCCCTCCTTGATCCTATGGTCCCAAATTCTAAATCTCCAATAACATCATAAATGATATTGAGAAAATGGTTTTTGGAACCAAACTGGTAGCTGAACCAATCAAGCCACTGGTTCCCAATTCCACCACCAATTCAGTTTTAATAAAATAAATTATTAAAAATTATAACTCAGTTCAACAGATTAAACAACCAGTTTAACCAGGTTTTTATCCCGGTTTTGAGGGGTTCATGGTCCAATCGATTCAAACCATGTGTCTGGACAGATGTAATGGCCGGTCTGGTTTGATTCCAACAACTTTGACTGAGAATAACTACAAAACACTAATATAATACTCCCTCCATCTTAATAAATTTGTTACATTATGCCTTTTTTTAATTTATTATGGGTAAAATTTTGAAAAATATATTATAAGAACTTTGAATGAAGTTGTTTTAGATATATTTTTATAAAATTTATTTAATTAAAATATTTAAAAAATTGAGGTCAAAGTTTAAAAAGTTTGACCTCAAAAATATCAATTGTGACATTTTTATTAGGATAGAGTATATATATATTTGTAGTTAGCTCATCAATTTATTAATTTTCACCTGTTTGGGAGAGTGAACAAGATGGTAGATTTGGATTACTTTCACCTCGATTATGTGGAGATTGTACAGAAGCTCCAATTGTTCCTTTGTGAATTTTGGAAGCATCAGAGTATTCTATTGACCCTTATCATCTCCTGTTGTTTGCAATGCTTGGCCTGTCTGATTACTGTCATTCCCCTTCTTTTTCCAATTTGGAGGCTTCCCATGAATTTTCCAGTAGGTTTCCTTTGTGTTGTGCCATGGCTTAATGCAATGTTCACACTATGGTTTCCTTTATCTTCTTGAGACTCCCTTGGGCTGATGCAAGTGCTGAAGCCTCAAGTGTTTTTGTTTCCGGGTCAGTATTTGGTTTCAACATTACCTTTCCCCTACTCTCTTCCGTCCTTATTTCCAAGAAGGCTTCCCTAAGGGTAGGTTCCCGAAGAAGTAGGACCTAACTTCACCAAAATCTTTGTTTACCCCAGCCAAAAAATAAATAAACCCAATCATTCTCCTCTTTTTTCATACACCTAACACTATCGGTTGGACAGTCCCACTCATCATTATAACATAGGTCTAGTCCCTGCCAAAGGGACATCATCTCATTGAAAAAATCAGTAACCTCACGCTCCCCTTGCCTTCATTCCCATAACTTGTTTTTCAACTTAAAGGTTTGAGAGAAGTTTTCTACATCAGAGTAAGTTTCCCTCATAGCCTCCCAAATATCTTTTGCTATAGGAAGGAAAAGATAGGGTTTGCCTACTGATGGCTCCATAGAATTAATCAGCCATGACACATCCTTAAATGGAAGGAAAAGGTAGGGTTGATCTTTTAAATGGAAACATCCTTAAGTTACATTTGCTGCATGCATTGGATATGATAGCTAATAATAGAAAATTTTAGTTAGATTAAATATCCAATACTGAGATTATTACAGGATTATCAAAAGATGAATCGGAATGCATAATCTATATGGACAAGTTCACATAAGACAAGAAAAAATTTATCGTTCATCCACTAAAAGCAACAGAATCTAAAAGCATTTACTATGGCATCCTAAGAGAGAAAATGATTCATAAATAAACCTTACTCGTACCTGAAGAATGCGAACTTTGTTGTTTTCGCGTGATAAGACTTTACTAATAGCTAAATTTGGAACAATCCTGCCAAAATGAAACTTATTGAGGAAAAAACAGGAACACAAAAGAATGATTTGATTAGAAAGATAAATATTTGGATACTGTGGATTTATTTAATCTTAAATTATTCCATTTTACTACAAATCTGGGAGCAATGGAGAATGTATGGTAACTAGTAAGTTCTACATGGATTATATTATACTTACTCTGGAAGACTCTCGTATGCAGTTAAAACATTCCAAACTTCACGAACAGGAGCTTTTACAGTTATGCTAGCAACAACGCAACGATGAACGCCTCCATTTTCCTTCAGCCCAAAAGCATTTTATCAGGAACAGCTAAAACAGAAGTCAATATATCAGCAATTGCTAAAACAAAAAGCGGCTTCCAGACAACATGAGACCCTATGAGAACAGACTAGAATCAATTAGTTACCAATAAGCCATCAAATCTGCGAAGATGAACTTCATCAACCACACAAGGCCTATCGATTCTGCAGACTTTTCCAAAAACACCCCAGCTACTGTTCAACTCACTCGAAGATGGTAGAGGCCCAGTTACAGACGGTGGTTTATCCTTTCCCAAGAGTGCAGCATTTGAGTCAATGCCAGGTGAAGAAAGAACAGGCAAAGATTTTCTAATCAAATCTTTTGCTATTAACATCTTTTGATTCCCATGAAAATTCTTTTCAGCTTGACAAGCCAAGGCTCTAAGATTCACAGGAAGATCAGATCTGATAATCCTCTCCAGGAATATGGCAGGGAAGTTAAATCTTGGAATTACATTAACTTCATATGATAAAATTGTAGTACCAGACCTACAACAATGTCAGAGAGAAAAAGTATTTTACTTCATATGGTAAAAGCAAGAATCCGAAAACATGTTGGCTGTGAAATAGAGAACATTGATGCTACCTTGTTCCAGATTTGACAGACCATTTCCCTTCAAACTTCTTAAAATCTCCATCAACCATGGAAAAGAGGAGTTCACGACCGTTGGACTGAATCACAAGCAACAATTTATAAAGCTCGTAGGTATTAAAGACGACATAAAGGCATATGTCAAAATTAAAGCTACCAAGAAAAGTGAAACAAGCTCAAATTCAGTTACGAAGAACTATCAATCCAAAGCAAATAAATCTGCATAAACCTCGTCCATACAGCATCTCAGTTGCATAGCAGCTAAAAACCTATCCATATGTTTTCATGAAAACCAACCTCCTCTTTCAGTTCAAAATCCTATTTTCTATTTCAAATAGTTCAGTTAATAAACCTGCAAATTAGTGGCATCATGGATCCACCTTGCTCAAAATTACAGATTGAGCTTAGCCTAGCTTTGCATTCATCAACATTCTCCATCCTTGACTATTCACTTAAAGTCTATGCATGATCACATTTTCATATTATGACTTATGAGGTGCTTGAAATAATTGATGGATCAATTTAGTATATCATATAAGAAGTCAACAAGAAACCATAGTTGGTATAGGAACTAAAGGGTTTTGTTAAACTTTTAAGCTTAAAGACTGCGCAATGTCAGTACATAGAGAATGGCAGAGACAAGCTCACTCTATTTACTCCTATGCCAAGTAGATTGCAAATATTTTCTCCAAAATTCAGATCCATTCCTTGCAGTCAGCTATTAACAGGAAAGAGCAAGAATACTTGTAAGATGATTAGCATTCCCCACTATGAAGCTAAAAGCTTTTTGAAATGTTAATCTTCCTAAATATTTGTTTCATATATGCATTGAGACTTTATTTCAAACTCCAAAAGGTATCACCTTTAAATAGCTCATTCCAGACATTCCATCAACTACTTATTTTTGGCAAAGATAAGTACTTTCCATTCATACTCAACCCAGGTAAAGCCCATGATTCTTAGTTGCAATTGCAATAAAAAGTCTTGTAGTTCATTAGAAATTGAATGTGAGCCCTCAAAATATTTTTTTCAGTGAAAAATGTGAAGGACCCAAAGAATTAAGTTTCATGTATACCATATACAGTATGGACACATTTAAAGTTATCATCTGATAATATGATGGCAGTGACACCTGCTCATGGCACCACTAAAGCTAAACATAATCATGATGATAGCAGCGAAGAAAATTCTATAGTGAAAAGGTTGCGGACTAGAGTTCTACTGATTTCACGTGCAAAATATGGACTTTTGAGGCAGCAGTATTCGTGGGAAGATGTTATACATAGATAGCTTCTACCCGTTAAAGTACCAACTTGAGAAGAACAAGGCTTTGCAGTCAATTACATATCCAAATTTGTTAAAAAAAAAAAAAGTGAAACAACAGCCATTCGTAATGCTGCAAGGTTAATAGACAATTACTAGTATCTATATCACAGTTCAACACTATAACTATATGGGTTAGGATGCTTACCGAATTGGGAATTTCTTGGAGATCAAGAACAACACGTGCTTCAATATGCCAATATAATGCCCTTTGCAAACCTCTCTGTTCCAACCATATCCGTCCAGGATGGGGGCAAGGAATCCTTCCACTAATAAGCAGACAAAGTTCATAACTCAATTGACGGAGAAGGGAGTAAGTTGAAACTGATGAAAGTAACCCCAATTGCAGCCAAGTATTTTTGGGAAAAATAATAACAGTAAGGTTAAATTCTGCTATTAGTCTACCTACTTCATGAAATTTGTAGATTTAGTCTGTGCTTTTATTTGATCAATTTCAGTCCTATAGTTTCCGAATTGGTCACTTTTAGTCTCTATACTTTTCAAATTCTGAAATTTTAGTCCCGACTCAATCAAACATTAGCAATTAAATCCATTTGGTTAAATTCAATTACTAGTCCCTACACAAAAATAGATTTAGTCCATTTTCTTCCGTTGGATCATTCTAAGTACTTGTACTTTTTTGAATTTTGAAATTTCAATCTTCACATAAATTAAGAATGGTGAGTAATGAGTAGTGAAAATAATATGCTGATATGACATTATGCAAATAATAATATGTTTAACCCAACAGATTTTAGAGATAGTATAACTCTACTTAATAAATTATGTACTAAAAATGATCAAATAAAATTACATCTATTAAATCTACAATTTTTACAAAGTACAGGGACTAACAACAGAATCAGAATTTAACATAATAATAAAAGGGAGAAAGGGGGAGGGAAAAGCAATACCTGCAAATAAGATTAGGGATAAAATCTGCAAGACGTTCATAATCAGTAAGAGCATTCCAAACAGAATCAATATCAGCAGAAACCAAAATCTCGGCTTTGATTCGTCTTTCCCTCCAAGAAATCACTTCGACTTCGCAATGCACTCTCTTATTCCTATATTCTTTTTCATTTTCATCAGCCTTTCCACCGAAATCACCATCTCTTTTCACCAAACTAGTTGTTAGCAAACAAGTTTTGGCCTGGGTTGTAACAGTGGAAAAGGCAATGCGATATTTGTTGGAAAAACAAGGGGGGTTGTTGTTCAGTGGAAATGATAGTGAAGAGAGAGTTGCAGGGGTGAAACTCGAAGCCTTGCATACGCAATTTTTCATAGTGGTTTGAGAATTGAGAGAGCAGCAGCTGTGTTGGTAGAGTTTGTGTTGTGTTTTTAATTAGTAGGAGATAGAAGAAGAAGAAGAAAGTGGTCCATTCCATTTTAGTTTAAACTAGCTTTGGTTTTGCCTCTGGTTGGCTGGCTGGGAACCACCAGTTTCTTCCTCATACTCCCCCGTTTGTCTTTTAATAACCAGAATGTGTGGTTCAACTACGTCCTTCCGTTGAAGAGGGGCTTTTAGTCTTTTTACACTAAACTACATATAAAAGTTGATGGGCGAGATTTTTGTGTTATAATTACTGTATAAACGAATCAATTTACCCCTATATTATTAAAAAATTTAAATAGGTTAAATTGTAATTTATTATATAAAATATATTAAAATTTGATTTCTCAATTACAATTCAATTTCAAAAATTATTTTATTTATTGAACTATAAAAATTTTATAATTATTAACTATATTAAACAGTAAATTATATTTTTAAACAATAAATACTAAAAATCTATTCAAATTTGGTCTTATTTATTCTTTTAAATAGTATAGTATTTAAATTGATTCATTTAATAATAAATGAACTAATTTAATCATATTCCTACAATAGAGGAATCTCTAAGGTAAATTTACCATACTTTAACACTTAGTGAGCTAAGTATTTAAAATGATTCTCAAAAATATTCTTGGGAAAAAGTTAAAATTTTTTACTTCTGAAAAAAGTGTTTTTGAGCCCATTTTTTCTTTAAAAAATTACTTTTTTCTCTCAAAAAGTAGTTTATTTAAGAATATTTGTGTCCCAAAAATACTTTTTAGAAACAATATTAAACACACTCTTATTAGTTACCGGAGTTCTTAATCTGTACTTATTACTTTTCTTATCTCATCAATACGTCAAAGACAGATGGGCATTGTCGAGTTTAGTAATCTAAAAAAAATAAAAGTTCATTGTACTATAAAACAATTATCATCCTAATAATTATAAATAGTGAAACTACATCAAATTTATAATTATAATTATAAATAATAATTACACCCTTTTGTAAATGTAAGAAATTATTATTATAAAATAAAAAGACAAAAAGTAAAGAACAAAGAAAGTTGGATAACAAAAGAGAGCACATTTTATTGATCAATTGGAATATTTACAAAGCTCTTCCAAAGTCTCTATTTATAGGCATAAGAAGTATAAATGAAATAGAGATCTACTTCTAATAACTATTAGAATTTAAAGTACATCAAAATTTATATTAATATTGATGGATATCCACTTAATAAGATATTCATAACCCTCCCCATTGGATGTCCATTGGTAGATAATGTGTCTCGTTAAAACCTTACTAAGATAAAAATTCTGTAGAGAAAAAAATTCCTAGTGAAGGAAAAAGAGTACACATATCTATAATACGCATAATATGCTGCCTCATTAAAAACCTTACTAGGAAAACCCAATGGGACAAAACTTCAGTCAAGTGAAAAAGAGTACAACGTGTATTTACTCTTACTCATGAAAACATCACATACTTCCTCATATTCTACATATTCAATCTTGAATACTAATATTTCAAATGACTATTTGAATGTATTTGCTAAACATTTATATCATCATTCTTTTGAAAGTCATGAGGAAGGGGCTCCCCCTCATGAAAACATTACATACTTTCTCATATTCTACGTATTCAATCTTGAACACTAGTCTTTCAAATGACTATTTGAATGTATTTGCTAAGCATTTATATCACTATTCTTTTGAAAGTCATGAGTAAGGGGAATTTTTGAGAAAATATATTTTGATCTCTTCAGGAGTTTCAATAATAATCATAACAAACTTTAATCATGATCCCTCTATAAAAATACAAATAGGTATTTTAGATCATTTTATAATCATCTTTCAACTACTATTAACTAAGTCAAATTTACCACATATGTTCAATTATTTCAATTCATATAAATAAACAATTTCCTGATAATTTCAATATACTTCTAGCATTCTAAATCCTTTAAGGATTTTAATATAAACTTTACTATATAGTGATTCATAAAAAGTTGTAACAACAAACATTAGACGCAAATTAAATTTTTTATGAACTGCCAGTTTAATAATATATCTAAAGATTATTGCATCCACCACAAAAGAATATTATATCTTTTCATAATCAATGTCAGGACTTAGCGAAAAACTTCATTTTTTTTATTTTGTTTTGCAAAACTACTTCATTTGTACCTTCATTGGCTTTATACCTTTAGATATTTGATTGTTGTTACAAAAACTCCTCGAATTTGAATTGCGCCTTTCTATTTTGACCAATCTATTCCATATATATATTTCTCAATAGATTTATCC
This sequence comes from Gossypium arboreum, assembly GCF_025698485.1. Classification (NCBI taxonomy): domain Eukaryota; kingdom Viridiplantae; phylum Streptophyta; class Magnoliopsida; order Malvales; family Malvaceae; genus Gossypium; species Gossypium arboreum. The sequence goes on along the minus strand of NC_069078.1, from coordinate 987,665 downwards.
AAGATTCTCATTTCATTTCAACAATAATATTACATACAAAATCATTGTCGTCCACTTTTATTATTTGGCTTCATATTTTCTCGAATTATGATAATTTATAGAGATCTCTTATTTTCACTATTTTAATCTTCAGTTTTAGGTACCTGAATCTATAACACCCGTAACCCGAATCCATCGTCAAAACAAGGTTACAGAATATTACAGGAGTTTACAGAACAAATAGACAGAAATTTCAAACATTTCACATCATATAATATTCATATCAAAAACCAACTAAAAATAAACATATTGTCCCTTATATAAGCCTTCGAGGCCCAAAACACGCATTAGAAATAAATCAAGACTAAATCGGATACTAAAAAAAAAAAATTCAAAAAATATTGAAATTTTTCAAAGTTGCAGAGAACATATGGCCATGTGGCCAGGCCGTGTGACTCACATGGTCAAGAGACACGCTCATGTCTTAATCCGTATAGGCATTCAAAATAGGGACTATAATACCCCAAACCCGGTGTAGACGTTATGGCCGAATCTAGCGAAGTCACATGATAGCATGTTGAAAACTAAGTTGTTACGATAAGACAGTTTTCGTTTATTTACTCTTATTGATTCCAAAATCGTTTGCTCGTTTAATCGATTGTTTAAAACATAATTCGTTGCGGAAGCTTTAGCAATCATTCATTTTATGAAAAATTGAGTTAATTAAGTAAATCCGACCATTTTAGGAAAACCCCTTTGTTTTAGAGAAAACTGTTTGTTTGTTGAGTTTGAACAGTTATAAAATCCATGAAAACCATAATAAAGTAAAAGTCCAAGGAAAGTCCCAAACTACATCAAAAATTTTCCCAGCAATAATAGTAGAAATATAACCAGAAATCAAACAGAAAGTTTTATTAACTATGGTCACCGCTGAGTCCTTCGCCGCACCAATCCGTCTAAGCTTGGGGATTACCTGAACATATTAAACAGAAGGAATGAGTTTACGTAAACTCAGTGTGTAATCCCCACAGAAAATATGCATACAGTCAATTAGCAGTAAACAAACAGATGCAGTATGGGCCTAAACCCATTATAGTTTCAGCGGTAGTTTGGGCCATAGCCCATTTCAGTTTAGTATCAGATATGTATTAGGTCTTTAGCCCATCACAGTAACAGTAATGTAAGCAGCAATCAGTAAACAAAGTCCTACCAACCAGCCTCTACACATCATCTCCGTCCATCCCTACCGAAATCGAGCAAGAGCAATTCTCAATGCAAAAAGAAATGATAATTTAGGGAAAAACGAACAGGAAAAAGGAAGAGAGGCAGTTCAAAGGGAATTTCAGCTGAGTGCAAACATGAAACTGTAAAACGTCAAAATTTTCTTTGAGAGAGGGAAAGAAAACCAAAAATTTCAAAAAGAAAACGAAAATATCTTTCTAATCAAAACCTTATGACAACATTCAGTATATTCGATTTACTGTTGACAAACAAAACCTGTAATGCTCAAATCTCTACAAAAGCACTCCCTGATTCCTCACCTTCACCTAATCCAAAAAGTACCCAAAATAATCCTCTTTTAGAACTCAACCACAAAACAAGAAAATAGTGACAAAATTATTACTTACCAAACGAGCCCAACAACACAAAACAAGAAGGAGGCCAAAAGAAAACCGAAAAGAGAGGGAGGCAAGGAAACAAGAATTCTACAGAAAATGGTGAGAAGAAAACGTTAGACAAAATTGGGAAAAAGAGAGAAAGTGCTAAAATTTTTAGGATAAAAATCAAAAAGAGAAAGAAAAAGAAAGAAAAAAATGATAATCCCCTTATCCCAACTCCCCTTAAATTTCTCCATCAAACTCCCCACTACTTAGATTTTAAATACGAATCAAACTCTATAACCGACGAGTAAATAAAATATATTTATCCTTACGCTCACGTAGGGATTCGAACTCTTAACCCTTTGCCAACCAACACTCCATTTAACCACCAGGTTAGCAGGCCCATTCTGGTAAGTACTTACAAACTTTTAATTAAAAGCCTACTAGCCAGAAATAAGGGTTTAGTTAGAAAAATACTAGAATTTGCCAAATCGGGTACACATCTGGTTCGATTTCGATGTCAAAACACTCCCTAAGCCTGAAAACTTATCAAAGAAGCATTCAAAATCAATTTAGTAGACTAATTAACATGTTTTCGACAATAACTTATCAACAATAACTCGACTCACCGTCGACTAAAGACCCTCCGTCAATATTGTTTAGACAAGAAACACGAAATTCACTGATCAAAGCCTCTTTCTACGCCATTAACAGCAGAAGAGAAACATTACTACTCAATTGTTAAGAAATTCATGGCAAAAAAGAAGGGGGACTTACCGAAATTGCGCAGAAGCAATTCTCAATGCAAAAAGAAAGGATGATTTAGGGAAAAACGGAAAAGGGCGATTCAAAAGGAATTTAAGCGGAGTGCAAACATGAAAGTGGAAAACGTCAAAATTTTATTTGAGAGGGGGAAAAAATCGAAAATTTCAAAAAGAAAATGAAAATATCTTTCTAATCAAAACCTTATGACAACATTCAATATACGCGACTTATAGTTGACGAACAAAACCCGTAATGCTCAAATCTCCGCAGAAGCACTCCCCGATTCCTCACCTTCACCTAATCCAAAAAGTACCCAACACAATCCTCTTTTAGAACTCAACCTCAAAATAAGAAAATAGTGACAAAATTATTACTTACCGAACAAGCGCAACAACGCAAAACAGGAAGGAGGTCAATAGAAAACCAAAAAGAGAGAGAGGCAAGGAAACAAGAATTCGAGAAAAAAGGAAGAGAAGAAAACGTAAAACAAATTTGGGAAAAAAAGAGAAAGTGCCAAAATTTTTAAGGCAAAAATCAAAAAGAAAGAAAAAAAAACTGATAATCCCATTATCCCAACTCCCCTTAAATTTCTCTATCAAACTCTCCACTACTCAAATTTTCAATATAACTCAAACTCTATAACCAACGAGAAAATATAATATATTTGTCCTTATGCTCACGCAAGGATTCGAACTCCTGACCCTTTGTCAACTAACACTCCTCTTAACTAGCATGCCCATTCTGGTAAGTACTTACAAACTTTTAATTAAAAGCCTACTAGCCAGAAATAGGGGTTTAGTTAGAAAAGTACTAGAATTTGGCAAAGTCAAGGCCTGAACTCAATACCTCCCAAACTCACCTAGAGCACTTAACCACTAATGCAAATACACAATTGTGTCACATTTTCACAATAACAAAAAAAAAATTGAGGCGTTACAACTCTACCCCCTAAAAGAAAATTTCGTCCTCGAAATTTACCTGGTCAAAAAAAGTGAGAATACTGTTGGTACATCGCATCTTCAGGTTCCCACGTAACTTTCTCAGTGCTATGATTATGCCACAGAACCTTCACCAATAGAATGGACTTCTTCCTCAGAACATTAACATCACGATCCAGAACCTGAACTGGCTCCTCCTCAAAGATCAAGTCTGGCCTAACCTCAATCTCCTCAATAGGGACAATATGCGTAGGATCAGAGCTGTAGTGCCTCAATATCGAAACGTGGAACACATTATGAATACAGTTTAACTTTGGAGGTAGCTCCAACTGATAAGCAACCGGTCCCACTCATTTTAAAATCTAGTCCGGCCTAATAAACCTAGGGCTCAGTTTGCCCTTACGACCGAACCTCAAAATCTTTTTCTATGACGAGACCTTGAAAAATATGAAGTCCCCCACAAAATACTCAATCTCACGTCTCTTCAGATTTACGTAAGTTTTCTATCTGTCCGATGCCACTTTCAGTCGATCCCGAATCTATCTGACCTTATCCTCAGTCTCAGAAACCAATTCAGGACCCAGAACATGTCGTTCACCCAACTCAGTCCAACACAAAAGAGTGCGACACTTACGACCATAAAGAGCCTCGTAAGGTGCCATCTGAATGCTAGACTAGAAACTTTTATTATAAGCGAACTCTGCTAGAGGCAGATACTCCTCCTAACTGTCTCGGAAATTGATAGCACAGCTCCTCAACATATCCTTCAGTATCTGAATCACCCTCTCTGATTGAGCATCGGTCTGAGGATAGAATGCAGTACTGAAGTCCAACCTTGAACCTGAGCCTCATGTAGCTTTTTTCAAAACCAAAACGTGAAGAGAGGATCTCTATCAGAGATGATCAAAACTGATACCCTATGCAGTCTCACTATCTCAGAAATATAAATCTTTGCCAGCTTCTGCAAAGAATAATCTGTCCTAACTGGGATGAAGTGTGCAAACTTGGTTAATCGATCCATGATAACCCACATTGAATCCTTCTTAGTGGGTGTTAAAGGCAACCCACTAATGAAATCCATCGTCACTCACTCCCACTTCCATAGCGAAATCTTAACCGGTTGTAGCAAACCCGAAGGTAACTGATGCTTAGCTTAACTTGCTGACATGTCAGACAACGAACAACAAAATCAGTAACCTCACGCTTTAACCCCGACCACTAATACAATTTGTGAATATTGCAGTACATCTTATTACCGTTAGGATGCATAGCATAAGGGCTACTATGCACATCCCTCAGAATCGACTGTCTCAGATCCATATCGTTCGGTATACAGATTCGTCCTCGAAAACACAATACACCATCACAGTTTAATCCAAAGTTGGCAGTAATACCATTCTCAATTTGTTGAAAACTCAAGCCCAGATACTCATTCCCTAACTGCTTATCCTGAATCTGTTCTATTCAAGTCGGTTTAACCTACAGCTCAGCCAACAAACTTCTATCGTTAAACAAACTAAGTCAAGCGAACATCGCTCTCAGATCAGTCATAGCCCTACGGCTCAATGCATAAGCCACCACATTGGCCTTACCACGATGGTATTCAATGATACAGTAGTAATCCTTAAGCAGCTCAATCCATCTACGTTGTCTAAGATTCAAGGGAGAGGCCAAGGCGAAAACTCGCAGAGGGCACATTGAGACCAAATGAAGGATTTTGAGTTGAAAACCCGAAAAAGGGCAGCTCAAATTTGGATTGAAGATTGAACATGTAATGCTCAGGTCTTCTCAGAAGGAAGAACGTTACATCTTGGGGTATCAACAAAATACTCTAGATCTCCTAAACACATATCAAGCTCAAAATGGTCTTCGAGAAGTTAGTGTGGAGAAGCTCATGCTACGATATCTAGGGTACCTAGTTTCATCTTACTCATTTTGTATTTTAGCAATGTTTACTATTTTGATTAATCTATTCCTTTAGAGCTCTGCTCCCAACAAATTTCAATATTGTCCATTGTTACGATCCTTTTCAAGCATTTTTCATTGAAATAACAATTAATGGACAAATCATATTCAAATAAAAGGATTTCTGCATATTGCTCTGAAAGGTTTTCTAAGTAATACAAGGAACTGAAACAGGACCAATAGTCAAAACTAACCAAATCTAAGGGTTGGAAATATTTGGGAATGAATAATTTGAATTGTAATTATTTCTTCGAATTTCCTGTCAAAGAGATCAAATCTGAACAAGAAGGCATGACAATACACCAATGATGGAACCTTGACAAATAACGAGCAATGTCAACCTAAGCATTAAAACCATAAGTCGATTTCAAAAAGGTTTCAACATCTATAATTTTTAAATTTTTTAAAAAATATTTTCGCATAAAGAAATTTGAACCCAAAATATTATTATTTTTAATAATTTGTTGAGTTGGTGAGATAAGATACTATCATCTCCAAGGCCAAAGTCAGTCAACGTAAACGACCATAAGCATGCTATAGAGGCATGAAATTTAGATAAGTAGTTTCAAAGAAAAAAAAAAGAGCACTGAACATGCTAAATCAATTAAACCATAAAAGCACAAAAATAGAGAAAAGAAGAACAAGGATTTATGTTCATCTATAAATTCATAAATGTACGTCTCTATTGTAGTTTATGGTTAATATTAAACCTTTCCATTAACAGAAATTTCAATGTTCCTAACAGGTCCCTTAAACCATTTCCTAGCATCCACCCACCACCAAACCATTACCAAAGACAAACCCACACCTAAAGCAACAGGTGCATAATTAAATGTATCCCAAGTAATTGGGTAATATGTTGGTAAAAGGAACACTGAACATGTGTAACAAATCCAGACAAATGCTACAAGACAAACTGGTCTTCTTGCTCTGCCTAAATAAAATGGACCAGGTTTGAAATTCTTCTCTGGCATTACCATTCTTGCAAATATTGGAACTGCATACCCACCAACCCATCCAATGGTGCATATTGAAGTTATGGCTGTAAATACTACATTTACTTTCAAGATTGGTAGCCCCATTACAATACATATAGCTGCACATAACCATACTGCATTTGATGGAACTTTGCGCTTTGGGTGAACTTGTCTCCATATTGATGAATAAGGGATCCCTTTGTCTCTTGATAAAGCATATACCTAAAGGGTACCAATGGTGACATAAGGCTTGGACAATATTAACAACTTAGCTATTAGGATTAGATTTATGCATAATGATTTATTTTGTCTTGTAACTTTGCAAAAAAAAAAAAGTTATTTTAGCCTTTTATTTAAATTTTTCGTCTTTTTTTGCTCTTGAATTAGGGTTTTGTCAAAAACACTCTAAAATGGATGGAAATTTTTTTCTAAATAATGCAAAATAATTATTAGAAAAGAAGAAGAAATATATAAATTTTAATTTTTTTCTAAATTTTTAAATGATTTTTGAATTTTAAATAATTTAAATATTTTTATAATTTTTTACAAAATTTTAAAAATATTCCATAAATATGTAGCAAAAAAATAATCCATAAATTTTGGAATTAATTACTAACGTGACATATATATGGACCACTAATGGCATGTTAGCAAAGTTAACCTTTGTTAATTTTTCTGTCCATTTCAATTTATTTTGTCAAAAAAACACTAATTCAAAGGTTAAAATATTTTTTTTATAAAGTTAGAGAACAAATATGCACTTACAACTCTGGCTGCACTGGTAGTGATTGAAAGCCCACCAAAGAAGAAAGAGCCCCAAATGACAAATAGTAATACAATTGCTCCAGCAGAATTATGATACCTTCCATGGAATGCATCATACAGTATTTGTGCTGGCACAAATGCACCCGCAGTTTCATTGCTTGGATCATAGAGGTAACTAAAATCCTGAATGAAACAATATATAATGACATTAAAGAGCTATCTATATATACATATGTAAACATGTATATATTCAGAATCTACCGATCATTTTTTAGACAGTAAAAGTATTATGAAAACATTTATATTAAGAGTCAGATTGTATCTTGTCTATTTACTAAAAAATGAGTAAATTAGTCATTATATATTAGATTAAAGAGCAAATTGATCATTCTGTTACAAATTTCATCTATTTATACTGTTAAAAATTAATCTGTATACGTGTCAATATAAGGCATACATGACACGACACATGTCACTGTGATTATCCGTTAGTCATGCTAGCTTTTAACCGTACAAATGGATAAAAATTTTAATAGAATGGCTAGTTTTTTTTTTTATCAAACATACAAAGAACAAAATGCAATCTAACTCTTAATATAAATTATTTATAATACTTTTAACATGACATACCTTAATGCTGAAAGTAAGGGCCAAAATATAAGCCCATCCAAATACTGCAATGATCCCAATGCTGGAGAGAATTGAAATAGGACCATTCTTATCAGCACCTTTAGTTTCTTCAGTCAAATGTGCTGCTGCATCATATCCATACAATGAATATTGACTGACAAGAAAAGAGAGGATGGCTGCATAAGGTTTGCTTGATACTCCTGTTGAGTCTACCCCCATTTCAAAACTTGTGAATACATATGCTGCAGATTTTCTAGTCATTGCAACCAATGGGAGCATTATAACTATCACTAAGCCACCAATTACCTGTCAGGGAAAACTTTGGTTTAACTAGCTTATCAACTATATCCGAATTATTATCTTACTGCACATCAAAGTATATAAATGAACCACAAGTTGATACAATGAAGGCTGTAAAAGTTACCATAGAGAACAATGTATTAAGAGTCATTATATATTTGGCCCCCTCTACTTAAAAATGAATAAATTAGTCTCAACATTAGATCAAAGAGCAAATTGGTCCTTTCTGTTAAAATTTTCGTCCTTTTACTCTTATGAATAACCAGAAAGTGAAATGTGGCGTGCCATGATGCTGACAAACAGAGATTAATTTTTAACAGTAGAAATGAATGTAATTTTTAACAAAAGAATCAATTTACTCTTTGATCTAACATACAGAGACTATTTTATCCATTTTTTAGTAAAGGGGGTAAAATGTAATCTAACTCTGAGTACAAGTACCTCCATGATATTTTTACTAGTGAAAGACACACTATGAAGCCTTAAAGTACGCAAACGTAAAACTTGTACCTGCCACCAAATTGAAATTATGTCGATGAAAGCAATCACTTCTAATGCAAAGGTGTTGAGTACTGCCCATATTAAAGTAAGGCTCACATACATGCATAAGAAGAGCCATTTTGGAGCAAAATATCCACCATCTTTATTAGTTCCAGTGCTTAATAAGATGATGCTCTGCAGTGTTTGTGATCCTGCATAAGCCTTCCATACCAAACACAAATACAAGGTTAAATTCAAACGATTTACTAACAGATTGGACTGTGTAGTGTTTTGTTTTTTATCATTTTCAAGCATACCTGAGTACCTATGCCAGCAATAAGCCCTATGGTCTCAAGCCAAGCACAACACCATGATGAGAAAGGACCCCATTTGGGACCAGCTAAATGAGCAGCCCAAAAGTACAGAGAACCTGTAGTCTGTTAAAAGTTTACAAGAAAGAGCAAGTCATTTCCCTCTGGTTGTAGAAGCTCTTTTACAATTAGCTGCATTATGATTTTTCATGGTTGGATTAGGAGATGGATTCTGTCATGTCTATAATTGTATATAGCATATTAATGCTGTCATTCAGATCATGTTAGGAGGTAAAAATACCATTAAAGCTCCTATGTTACGAGTCAGATTGTATTTTGTGTCATTTATTAAAAAATTAGGCAAATTAGTCCTTGTATATTACATAATTTCATCAATAAAAAATTAAATAAGTCACGTGTAATGCCCTGACATATAAAGATAAGTTTTTAAAAGTAAAAATCCATGATACTTTTACCTATGTGAGGACCATTTGGCTTCATTTTAATGCAAGGCTTCAAAACATCAAATACCTTGGAGGCTAAACAAAAATTGTTTAACCTCTTGGGGCAGATTTTCCAAATGAAAATGAATGACAAAAATGGAAAAAGAGTGAGAAAGGAGACAAACAGGAAAAGAAGAACAGATCTCAGCCATTGCAACTCCAACAAAGCAAGTGAAGAAAGAGACAACAACCCAACCCCAAACAAGACTAGCAGGACCTGCATATTGAAGGCTTGAACCATACAAGGGAGTTATCCCAGTGAATAGTGTCATTGTTGAAAACGAGATCGCAAGAGTCTTGAACAGAGTCTGCGATTCATAAATAAAGGAACAAATTAAGAAGTTACTGCATGTATGAAAACAAAAGGAAAAAAGATTAAAAGAATGAAAAAAACAAAAACCATTTCTCTTCTGAGTTCTTGCTTATATCCAAGTTCATTAAGTCGTTTCTCCCCGGAATCCATTTCTTGGAATTGTGTTGGTTGCTGGTTGTGCTCCATCTAATTTCAGGTCTAAATGGGAATTAAAGATGGTAAGATCCCAAAAAAAGAAAGAATCAAGATGGAGTTAATTAGAGAGAGAGAAACTAAGACAGGTTGACTCATGCATATACATATATTAACTACAAATAATACCATCACGCATTGACTGCTTTGGTTTTATTATTTTAAATATAATAATATTCAACTTATAATTATTAATTTTTATTAAATTTATAAAAGATTTATGGTTGATACTATTCTTCAATATTAATATTATGTTTTTATAAAGTTAAATTTCAATGAAAAACTTAAAATCAAAATTATTATTTCATATCAGTTATTAATTAAAAATAATAAATGCAATAAAAATTTTAACTTATAAATATTAAAAAGAAAAATACTTTATATTTAAAAAAGCAAGTTGTCGATTAAGTCTTAACTTGATTGGCATGAACATTATTGTCAATGCAGGAGGTTATGGTTCGAGTGCGCTCATGCGTATTATTCTCCTATTTATGGATTGGAGAAGAGCTACGAGTAGTTCTAAACATTGCCTCAAACAAAAAAGTTTTTTTAATTAACTCGATTAGTGTTGATATTAAGATAGAGCATGTTCCATGCTATATAAGTTCTATTTTCAAACGAAAACAAGCTAAGTTTCTAAGTATGATTTCCAATAAGTATATGCGAAACAGTTTTTAAATTTATGTTTTCTAGCAAACAAGTTCTCTGCAGTGGGTCTCGTACCTTCTCCGCGAATCTAGCACGTGACGTGATTTTTCATACTAAGTCTTCTTTCTGTTGTAAACTCTGTGTTTTACGCATACTTTGCTGGTTATTGATTATTCATTGAGTTCACAATGAACTCACCTGCTCCTCTTTTACTTTGCAGGTAAGTAAGTTGCGAATGATAGTGATAAGGTAGAAGAAGGGGAAATTGTTTTGAATAATAGATATAAATTGTATGCAATTTTGTCGATTAAGTCTTAACTCGATTAGCATTGATAATATTGTCAGCGCAAAAAAACACAAATTCGAATGCGTTGAAATGCGTTTATACGTAATTCTAGACATTATATATAACTTCAAATTTTAAATGATATTAAAAAATATTATTAAATGTACATTTATAAAAATAAGCGCACAATTTTACATAACATTTATAAAAGGATATTCAAAACGCAATATTGAAGTAAATACGTGAATAATTTTAACATTTATAAAGTATATTTAATTGGTAAATTATTTGTAATTTATGAATATTATATAATAATTTAATTAGAAATATTTAATTTATCCTAATAATTTTAATTGGAAATGAGAAAATGATTTAATTAGAAATTTAGTCTAATTTACCCTATTTATTTTACTATTTAAATTTGAAGTTAGATTAAAATGCTCTAACTGTCCCTTTTTAGTCTCAAATGAGTTGAAAATACTATATACACATTTACTAAATTAAATATATATTTCAAATAGTAAATTATATGTTTAAAATGCATTATATCACTCTATTTCATAAATTAAATTCACAACATTTAAAATTTTAAAATTTTAGAAGATACAATTATTTATTATTGAGTGCAATATTTTATTATTTGTTGGTTTCAACCTTTTTTATTTAAAGATTTTTAGAAATTTGTCGATTAAGTCTTAACTTGATTGGTATGGATATTATTGTCAATATAGGAGGACGTGAGTTTCAACGTATTATCCTCTTATTTTTGAGTTGACGAAGGGTATGAACAATTAGATAATAAAAGATTCCTCAATCATAGTGATGGCTATATATACACGTTAAAAGATAGTAAAAAAATATTTTTGAAATTAATGTTGCACCTACATAAATTTTATTTGTTATATGAAACGGATTAAATCAAACATTTAACAACTCTTAGCCTTAAAAGGAAAATATGTCCTAAACAATATAACAACACATGTAAGGGAATTAAGGTTATTCATACAAATTTTCATTTTTAAAAAAAATATTTTTCCAACAAATTTCAATTAAATGCTAAATATATTTTTGTTTAATTCAAATAATGATTAAATTTAACTTAAACATAAAATTTCTAATTAATGATGAACTTATTACATTAAATTTTTAATGAGAATTAATTTTAATATTAGATTTATTTAAAATAGAAATAAAATTTACTTAATTTTGAACATATTAAAAAAATACCAGAGATCCTAAAATCAAAAAACAACATGCATATGAATGAGCCATAAAAAATAATTTGTTGAAAATTAATAGACTTAATCATTAAAAAAACATGCATATGAATGAGCCATTAAAAAAAAAATTTAAATTAAAAGACATATAGTCATTACAATAAAAATAAAAGATTTTCATGTGTAACAAAAATAAAATTGATTGTTTGAAAGAATTCTCATGACAAAGTTTTGAAATAATAAGTGAATTTTGATATGGATATTAAAAAGGTTAAGATGTATATAAAAAAAATAGATAAATTAATAATAAGTGAATTTTAATCAATGATTGGTATGTCTTGATTCTCTCTAAAATAAAAATTCTTTTAAAATTTTAAATTAATAAAAATAAAATCATATTTTAGCATCCTAAAATGATAAAATTTGATTTAATCTTTTAAAATTATAAAGATATATACTACTAAAATTGTGAAAATATATTTTATTATCGTAAAAATTATAATTTAATTTCGCCTCTCTAAAGATATTCCTAACTTCTTCCTTGGGTTTAATGTATGTGGATGATTTTATTTTATTTTTTAGTAAAATAAATAAAATATAATTTAATTTTAATATAAAAGTTTCTATGATACTTTTATTATATATTTAAAAATAAAAAAAATAAAAAAAGTAATGAAAAGGTGGGTGCTTGAAATTTGGTTATTTGTTCCCCCAAGCAAGATGGTTACTTTCAGCATATAATATATGAACGTGAAGTTGTGGGATATCATAACCTGCAATTTGGAGACCCTATAAAAGTCCACATCATGGGGGCGCGTAACTTTTGGAAAACGGAACCCCTTAAGACGTAGCGACTTTGACTTTAAGCTTTTCAGTAAACTATATATTATTAAGTTTATAGTTTGGTTATTTAAATTTTAAATTTTTTAAAATAGTCATTAAATTATTTAAAAATTATCATTAAAGTCATTAAATTATTTAAAAATTTTATTCAAGTCATTGGGCTGTTATTTTGTTTTTTAAATGTTTTATTAGCAAGCTTCATGCGACGATTCAATGATCAGTACAATGGATCAATACTCATCAATAAGTAGAACGTATCTTAAATTCAATTAGGAACAAAGTTAGAAATTTATCTTCAGAGGGGCAAAAAATTAAATTATAAAATTTTAAAGGGGTAAAAGTATAATTTTTCTTTGCATTTGCTTGTTGGTTTAGAATTTTAAAGGGATTAAATTGAAATTCTTTTAATATTTGGGGGCCAAAATTTATTTTCAACATTAAACTAATTTATAATTTTAAAATTTTCAAGAGACTAAATTGATAATTTGCCATTTGGGGGATACCTACCCCATTGGTGTCATTCCTGGCTTCAATTCGATCTGATGGTTAGTATTGAATACCAAAGAAGCAAACTATTTAGATTTTGATTCGCAAATTTGTGATGTTCAAAGTTATTTCATAAAAAAATATTGAAATGTATAAAAGAAGGGAAATAATAACTTTTGATTAGTGCAAGTGGTGCAAACAAAAAATGTTATATAATAGTTATTTTAACAACCAAATGGTTTAAATAAAAACTTTCAAATAATTCAATGACTGATTTTTAATTTCTTAAAATTGAGTGATCAAAATATAATTTTTTTAATAATTGAGTTACTTTAGATGAAAATCACCTTAAACATTAGAGCAACATGGTCAGAGTTGGACCATTTGTTTGAAAACATAGAAAGCAGACTGAGGTGGTTGTTTCAACGGGACACTAACCTCTTCACTTAATTATGGCTTGAGTTAAATTTAGATATATTTAAAAATTTAGATTCAATTTTAAATTTCGTCTGACCGAAAAATAAATCTAAAACTTTACCAAGTTTAGTTTAGATAAAAAATGTTAAACTTGAGTCTAGTCCTATTAAATTTTTATATAAAAATAAATTTAAAAAGTATAATACATCAAATACACTAAAATATTAAAATAAATATTTTCCAATAAATTGAAAATATATTAAAAAATATTTATACTTAAATAACATTAAGATAGGTGCAACTTAACAAGCAAATACCTCTAAAATAGTAGCAAAATTAACAATAAAATAAGAGTTATACAATATCTAAATAATAACAACAAAATAATAGCAATATAGTAGCAACATGGCAATAAAACAACAACAAAGCAGTAGTAATTAGTAAACAACAAAACAGCAACAGAGGAAAAATGTTAGCCAAATTTGGGTTGAGCTTAAAGTCAAAAATCTTACTCGATGCCCGACCCATTTAGAAAGCAGACTTTATTTTTTGTCTAAACTAATTTCTCGAATCTATATTTTTATTCAAATCCTCTTATTTTCCTAGCGAACCTTTAAATCTGAACAAATAATTCAACCATGTTGAGGTGTACCCCAAACTCACCAAACCATGAACAAAAGAGGAAATCAAATATTGTTCCAAACACTCGGCAATTAAATGAATCCCTTAACTCTTATACTTTATCTATTTACTTGAAAACCTTAAAATGAATTCTAAATTAAAGAATAATTTTACGTTTTATTAATTATTACTAATTTTCAATTAAAGATAATAAAATTTTAATTAGTTATAAAAATATTTTAATTATTATTAAATTATATTATAAATTTGTTTTATGTTAAATAAATATATATTTTGGATGAATAATTGGTGCACTGGCATAATATTTTTTTATTTCACAAGCAACTTTAAAATTTTGAAATATGTTTGTTTCTAATATTTCACTATACATTTATAGAACACTTGTCAACCCTCTAACTCTACTTATGAAGTTTAAAAACCCCACTAGTTGTGTACCAAATATTTTTCAAAGAATACATCCTCAAAATAAATCATTACAAAGAAAATTTATAAAATTATACAATATTATAAGATATTTTTAAATATTATAAAATGTTATAAAAATATGAAAATATTATATAAATACTATAAATAAATTTAGAAATTATAGAATTTTTCAAAAATATATAAAAACTATAAAAAAGTTATTGAAAGTTGTACATAAAATTTATAAAAAGTTAATAAAAGTATTAAAAGTTATAAAAATAATAAAATATATATAAGAAAATTATAGAAATTTCTTGTGTTTTGAAGGTTTGGATTTGGTTTTAATGGAGAGCTTAAAGTGTGATAGTGATTAAACTTGTATGAGATGCAGATGAAGGATATGAGAGATAATAAGTTTGTAATGGTTTGGGTAGGTGATGTGAGGGAAGTTTATAAAGATGGATTGAGGTATAATGTAGGATAACATGTGAGGAAAAACAAAAATGAGTAGTAATTTTCTATTAAAAGTATTAAATATTATAAAATAGGAAATATAAAAATTATAGAAGTTATTATAAATGATTAGGTATTATAAATATTATAAAATTATTATTCCTTTTATAAAATTTAATATTTTTATATTTTTTAATAATTTTATCATTTTGTTACTTTTAAAACTTTTTTATATATTCTGCCTTTATAAAATAATTAAAAATTAATTAAGTTTTCCATGCCAGTAATTTTACTTATCAAATGCCACATCAGTACACACATCATCATTTTTTCATGTCAATTGTCACATCAATTGTCACGTCTCTACTTAACGACCCATAAGAGGTTTTGACGGAAAATAATATTACAAACGCTTAACTGATTGCACGTTTCAACTAGGGATCCAATTAACTTTTTTAATTATTTTGCAAGGTTTTTTTAGTACTTAAGCTTAAATATTAGTTTGTCTTTGGATTTTTTACCGGTTGTGCATTGTATTAATTAGATTTTACATTATAATTGATTGAACATGTATTTGTACTCATATTTTAAACCCATGAAGAATGTGTAATTGTATTATCTTTGTATTAATAGAAAAAGAACTTTGATTCAATCCTAATATCCTTACATTATCCTCAAGTACGAATTTCTGTATCATTAAAACGACTGGTTCAATCTTTAATATTCTTACACTATCCTCAATTATCAAAAGGGAAAAATGTGTATACCTTTTTTATTAATGTATAACAAGATTTAATATAGCGTAACTCTAAATAGATATTGAAAAAAACCCTAAAGAAATAAAAATGAAAATAAGATCAAAACTCTTGATCAGTAATTAATATATCAATAGAAATACATAATTTACAATAATGTTTGACAATCACTAGATACCAAAGGAGTTCAAGCATAGAAAGATTTTAGGCCAATTCTCTGTTGACTATCATCCAACGCGATTCTAAGGAATTGATGCGGACTGCCTTATCTTGGGCGCGATTGTACAATGATACGTTGGCTAACAGGAAAATTGAGATGATGAGTGATGATAGTATGCAGTGGACAGCACCGAAGGATAATTGGGTTAAATTAAATTCGGATGGATTGGTCGATTTGGATATAAATATTGCAGCAGTAGGAGGTCTCCTGCGGAACTCTGCTGGGGAATGGATTTTGGGATTTGCTAAGAAGTTTGTGATGTTTCGATATTCCAAGCTGAAGCTCGCTCGTTATTGGAAGGGCTCCAATTAGCGTGGGATAGAGGTTACCGAAATGTAGAGGTTGAGAATGATAATGCACTCTTAATTCAGATGATACGCAGTGGTATTTCTGAACCAACGGATGTATTCACACAATGATTTTCCAACCGATGAAAACTTTGGAGCCTGTTGTCGTCCAAAGTACTATTATAATAGCTGACGAAATAAATTTACCAGTTCCAATATGGGAAGCAAAACCCATCCTCATCTCACTAATTCTGGGCCATCCATGGTGCTGACAAGGTTATTTGAAGTCGATGTCTGTCTCTGTCTAGGTCTTCCCCGTCCTGAAAACCACCGAAACCAGCAGGGTCAAAGAAATATTTATTATCAATAGAAGTATCATGGAGGCCTCTGTACTAAGAGTCAAATTGTATTTTGTCATATTAATTTAAAAAAATAGGTAAATTAGTCATTATATGCTAATCAAAGAGCAAACTAGTCCTTTCGGTTCAAAATTTCATCAATTTCTTCTGTTAAAAACTGATGTGGTTGACAGAATAATTTGACAGTTTCACTAGTGTGCTACATGTACCTCATTCTGACGTATAGGGATCAATTTTTAATAGTAGAAGGACCAGTTTGCTCTTTAATCTAACATACAGGAATTAATTTGCCCTTTTTTTAGTAAATGGGACAAAATGCAATCTGACTTTTAGTATAAGAGCCTCCATGGTACTTTTACCATTTTTATCTTACAATGCATACATGTTGAAGTTTAGTCTCTCATAGGGGTGTAATTGAGCAGAATCGAGCCCATATACTGCCAAGCTTGAGCTCGACTCGAAATTCGGAGCTCAATACTCAAATCGAGCTCGGTCAAACATCTATTTTCAGCTCGAGCTCAGCTTAAGATATAATCGAGCTACTCGAGCTCAAGTTCGACTCAATAATTAAACTTTGGGTTAATAATATATATTAAGGACAATAACGTAATTTAATAATATAAAAATATAAAAATTCTGAAAATGCTCATGAGCCGTTCGAGTCAAGTATTACTAAGCTCGAATTCGGCTCGTTCGATAGCTTGAGCTAGAACTCGGCTCGATAATTACTGAATTGAACTCGAACTTTTTCGAGTCGAACTCAAGTAGCTTGGGAATACTAGTGTCTCAGTTACACCCCTAGACTCTCTCATCAAATCTGGAAGTATTAAACTTGACAATAAAACAACAAAAACTAATAAATTCCTCATATTCAATGCCTAACGGTGTTTGCTACATTGTCCTAGGTGAAAATGGTACAACCCTTCATCCTCCTAAAATACAAAATTCTACTCTGCAAGTGGTTAATTGAGTGGGACGAGATTCAGAATCTAACCAGAATCCTTCTTTTTCTTCAATGAAGTCTGCTTAGATTTCTTATGACCTTTCTCTATTTTGGTACAAACATCTTTGTATTTTTCAAGAACCCTTTCTTTCTCTTCAAGTAAACCTAACATCTCATATGCATCTGCTACCCTTTGAACTATTGATTTGTCTGTAGGCTTGCGACCAAAAGCTTCCAAGCCTTTGAAAAGCTTTATGATAACAATTAAAAATAGACCAACACAAAATATTGGAAAAACTAGTTAGTTATGAGAAAATAAGAATAAGCTGAACTTTTAATTAAGTAAAGCTCGAGAGAAAAAAAATAAAACGAAAACCTGTCAAAGATCTGAAAACCACCTGTACAATATTAAGCACTAACTTTTTAATATGCATATAGTTGATAGCTAGGGAACAAAAACATACCTTCACAAGATTCTCCAGCATGTTGTTTCGATAGTATACTGATATCATGAGGCCGCATAACTGCCAAGGCACTGAATGTAGATCAGCACTAACTTTCTTCACCCAAAATTGATGAGCTTCATCTGCTCTATTATCCATATCTAAAGCTCGTAATAGTTGTCCATATGTTCCCATTGTGTTTCCCTGCCCCTTGCTTAGCATCCATTTAACAACCTAAGAGGGAACAATAGTTGTTGAACTTGAATTCATATCCAAAGAGTTCACTTGACATGACTCATTATATTTGATGCAGGAGGTATTATAATATGCAATTTGCAAAATTTAATTTACCTTGTCTTTTACAAGTATAATAATTATTTATGTATTTATTCTTTAAAAAAGCAGCAAGTAGAGAAAAAGAAGTACTTGTAATGTGGGGAAGGCAGCAAGTCAAGCTTGGTATAGAGGTTGTTACCCTCTTTAAGAGGTTTGAGGTCCAAGATTGAATCCTCCCTCCCCCTTGTGTAAAAAGTGAGGAAGGCAAATACTGAATGAAGAGCCCTAATCAAACTATTCTGATAAAAGTGAAACTGTAAAGTTAAACATGTGGTACAGTGGGTAGAAACATCTATTCCTGTTAAAATGAAAAACAATTCTCAATAATAAACATCTATTATCGTTTGCAGTTCTTGCCCTAACCTACATCAAGAAACAAAAGAGCCAAATGCCAAGAAAAATATGCTCTTCTTACTACTAATTCACTTATTGATTCCAGAGCCCCAAGTAACCTGGATGGTATCTTCTTTCTTAACTTGAAATATAATTGTTAAGCATCTAAGCAAAAACCAATTGGAAATAGGCAAAAAGACCCCAACTTAAATATAAGACCATAGGAAACCCAACACTTAATAGATGAACAGTACTTGAGACTCCCCCCCTCCCCCCACATCTAGCTAACAAAGAAGACACATGAACAACCTCACAGGGTTGGTAAACCTCACATGGGGTTGGACAAGAAGAACAGAACGTGCCTAAGCTCCAATACCAATGCTAAGCATCCACCTAAAACCATTTCACAATAGATAGACTCGACTTGAGGTCGACCAGTTGAAGTGGGATTACACCTCTTAACGAATAAAATAAAATCACAACTAACCAGTTCAAGTGACTTTGTAGCGTCCGATACAAGGAAAAATAAATCATCCAGTGAGAGAGAGGGAAAGCTGATTAAAATTAAAAAAACAAATTGGAAAGAGTAATTGCTGATACCTGAACAACTCTATGCCACTGATGCTCCTTCTCAAGAGCAAGGATTACATTTTTAAGAGGTCCAATAGGAAAATTCTGCTCCCAAGCAACCCACGCATCAAGAGCACTGTAGACAGCTTCTTTACTGTCTTTGAGATCAAGAAGCTGCATAGATGGAGTTATTTTAGTAATTTAACAACCCAGTTTAGCATGCAAAATTAAAGCCAAGGAAAAAAAAAAGAAAAGAAAAAAAAGATGACATGCTGTTATACTTACTGTGGTGACAAGAAACTTAATTTTGTCCTTTCTTGAGACATTCTGCCCAATTTGGAGCTTCTGTTGACCTCCAACATTTGGCTTGGGATAAAGATTCGCGACTTGGTTATTACATTGATCCTTAAATAATTCCCACATCGGTTAAGGCAGTCAAATAAAATGAACTAAACAACTCAAAAAGTTGAATAACTTATCCAAAATAAAGCAGCATGTAGAAAACAGATTAACAAATTAATAAGATACGATATCTGTGTAAACCTCTATTATATTTGATAAATCATGCTTGTCCAAAAGATAAATAAACCCTTTTTGTACAAGAAAGAAATATGAAAAACTTCAAAATAATTGCTTAACCCTTCTTCCAATCATAGAACACCGTATTCAAACATGTTTCAAACTTTAAGGATCTGTCAT
This sequence comes from Gossypium arboreum, assembly GCF_025698485.1. Classification (NCBI taxonomy): domain Eukaryota; kingdom Viridiplantae; phylum Streptophyta; class Magnoliopsida; order Malvales; family Malvaceae; genus Gossypium; species Gossypium arboreum. The sequence goes on along the minus strand of NC_069078.1, from coordinate 967,604 downwards.
GTTCCCTTCATTCTATTTTTGCAAGTCAAAAAAGTTCCTATGCTATTTATTCTTATAACAGTTGATATACATGAGAAATGAAGGAAAATAAATAGAGATAAGAGGATGGCTTGAAAGATTAAATGGAAATTACAGAAAAATGATATTTGATGACAAATTGAAAATTAATATTTGTGATAGATACCTATGCTGCTTTGTTTCTTCATAATCCCTAAAGAGTCTGTATTCAACATATACCTAGACACTGTATGTAAGTATGACCTTGCAAATTTATAACAGGAACGAAAAAAAACTTGCAAAACATTTTTGAGTATACCCATTCCAGACACATAATCGTATTCAACACTTCCCAGGAGTTTGAGTGACATAGCTAGTTAATCATTTTAAGTACCACTTAATATAATATTCCAAATTAAAACTTTAGGAATATTTAGTAGTTTAAATAAATTTATTTCATTCAACCAACAATATTTTACTTTTAGACCACATTATCCCAATGTCTTACTAATGGACCTTCTGTGCCATCTTCTATTGCGTAAAATCTCATTAGTTGTAAAATCACTACAAAATAATATATTACAACTTCAAAAACCTAATAAAAGCAGATTCATGCTTCTTCTCTTTTTAAGCAAATGCAGAATCAAGCTTTAGTTATTCGATATTTATCTTTTTTCAATTTATCAAATAAAATTAACTAAAAGTTGTTGTTTATTTATTTATAAAATTTGATTAAGAATGATGAACCTCCAATTGAAACTCATCCTGACTAGGAGTGCAGGGAAGCCAAGTCTTGCTCATACATGTATGTAATTGAGCTGTTGACTTAATAACAAATCTCTCTGTCACAAAGTATATGAGCTTGATTTTATCTTTAATGATATGAGGCAAATTGAATAGCTCACTATCTTCTAGAATCAATATCAAATTTGAAGAATAAAACCCTATCAAACTTAGCCCTATTTTAAGTTTTTGCGAGTGAAGTTCAAACATTTAACTCTGTTGATCAACTTGGTTAGAGTATACCACTAACAGTAAAATGACAAATGCTTCAACTTTTTGAAAAGTTAGAGCAACTCAATGACAACATATCAACAAAAGAACTTACCTTCACAACGTGGTCACAGTGTGCTTCTCTTCCTTGTCCTTTTGGAATAACCTATATAAACATAGTTAAAGAAATGAGCAAATCAGACGGCCTAGTTATTAACTGTCCAGTATCCCCCCGCTTTTATTTTTCTAATATATGCATAAATACATAAACATATTTATAAATTTTATACATGGATTACATGAAACCAGAAAAGGGTAACTCAAACAGAGACCGGTTCTTTACTTGGACTAAGAGAAAAACAGAGAAGTTCAGAAGCTGAGAATCTGAATAAGGAGAAGACATTAACCAGCCATCAAAGAATAGCAGAGTCTTCAAAGTTAGAAATATTAGCAGAGAAGGAAACCAAAGTTCTAACTTAAAAAAAAAAAAAGTTGAATTACATTGAAAACTCATTTCGTAATTTAATCAAACAGGTGATGGGGGTGACAGATTTCGGCACCAGTTACGAAAGAAAACTTGAAAACAAAAATATCACCTCATATGTAGCAAAGGAGCAACCTCTCATCAACGTTGATGTTGCAGGAAGAAAAATCCTTTGCGTGGAGTGTCCAGAAATCTATAAATAATAATGAAACAAGTATGTAGCTTTTAATTATATAAAAAGGAAAATAAAAGCGCATGATTTACATGGAAAAGGAGAAAAGAAAGAGTACTTTTTGCAATGCAAATCGCAGCATCAGAACGGATTGGATTCGATATGGCAATGGAAGAGCTAAAAGCGTGGTGGTGGCGCTGGTCTTTCAAGACGAGAGCGAGAAACAGGTGGAACTCGTAAATATGTTTATACGTACCTACTGGTTACTGGCTAATTTCTTGTCATTCAAAATAATAATAATGGTATAACCGAAGACAAAATAGGGACTGAACCTGCTCGGACAGAATTAGGTCGAGACGGGTTTACCGTTTACCCAAGGGTGGGATTTATTTGGGTCGTCATTACAATTTGTATTTCGGTTTGAGTTGTCTTTGGGCTGACACTATTTTTTATTTATTTGTATTTGGTAAAAGTGTTACGAGTTTAAGAATGATATTAATTTATTCTAATTTTTATATTTTTTAATTTCAAATACAAATTTAAAATTTATTTAGATTTATCTATATTTGTAAATTATTAACACAAATTCATTTAGGTTCGTTTATATTTTTCTTAAAATAAAATTATATTTATATTATTTTTATTTATTATAATTTTATATATAGTTATCTTAATATTTTTAAATGTTTATATTATAGTAATATTATAGATTTAATTTTATGTGCTATTATTTATATAATATATAAAAATAACATAATATAAAATATTATAAACTTAACAAAAGTAAGTAGGACGGAGCCGAGCTTGGGCCTTGAATGTTCAAACTCAAGCTCGACTCATATTTTAAATGAGACTGATTTTTTTGCCCAAGCCCATTTTTTAAACTTAATATTTTTGCTCAAATCCTCTCAAAATTTTGGTGGACTTTCGAGTTTGAGTGGATAACTCAACCATGAACAGACCTAGCATTTGAAAATTGGATAGTTGAATCAATCTCCCGATCCTTTCACAAATATTTTTGCCCAAATCCAAATAGCAAAGGATCAATTACCCGATCCTTTCACAAGTCAATATCCAAAAAATAATTCTAGATGGGTAAAGGATTCATCCTCTTTGGTTTTTAATGGCTAATTTTTTCTTAAGGGAGTGATTTCCTCTTCAAAACAATAAATTTCCTAATCCATTAACAAGTCAGTATCCATAGACAATTTTAGAGGGGCTAAGGATCAATCCTCTCTGATTTTTAATAGCTAGTTTTTTTTAAGGGTCATTTTCAAAGTAATCGATCCTTTATATCGAAATGCTATAATAATTTGTGTATTTAATGTTTCAACGAGTATAATAACTCTTTAGCTACATCAAATTGCTAGAATTCAACTAGAGGAGATAAATAAGGTCCCCAAACATTCAAATCAAACCAAGATATAAGTTCAAAAGATCAAAAAGTAAATATTTAAAGATTTCATCCTTTATTCTTTCTATATATAAATTTAATTTGTAGACACTTGTTAAAGTTCTTATTCTTTGTTCAAGTGTTTATTTGTATTTACTGAATACATAATCTTGTAAACCAATATCTTTGAAATGCCATTCATTGTGAGGTTATATGTTTTCCTTCAAAAGATAAAAATATTTGTAAATATTTAACTTTATTCAAATCTGTAAATGTTATACATTATTATGAAAATTAAGGTAAAGTAACTAAATAATTGAGTTAAAATCACTATAAATTCTTAAATATAATTTTTTTTCAGTCTTCGTAACTTTTTATTTAAAATATTAAATACCGATTTGTAATTTCAGAAATGGGAAATTCTCGATCTTGTTTCAAAGAAACTCATTACGTGAAAAATCTTCCGTGCGCACACACAAATATCTAACTTTTACCAAAATTTTAACATTTTCTGTTAGAAGTATTGGTATAGCGCTCATACAAATATTTAATTTTTTTTAGAAATATAGGTATAAATTAGAGATATTAGTAAAAGGTTAAATTTTTTGGCACAGCAGAATTGTCCGAAAATTTGAGCTGCTCTTTGCACATGTAACTGTATTTCCTACTAATGGAAATAGATAGTTCAAAGTATGGTCATATGAAGATAACAAACAAAAATAGGATCATAGAAGCACATTTTGCAGCTGTTGATGTTGAAGAGTCTATCTTGTTTGAACTTAGAAAACAGTTTTACAATGCAATGGCAAGAGTATGGAACCCACAGGAGAGGCATGTTGTAGAACCTGCCAACTCTTTCAACAGCAGCAACTCTACATTCCTTTAAACATCCAGAAAGTGCAGGGCCGACTCAATTAATAGCAAACGAGCAGTGGTAACTCAATGATTTGCCCCTTCTGAATGTCATGGAAACAAAAGCAAAAACACCAGTGTACGTTAAACATAAATAAGATATAGAGTTAAAGCTCATATATTTTGGCAGCCATTTATCTTTTATGGCAAACAAATGCACTTCTTCAGCGCTCATCATGTGATTGTAATGTTGATTGTATGTTAAAATTCTAAGATGAGCACTGAAGAAGTGCATTTGTCTGCCATGACGAGAACACTTAGAAGGTGAAAGCTGAGCCATGATGAAGAAGAAGATCACACACACAGCTGTTCTCAATGGTCAATGCAGATCAGAAAGATGAGCTTCTTCCATGTATCAAAGCTTTAGCAGAGTGGTAGAACAACGAAGGCTGACATTTTACCATTAACTAGATGTAACTAAATGGTAACAGTCAGCACCAGCTCTAGCGATAAATTCATGGTCAAAGACTGGTCCAAAAGGCAAGTCAAGATATGCAAAAGATTGCCATAGAGCACAATACTGGCTGCTGTCTGAATAAAGTTCTTAAGAATATCAACAATGTACCAGCAATATATGAACAAATAGTTGATATGCTCCAAGTAAACATTCGAAAGTGGTCATCGTAACCATAACTAAATCCTCAAGGAGAGTGATGATACTAATTCTAGTCATAGGGGCATTAAAACAGCCTCTGTCACTCCAGAATCCAGGACCTGAATGGTAACTTACATCATCCAACTTACTTTAAAGTCTGTCAAATAAGATATTATTCACAAGGAATACAGGAAAAACAGAAACTCAAAACTTGCTAATTACATGTATTATTGAAATATAATCATAAATCGAGATGTGCATTCCATATAGTATGAAATGGTCTGTATTTGCCACCAAACTTCAAAGCAACAAGTTCAAAGAAGTTAAAAATTTTGGCTTGGCACTTCGATTTGTGCAAGGCCTATTAGCATATGCAGCTAAAGATGAAATCACTACTACAATGATTTTGGATCATCTAGATGAAAGTTTGCTCAGAAAATAAAAAGCGGAAGGGAAACAATTTAGTTTAAGTGAGACAAACGCTACAAACTTGTAGGAGAAGTTTGATGATGTCGTTGGTGACCTGAGAGCTTAATATTGCTAGTTCGCTGATTTTCCTAGTGTTTCCCTGCCATTGTGTAGCATCATCTAATAAAAGACTAATAATTGATAACATATTTTTACATTTCTAAAGCATACAAGTAGATGGGGGTTTTGTTCTGACAATACCAAAGAACAACTAAACAAAATTTAAACTCAAAAGCAGCAAGTCATAGAGAGTAGAGACTAGCACGGAACAAAAACTTACCACATCAGACAACGGCAATTTATAAGATCCCTTTGCTACTATCTGTGAACAGTCACCTTTAGTCAAGGGACGGTTGAGGTATCTTTTTCATTTTCTAAGCCACAAAGAACATCCACTTGAGTCCCAATATATCATATATCAAATATCAAAATCACAAACAGAGCAAAAAGAAAAGAGGAGACCAATATCCCAAATTTCCCTCGCCGTGAATGGTCTCCTACTACCCATTTGGCTCTTGAAGGCACGGGACCAGCTGTAGAGACAGAGAGAGAGAGAGAGATGATGGTTACCGCTTTACCTTTCTAATGAGTATTGTTTACATCTTGCTAGAGCATCATAGTGATGGTTGTCCAATCGCCATGGCAATTAGACACATGGAATAGCTTATTTCTTTTTAGATTCATATAACAAGAAACAAAATCGTTTCTCATTCAGTAATTCTTACAGTAAAGGCTCTTTCTCTTTCACTTAAGTTCCCTCTCCATCATTCCATGATATCATCAATTCACCGTCACAGGTTTAGAAATTAATGGGACCTCAAGACATCCGATGCCTATAGGTAACACGGGATATATAAATATATGTGTGTGTGTGTGTGTACACGAAGCTCAAACATGCAATACTTTATTCACATCAGTTCCCTCAATAACTTCCAATTATAAACATCAATCTGATTTAAAAAGTCTAATCCCATCATACTTGGATTCTCAACAAACAGATGAAGATGAAACTAAGTAAACAATGAACAAATCCTGAGGGGCAACAAACAAACTAATAGATTTAAACAATAAAATGAAAAGCAATTTGATGTCAAAAATCAATCAAGATAATAAGCTTGGTATTCAGCAAGTTTCAATCAACCACCATTACTTTCATCAAAATCCAGCTGCACCAACAAGACAAAGATAAACAGAGTATGAGTGTAAAACCTATAGATCTTACAAATAATTCTGTATCAAACTTATATTCCTCCAAAAATCTTAACTTATTATTATCCAAACACGGAGTAACTTTAGATAGGACAATCCAATCTAGAAGTAGTCCACATATAAACAAGCAAAATTAGAGGCACCTTCTTCAGATTCATTTTGAAGTCTTAACACAGGTTAGATACACATGGATATTTGCATTTTACAATATGTAAACTCTTTTCATAACATTGTATACCATTAAATATGTAAAGAAATCAGATTCAAATGCTGCTTACAGCAATCATGCTCCAAATTCATTCTTAACAATCTAATACAAATAAAAAGCTAAGTAAAGAAGCATTCAAAAATAACATAGACCTTCAAAAGATCAAGAACAACCCAAAATTGAAAGGTAAAACCAATTACAAAAGAAACAATAATGAGTACTAATCCGGAAGAACAAGAAGCAGTAAAATTGAACTTAAAGTTTACTAGGTGCTAAGTAAGAAAAATCATTAAGCTGCTAAACTTTTCTTCTTTTTCTTATCCTTGACCTTGATGTCAATAGGGCATAACTTTTTTAGTGCAGTCTTCTTTTTCTTGGTTGAGATATTCGCATTGATTTCATGTTTTCTATCAGCCTCAGAGTTAGAGTCATTAATATGTTCTTGATTATCCATGTACTGAACGTCGTGTATCCTCCCCTTGTTTTTCTTCTTTTTCTTCGTCTTCTGATGGGAAGCATCGTCTTCCTCTTCTTCAACTTCTTGTTTTTCCTCCTTGGAAGAAGTATGGTGATCAGCATCAGCGAGAATCTTCAAACGCAAATCAGGCATAGCTTGAAAAAGAGGTAAAGCCAAGCTATCGAGCAACTTCAAATGAAACGACCTGATATTACCCCACTTGCTCGGCACACGCTCTGCAATCCCATTAATAGCAGCAATCACGTTTTCAACAATCTCCTTCTTTTCCAACGAAAGCTTCGCCACCTTCACCACACAGCAAGTCCCGCTACTCAAGAACAACATAGCAGAGGAACAAGCATTATGGATCTGCTCCTTCCAGTTGTTATGCTTAAGGTCAACAGGCACTGGAATCTTCTTCTTCTTGAAAAACTGCTTCCCCAATAACCGAGGCAGAAGTGGGATAATTCTCTTATCAGCGAAAAACATATCATATGAATCACAAAGCTTCCTTTTGGCCTCGAAGGGCTTATAATCAGTCTTGAGCTTGGACAGCTTAATGACCTTGTTGATGGGTATGTTTTCCGACTTGATTTTCTTAGACGCAGCGTCTTTTGTGATACCAGACTTGGAGCGGTCATCGATGAATAAGCAAAGCTCGGCGGGATCATCGATGATGGGGTGAGGGAGAGGGACTTTGATGGGGTTAACGCGAGCCTTCTGAGGGATTTTCTTGAGGCTGACGATGAGATATAGGAATTCATCCTGTTCAAGAAGTTGGGGTTTTTGGGCTTGGGACTGAGAATCTCTCCATTTGAGCAGAGCATTCACAGCCTTCTCCACATTCAATTCGGATGAAGCAGCCGCTCCCGCTACTCCCATGTTCTTCGCCATCTTCCTTCTTTCTTTCTATTTTGCTAGGGTTTTATTCACTTTTTCCCCTGCCGCCAGTTAGGGTTTAATAAACGTCACAAAAATTAGTCGCTTAGCCGGGCTAATGTTTTTATAATTATTTCATTTATATTTTATCAAATAAAAATCATTTCTGTATTTTTGGGTAAACTACATACATAGTCATTCAATTATCAAAAATTTACATTTTAGGCATTTAAAATAAAAAATTGTAATTTAAACACCCACATTACATTGTTCATTCATTTGAGTGACTCTCTTAAGCTAACTATTTATATACAATTCATGCAAAAACGATGAATTTAAGTTGTTTTTGGTGTTTTATGCATGTTCGAGATTATTACCTTTTTCTTTGCCTCATTACTAGTTTGTCTAGAAAGAGGCTTCAGGTTGTTTAAATTCAACAACCCACTCTATTCAGTAGCAAAACTCTAAAATTGAGTTCAAACGACAGGGTTCATCAATTTAAAAAATGGATATACTCTTTCCTAATAATATTTATTTTAATTTTAAATTCGCAGATATATTTTGTATTGAAATGATTACTTAATTGTTCCTGCTATGTTAATTTTAGAGATGAAACAATCTCCAAAATTAGGGCTTTCAATCGACGACAAGGATGTTAGTATTTCTCTGCCTACAATTCAAGAAGCAAAAAACAAAATTTCTCAGATCGAGTACATCTTTTGCAGCCAACTGTACCCAAATTTCCAGTCGAAATGTAAAGCTTGAAGAAAATATGTGAAGAGGCTAAAGATGCATTGAAGAAGTTGTACCATGTGGCATTCGTTGACAGGTTCATGTGTAAAAAAAATATCGTGTCAGAATTCCCTTTTTTTTTAATGGACGTAACCAAAATGACTTATACAAGGTCAACGATCATGCTCATACAAACCAAGCTTCTGCATTTTTTAGTTTTACTTTTGAAAATTAAGTTCTAATGTTAAATATATATTTGCAATAGATAAAAACTAAGCTATAATTTATATGTAACACCCCTAACCCATCTCCATCGTCGAAGTCGGGTTATGGAATATTACAACGTCAATTTATACATTTCTCATTACTTAATCATAAATATCTAAATCATATTGCAATTATTACAAACATACACTTATGAACCTTAAATCAAGTTTACGGGACCTTAAAAATAGTTTGAAAATATTTTGGGGTTGATTAGAAACAAAACGAAAAATTTAGAAAAAAAGTTGAAAATTTTGAAAACAGGGGACACACGGCTGTGTGTCATAGCCCAGACCGTGCAGACGTTTGAAATCCAAACACACGACCATGTCCCAGCCCGTGTGTCCACCCGTGTGTGCATTCAATGTTGGGTCACACGGTCGTGTCGCAGGCCATGTCTCAGACTGTGTAATTAACTGTTTTAAGACACACGGCCGTGTCGCAGGCCATGTGAAACGTGTACCTAAATCATTACAATGCACGGTCGTGTGACAGCTCGTGTCCCAAGCCTTGTGCACCAAATTTTGCTTCCAAAATAAGCCAATTTTTACATCTATATTGGTTCTCAAGCCAAACCTAAAGCCACATTAAAACCATGATCAAAATTGTCCTTAAGTAAGTAAAAAATATATATACATATCAAAATCCTACAATTCATGTGCCTAACCAATGTGCCATTTAAAGACACCTTAACAATAATTTAACATTCAATAAAGTAAGATAAGTAGATACATAACTCAAACTAAGCTCTCACATTCTAACATCAACCAAATGACCAAACATATATATATATATATATATATATATATATATATATATATATAGACATGAGTACATATATATAGACCTTTTTTCTAATACTAATTCAAGCACATTGATAAACCGTAATTTATACATATTTTTTATCCCATGCTTAGCACATTTATGGATGATTTCTCCTTAGATTTGGTGAATTTGATGCTCCTAATTCTTTAATTTCATGTTTTATACTTAGGTGAGCATAAGAGAATAAAAAGAGCGAGAAACGGGCCAAAAATGGAGAAAATGGACCCATATGGAAAATCAACACGGCCTGGACTTCCTCACACAAACGTGGCACGTGGCCGTGTCCATTTGGTAGGATCGAAGCACGACTTACACGGGTTGACTACACGCCTGTGCTTATTTAATAGCCTTGACCACAGGCCTCTAAATAGAATTGCTCTGAACAGTTTATGGACAACTTTTTACTTAATTTTATTTTTACTTTCAATTGTAACCTAGATTTCTTTTCAGTTGTAGTTTTCATTTTAGTTTTCTATTTTTTTATGAGGATCAGATTTTAGATCAATCAACTCTTCAATGGATTACCATTCGCTCTTTTATAATTATATCAAAATTTTTCTTATCTATGTTTTTTATCTGTTCTTAATGTTTATATTTTCCATCAATTGCATTGTATGTGTTAAATCCATGGGGAACTAATCTGGTAAGGGAGATTAATGAGTGGATGTGAGATTAATTAACATTTATGTAAGGTTTTTTAGCGGATCAGTTGATTGGGATAGGCAACGAAATAAGCGATATGGCTTCGAAAGTTCTTAACCAATCTTGAAGTCATTCCTAGTATGAACAAGGTATAACACTTTATCGTGATAATAGTGATGTAATAGCTAATACCAAGGAAATAAAAAGTCACAAGAGGACCAAACACATTGATCGAAAGTATCACTTGATATGAGAGGTAATAGCAGTAGGAATAGTAGATGTTGTGAAAGGAGCTTCTGAAGATAACCTTGTGGATCCGTTTACTAAGACTCTTGTAACTAGAAGTTTTAAGAAACATGTCAAGGATATAGGAGTGCGAAACATGACACATTTACTTCACTGGGGCAAGTGGAAGATTTTTAGGAAATGTGTCCATATTGTAGTAAAGATGTAATTGTTTTCTACATATTTGAACGATGAATAAATAAATAAAGTTAATTTCATATTTCACTGTTATATTTTTTGGGTTTCTATCTTTCATGTTTTGCATACATAGCAAAATTATGACAAGCAAATATTAGCTCATTGATTGTGTAAGTTTAAACTGATGATGAGTAGCATTGTAAAATGTTTACATTGCGAGAAAGATAACTTGTTTTAGTAGATAAACTAAACAAGTCTGTAATCCCGTAAAGAATCAAAGTGAACATTTGATTCAAACATTTAGATATAAGTGGAGGCTTATGCTCTAAAGATGATCAAGCCTACAGCTGATATGTTAGGTACATGACTTGTGTATGGCATGGTTTTACTAAAAACAATGGAATCCATAACTCGATCAAAGATTTAACGATATCCTTTCATCGACATTGTATGGATTGATAAATATGGAATGTGGCCACAGGTTGCTTGTTCTCGAACGAACAATTTATCATGGTCATTTTTTGGCAGTGATCATATTAATCATTAAGAAGACACAATGGTGACAATGAGATAAAGTAGGATTGTATTGAGTAAATGTATTTAACTTAAAGGAATCAATGATATTATATGAGGGTAACACACACATGATGAGGTCATTGGACAAAGCAGTTGGATGAATTGTTTTCGTAAAAAGTATATAATAAGAAGTTTTCAATCATGGTACTTCTTATGGACTGACTCCATAATTAAGTAAATTTTGAATTATCAGAACGATGCTTCTAGATATAATTGCAATTACTAGAGCCTAATTGTGTATGTCCGGCTGGTCCCTCTACTAACTCAACAAAAGTTCGATTAGACTGCATTTGAATAAAAAAAATTCTACAACTTTGGAAATAATTTAATTGAGTCGATTTATTTGATATGAAATTAAGTTGGGAGGTTGTGAAAATTGTTCAATTAGAGAATTTGATTAAAGAATTTTCTTGAAAAATTACTTTTGGAAAATCTCAATGATTTTTGAGAGAATAAATTTTGATCAAACAAAATTAAATTAATAAATTTTGATCAAACAAAATTAAATTAATAAAATTAATTAAAATAAATATGATATTTTTTGGAAATTAATTTTCAAGTCAGACAATTGGTCTAATGGGTAATTGAACTTAAAAATTGGACTTGAGATCGAAAACTAGAATCGAGAACCAAAAATTAAGATTAAGACCTAAATCTGGTTAAACCAAGCCCAGTATGTGAAATCGGACTGACGATCCAACTGGTGGCTGGACCAAACCGGTCGGGTCATCCCTGGCCTGAACCGGTTAGGTTGTCACAGGCCTGAACCGAACCAGCAACAGTCGAATTGCTCAATGTGTCTTGAGGGTATCATGCCTACGATGACACCGTCGGCCACGGTGGTGGTGGCGGTTGTGACGGCGGCATTCCAGTGGCCGACGGATGATCAGCAACATTCTTCGATGGTTGAGTAGTGGGAGAATTGCACTCCTACTAAGACTTTATCCGATAATTTGATTTCAATTAGTTATTCTAAAATAATATTATTTTAATAAATTTAATATTAAATTAAATTTATTATTTATCTTGATAGTGTTTTATTAATTTAATATTAAAGTGATTATGTTAATATTAAGTTTAATCTAATACTTATGATAAGTATTAGATTAAACTTAATATTAATGTGATTAAGTTTATTTTAGTTGAACTATCTAAACTCTTCTTATATAAAGAGAGTCTTGTGTAATTATTTTACACAAACTTAAGTTGAAGAGAAAGTAGTAGAAAGAAAATTCTCTGAAGAAATTATTTTAGAATATTTTTAGAGATATTTTTCTTATTTATAACTTGGCTTAGAAACGTTTGAGCGTGTTTTCAACTTAAATTTTGATCTTAGACATCTCTAATCACCCACAAATAGTTAATGATTTCAAGATTAATTTAAAATTCATAAATTGATTTTTACCCTATTTATAAGATTTATTTAAATTGATTCAATATTTAAAATCTCAAACATTTTCGAGACTTCAACTTCGTATGTGTTTCAATGACATCTCTCATCCATACCGAATGTTGAGACGAGTAATGTAACGCCCCGTACCCGAGACCATTGCCGGAGTCGAACACGAGGTGTTAATAGACTTAATTCATTACTTCAACAGCTCATACAATTCATTTTAAAATTTCCAGACAAGCTGGCTAACTGCATCATAGTCGCTTTAAAAATCATATCTCAAGTTCCGAAACTCGAAATCCAATTCCGTAAATTTTTCCTGAAACTAGACTCATATATCTATCTATTAATTTTTTTCTAGAATTTTTGGTCGGGCCAATTAGTACAGTTTATTAATTAAAGTCTCCCCTGTTTCAGGGTTCGACTACTCTGACCTCTGTGTATTACGAATCAGATATCTCCCTCTACAGAGCTTCAATGACTATGCCGTTTGTCTCTAATAAAACTAGACTCAATAAGGAATCTGTTCATATAAAGCATGACTTCTAATTATCTTTGTAAAATTTATGGTGAATTTACAAAGTCAGAATAGGGGATCCAGAAATCGCTCTGGCCCTATTTCACAAAAATTTAAACATCTCATAAAATATAACTCATATACCTGTTTTGTCCCATCCATATGAAAATAGACTCATAATTCTTCAATTCCATATATTATTCATCATCTAATTATATCTCTACTATTTTTAGTGATTTTTCAAACTCACGTCACTGGTGCTGTCTGAATCTATTTTATGGTAAATTTTACCTATTTCATGATTTCCATGGATTAGCTAGCAATTTAGCATACATAACACCAAATATGATCATGATTAGCCATTCCAATGGCTAATCATTACCAAGCATTTCCATACCACTCAATAACCATATCATAAGACCATATATACAAAATGATTATAATGCTATACATGCCATACTCAAAATATACAAGCCATTATGCCAAGATGGTATACGGATAGTGTGAGCGAGCCTCCGACCGCTCCCGATTTCGAGCTGGCTTGTCAAAACTACAAGGAATGAAAAGGAGGGAGTAAGCATAAATGCTTAATAAGTTCACATGCAAATAGCAAGTAACATAACCATATAAGCAAACATAAAACATCATTTGCATAATCATCACCAAGATATTCATATCACATTTTCATTTATCATCTTACCATATTGTTGTTATATCGATTTTTCAACCCGAGGGTTAAGTACATACCTGTTCAAAGTACCCATTTCACAACATTTACCAATACGTCCCTTTCATCTTGAGTATTCCTCCATTTCAGTAGAACTTTACCCGTTGAACACATCGGAATATAATTCGGATACATGGAAAGTTTGCACATAAGTGCCACATATGTAGCCAAGCTACCATGTAACCCGCCCATAAGTGAACTCGGACTCAACTCAACGAGCTCGGGTGTCCGCATCCATAAGTGAACTCGAACTCAACTCAACGAGCTCGGATGCCTAGTTACATCTCTCGAACTCGGACTCAACTCAACGAATTCGGACATTCGCATCCATAAGTGAACTCGGACTCAACTCAACGAGTTCGGATTCTCAACCATCCTAGTGACATGTCACTTGTATCCTAATCTATTCCTAAGGTTCAAACGGGCTTTTTTCCTCGGTCTCACATCTTTGCCGTCTTCCACGAAATATCGGAACCGATACTCGGTGATAGTTCATACTCATCAAGTAATTCACATAATTACATATTATTCAACAATAACCACAAAGCATAATATTTCATGATAATAATCAGCTTCATATCATATAAACAACATTAAATTGCTTAAAATAACAATTATGTTACTACATTTACACATGAACTTACCTCGTATACGAAAATGACTAATTTTACCATTTCGTCCACAACTTGGTATTTTCCCCATTTTAGCCCGAATTTCAGTTTTCCTTGCTCTATCATTTAAAATATAGTATAATTAGGACTCACATTATTCAAATTGACCCAAAATCATATTTTAGAAAAATTACAATTTTGCCCCTAAACTTTTGCATATTTACACTTTTGCCCCTAGGCTCGGGAATTAAACTTTATTCCTTATTCTTATGTTTTATAACATGCTGATCATTTTTTCCTTCTATGGCAACATCAAATTCTCACTCTAACATGTACTTATGACTATTAGGTATTTTTACCGATTAAGCCCTTTTGCTCGTTTTCACTTAAAACCGAGTAGCACAAGTTGTCTAACATAATTTAAAACCTCATATTCTATCATAAAAGACCAAAATACACAAATTTAAACTATGGGTATTTTTCCAAATATGAACCCTAGGTTGAATTATTGCTAGCATAAGCTTAATTGAGCTACCAGGACTCAAAAAACGTAAAAATCATTAAAAACGGGGCTTGGAATCACTTACTATGGAGCTTGGAAGCTTGAAACAAACCCTAGCTATGGAGAACCCTTGAAATTTCGGCCTAATGAAGAAGATGGACAAAAATTGGCTTTTAATTTTGTTTTTAATTCATTTTAATAACTAAATGACCAAAATACCCTTACTACTAAACTTTCCAAAAATTCCTTCCATGTCTTAATTTTGTCCATGAACTTAAAATTGGTCAAATTGCTATTTAAGACCTCCTCATTAATATTCCAAAACAATTTCATACTAAAAACTTCTAGAATGCAAGTTTTGCAACTTATTCGATTTAGTCCCTACTTTCAATTTAAGCACTTTAGGCATAGAATTTCATCACGAAATTTTCACACAATCATGCAATCATATCATAGACCTTAAAATAATCATAAAATAATTATTTCTATCTCGGATTTTGTGGTCACGAAACCACTATTCCGACTAGGCCCAAAATCGGGATATTACAACTCTCCCCCTCGTGGATTTTCGTCCCAAAATCTTACCGAAAAAGTGGTCTTCACTTTTAATCTCATATTCGGTGTCAAGAACTTGCACTTAGAGTGTACCTCAATACATCTCTTCAATTTCTCATATGATCTAAAAGCTTACGTCTCAACTCTCAACTGTTCTTAAACTTTCAACCCTTCTCAGTTTCCCATGATATCATGACATAAAACCCGGATCTCAACTTGATTTAATGGAGACCTGAATTCCAAGAAATCCAATAATCAAAGAGACCTGAAATTCCATGAATATGATGAGTAGGAATTCATTCAATACAGATATGATTTATAGATCTCGCCAAACATTTAACAATAGGATACATCACATTTTCCTCTTTCCGCCATAGAAATAATTCTGATATGGCCTCAAGAATAATCCTTCTCATTTCCATCCCAATATCAACACTGACAAGGATAATTTTGATAGATCCCAATGCTCGGCTTTAAACCCTTTAACAACTCCGATTTTATGTAACATCAGATGCTCTAAACTATCACATTACCTTACTGTCTTGAAACACATCACAATTCATACAACAGTACATTACTGAAAATCAGGAAGTCTTTACTCAATGTAGACTAATCTAGTTCGACACTTGATTACCAATATTCTCATCTATCCGAACTCATCAACATGTAATAAACTTTTCAAACTTTCACAATATGGAAACCTTATCATTCGTAGTGACTTAAACTAATATCCAACTCTTTTATAATAAATATACACTTCTCGCTCAAACTATTTACTCTTTTATCCGTACAAAATGAAATTCTATTATCGACTTGGGAAAAATAATCCGACATAATTGTCACATGAAATCTTTCAAATAAATAATTTATCATACCGAAATGAAACTCGCTTTTATCACCTATGCCTTTACGATGTCAAATCCTTACACGAAATTAGAAAAATCCCAATACTAAAATCACCGCATTACTAAGATCAAATTAGAACTATAGTCATATTTGACATGATTATCACGAGCTGAAGAACGCACTTCGAACGCGAGTCATAATTGACAAATTATGGAACAAAGATAATAAGGAAACCGAATAAAGAAATCCAAGATAGAGAAATCCAGAATAAAGAAATCCAGAATAAAGAAACCCAAGATACGATACTATGCCGGAGAATCAAAAACCAAACTCATAGAGAAAATACAAAATACCCCGATAATTCTTCAAAGAAAGAAAGTCCAGAAGGAAACATCATTTAATCCCACTGAAATCAAATATAACAAGATCAATATATCTTCCCATACATATATATCAGATGAAGCATCAAGTAGAAGAAACAGAATCATAATATCATACGTATTCTCTCATCAATTCTTATAAGACGAAATGAAATAGAATACCCGATGAAATAGAGCAATATAAATTATAAACCAGTCAGACTACCAATGCTTTCATCCAACACCAGAATTAGAAGACATTCCCATATAACAAGAATTTCTTCAGAAGATTAATAGCCATAGAAATATTTACGAGAACGGGTAAACACATAGAACATCTCAAAAGAGACTGCTAAATCATCTAGTCATAATCATCACACTCGGATAGTTCACATTTCAATTATCATTTCCCCAACTAGTTTTGCCGTCACAAATTTCATATTAAACCATTCACTAAAGAAGGCCAATTCTGAATAAATTTCGATTTACACTTTTTCGACCTTGCACCGAGTAATTCGGTTTACCAAGGAGAATTCCTTTTCTAATCGGGACGAAGGTATAACTCCAATAATCTTTACGTCAATCGATACTTTCTTGGCTCGACTTTACTTATCAGCTCATTTTCAATCTCTAATCATACTTATAATTATTCTATCACTGTACTCTTTGGGTTCTCAACCGGAAACTTATTCAATACAAATCTCATGAAATTCCATTATAAGTACCACTTCGGTAAGGGGGAGGGGTTGTAGGACCTCTGACTCGACTTTCTTATACATACACATATGACATACACATATGACACAACTTCCATCATCATAGTAACATCATCAAAATCATGTCATTCATTCATGTTGGCTTACACCAATTTTCCTATTGTCCCATTTAGACAATATACTTATGCATACATTCTATGTTTTCTAGCCAGCTTTGCTTATCCATTCATTTAATTAAATTAATTCATGCTCATAACATTATATAAGACCAAACAAACATAGATATTTGCATCACAATCACAACTTTCATTTCGTGCATCATCATGTACATATCATTACAATCATATAATTCAGTCCAACAATTTAACATAGATAAGTTCATTTCATTATAATCCTTTA
The DNA here is from genome assembly GCF_025698485.1 of Gossypium arboreum. Lineage (NCBI taxonomy): Eukaryota > Viridiplantae > Streptophyta > Magnoliopsida > Malvales > Malvaceae > Gossypium > Gossypium arboreum. The sequence goes on along the minus strand of NC_069078.1, from coordinate 949,750 downwards.
TCTCATAAAAATTATATATCATTAACATTTATCAACATTCGACTTCCAAATCAAGACGAGGACATTTTCACTCGTATCATAATATTATGACCTTTATTCATACCTCTACTACTTTCTATATATTCCGTTCATCTTATCAAGTAAGCCACATACACTACATCATATGAGCATTAAGCAAATATGAATATTTACCACAACATGAACTTTCATCTCACATATTATCACATATGTATCATAAACTTTTATTCATACTTTTCTGAACCGAGACTTATCATAATCATAACTTTACTCAAATACCTTCACATAACATTGAACATGGTCGGCACAGCTCGGTTGGAGAGTACCCTATCTAAATAAGACGGTACTCATACGCGTCGGAAGACATCACACTATCACAAATCAGTGGCATGTATAGCTAAACTTTTACACATGCTCGGTTAGTCCGAGAACCGACTAAACCTGTTCTGATACCACTAAATGTAACGCCCCGTACCCGAGACCATTGCCAGAGTCGAACACGAGGTGTTAATAGACTTAATTCATTACTTAAACAGCTCATACAATTCATTTTAAAATTTCCAGACAAGCTGGCTAACTGCATCACAGTCGCTTTAAAAATCATATCTCGTGTTTCGAAACTCGAAATCCAGTTCCGTAAATTTTTCCTGAAACTATACTCATATATCTATCTACTAATTTTTTTCTAGAATTTTTGGTCAGGCCCATTAGTACAGTTTAATAATTAAAGTCTCCCCTGTTTCAGGGTTCGACTACTCTGACCTCTGCGTATTACGAATCAGATATCTCCCTCTACAGAGCTTCAATGACTATGCCGTTTGTCTCTAATAAAACTAGACTCAATAAGGAATTTGTACATATAAAGCATGACTTCTAATTATCTTTGTAAAATTTATGGTGAATTTACAAAGTCAGAACAGGGGATCCAGAAATCGCTCTGGCCCTGTTTCACAAAAATTTAAACATCTCATAAAATATAACTCATATACCTGTTTTGTTCCATCCATATGAAAATAGACTCATAATTCTTCAATTCCATATATTATTCATCATCTAATTGTATCTCTACTATTTTTAGTGATTTTTCAAACTCACGTCACTGGTGCTGTCTGAATCTATTTTATGGTAAATTTTACCTATTTCATGGTTTCCATGGATTAGCTAGCAATTTAGCATACATAACACCAAATATGATCATGATTAGCCATTCCAATGGCTAATCATTACCAAGCATTTCCATACCACTCAATAACCATATCATAAGACCATATATACAAAATGATTATAATGCTATACATGCCATACTCAAAATATACAAACTATTATGCCAAGATGGTATACGGATAGTGTGAGCGAGCCTCCGACCGTTCCCGATTTCCGAGCTCGCTTGTCAAAACTACAAGGAATGAAAAGGAGGGAGTAAGCATAAATGCTTAATAAGTTCACATGCAAATAGCATGTAACATAACCATATAAGTAAACATAAAACATCATTTGCATAATCATCACCAAGACATTCATATCACATTTTCATTTATCATCTTACCATATTGTTGTTATATCGATTTTTCAACCCGAGGGTTAAGTACATACCTGTTCAAAGTATCCATTTCACAACACTTACCAATACGTCCCTTTCATCTTGAGTATTCCTCCATTTCAGTAGAACTTTACCCGTTGAACACATCGGAATATAATTCGGATACATGGAAAGTTTGCACATAAGTGCCACATATGTAGCCAAGCTACCATGTAACCCGCCCATAAGTGAACTCGGACTCAACTCAACGAGCTCGGGCGTCCGCATCCATAAGTGAACTCGAACTCAACTCAACGAGCTCGGATGCCTAGTTACATCTCTCGAACTCGGACTCAACTCAACGAGTTCGGACATTCGCATCTATAAGTGAACTCGGACTCAACTCAACGAGTTCGGATGCTCAACCATCCTAGTGACATGTCACTTGTATCCTAATCTATTCCTAAGGTTCAAACGGGATTTTTTCCTCGATCTCACATCTTTGCCGTCTTTCACGGAATATCGGAACCGATACTCGGTGATAGTTCATACTCATCAAGTAATTCACATAATTACATATTATTCAACAATAACCACAAAGCATAATATTTCATGATAATAATCAGCTTCATATCATATAAACAACATTAAATTGCTTAAAATAACAATTATGTTACTACATTTACACATGAACTTACCTCGTATGCGAAAATGGCTACTTTTACCATTTCGTCCACAACTTGGTATTTTCCCCATTTTAGCCCGAATTTCAGTTTTCCTTGCTCTATCATTTAAAATATAGTCTAATTAGGACTCACATTATTCAAATTGACCCAAAATCATATTTTGGAAAAATTACAATTTTGCCCCTAAACTTTTGCATATTTACACTTTTGCCCCTAGGCTCGGGAATTAAACTTTATTCCTTATTCTTGTGTTTTATAACATGCTGATCATTTTTTCCTTCTATGGAAACATCAAATTCTCACTCTAACATGTACTTATGACTATTAGGTATTTTTATCGATTAAGCCCTTTTGCTCGTTTTCACTTAAAACCGAGTAGCACAAGTTGTCTAACATAATTTAAAACCTCATATTCTATCATAAAACACCAAAATGCACAAATTTAACCTATGGGTATTTTTCCAAATATGAACCCTAGGTTGAATTATTGCTAGTATAAGCTTAATTGAGCTACCGGGACTCCAAAAACGTAAAAATCATTAAAAACGGGGCTTGGAATCACTTACTATGGAGCTTGGAAGCTTGAAACAAACCCTAGATATGGAGAACCCTTGAAATTTCGGCCTAATGAAGAAGATGGACAAAAATTGGCTTTTAATTTTGTTTTTAATTCATTTTAATAACTAATGACCAAAATACCCTTATTACTAAACTTTCCAAAAATTCCTTCCATGTCCTAATTTTGTCCATGAACTTAAAATTGGTCAAATTGCTATTTAAGACCTCCTCATTAATATTCCAAAACAATTTCATACTAAAAACTTCTAGAATGCAAGTTTTGCAACTTATTCGATTTAGTCCCTACTTTCAATTTAAGCACTTTAGGCATAGAATTTCATCACGAAATTTTCACACAATCATGCAATCATATCATAAACCTTAAAATAATCATAAAATAATTATTTCTATCTTGGATTTTGTGGTCACGAAACCACTATTCCGACTAGGCCCAAAATCAGGATATTACAAGTAAAGAGTTTTATAACATTAGTTGTGGCCTTGAAAGCAAAAAAAGTCTTGCCCTAAGGCAATACATGAATAATATAAGAGGAAAATAATAAGTAATTCGTAAAAGAAAAAAGAAATTACAAAACAATTTTCAAAAAATTAAATAATTTTACATCTAACCTATTAAATTGAGTGTAGCTCATCATAATCTCATGTTAAAAGTGTTTATAAGAGAACTCCCTACAAATTCATTTTAAAGAAGTTTAGGTAACAATGAAAATATTAATTTATTTAAATTCCATGTCACTCAAGTTAAGTTTTATTTTTTTGAGAGCCATAAAGGTAAACAAACAATTTTTAAGTTAAAGTTTTTTGGTAACTCTAAAGTTACCGCTTTTGAGTTAAATGATAATTTTAACTTTTAACTTTTATATAATATTTATACTGAATATGCAATTATTTTAATTTAATATAAATTTTAATTATTTTATATTAAAATTAATATTAAAATTTATTAAAAATATAATTTATATACTCAAATTAAAATTTACAAATAATTAATATTAATTACTTAAAAAATTTAAAATTTATATTACAAATATATCAAAGTATCAATAATGAGTCAAAATAAATTATTTTCATATACTTCACACAATGTAAACTTAAAATTTTGAAAGATATAGTCAGTTTGTGATATTTATAGTAATAATTTTTTTTCTAAAAAGTACCAATGCTTTGTGTGAGATAGATACTAGATGTTCTCGGCTTTCAACCGAACGACCTTCTCCACTATTCTCGAACTACATCACTTTGAGTGTGGGCTTGAATAATCACAAATAAAACACAAAATCAAAAACATTTTATTAATTTCAGTGAGAAAATAAATTTCTCTCAATAGAAACAGACAAAATTGTTATTCCCAAAAAGTATAATTTATACTCATAAAATAAATTATCACTATTTTCAGGTAGAATAGCAATATCTCAAAGTTGTATTATTTTAGCCTTACTAGTGCAATCTAATTTTAAGGAGAGATAGAATAATATTGGTTGAATTAGTAAAATACAAATAATACTTATAGGATAGAAAAACTAGCCCCGAAAGGGGCGACACACCCTAGTTAAATATACTAGGTTATCACCCCTCCTATGTATTATTGTCCTCACATGATTTTTGCATGTAAATCAAAATAGAAGCAAATATTAGCTCACTGGTTGTCTAATGTTTAACTAATACTAAGCGGTATTACGTGGTTAGATTGTAATAAGGAAAGACAACTTATATTAGTAGACAAACCTAAACATGTTTTTAGTCTAATTTGAAATGAGCAAATCGATTTAAATACAAATATGTCGTCTATCAAGTCTAATTGGGGAGATGTCTTATTTTGGGCATCAGAGCGGATGACTCCCAGAAGATAGAAACATAAATGTAACTGACTGGACTGACAATACATCAGACAGGACCCAAATAGAATAGATCCTGTATTTGTTTATAGATTTATTCACTTGTGACGTTTAAAGTGTGACATACCTTAATCCTGAGTGAATGACGGACTATGTATGCGTGACTCGTATACTTTGATATAAGTGAAAGCCTGAGTTCAAATAGATAAGGAACTGAAAGCTAGCATGTTGGCTATACGACTTCTGCAATATGTAACGTCATTCACAATAGTGAAATTCATAGCCCGAGATATGAGTAAATGTTATTATCTTATTGGCATTATATGATAAATGAAAAGTAAATATGACTATGGGTCGTTCGTCTTTGTGATAAATACTTTATTACTATTTGATAGTAATTGATTTTTTATTAAGGAAAATGTAATGGTTACCACGAGATAAAATAGGATTATATTGGGAGAGCAGATTTATCCCAAAGAGATTAAGAATATCCTATGAGGGTTACACACTTATGATAAAGTCATTAGACAAGTACTGATCGAGTAACTTTAGTAATGGTATATAATTAGAGAGAGCTTAGTCATGATACTATAGTGGAATGACCTTCGTGACTAAATGAGTTATAATTAATAAGCGAAAAGCTTAAATTTAATTATAAATCATTGAGTCTTAATTACTTATATCCAATCGGTCCCTCCATTAACTCGTTAAAATTGAAAATGAATTGCATGTTAAATCAAATGACCAAAAATGGATAGAAATGGAAAAATTCAGAAATGAATGTGATTTTATTATTAAATGAAAATGACCTGAAAAATTAATTTATGATTTTTCAATTGCTATTTAATTAAATAATTAAAATTTGAAAATGTAATTAAATTAATTGGTTATTATGAATTCTTTAAATTTAGAAATATTAAATATATTTTCTCATAGATTCTTTTATGGTAAAGTTGTAATGATTTTAATGATATTAGAATTGGGTTAAGAAAATTAATTATTTAAATTAATAAATAATGTCTATTTTGAGAAAATAGAAAAGTATGTACTGAGTTAGATTCAATTATAAAGTGTTGGGTTAAAAATTTAGAAAATACATATAATTGGACCCAATACAACATAGGCTTGAATCTTTATCATAATACTGTTGGAAAAACGAGTTTGGAAAACGTAGCAGAATTTAGGAAAAAACTAGCGTTTTAAATTTTTTTCCAAAATAAGATATTGGTTATGATATTTAAGTATGATATTAACACATTTTGTACTTACCCAAGTTAGACTCGACTTAAAAAATAAGCCTTATTTTTTTCTTAAATCCGTTTATATTTACAAATGGCTAACTTATACTTATTATAAGCCACTTATATTATTTTAAAAAATCTATTTCTATTATTTTAATTTAATATTTAATAACTTAATATTTATTAAAATTTATATGTAATTATGTCAATTTTTAAATATTTATATTATAATAATATATAATATTAATATATATTTATAAATTACATAATATATAAAAATAAAATCTATTTAATTCCGAACTTGAATAATATATTATATGGATAACTCTTTTTTTATTATTCAAACTCAATTTTTGTATTTAAAGTATTTCAAATTTGGAACCAGGTTGGAGCTTGCACTTTACCCGACACTAGTTTAGCCCTTAGTTTCCCCAATCGGCAAACCGCTTGTAATAAGGGCAAACATTTGACCAGAGGAATGCATATTCAAATCAAATTCAATGGATTTGTTTGAATAACACGACTTAAACAGCTTAAACCTTCCCTTTCCCGAGAAAGATCACAGTTATTCTTTTGATTATCGATGGCGGTAAATTCAACCCGAATGCTATAGAAATCGAGAATCTTCAAAGTGCTGATCCCATGGAGGAAGGTGATAAAAGCACTGGTATTGGTGGAGAAATCTCTACGAGGGTTTCAGCGGGTTCAACATCTTGGTTATTTGCTAGCCGCCAAAGATTCACCATTGAACTCAGGCCTGGTGAAACCACGATAGTTTCTTGGAAGAGGCTTATCAAAGATGCCCAGGACACGTCTCCTCATTTGACTGCCCCAAACACTGAGGATTCTCTGGTGAGAGTTTGCGGTCCAAGCCTATCTTGCTAAATTGCTTGTTTTTACTTCTATATCTTTATTTTTTAGGATTGGATTTTGGATTTTATTGAAATTAACTTTGCAGGAATGGAATGTGATTATTAATTCTTATGGTAAATTTAATTATATGGGTTGGCTTTGGAGCAAAGTGTTATAGGTAAATTTATGGTTCTTTGAAATTAAAACTGCTTTGAATCCAATTAATTTTTGACTTAACCAAACTCCTTATTGCTTGACATTCAACAAAAAAGGAAGCAGCAATGCGACTACCTATATTTCAGTATGGAATCTGATTAATACTAATTGTGTTAGGATTCCTTGCAACCATTGGCTTCTTTGTTGTCGAAACTAAAAGGATGTAAATTCCCCTAATTGTCCAGCTTTAGTGGCTAAATGCTAATTCTTTATACCTAATAGGTTCATAGATTTAATTAGTTGGTTTCTTGTTGTGGGTCGTCCATGAAAATATTACCTATGGTATCTTTTTAAACATAAGTCAGATTAATCTTGTATTTGTAGTGTTTATTGTTTTGAACTAAAACAGAATAATTGCTTAGGTTTCCTTTACCCAAAATAATTTTGGCAGATAACACTATTACAATCCGCTTCATGATCTAGAATGTTCTCTCTGCCTGGCTTAGCTGTAAAAGGCATTTGCATTCCCGAGTGGGCCTTTGTGGTTCTATAGGGTTTTATGATGATTTCTCCAATTACATTTTTTCAAATAGAAACAGTTATACTATACAAATCTATTTGTGATTCTATGGTTTTTGGATGGGCAATGAGGTAGTATTTTAGTTGAAGATCCTGTTTCATTTTAAAATTGCTGCCAATGAACCCACTTAAATGTTAAAATTTGAGCAAAATACTGAGTGCTTTCTTGTTACAATTTAGCCACTAGTGGTTCACTTGATGTTTGTAAAGTTTAGGATGCCATGTAGGGTAAAGCTAGGTTAGCCAGTTATAACTATTCAATGTGGTAAGCGTGAATCTGGGCATGATCCTTTTTCTTTAATCTTATTTAAGACCGCTTTATATTATGAGCAATAATTTCTAATTAATACTTGCTTTTGTGTCCTTGGACATAAAAAAGAAAGAGTAAGAGGCAATACCCCTCTAACTTGTTTCGTGATCTTAAGACATTGGACAAATGATTTAATAACCACATCTTCCTATGTAGATCACTTAATTGCTACAACTTGTTCTCTATTGCATATATTTCTTAGACCCCATTTTAAAATTCAAACTCTCGTCCTTTATTTCTTTGGTTATCTAAGACTAGTTTAACTAGATTGGTCAAGTACTGATGATTTGGGATGTAGTTTTTCCATAAGTGACTAACCAAGCTGGAATTGAAGTTTGATACCTTATCAAATGCTTTAGATTGCCAAAAGATTTAGTCTCAAAGGTTGCTGTGAATCTTTGACTTTAAGGATGTGTTTGTGTCATAGAAAATGACTTAAGGGAAAATGTTTTCTATGTTGTCATGCGTTTGTTTGATTGAAAGCAGTTTGATCAACGAAAAATGACTTACAGGCCAATAGAAAATAAGTTTTTTCTTTCTAAAATTGACTTATCGAAAAAGAGCTAGTTTATTAGTAATTTTATTTTATATGAAAATTTACTTAAATCAAGTTTAAAATTATTATATTAATAATAAAATTTTAATTTTAATTTTAAAAATATTATAATATTAATATTCAATATTCAATATTATTAGACATATATATTTAATCATTTATATTCAATAATATAAGTGAAATTATTTGGTACTGCAAGTGAAGTTTTTAGACTCTACAAGTAAGGTCGGGGTTGACAAATGTCTTTTAGGGTATAGTAAAATATTTAAAATAAATATTTTAAAAAAGACACATGTCAGTTTTTAAGGCTTCTTGTGGAATAAAAAATGCATCGCTAATATGCCAAATATTCATCTATATAATAAATTGTTAATATAATTTATTAAATTTAATATTAGATTTTTATTTTAATAATAAATTTTAACAGTAATCATTTTAAATTTTAAATAATATTATCAATATATTATTTAAGAATATTTATATTAATATATTAATAATAAATATATTATAACTTACAAATGTTTTATAGTTTAAAATATGAATATTTTAATTACATAAAATGAGTGTTTGTTTAAATCATGCTTAGTTTCATTTATCTCTTCCAACTCGATGTGTCATTATCTACTCCAATATATGTAATTTAAATTAAAACTTAATTAGGCATTGTTTACTATTAAGTTTATATAAGATATTAATGGTTATAAAATATTATCTTATTATAAAATAAATTTTGATTGTCAAAAGGAAATGCTACTATAATATTTTGTAATAAATATATTTATGTTGTGTTTGTGTCATTAAATAACGACTTTTAGAAAAGTTCTTAGAAAATTTTGCCAAATAATGAAAAATATTTTACACGAATCATCTAAAATTTAAAAATAATACCTTTTCCAAAAAATAAATTTATTTTTAGAAATCATTTTACGAAAGTTGTTTTCAATGAAACGGCTTCAATCCATTATTTTATAATAATTTTTACGGAAGTTGGATTTGGTACTTGCCTTTGTACCAAAAATATCGGCACATCTTGCTAAATGTAGGTCAAACATTTTGTTATGATTCAATTGGGTTTTGTTTCTTGTTTGTAATTTTGCAAGTATAGCTTGGTTAATATCTTAGCAATAGTTCTAAATCATTGCATTCTTGCATGTTTCATTTATTTAATGATCGCTAAAAATGTTCATTTGTCCATTGTTACGCAGGATGAATGTTGTCGAGATGACAAGTCAACAAGTAAACAAAATGGATTACTTGTAAAGTTTGACAAATTGGAATGCACGTGAGTTTTTTTCCTTATCTAAGTCATTCTTCTTTATTTACTTTTCATATTTACATTGTTGGGATGCTCCAAGAAAATGATATTCTTTCTTTGATTTTCTAATATAAAGCATGGTTGATAATCAATATGCCAATTTTGAAAGATTCTTTATTAATTAGTCCAAAAGCTTTAAAAGAGAAAATGAGTAATTATTGTTTCCTCTGCCATAATTAAGAAGCCAATGTTTTTATTTTCTTTAGCCAATTAAAACTTTTTGTTTCTAGGAGTAATATTTTATCTTTATTTTTTAATGGCTTAAACAACAAAATGGTACTTAAATTATACTAGTTTTCTCAAATTGGTACCTAAACTTTTTTTTTGTCAGAACTGGTACCTAAACTATTAAACCGTTACCCATTTTACCTCAATTGTTAGTCCCATTAGAAAAAATAAATTTAGCCAATCATAACTTGTCGCGTAGACCTTTTCCACATTGAAATTGGGAGAAATCATTTTACGGCTCCTCTCTGTCAGCTCATTCCTAATGGAATTGAGCAACTCTTGCACCTTTTCCACATTGAAATTGAGAGAAATCATCACAAAGCTCTTGAGCTACTTCTTCAAGTCGCTTGTGTGTCCCTCGACCATATCGAGTGTCTTCCTCACGTCCCCTATTGACTCTTCGAGATTGATCACTTGTTCTTCTACAGCCGACAGCATGTCTTTCAATAGGATTGGTTTTTTGGCGCCCCAATGGGTCTTCCTTGGCTTACTCTGATCAGTAACTTTTTTTGACATCTCTAATGGTGTTTTCGCAACTTTAGCTCGGATACCAATTGCCACGGGGTTAGACTTTTTGTCTCGTAATCCGTGCGGCTTTAGATGATTCTTTTGCTTCAAACACGCTTAACTCAATTTAACTCCCACAAAGTGAGGATTCTCGTAGAATTCCTCCAAGACATCAATTTATATAGCGGCAACAACTCAAGCTAAAAAAATGCTTAAAGAACAGAATAGCCACATAAAAACAATGTATGAAAGGTGTTTGAGAAAATGCTCTCAATTTAGTATTGACTACTAAAGATTGGAATACAATGGATGAATTACAACTGAACGGGAGGCTCTTTATTTATAGTAGAGCTCCCTCAAATCTAACGGTCTAGTTAAATTTACATCTAAGAACGAGATGAAGTCTATCCCTACAATTAATGGATTTACAAGATTATATAATCAAATCACGTCTAATTTAATCAAATATTATTCTTCTCAATCTTTTAAGATTAGTTTCCCTATTTACCGAGGTAGTTTAATTTTTCATATTTGTTTCATTGGGTCACCCAGGGTTTAAATAGACAAGTTTCTTCATCAGTTCTTTGAATGGAGTCAATTCTTATGGGTCAAATAAGCCTCATCTAACTAATAGGCCTTCATGGGACCTATTCGTGCAATGATCATGGTCTTTGAACTATGGGCCTTGAAACTTGAACATAGAAATATTGTTGATTCGAGATGGTCTTTAAATATAACTATGATAATTGAGGAAGGATAAGATGGTTGATATGGTTGATTTGTATAGTTTTTTTGAGCATATTTGGATAACTTAATTGGTAATGCCACAACATGACTACACCATCCTTGTTGGTATTAGATAATGAAGCTACACAAGTTGATTTTTAAGTTTGTCTTTTTGAGAATTCAACTCTAAGATGGAAGAAGTGTTGAAAGTAAAAAAAAAAAAAATGTATAAGAAGTAACTACAGGAAAAAATGTAAAACTTTAAAAAAGAAATATGAGGTGACTTGGGTTTGAAGGCCTAAAATATTTAATCCAATTGAAATATTTTATATTATATTCTTTTTCAAAATTATTTATAATTGATGATAATTAAAAAGAAATGTAATAAAGAAATATTTTTGTGAAAACTAAAATTAGTATAATGTATTTATTGTCACATATATATTCAAACCAATAATTGTAATCATCTATATTATATATTCAAGTATATATGAGCCCTGCACTCACCTCTCAGATCCTTTTGTTGCGTATCCTCAAGTTGAGTTCAAATCAATTTGCGAGTCAAACGTCTAGATACGTACCTGTCCGACACCCGTACTTCAATCCGAGTTACATAGGTTAAAAGAGAGATTGAAGGTTATGTTAGAATTTTTTAAAATGTTTTGAGATATGAATTAATAAAATAATCATATTTATTGTGTTTTGACTTTAAAAAGAAAAAAAATGAAGATTCAAGAGGTCAAAGCTGGTTTTTTTTTCCTCTAAAGTTAAGCGCATTAAAGCAATCAACTCTTTGAAATAGCCTCGCCTGGGAGGCTGTGAAGCAATTTTGATCACTTTGGCTATGCCTAAGTGCTTAGGCTTTAATATCATAGCTTGCCATGTCTGGTTTGTGAGGTTTAGTTTCTCTTCTTCTATTTTTTTAAAGGAATGGTTTAGAACTGACTTTGATACCATGTTGAGAACAAGGAATAGTAGGAGTAAAAAGTGTGTTGAGAAAGGGAATGAAAGAGCATTTTTGAGAGAATAAAGCTTTTTTCTTTCCCTTATTTTTGTTAATTACAATAGCCTAAAAATAGGAAACTATACAAAGCATGATATTAGGCCCTAGTGAAGGGCGTTATTACAAAAATGCAAGAACTCGTCCTAAATTATCTCTACCAACCACTAGTTAATAAATTAGTAGTAATGTATTTATACCAATCATTGATTAACATAATTACTCCTAAATAATTTTACTGCATCCCTTGATTTCCACATAAACCATGTTTTTTAATATGAGCTATTATATCGTCATATAATTTCAGCTTTGTGATGCATACTTGTTTTTGTTTGTTTATTTTAATTGTTATTCATGCCATACTTTTTGTTTGAGAAAATAATTTATTAATTTTATTGTTGATTTGACTTTTTTAGTTGTATATTGATTTGGTCCAGAAATGAAACAGTTTTGTCAGTGGCTCAACCATCGAGAAAACGAAGTAAAAATATGGCTGAAGCTCAAGGAGAAAAAGATGGTGATCACGAACCTAGTAAGCATGCAAAAGTAGAATAGGGAGGCTAAATTTTGTTGCAACAAATGCAGTGCCTAAAGAACAATCTTTTGCTCTCTTGCAGAACTTAGATGCTAATAGTGAACATGATAAAAAATTGTTTGATCTGTTTAGTACTTTTATAAGCTCTATTAGAACAACTACTAATATTGGAACTAAGTTTGAGCATTCTTCATGCATAGGAGTCTCAAATAAAGATGTTTCTATATCTCCATCAAATTCAGAGGATGTTGATAAGTATAGGAGAGTAACCGTCCACTCCAACAATTTAGAGAATAATACAGACTCTCTAGCTACAAATCAGAAGTATGTGGAAAAAAAGCCTTGTAAAAAACTTGAGTCTCCTGTCAGAAAATTGATGATTGAAAATGACGTGGAAGGAATTTCCACTAAGGTAGAGCAGAGGGAGGAAACATGTGGTGAACTGCCAGATCTTAATCTTCCTGTTTATCCAGTGCAGTCAGAGGTAAGCAACTATATCTCCAAATTTCATCAAGAATATTTAGGAGTTGATCTTATTTTGTGAATTGTCACTTTTAATGGTCATGTGTAAATTCATTGTTTAGGATATTCGTGAATGAAATGCCTTTTTTTTTGATGAAATTAGAGATAAATACTCTAATGTATTAAGGAAAAATTCTCTCAAAAGTATGTATTTCTTAGAAATATTTACATTTATATAAACATTAAACATTTAATCAATTAAGGAAAGAATATCTCTAATTAGTATATCTAAAAATCAGGTGTAATATCTAAAGATATGCTATTCAGTGTTATCAAATAATCAAAGGTTCTCAACATTCCCCCTCAAGTTGGTGCATAGATATCTTGCATGCTCAACTTGTAAAGAAGATTATAATAAGTCTTACAGTTGATCCCTTTAGTAAAAACATCAACCAACTATTTTTTGGATGCTAGATAAGATTGACTTAAGGCACTGCTGACTACTTTTTTCTTGATAAAATGACGATCTATTTCGATGTGCTTGGTTTTATCGCATTGCACTGGATTTTGATCTATGCTGTGGCCTCTTTATTGTCATGGTACAAGGTTGATCCATTTTCGCTCAACAAATTTAGCTCTTCCAATACCTTTTCCAGCCATAAAAGCTCACAAACACCTTTAGTCATGCCTCTACATTCAGCCTTTGCACTTGATTGAGTCACAACACTTTGTTTCTTGCTCTTATAAGTGATTAAGTTCTATCCCACAAGTGTACAATAACCTATTATAGTCCTTTTGTCATCAAGTGAGCCAGCCTAATCTGCATTTGTAAATATCTCTATCTTGAGATGACTATTTTTGGAGAAGAGTATCTTTGCCCAGTGCAGACTTCAAATAGCACAAAACTCGCAATACTGCCTGCATATGGGCTTCGCGAGGATCATGTATAAATTGGCTTACCAAACTAACTGCATAGGCTATATCAGGTCGAGTATGAGCGAGATAAATCAATCGTCTGGTGATTCTTTGATATCTTCTTTTATCCGTCATTTCACCAATTCCTGCTTGTAACCTGTGATTACTTTCAATAGGTGATTTTGTTGGTTTGCAACTTAACATGCCAGTCTTTTTTAGAAGATCTAAGACATACTTTCTTTAGGAAATAAAGATTCCCTCTTTCGATCTAGCCACTTCTATTTCGAGGAAATATTGTAACTTTCCCAAGTCTTTGATTTCGAATTCCTGAGCCAATTGTTTCTTAAGCCGAGCAATTTCTTCTCTGTCATATCTTGTCATAATCATGTCACCAATATAAACTATAAGAAGAGTAATCTTACCCTTGTGATGTTTTATAAAGAGGGTATGATCAGCATTACTTTATCGATAGCCAAATGACACCATAGCCTTATTAAATCTATCAAACCAGGCTTTGGGAGATTGCGTCTTTTTCAGTCTACATACCTTCCCTTTAGTGTTCTTATCCTCGAATCTTGGAGGAACTTTCATGTGATGACGCCTTCTTCCTTTCTTTTTTAGTCTACTCACCTGATAGTGAAAAGTCAGGGCATAAAGTAGATTGTAAGATGGCATCTTTTTTCTTGCTTTTTCTAGTGTATGTTCTGTAATCAAGTCTATCCAACAATCCTCCACTAGTCTTCTCTTGAACCAAAGTCTGTTGAAACTAAATTCTCCCTCAGAAGGGTAGGGTGTATCTTTCATTTCCAATAACCTCCCTCTGAAAAGATGGTTGTGATGAAGAAAAGTAAGGTTTATCCTCACGAAATGTTACATCCATACTTACATAATATTTTCTAGATGTCGGATGATAACATTTGTAACCTTTTTGTGTGGGAGAGTATCCAATGAAAACAAATTTGATTGCTCGAGGGTTTAGTTTGCTCCCATGTCGAAGATGAATGAAGCAAACACAACCAAATACCTTCAGTGAAACTGGATAATCTGTCTTGCCTTGTAAGGTTTCAACGGGACTTTTAAAATCAAGGACTCGAATAGGTATCATATTAATGAGATAAGTAGCAACCAAAATCGCATCCCCCCAGTAAGGCTTTGGGAGGTTAATAGTGAACATAAGTGATCTAGCAACCTCCAAAATATGTCGATTTTTTCTTTCGACAACATCATTCTGAGCACTTGTATCCGGACAACTGGTCTAATGCAAAATCTCATATGATTCTAAATAATCATTAAAGTTATACTCGATTCCATTATTAGTTTGCAAAATTTTAACTTTAGCATTAAACTGAGTAGTAATTAATTTATAAAAAGAACGAAAATACGAGAAAACATCACTTTTGGACTTTAATAAAAATACCAATGTCATTTGAGTGCAACAGTTAATAAATGTAACAAACCAACGATTACCAGATAAAGAAGGCGAGTAGGGCATCAAATATCTGAATAAATAATCTTAAAAGAAACAGTACTTCTATTATTACGTAAAGGATAACTGTTTGTTGTATGCTTAGCAAACTTACAGGCATCACAAATTCAAAAGTCTAATTGAGTTCTTGAAAACAAAGTAGGAAACATCTTGGCAAGAACAATAAATGATGGATGTCTTAACCGCCTATGTCACTGAATTATCTCCCGGCTGACATCTTTATTGTCTCCAACTAAGGCCTGAGACATATTGGGCGATCGATCTAGAAGATATAAGCCATTACACAATCTACCATTGCCAATCGTCTTCCCTGTTTGGAGGTCCTGAAAGACACGGTAATTAGGAAAGAATTTTTAAGTTTACAATTTAAGACTTTAGTGATAGTACTAACAGATAAGAGGTTAACACGAAAATTTAGGAACATGGAGGACAGAGGATAAAGTGAGATTAGGAGTGCAAACAATAGAACCTGTTCTAGAGATGGAGGTAAGGGATACATCGACTATTCGCACATTATCTTTATATAGACAAGTAGTATAGTTTAACAAGCTTTTGTTTGATCCTTTCATATGTCTATTCGTACTAGAATCAATAATCCAAGATTTACAAGTAAATGGAGTATTTAAAATAGTACTTGGTTTCGAATGATTAGACTTGGCAATCGAGGTAGAGTCCAATTGAGACGAGGCGTCGGAGATGTTGAATCTCGTCCGAGGTAAAACTCCCAGTAGAAGTGGACTTGTCCTCTGTTGTCACAGAGTCTGACAAATGTGTCTGAAGTCAAGTATTATTCCTTTGTTTTCCACCACGGCCTTAAGTGGGGCAACCATACAACTTTCAGCATTGATCTTTAGTGTGCCAAGGCTTACTACAGTAATCACACGTCAAGTGATCCTTGTTAGACTTATCACTCGATGGACCATCCTGGTTAGCAATGAGACCAACTTTCTCAGAAGATGGATTATAGAGCATAACAACACGATGACTCTCCTCCTGTTGTTCATAGGAGTATGCCTCATGGAGAGAAGGAAATGGAGTTTTGCCAAGAACTCGAACTCGGATCTAATCATACTTAGTATTCAACCCAGCCAAGAAATAAAAATCGCGCTCATTTCCCACCATCTTCTGAAATTTTTCGGCATTATTGGTACAAGACGCCTGAAAATCTTGGTAATAATCAAGTTCTTGCCACAACGCACTTAATTTAACAAAATATTAAGAAGTCATTAGCTCCCCTGTTTTGTACCATGGACCTTATTACAAATCTCAAAAATTTGCACATCATTCTCAACACGAGTGCAGGTGAGAGTAGGAGAATTCAAAATTGCAGAATTCAAAATTCTTTTGCAACGTCAGGTAGCAAATAAGTTTTGGAAATATTGGGTTGCATAGAGTTGATAAGCCATGCCATAACAAGAGAGTTTGTTGAATCCCACTGACTAAATGTTGAATTATTGAGTTTAGGTTTCGACGTTGTACCAGTGATATCCCTGCAGGCCACGAGCCTTGATAAACAACAAGGAGGACCTTGACCGAGTAAGGTAATTATGTCCATCAAGCTTCATAGGACTAATTTGCAACGAAAGATTATCAGTTGGAATCACGAGCTTCTCGTCCTTAGACATAAGATTGGAAAAACAACTGATACCTAAAAAAAAAAAATGCTTGGAAAATTAAGGGGAAAAAACACCCAAAAAGAACTCAAAAGAGATCCCAAGAAAAACTTAGCCAAAAAACACACTGCTTAGAGGAGAATGACCAGAAGGGAGCAGAGAGCATAGCAACGGTGTCCGAAAAAACACGGCAGTAGCAGGTGAAGTTCACACGCGGCGTGTGAAATGAAGCTGCAGAAGCTTGCGACGACACATGAATCCCACGCGCGGGTCTTTTGGTCACCTGAGTTTGGGGTTTCACCGGCGAGTGTATTCTTACTCCAATGGTAGGGGCGGTGAGAGAAAAAAGTAAGGCTAGGGTGGAAAGTACCAATTTTGTGTCTTATAAGATTTTTGGAACAAATTTAAAAATCAGAAAAAAAAATCACAAAAATCTAATAAAAAAAACTGATACCATGATGAAATTAGAGATAAATTCTAATGTATTGAGGAAAAACTCTCTAAAAAGTATGTACTTTTTAGAAATATGTACAACTATATATACATGAAGCATTGAATCAATTAAGGAAAGAATATATCTAATTAGTGTCTCTAAAAATCAGCTGTAATATCTAAAGATATGCTATTCAATGCTATCAAATAATCAAAGATTCTCAACAGTTTTTGATATAATTGATTCCTATTTTCATGGTTGGAATCCTTATTCTCATTCCATAGATTCATGTATCTATATCCTACCATAGTCTGTAATAGTTGATGGCTTTCGCATTGTCTTAGTGTTGATGCTCAACTCTTAACTAGATGTATATTAACTGAAAATTTAGCTATATCAGGTTAATCACAACTTTCAAGTTTTGGAATAATATTTCTATATGTAATATTATAGATCGAGTACAAAAAAATTAGTAAAAGTCATCTTAGCAAGCTGAAACTTACTTGGACTTGATAGCAATTAAATTGATCTATGAGCACTTAGCAAGTCAAGCTCGAGTAGGATGTGAGCAGATTAACTTACATGCTTAGAAATGTAGATAATTTATTGTTGTTTCTTTTGATTTTAAAGTTATATCTGATGATAGATTCAAACCTCCTGTGTTTTTCTATCAGATTAGAAACATACATGACATGGGATTTTTCTAATGTCTGGCTAAAGTACATGTGATTACATAACATGGCTTATGGAAAAAGAACTTAGAAAGTAATAGTGACTGGAAAATTACTCATACACAATTGATAGCTGTCTTCTTTCTTCAAACCATTGATGGTGGAAATGATAAGCTTTTGAAGTTGGACAAGGTAACAATTTATATGTACCAAGTTCTTGTTTGCTGAATGGTGCCATGTTTCTTCTATTCTTTTAATTTTTTATGTAAACAAGAACAGGACATCTAAGCAGTAGCTCTTTAATTAAGGAGCCAAATGTTAGCATGCATGAACTTTTGCAATAACCTAACTAATAGTGTTTTGGTTTAAATTGTCTCAAATATTGGTAGAACCCATGGATAGAAGACTTCCAAGTTCAAAAAATTGTTGAGCAATACTAATTGGCTTTTATACATGATGGGGTAGGAAGTTGTTGCCTTTCAGGGGCCAAAATTGTTACTGCTATAATTTTTTAATAATTGAGCTGAGAAAGAATGCTGATAAACTAACTTCTGAATGTTAACTTCTGTCTAATTATAAAGGTTGGTACATTTTACTTCTTGTCCTGGCAATTGTGTTTTTCATCTTTGTTGTTTCATAGTTGTATAATGATTTGCATATGCTTAGACTAATTAAGGTGATCTTATATTCAAAATTGCCAGAAAAGTCTCTCTTTGCAGTCAAAAGATGTTTCTAATTTGAGGACAAAAGGAATAATGCTTGAAAGGGCAATGAGAGAGTTGGAGAAAGTTGTTGCAGAATGTGAGTTGTGTGGTTACTTTTGTATGTTCAATTTCTTGCTTACAAAGAAGTTTAAGATGTGTTATCTATAACTTGCTACTGTCTACTCAATAATTGTAACAGCAAGACTATCAACTATGGAAGTTCAGGATATTGATGCTTCATCTACCACTATCAAAAGAAGGTTGCCTTGTGAAGTGAAGCAGAAGCTTGCTAAAGTTGCTAGACTAGCAGTAAGAATAAAATATATCATCCGTTCAACTATTCTTTAGCTCCTTTGACGAGGAAGGGTTTCACTTCTAGCTAAAAGTTATGATTAGTTTCTAAACCATATTTTATGGTAATTTCAGCACTCAAGCCAAGGGAAAATATCCAAGGAGTTAATTAACAAGCTTATGAATATTCTTGGACATTCGGTGCAATTGAGAACATTGAAGGTATGAGCTTAGTCACACAGATTTGGAATTAGTGAACAGGAGCCCAGTGCATCAAAATCTGGACAGTAAAACCTATTATGAGCATAAAAAAATCTCTCTCTATCTAACAATTAAGATGGTTGCATGTTCATAACTAGGTTCATTATGTTTTAATTATTTATTTGCATACTAACCTTCTTTTTGCCCCTGCCTCAATCAATTGTTTGGGTTCAGAGGAACTTAAAAGAGATGATTTTAATGGGAATCTCGGCAAAGCAAGAAAAAGCTTATAGATTTGAACAGATCAAATTGGAGGTCATTGAAATGATCAAATCGCAGGTTTCCTCGAAAATCACTTTGAGCAATTTGCAAATTAGTTCTAGGTGCTTAATTTCTTTCAATAGAAGTTGTTCTCTTTTTGATTTCTTGGTTCCATATTGGTGTTTCAATAACTTTTGGCCTCTTTCTATCTTCATTGGTATTTTATATCATGAAAGATATGGATACTATCACTTTGATCACCAGCATCATACATTTTTCTTTCTCATAAGAAACAACACTTATACCAACATATAGGCTGGAACTTTGATCTCCATCTTATGTTGTGAGAATAATGTGATACAAACATTTATGGTTGCAAATTGTTATCTTGTCACTTATGTTAGAAATACATTCTCATGCTAATATATTATTTAGTATATGTGCATATTCGGTGGAAAGTGATGATAATATTTTAGTTCTTTGCTTATTAACATGCATTGCTTCCCAGGCATCTATGCTAGGAGATGTACCAACTGGTGACATACAAGAAGTGCTTGGTTATGAAGAAAAAGTAGCCCTTAAAAAACAATACAGCATGGATAACGTCATTGAGGATAAAATTTGTGATCTTTATGACTTGTACACTCAGGTGCTTTTATCAACTAACTATTCATGTTCTCTGTATTATAAATAAATTTATTAGGTCACTAAGTTCTTTACGTTATTAATGGTTGTAGGGGATAGACGAAGACAAAGGTACACAAATCAGAAAGTTGTATGTCGAGGTATTCATTGCTCCTATGAAATTTGGTTGCAGTCATTTGATCCAATTTATTTGTTTTTCTTTTATGAATGAACTGTCTCGATATATCCTAAGCATTGGCTTATTCTTTGTTGATAATTAAGTGCAAGCATAAGGTGTAGCATTATCAATCTTTGACCTAATTTGTGAAACATTGGTCTCAAGCCTTTTGACTTGGTTGTTATCCTTTCTTTCTGTTCCCTTTTTTAGTTCAAACTATTAAGGTGCTTTGAGCTGCCAAATTTTTAACTAATAGTAGAAAATAGGTTAGGTAAGGTGACTATTTGTTTGTATTGTGATAGACATAATCTTAGAGATTGATAGACTTGATTTTAGGAGTAGAGTTTAAAAAAATTGTATAATATAGGCTGTAATCTTATTCCTTCCTTTTCAGTATAGCTTATGATAGTATAAAATCCCATTCAAGGTTGAAGGAAGAATCAAGCTGAATTTTTAGAACTCAATCTCCTATTATTTGGCCTTTCCCTTTCTTTCTGCTCCTTTTCTGTTTCAGCATTCTCTCACTACAGCCTCTACATTTTCTTCTCACCATTTTGTTTCTCTCAAGGCACATGGTATTAGAGCCTATCTGATCTCACTGCCCCTGTATTGGAAAGCCCATCCACCGTCGAGTTGTTCAGCTGAATTCTGTCGACAGAAGCTGCGTGTGCAAGCCACACACACCACTACAAGGAATCTTCCTTTTCCCATGCACTGACGCGTGAGCACTATTTTGACCACCACTTTTTTGTCGGCTCTTTCTAATGTCTTGCCCTATAATTTTGACTCAAGTAAGACCCTCCATTTGTTATTCTGACCCCTTTTGAATTTTGGGCATTTCTTGTTCCTCCCAACATGGTTGAAATCTCAGATTCTCTCAAACCTCTCTTCTATTTTTTGGTTAACTTGTTATTACTACTGTCAAATTACAAGATAGTAATAACTATGTTTCTTGGGCTGCTTTTGTTGAATTCTGGTTTATGGGGCAAGGGGGTAAAAGGATCATTTAGAAAATGGTGCTAGTAAAATTACTGAGAAAAAAAGAGATGCTTGGCTCAAAATTGATGCACAACTATGTAGTCTATTGTGGCATTCACTTGAGCCAAAGCTACTTGGTTTTAGTCTTCTAAAACTTGTTATAAAATTTCGGCTAAGGCCGACATTTTATACACCAATGGTATTCAGTGAATTTATAAAGTTGTTTTGAGCCTTGTTCATCTGCAACAAAATCAGCAGGATATTGATAGTATTTGGGTCAAGTTGAAACTTTGAAGGACAAATTTAATGTTCTTATGACTCTTTTTGAAGATGTTCCTGATCAGGAACAATAGAGATTTTTTATGGTAATTGCTTTCATAGGACTATGACCAGATCTAGTCTCTGTCTCAGATTAGATTCTTGCTAGCTCAATTATTCTTAATCTTGAATATGTAAGTACTCGTTTACTTCGCATCTCATCAAACCAAGCCTAAGTCGAGGCAAACTCCTCTATGTTAGCCATATAGAGAACTAGCTAGCAAGGATATAATATAAGAGGAAAAGGCAGAGGATTCTAGCCCATTGCATTTATTGTGACGAAAGTTGTCACACGTGACACTTGTTGGGCTTTACATGGGCGATGTTCTCGCAATAATTGGCTTGCTGCACATATAGTGCAGGTTCAAAGAGATGAATTTTTTTCTGCTACCAACCTCTCATGCCCGAGGGTCCAAATCAGTCACATTATTTGGATCAAATTATTATGAGTGAAGAAGAGAGGAAGAAAGAAAACAGCTGCTGTTGCAGCTCTACTGTTGGCTGTAACAGCCGTGAAAAAAAAAAAAGAAAAATAAGGAGAAGTAAAGAAGAGAGAAATAGATAAAGACTTGTGTGAAAATATTACTTGTCAATTTACATTAAGTTACATAGCCTATTTATAATAAAAACTAGATACAAAAATAAGTAAAGTCAAAGATATGACATGATATGCCTAATGTTATGCTAATTAATCCTAGAATCATGACATAATTATGCAAGATATCACAACATCACAACAGAAACAATAGTTTTCCACCATGGTTTCTGTTGCTCAACCAAGTAATTCTTTTGCTTGCTTAACTTTGTCTTTCTCAAATGGACCTTAAATACTTGACTTAGGTGCTTTTGATCATAACTTTGGTTCTCTTGTTTTATAGTTATTTTTTTGTCGGCTCTTTTTGAGGGGGTCTATCTGTATCCGCTCCGAACCTGTAACGGATAGTAATTGTAACATCCTAATTTGAATATTATTCGAATACACAAAATCCAAATTTAGATATCTAAATTTGTAATGTGAATTGTCATCCCTATCATCACCTTCATGTTATGTCTTTACCGTGACTATATCCAATCTGTCCATTCCTAAGACTATTACTGTAACAAACGCAGAGCTTGGATGACAAGAAGTTATGGAGGAAATAAATACTTTTCATGCTAATCATTGGGATCTTGTTACCTTATCATTGGGTAAAATTGCAGTTGGCTGTCTATTGGTTTACAGAGTTATCGATTCTGATTAGATGATAGAGTGGCTAAAGGTGCAGCTGGTTGCAAAAGGGTTTTGCACAGATTCTTGGTCTTGAACATGAGAGATTTTTTTCTTCAATTGCCAAAATTGCCTCTGTTTGAATCCTAATCTCTCTTGCTGCAATGAATCATCGGATTATTTATCAGCTGATATTAGGAATGCATTTCTCCATTGTGAATTAACTAAAGAAATCTATATGGAGCAACCACCAGGTATTGTTGCTCAAGGGGAGTATGGGTTTAGCTTTTTTGCTGCAAAAATCTTTTTATGGTCTAAAACAATCCCCAAGAGCAGTTCAACATTGTTATTCAAGAATTTGGGATGAAAATAAGTGAAGCAGATAATTCAGTCTTTTACTGTCACACTGGCTACGACAAGTGCATCTATTATGTAGTATATGTGGATGATATTGCTATTATAAGGTATGATCATGAAGGGAATACCCAACTCAAGTAACATCTTTTCAGTTATTAGGAGCTACTAACCTTGGTACTTGATTCGTATCTCATGAAGAACTTATGATTAATAATATATCAAACTCTTAGGGAGCTCCTAATGAGTACATTAGACTTGTAAGGAAGAGTCTTAAATCTTTGTAATTGAAATGAAACTTTGGCTTACTCTTACTACTCCCAGTAGTCTTCTTAAATAGAGGTCACATAGGAAATTAAAATGAAGAACTTTGAATTGTAATAAAAATAATTACTAAAATAAATCCTTCTAATTATACTACTGAAAATGAGGTTATTCGTCTTCTTTTCCATCTTTGGTGCCTTTGACTTCTTGTGGCCCATGTCCCTTTTGTTTCGTTTACAGAGGCAGCCATGACATTCTTATTTAGTTTG
The DNA here is from genome assembly GCF_025698485.1 of Gossypium arboreum. Taxonomy (NCBI): domain Eukaryota; kingdom Viridiplantae; phylum Streptophyta; class Magnoliopsida; order Malvales; family Malvaceae; genus Gossypium; species Gossypium arboreum. Next base: position 925,879 of record NC_069078.1, on the reverse strand, counting down.
AGGCCATTAAGAATTTCAAAATCATGTTATGTTCGTTTATTTAAAATTATTTGTGTTTGTGTCCATTTGTTTAAATTGAATGACCTTGTTATTGAACATTAGATGAACATGTTCACAAACATTTAAAATTGATTATGATTAATAAAAAAAACGCTAGTAAACATATATCTTATTTTTAGATATAAACTAATAAAATATAAATATTAATAATTATATTATAAATAAATTTAAAAAAAAATTATAATAATTATTAATTATAACGTAATGATCATTGAATGCACTATTCATTCAAAGCCCTACTTTTAAGTTCTAACGAGTTTGTTTTCAACTTGTTTGTTCTACTTTTCCTTTCGTCTTAAATGTTTTGTTGTATGTGTGTCCTATCACATTGAAAGAAATCAATAAAACTTTTCTATCTTGAAATATGGTTGTAATTGCAATTTTTGCATCTGAACTTTTAATTGAAGCCGTATGGACCTAGATGTCGGTAGTTGCGTATTATGCTTAAAATTTGGAACTGAAAATTCTGCTAGTAGTTGACTAGAGAATTTTAGTTCATTTTATTCTTCCAACTGTAATTAGATAGGTAATAAGTCACTTCTTTATTTCCTTAAGGTTCACTTGCCCCTTTGTTGATTACCAATCAAATAAGCAATTAGTAGAAGTTTTCATCAACATTATTGAACTTTATATTGTGATGGAGGGGCATCGAAAATGGCCTATGTCTTAATGGAATATCACATCTGGTAGTAACTTTGCCACAAATTAAAATTAATCTCATAATAAGGCGCAACCTATAATTCACCATTTGTTGATTACCAATTAAATAAGCAATTAGTGGAGGTTCATCAAAATTATCGAAATTTATATTGAGATGGAGGGGTATTGAAAAATGGCTGTCTTAATGGAATATCACTTCAGTTAGTAACTTTGCCACAGATTAAAATTGATCTCATAAATAAGGTGCAGCTTATAATTCATCATAACAATATGTTCACTCTTTTCCTTGCTTTTGTTTTACTACTTTTATTGCAAGGTTTACCAACTGAGCTAGTTGGCACCTTTATATTAACTATGAAGCGCCAACATAGTAAATCTTGCAACAAAAGTACACCTCAACACGTACACTTTGCCAACACAGTTGGATACATACCGGACATGCCTTAACATGTTGGAAATTTTTTTTTCGAATTGGACACGGTCAAGATACGCGTGTGTAGAAGGGACACTGCTGGACGCGGGTATAGTGATTTTTTTTTTCCTGAAAATATGTTTCAGAAACGAAAAAAGAAGAAGAAAGACAATGGAAGAAGGAAAGGCAGGGAAGAAGAAAAACCGAAAAAGGGAAAAAAGTGTGGAGAAATGGAAAGGGGCATGGGAAATAAGGAACTTTGGGAACCGAGAACTGAAAAAAGTGAAGTTTAAAAATTGTGGGTCATAATTATTAAAGTAAACAAATGTTATGATAATATTACATATAATATTTGGTTACTTAATTTAATTTTGTGTAAAAAGATTAATTTTGATTATAAATTAATAAAAATATTAATATTTTTATTTGAAATGAAACATTATAATGTTAAAATATTTTTTATTGCTGTGCGTATCCTAAATTTTTAAAATTTGTCATGTCACTCTGTTCATATCGTGTCGTACCCGTAATACATGTCCATGTCCGTGCTCCATAGTATATTGATGACGTTCTTTTCTTTCATTGGGTCATTTTATTTATACTCTATATATGTCATCCAGCTTGCAGAATTGTGGCCAAATGGGATCATGGACAAACATGGTATAAAAAGCGCAATTTGTAGGGCAAAGGAACGTAGAAGGGCATTGTGTGAACATGATAAGGTATGCACATGTTTTGTATTTATTGCTCAATATTAATCTTTAGTTCAATCCTGCATTATAATTTGGCATCATTAGATATTGAAAAGAGGAGACGAGGATCAAATGCATTAATTTAATTTTTTTAATTCAAAACTAGGAGTAAATAAATAGATACTGGATATGAAGTATTTTGTTTTAGTGAATGGAGGCCTTCGTCTTGATGGGGTAGGCTGTCGATCTTTGATAAAGAAGGTTGGGATGAAGGGGATATACTGGGCCAGATTATAGCCTTTATGATACTAATTTCTAATTACCCTGTTATGGTTATAGATACTTCACAAGGAGTTGACCACCTCATGTGGGTAATAAGCAAGAATAAATAGCAAACCTAGGTTTTGATATTGTGTTAAGTATCTAACCTAGAACCAATTGGCTCTGAAGGTCTAACTTGAGATCATAGGAAATTTATGATTTAAGAGATGTGGGATAACACCACTTAACAAGCATAGTGGAAATTCCAATTGGAAATTTATGAAATGATTTTACTGGCGGTTGTTCCCACTAAATCAAATCTAGAAAACTACACAGGCAAATGTTTTGTTATGATTGATGCTCTCTCTCTCCTCCATTGAACCGTGGAAAAACTAAAGTAACTTCTCTCTAGTTAATAGATATCAATAAAATTTGTAATTCCTGCAAGAAATTTGAACGGGAGTGCTGTGAAATACATACATTAAATGGATTTTAGATGCAATATTCAGTGCTCGAATTTTTTGTCCCTGATTCAATGAATAGAATGTGCCATTCTCTCATATGTTGGTGTTGGACTAAAATGCAGCATTGCACGGCATGCCTTTGAAATGTATAATTAACATCCTGTATAGAGTTTAATCACGAGAATCATATGATGCTGCAATCTATTTCTGGTTTGATTTTCTACATTTTCAGTTCAATCAGCTTTTTGCTTATACCAGCATATTTGAGTCCTGTAGAGAATTTTATCGGTAAAAGTACCATGGAGGCCTATGTACTAGGAGTCAGATTGCATTTTGCTACCTCTACTAAAAAAATGAGCAACTTAGTCCTTGTACGTTAATCGAAGAGCAAACCAATCATTTTTGTTAAAAGTTTCATCCATTTGTGCACTTAAAAACTGATTTGGTTGACGAAATAACCAGATAGTGACATATGTTGTGCCATGTATACCTCATGTTGATATACAGGGACCAGTTTCAAACAGTAGAAATGGATGAACTTTTTAACAAAAGAACCAATTTTCTCTATAACCTAATGTACAAAGATTAATTTGCTCTGTAGAGAGGACAAAATTCAATTTAATTCCTAGTAAGGTGCTCAATGATAACTTTTACTAATTTTATCTACTCAGAGAAATCATGATGTAGCAGTCTACTTAAGATTTGGTTTGCTGCATTTTAGTCCTAGCAGCTACATTTAGTAAACATAGAATGTAGTTCCTTTTATTCTAAAATTGAAAATTGTTGTAAATGTTTGGATGTGGTTATTGTTAAGGTTAGAGAGAACAGGAGAAAGAAGTCGGCACAGAAAACGAAGACCGGTGTTGTAAAAGCTTGTTCAGTTTCTCAATTGCAGGCTGAGCAAGAGAATCAAGCTTCTGCGTCTAGTGGTCACGTATTAGCTTTGCCTTGTATGACAATTTATTGTAAAGAAACCCTGGACCAGCACCTTGCTGCACCACTTGAAAGTTGCAGTGTGCCACCAAATTCGAGTCTGGATATTTCTGAAAAAGAGAAGAATGAGAAAATGACTATCCCAATGCTGAAAAAGCAAATGAAGCACAAGAATAGAGTGAAGAAATTATCCATGAAACTGGAAAAGGGATCTCATAAGTCTCATAAGCAGGCTATTAAACATCCAGATGGTGTGAGTCATGAATTGGCTGGCCCCCCAAGCTGTGGACATCCTGTTTGATTTGGCTATTTTCAACTTAAATTTCGCAACATGGAGAGTGAGGCGATGTAAAATTGCAAATTTGAATGTATAATTTAAGGGGATCAGCTGAATTTTGGTAAAAATATAACGGAGGTTCCTGTATTAAGAGCCAAATTGTATTTTACTTTTTTACTAAAAAAATGAGCAACTTAATTCTTGTATATTAGATCAAGAGCAAATTGATTTTTTCTGTTAAAAATTTTATCTATTTCTACTGTTAAAAAATGGCGTTGCTGATGTAATAACTAAATAGTTACATATGATTTGCCACATGTATCTCATGTTGAGGATTAATTTTTAGCAGTAGATATTAATGAAATTTTTAATAGAATGATTAATTTGCTCTTGGTTTAATGTATAAAAATTAATTTATTTATTTTTTGAGTAGAGAAAGTAAAATGCAATCTAACTTGTAGCCCATTACCTCTATGGTACTTTTACGCTGAATTACAGTTTGTGAAGCTGTGTTTCTGCTGTTTTTGACTTGACAATCATTTCATCATGGAGAAGATAAGTAGCAGCATTAAAGCAGCAGGAGTAGTTTAGAGTTTTCCTGATAAAAGAGCAGAAAGAATGTTGTTGTATTCTTAGAGAAATAGGAATTTCAGGTTTTTCGACAGACATTATAGCGTATGAGGATGGGTTCTTGAATTTGTCACTAATACTAGATTATTATTATTATTATTATTATTATTATTATTTGTCCAAGCACTAATAGTAGATTATTTATCTTTCTAAAATATTATATTGCTATTGTTATTTGTTTTGGGTACTTTGGCAGCAAATTAATTTTACTTTTCTCATACCAGATTTTTAAGAAAAGCTATTTAGCAATTGTTAGATGTAATTGTTCAAACTATTTTAATTAGTCGATCTTATTGAATTAAGTATAATTAGAGTGTCCAATTAGGTTTTTCAATATGAAAGGTGAGGATTAGAATAATTACATTGAAAATTTATAAAAAAATTACATTCAAATTCAATTACTTTATAATTTATCAAAAGTTTTTGTACATAATTCAAACTAATTTTTTAGGCAAAAATAATATTTTAATTTTGAACATACAATTTATTTTAAAATATAATTATATATTATTTTATTAATATTGTTTAAAGATGATAAAAATTTTATTGATTAGAGATGATTTTTTATACATTTTAATTTACTAAATAATTAATTAAATTATATAATATTTATTACTAATTATTTATACTTGACCAAAGATCTATCGATAATAACAATGAGTATATCTTTGATGCGAGAAAATAATTTAGCAAATATGGGAGGCTTGAATAACGAGATTTTTTTTTCTCAAAATCTTACTAATTGCACTAATAATTGTTTTGTTTAATAATTTTAGAATATTGTATTATATAAGATGTGTACACACTTAATTTTGTTCGGGAGCGTGTTAGGGTCTTGGCTTTATTGAGTAGGGGATTGCATAAGTTCTTTGAGCTGAATCAACATTTTATTGTGTAGGGGTTTGCATAAATTCTTTGAGCTTAATCAACATTTTAATCTAGCTTTAGAATTAAATTAATTTTTAATTTAGTTTTAGAGTTGTGTTAAATGACTAAATTGAATTTCATTTAAAAGTTTAAATGAAATTTATTTTCGAAGCTTTAGTAAAATTAGGTTTAATATAACATTTGGTATTTTGACTTGTCCTTTTCTTTAATCTGTACTTAAGCTTTTTTGGGTCTAATTTGACTACTAAACTTGACACTTTAATTCAGTACTAGAAACAAAAAAGTTTATTGAGCAACGACTTAACACAATATTAGTATCTAAACTTGACACTTTTTTCTAATTTGGTGCTTAACTTTTTTTGGTTCAATTTGGAACTTGGACTTGATATTTTTTTTATATTTTAGTACTTGAACTTAACAAGTTTTTTAATTTGGGCCTAATTTAGTACATGAACTTTGACTCTTTGTCTTAATTTGGTATCTAATCTCTTTTTGTCCCATTTAGTACCGAAAGTTGTTGAATGTTATACCGATAACTCCAATATATTAACAATGTTATTTTTTATGAAGTAGTAAAAATAATTAATGTATGATCAACATGTTATTGAATATATGATATTTTCTTTTTGTATTTCAAATGTCTAATTACTTTTAGTTTAATTTATTAACTTAAAATAATAAAATTTCTTATTTTGGGTTTTAAAATTCTTGTTTTTTATTCAATATTAATTCGTTAAATATAACTCAATGCATATATTTTAACACAAATTTCCTCTAATACTAATGATATTTTTGTAGCATAAAACAAATTTTTTAATATCGTTAGTGTTTTGGGTTATTTGTATAACGTTTAATAAGGTTAGATACGAAATTAAACGTAAAACAAGTTTAGGTATTAAATTAAGAAAAGTGTCAAGTTTAGGTATTAAATTGAAATAAAAAAAGCTTAAGTACTAAATTAGGAAAAAGCATCAAGTTTAGGTACTAAATTGAGACAATATTTTAGATATCAAATTAAGAAAAAAATGACAAGTTCAGGCACCAAAAGATATATTAAGCCAAAGCAAAATAAAGACACTGAACTGTTTGTCTGCTTGGAATCGTCTGCAAGTTTAAATGCCAAAATTATCAGAAAACCATTAAGAAAAAAGGGTGCACTTTTTGAAGAAGAAAGCGAGTTGGAGAGATGTCGTTTAGAGGGAAGAGAAAGGACGGAATGGATCATGCTTCTGACGAGACTGATGGCCACGCGCCTCCCAACAAAGCTTCTAAGATTTCTGCCGCCGATGGCTCTGATGATTCCGACGACATCGTTGTCTGCGAGGTCACTCTCAACATTCTCTCGTTAATTCTCCCTTTATATTATATATTTGATGCCTTTTTTTCGAACGTATGCGATTCTAGGGTTTTGTATTTGGAGGGTTTTTTTTAAAATTGTATATTGAACAAAATTAATGAAATGTGGAATTCTTTTCCCCCCTTTTTGACTGCAGATATCCAAGAATAGAAGAGTTTCAGTAAGGAACTGGAATGGCAGAATTTGGGTTGATATTCGTGAATTCTATGTCAGGGATGGCAAGCAATTGCCCGGCAAAAAAGGTTCTTTTTTTTTTTTAAAAAATTTTATTTCCAAAGATTATAATTTCAAGGTTGCTTTTTTTCTCTCTCTCAGGTTTGAAGTTTGATTTACTTAACCAATCTGAATATATTAACAAAGGTGTCTTAACTTAGAAAGTTCCAATATTTGTGTTATTTTGCTGTATTTAGGACCTTGCAAACATGTTTATTTCATGGGATAAATACAATTTAGCCCCTGAACTTGTCCATTTATACCTAGTAGGTTGCTGAACTTGTATTTGGTCAACTAGGTTGGTCCCTCCACCACTAACACCATTAGTTTGTTAGTTTGTGTTGACGTGACACTTTTAACCAATCTGATGGTGCCACATGGCAGCTTCTCAGAACGTCATGTGGCAAACATAATTTATATATTTTTATTTTTAAATTCATGTTTGCCACATGGCACACTTGGAGGCTACTATGTGGCACTATTGGATTGGTTAGTAGTGTCATGTCAGCACAACTAATGATGTTAGTGCAAATGTATGAACCTGGTTGACGAAATACAAGTTAAGAGATCAACTAGGTTAAAAAAAATTTAGGGCCAACTAGGTACAAACAGACAAGTTCATGGGCTAAATTATATATCCTTATTTTATTAAGTATAGGTCTTTTTTTTTTCAGTAACATGTTGAATCTAAATGTGAAGGTTAAGTAGCGTTATTAAATTGGGTATGTGACTTTCTTTTAGGTTGGTCCTTTCTACTACTGCCAATTGATGGTAAAAGTACCATGGAAGCCCCTATACTAGGAGTCAAATTGCATTTTGTCTTCTCTAAAAGAATGGGTAAATTGGTCCCCATATGTTAAATCGAAGAGCAAATTACTCCTTTTTGTTAAAAATTTCTTCAATTTGTACCGTTAGAAATTGGCGTAGTTGACAGAATAACCAGATAGTTATACCTGACATGCCATACGTACCTCATGCTGGTGTTTAGGGACCAATTTTTAACAACAGAAATGGATGAAGTTTTAATAGAAAGATCAATTTGTTTTTGATCTAACGTACAGTGACTATTTTGCTCTTTTTTTCAATGGAGAGAGCAAAATGCAATCTGATTCCTAATACAAGGGCCTCCATGGTACCTTTACCGCAGGTTGACTTAGTTTGTGAGAGTACTCTTCTTTCGTTATTCGGTTTGTTATTCATTGCTTATTGTCTTGTATTTGTTGCTTATATAATTGGAGTTCTTTTTAGTTTTAAATATTTGATCTATTAAATTTCGTCATCAGTTAAAGTTCATGTATCCGTCACTTCTATCTTTAAAAGACTTGTGCATGAAGATTTTGTTTTATGTTCAGGAGATTTACCATTGTTATTTTTTCAATACTAGAAGAAAAGCTATAATAAAAGAAAGTAGAGTGGCACATAGGGACCTTTTAAGCCTTACCTTAAAAAGGAGTTTGCCTAGGCAGAAAAGGTGTGTGTTTGATTGAATAAGCATGACCCAAAGTGGCAGGAGGCATTATAGTTGATTTGCTTTATGACTTGGTACCAATGTGTGCTCCTGCCGGCACTGCATTTCCCAAATTACACTTGTTATTCTGTGTTGAGATTAATATACCTGTTTTCTTAATATTAATTTGGTTATTGAGTTTGTTTCCCTATTGTTTATTTCAACCAACATAAACAGACCTGTTAAAGTTGGGAATATCCGTTATTGTATACTTTATAAGGAGAAAACCTTATTTTTAGAAGTTATTGATTGTTGAGGAATTTTGGCATAATGCCAAATTTACCCTTCAATTTTTACATTTTTTCCAATTTAACCTTTATTCTTTTTTTGAGTTAAATTTAACCCTCTACCTTTTAAAAAAAGTCAAATTTGACCATCAACCTTTCAGAAAAGGTTAAATTGTTGTTTTAAAATGAAAATACTAACTAAAATGTTAACTTTTAAACACAGTTGCTTGAATGACAATTCACATGTACTTCATGCTAATCTTTTTGAATTTTTATGAACTTTATTTTTTTTTGAATTTTAAATATTTTTATTTTAATCTTTTTAAAATTATTTGTTGTCATGGTATATAAGACAAATAGTGTCATATAAGTATGAAAATACATGTGGATTGCCATGTGGGTTGCCATGTGATGATTAAAAGCATTTGAAGAGTTCAGTTTCTGAAGCTTATAGTTAGTAACTATCTTTCCCATTTTCTTTTTCCTTTTTCATTGTCAATATTTATGAACTAATATCATCTTATGCTCCTTCTAGGTATTGCACTAAGTCAGGATCAGGTATGAACTACAAAAGTTTATGCTTTATCTTTGTATTCTAGGGACTGTATCAAACTAGTCATTCTATTATTAAAATGATCAATTCAGTCCCTATATTATTAAAATGAATCAAATAAGTTCGAATTGTAACAGAGTTAACATTTGTTGTATAGAAATATATTTTGAAAATGATTTTATTCAATTGCAGTTGAATTCCAAACAAAATATTTCATTTATAAAACCATAAAAGCTTTAAAAATATTAGCTCTGTTAAACAGTAAATGATATTTTTAAACAATAAATGTTAACATTATTTGATTCTTTTAATAGTATAGAGACTTAATTAATCCATTTAATAATAGAGGGACTAACTTCATACAAGGATCCCATAGGTACTTTTACCTCTTACAATAATTGTTGAGACATTTCACTTATTTGATTTTCTTTTGGTTCAGTGGAATATTCTACGGGATCATGCAGAGGAAATTGACAAGGCACTCGCTGAGAGCTCTTAGGAAGTAGACAGTATACCCTGTTCAGAAGATGATGGGAGTCTAAGGTGTGTTAAGACTTCTTTTTCTTTATGCTGGAAAAATGAAGTTGCTGGAGGTGGAGGTTTTGATTTTGACTATAGTCTATTTTGACTTGTTTTTGATGTTGCTGAACTTAAAGATTTCATTAGGTGGACCTCCTATTTGTGTATTTAGTTGTGTAGCTTTAGCTTTAGACTAATATCTGTTGTATCTTGATGTTGGATGATATTAACATGATCAAGTAAATGGAGAATATAGGCATCTATAGTTGTCAGTTGAACATTTCCAGCAAATTTGATGCTATTAGTGGTTAAAAGTACAAGTTCTTGTACTAGGAGTCAGATTTCATTTTGCCTTCCTATTCAAAAAAATGGGCAAATTAGTATTAAAGAGTAACTTTTAAAAATTTCATCCTTTTGTATTGTTAAAAATTGGCTAAAAATTGGCGTGGATCAGACAGTGCCACGTGACATGTCATGTATACTAGTTTTTAATAGTAAAAATGGATAAAATTTTTAATAAAAAAACCAGTTTGCTTTTTGATCTAATATATAGAGATTAATTTTTTTTTAATATAAGGGTCAAAATGCAATCCGGCTTCTAGTACATGGGCCTACATATACTTTTACCAAAAAGAAGTCATTTTCTGATATTTTCTTTACTGGTTTCTTCCTTTTTTATGGAAATACTAGTGGTATAGATGTAGATGAAGATGGAGGTGAATGGCTGTGACATGATGTTTTGTACCAGAACTAGATATCGGACGAGAATGTTGTAAGTTTCCTTGGATGCAGGATTACCAGCACTAGATATCTAGGTTTTCAATAAAGATCATTAAAAATAAGATTGCCTTGGATACAGGATTACCAACAGGCAATGAAGAAGGTTCGGAAACGATGATGAGACTGGTTTACATACAATAAGGGACTGTCCACTTTCAAGAGCAGTGTTCCAGGTGAGAGTAATATGCTTAATGCAGTTGACTGGGTTGAAATGGCAGCAAAGAAGCTGGAAAGAGAAGCTTTTGATAAGTTTCTAATGTTAATATAGGGTTTATGGACGACATAATGTTTAATTTAGCTCTCAATGTCTACACTTTTTTGTCATTTTGGCATTCTACTTTTTACAAAGAGTTGAATTTGACTATCAATTTTTCAAGAAGAGTCATTGTTGGTTTTTTAATAGAAATACCGATTAAAATATTAAAATTTTAAATATGACAATCTACATGGCAATTCACATGTTTTTCATTTTGAAAATTTTCTAATATTTTAAAATTTTAAAATTATTTATTGACGTGATATATAATATAAATAATTTCATATCAGCATGAAATATAGGTGAACCGATAATTTGTTATGTAGATTGTCACGTCAAAATTGTTAAAATTTAATGTTTTAATTAGCATTTTCATTAGAAAAGCGATTTGATATTTTTTTTAAAAGATTCAGAATCAAATTTAGATAAAAAAAATTAAATTGACAAAATGTAAACTTTGAGGGGCTAAGTTTGACATTATGGATTTATGAAATGGTAGGGATAATGAGACCAGGTTGGATAAAAAGCTATCAAGAGGTGAGCTTTGGGAGGGAATGAGTAATACAAACTCCTGCATGAGTACCAGAGCAGTTATGTTAGCCACAACTCAACTGCATGGGAGTCCACCACCATTGCAATTTCTCAATAAGTAAAATTCAAGGCAAAGCTAATGAGGTAGCCCATCAGGTGTGGATGGTTTAGCTTATCAATTCCTGCTAAGAGGAAATTAGTTTTTTTTTTTGAAAATTTTATCAATTTTTATTTAGCTACAGCAGTTTTTAACTGTAACTTATAAAAATTAATTAATTTATTTTTTAATTAAAAAGAAAAAGTATAATGTGATCCAGACCCTTGAAGAAGGAATACCCTCCTTTTTCTATGGTGATGTTTCATGCGATTGCTGCTTTACTTTCAATAAAAGTTTCTATTTTATCTCAAGAACAGTTGACAGGACACCAATCAAATTGTATCATTTGTTCCTTTGATTAATTAATTGAATTTATTTGTGAGATGTATCTCATCATATACAAATTTTATTAGAAACGAAAATCAATAGAATAAGGTGTCTACAAAAATATCAAATTACTTCAACCTTCGACTCAAGGATCTAATTCTGTTATTAGGCCCTGAATTATCCAAAACTTTTATTTAGTCCTCACACTTTAATTTGATTAATTTTAGTTCTTATTGAAATTTTATTTTTGGTCCAAATTGTAATAGTTAAATCTATCAAGTTAAATTATACTATTAGTCATGTATTATAGTAAATTGTGAATTTAATTATTTTGTTTTAATTTGATCATTTTAGTCATTGTATTGCTTTGAATTTAAAAATTTTAATCCTGATTTAAATGGTAATCACTAAATTTATTATATGAAAATGGGAGTTAATATGACATTTTTATAAGTATTATATAAAATGATGAGTTGATATGATATTTTTGCTGCCTAAGTTTTGAGTATTTTTATTTGTTTAATATGAGTTCAAACCATAAGACTCCTATTCCCAATATTATATGAAATAAGCACATGAGACATGACATAAACATAACACAAAAAAGTAACTAAAATGTGAGACAAAGACATGATAATGTGTAGATCAGTATAATTAAAATTTATACAACTATACAAGTATATCTTATATCCTTCACATACCCCCCCCCCCCAAATATATATAAATATTTATCTGGAGGGAGTTGGCATTGCATAAACTAAGATAATTTCTTCTTCATCTGTTTCCTCAATATTCCAAGTGGGCCAAACGTATTGTCTTTTACATTATCACTACAGCTACAGCTGTAAGTATTCAGATTAGTACCGCATTCAAGACATATACCTTTGCAGCTTGGATCACAAACTGCGTTGATTGTGATTTCTAGATGCACCAAGTCTCTTATGTGCTTCGAAATATCGATTTCTTTTCTTTCGGGAGGAAAATAAAGCCGATCATCCCAATCGATCGACGCATCATCATCCTCCGCTTGGTTACTTGCATAGGAAGATTTGAATCCTTGCTCAAAGGTTGCTCCTATATCAATAATTTCAGGCTCTTCAATGGGGTTTTCAGTTAGTAGAAGTGAGAAATTGGAGAATATGCACTCAGCAGCAGGTTCACCACACCTTTTCAATTAAAGGTTGGATTCAGTGCAAAATACAACGAGGAAAGAAGTGAATTTAATGCAGTAGAAACAATTCAAATTCAAAAGAGCTTGGGCCAATGCAATGTTATGGTAAAAGTACTATGGAAGCTCTTATACAAAGAGTAGATTGATCTTTTTCTATTAAAAATTTTATCCATTTATATTGTTAAAAATTGTCGTGGTTGATGGAATAACCATATAATGACACGTGTTTGCCATAAAATAACCAGTTTTTAACAATAAGAATAGATAGAATTTTTAACAGAATGACCAATTTAATCTTTGATGTAATGAGTAAAATAGGAAAATTTCAATTTGACTCCTAAGGAGATCTTTAGTACTTTTACCGCAGTGTCACATAGAGATTTCATTTTGAATATGACGTGGATGAATTCACAAAACATGAACTAGAGGGATGAAGAAGTCAACAAACCTGATAGGTGATGATAACAATCACACTGGTAAAATTACAAGACCTCTTTAATTCCTTTATGTATTTTTGCAAATTTTATCATTTGAGGCATTCAGGGTAAGTAAATATCATTTTAGATAGAAATTTTCTGTAACCTACTCCATAGTCGTTACCTGTTCTTGAGGAAAACCTCCTCCAATCAAGCAGAAAATCAAACCCTTTTGTAGGCATTGGATGATTTGCTAAATATCTAATCTTAGAAAATCACATTCCATCTCATGTATATATATATAACCAAAAATCAGATTACATTTTATCCCTTTTTACCAAAAAAAACGAATAAATTAATTTTCTTAAACTAAATTAATGAATAAACTGATCCTTATACTAAAAATTCTATCATTTTAATTAGAAATTGATCCACGTATATCACCACCACTAATTTATTCATTTCTATGAATAGAGGGAGCAAAATATAAAGTCTAACGAATTGAAACTAATTAAGGAAAAGAAAAATACCTATTGCAACCGAGAGTGATGACAGTTTTAACAATCCCATCAAGCCTCATCTTTTGTTTCTTCCTTGTCACATCAATGGAGATCTGAACAGGGGTACCATCTGGAAAATCTTTCACATCTTTTGTAACCCGTAATCCCATCAATGAAGCCCTAGATTTTGAAACAACGCTCGAAAGCTTTCCTAAACCCAACCTCTCCAAAGTTGTGCAATACTCCATATGAGTAACAGAAGGGTTTCTCTTATACATAACTGCTCCTTCCCATGGTGATTCTACGTTTTCAAAATCTTCTTCTTCGTCCTCCCAATCAAATGATATGGTGCTGTCTTCCTCGTTGAAAGATTGATTCTGTGATGGGTTAATGGAATCTCTAACGGGCTTCATATTATTTCTGAAAATTTGATGGTTATTTAGAGTTACACTCCATGGAAATTTGCAATGGCCAACGGAAGAACAGAAAGGAATCGATAAAGCAGGTTGCTGCAATTTTATATCATAAACATTGGATGGACTAAAATTAGAGGGAAAAGTTATAAAAGATGATGATATTAAGAGAGACATTTAGGTTTCCGTATTATCTACACCACATCAACTACAGCTTTTTCATTTTTTGTTGCCAGCTAAACACATATACCGTCTGCCACAGGCCATAAATAAATGGCTAAATTTCAGTATAGGTCATCCAACTATGATTTTTTATTGTTTTTGATCACTTAACTATGAAAAGTTGTAAAATAATCACACAACTATTAATAAACTTTTTTTTTTATCATCTAACTATGAATAGCTATAAAATGACTACCGACTATTCAATTTTGTCTCTTTTTTCTTTTTGTCACTAACTAGCTAACTTAAAAATAGAAACACTCAAAAATCCTAAAAAATTCCGCGACCATTTTGTAACTTTTTGAAATTGAATCACCAAAACATAAGTTTAGTAATAGTTTAGTGACTTAGATGCAGTTTACCCAAAGATTAATCGGATAGCTCTGCAGTAGGCTGAGCCTTACAAAAAGAAATACAGGTTAGAAGACCTAAGCAGACGATATGCGATTAAGAAAATGTCAATATTATCCGTCCACCTTTCGCGCCTCACCCGCCATCACTTCCCCTTCTCTTCCCTTCTCTTTCCTTCCTCTCGCCCTTATTACCATGCCTGCGCTCCTTCCCGCCGCAATCTTCGTCTCTCCGTGGTTAAAAGATTCCCTTTCCGCTGCTTTTGCTCTTTTCCAGCAACCAATTCGAGTATGTATTGGTTCAGACATTTTATCGAACAGGTTCTCGTGTTGGACAACTATTTGACTTTCTTATTGGAAAAGTTGCAGATGGGAATCGGAATGTGGAAGTTGGTGAGGAAAAGTATGATGTTATTGTGGTTGGAGGTGGACACGCAGGTTGTGAAGCTGCTCTTGCGTCTGCTCGGTTGGGGGCCAAAACGTTGCTTCTCACCCTAAACATTGATCGGATAGCATGGCAGGTTATCTTTCTTTTATCACTTTATTATTTTATTTCATTAAAGCTAAGAAATTGCAAACTATGGCGGATTTGTTCGTTACTGGCGTAAGTTGGTTTTGTTACTTACAGCCTTGCAATCCTGCGGTGGGTGGACTTGCAAAATCACAACTTGTACATGAAGTGGATGCGCTTGGTGGTGAAATTGGAAAGGTTGCTGATAGGTAATATCCTCAAATTTCCAATGTTGGCATATTTGCTAATTGTGTTTGTTTGCTTTGGGACGCTAAAGCGTAAAACTAAAATGTGTGTGGGTTTAATAAACTTTTGTAAATTTATTAGTATTAGTATTTTTTAAAACAACAATGTTTTATTTTTTGTTACATTTGGTAGCCATCTGCTTACTTTGATTGAGTATGGCTTTGTTTTCCAGCAACAATTTGGGAAGAAAAAACAGGCAGAAGCAAAAAATTTCATTTGAGCTGTTGATTTCTAATTTATTTGCTTTAAGCCAAACATAATCTTATTTGCAATCTATTCATTTACATTTGGGATTTTGGTACTTTTAGGTGCTATCTACAAAAGCGTGTTCTTAATGTTTCAAGAGGTCCTGCTGTCCGGGCATTGCGTGCACAAACTGACAAACGGGAATATGCAATGCAAATGAAAAATGTGGTTGAGAGGCAAGTTTCTTTCTTTCCATTCCAATTTACATATCTGTTTGTAGCAATTAGCATCTATTTTCATTTTTTTATTAGAAGAATAGTTAATATGTTTTAGTAGAATCTTGATTTTGTAACAGCATTAACACTGTCTGGCTAACTGATTAATTTTCCTATCCATGATATTTCTAGCTTATAGTTAGGTGCCTATATTATGTAGCATTTGTGATTGAATTGTGATATTCAAAGGCAAATAGATAGACTTTGCAATTCTGATATAATAAAATCGATAAAGAAACATAAGGTCGCATGGAAAAGATAGAAACTCTGTAACTGTTTTATTTTCTTTTGCAACATCACAAAAGAATTGTTGCCTCAGAAGTTAAATAATAGTTATAGCCAAACATCCATCTAAACCCTTTAAGAGCAACTATTTATAGGGCTGATGATAACAAAAAAGTTGCAGATAAGAATGAAAATTGTGCAAATAATAGTTAGTTTAAAATGTAGCTTCTCCTTCTTTCAGTTTCAATAAAAGGGGAAATTGATTTCTGATGAGCAAGCATAAGAATTTAGAAAAACTTATTTTAGAGTGGTCAATAATATTCTGAAGAAAGTTAGGCTTTGATTTGTTATAACTTTTTTTTATCTTTGGTTGTACTGACCCTTCTTTTTTCTGAGAAAAATGTAAGCAACATATGCGTGCCCCATATTTTTCTGATGCATTTTTGTACTATAAAGAGAGTATGACTGAGCACTCATTGGTGGTGATCGTGTAGGTTTGTTAATAAAAGACCTTCTCTTGATTTGCTTTTAGATTTGAATTCTTAAGAGAACATAGGAATCAAATAAGAAGAAAAGATTCCAGTGCTACCCATTAGTCCTTGAGATCCATACCTGTGATTGGTTGTTTTAAAACTGCCACAGTAGCAATTATGTTGGAAAACTCTCTAAAAATGCTTCTCTTCCGTAACAAAAATATTAGATTTGTATATACATATGGAGCATTCCTAGTTCCACTAGGATCTGAGCAAATTCTCAGACCCCAACTAGACTAACTCAACCTAGAACAACTCAACATCCATAATTAAACCTAATTACAAAGGAACCCATAAACAAGTCCTAAGACTCAAATATTGCAATTTCCAATGAATCTAAATAAAAATCAAATGCTCAAAACAAAAGGAAAAGAATAAGGGATTTGTATGATGGAAATGTTTTAGCCCATCTTTTTATTTGTATTCTACCAGTCGAGTGTTAACATAATTATGTTTCAGTGATAATTCAATGCTGGATTAGACTGCTGTAATCCAAAACCTGCATCTGGTAAACTTCAAAATGGGTAGTTTATGTAAAAAACTCCAAAAAGTTGATTCTGTTAGTCTTTCCTTCTCCTTGGTTTATAGATTCATTTAGGAGCAATTGTTTTATCCATTCCTTCATGCATTTGATCAAACAATTGGGTTTTGGTTTCAGAAATAGTTTCATTGACATGCTGCAATGTAGTTCAAGTATCTGTTGTATCTTTGTTTGCAAATGCTCAAGTTTCGTATGTATTTCTGTTCGTCACTCTGTTAACCATTGTTTTACTATTATTAAGGGCCATTGACTCTGATACTAAATTGTTACACTTTGTTTGGGACTAATAGTTTAGCTCATCAAAGGGAAATGGAAACCTTTCAGCTCATTAAAAGGAGACTGAAACCTTGGGACTCAATTAAAGAGAGAACCATTTATCTATAGGATTTTTTATAGAAATTTTGCTTCTGTTTTTTATTCCGTACGTCTCTTTAAAGAAGGACCAGTCTTATTACATATAGGAAACCTATTTTAGAAAAGAAACAAATCAACTAAAGTAAAAGCACAACAAAACCTAAGGAAAGAAATAAAATCGAAACCTAAACCTTAATTAGAGAATAAACATTAATAGCCTTTCCTAACATAGATTTGGCCCATAACACCTACTTTGTGCTAGTTAGCTGGTCTTATAATAATGTGCTTATGACTATATTCATGGAAGAATGCTTTGTTTCTGTTCTTTTTGCTAATCGATGAGTTGGCCTTTTGTTTTCAGTACTCCAAATCTCTCAATTAGAGAGGCAATGGTGACAGATATTTTGCTTGGAAAGAATGACAATGTTGAAGGTGTTTGCACATTTTTTGGTATGAACTTCTACGCCCCTGCTGTTATACTGACAACTGGAACTTTTATGAGTGGTAAAATATGGGTTGGTAGAACCTCTATGCCTGCTGGAAGAGCTGGTGAGTCTGCATCACATGGTCTGACTGAGAACTTGCAGCGTCTTGGATTTGAATCTGATCGGTTAAAAACTGGAACCCCAGCACGGGTGGACTGTCGTACTGTTGATTTTTCTGTTTTGGAGCCTCAGCTTGGAGATGAAGAGGTCCTTCCATTTAATCTCATATGTAGGTTCAGTGGATTAATCTTGTAAAATTTAAGATATTAAATCCTGCTTCAAAAATTGCCACCTGGTAACAGGGTGCATAGATTAAATATCTTTGGGTCATAAAGTAATCTTCTTATATTTAACATCGTGAGAGAGGCAAAGCTTCTAGTTTCACCACAGTAAGAACTTCATTATTTCAATTACACGTAGACCGATAGGTTACAGGAGCAGAAAAATTCTGGTTGATGTCCTTCTTTTTTCTTGATTATAGAAACTACCTGTTAACAACATAAGATTTCATGATAAAATGCTGTTAGCTTGCAGGCTGCTTAAAACTTATTCTATCTTTCCCTACTAATAAGTTACTGATATTATTCTGGTAAACAAAAAGGAAAAAAATTACTCCCTGTTCCACTAAAAAAGTCACTGTTGACATATTTGGGGTCAAACTTTTTAAACTTTGGCCTCAACTATTTTAAATATTTTAATTAATTAATTTTAAAAATGTTTAAAATTACTTCAAAATGTTCAAAAATTTTATAATATATATTTCAAAAAGATTTCCACAATAAAATTTAAAGAGCAAGAAGTAAAAGTTAAAAAATTTTGATCATTAAAAGTCAAAATGTTACAAATTTAGTGGGTTATAAGGAGTACTGTTATTTGTTGTTCTTATAATAGTCTTTGAAAAATTTTCAGGTCAGCTGGTTTAGTTTCGATCCTGATTTCCACATTGAAAAGGAGCAAATGTGTTGTTATCTGACACGGACTACTAAGAGTACCCACCAGCTTATTAAAAATAACTTGCATGAAACTCCTACCTATGGAGGATGGGTTGAAGCAAAGGGGCCTAGATACTGCCCTTCCATTGAAGATAAGGTAACTTTATATTGTTTGAATTATACTTTTATTGGCTGAATTAGCATTGAAATGTCATGTTAAGCACTGTAGTGTTATATCTACTTATGGTGGCGTTTCACTTATCCCTAGTTGAAGTCTTCCCTTTTTGTTTCATTTTTACATCCATTCCCAGGTTCCACATGATATCTTAAATTTTTAAAGAGCTATATTTTGACTTGTGTTAATTATGCTATAAGATTGTAAACTTTCATGTACTTCAGTTTGAAGCTAGCTAATGGCAAGAATTTTAAGCTGTTTCTGTTCATATATATATGTGTATATATACGCTCGGTTATATATCAACACCTAGAGGAGATTCTTGCTATCTCACGAGACTTTTATTTGTAGACTATGTACACATCTGCAAGTTTAACTCTGGCTCTATTCAAATTGTTTTTTTTTTCTTTTTAATTTTTTATAAGTTAGCTATCCATTATCTTACATAAAGTGTCAGCATATTTTATTTTAATTTGTTTACCAGTGATCATCAAGTGTGAAAGAGAAATGCTGCTGATTAGTTTATGCTATTGCTGGGTACTGTGTCAATCCATGGTTTTGGACTTTTATTAACTTAACTAGGTTCATACAGATGTAGATGTATCATAGAAATATGGAATTAAGAGCAATATTCATCAAGCTATTTTCTACATACATGGATGAATCTTTTTATACCTTTTCAAAGGATTTATGTTCTTATTACAGTTTAAGCCTGTAAAGATGCGACTGCATTGTTGGTTCAACCTACCTTGCTGATAGTTTTTTTTTTTTCTGCCTTAAAGAAAATGAGCCCTCTCTGTTTTAGCATTTCAATTAGAATTTTCCAGATAATGTAATTTAGTTTCTTTTTGTTACAATTTTTCACATGGTTTGTTTAGGCTATACTTGTTTCACATTGGTTTCTTTAGATTGTGAGATTTCAAGACAAAGAGTCTCATCAGATTTTTCTTGAACCAGAGGGTCGGACTGTGCCTGAGCTTTATGTGCAGGTAATGTTTTTGTGTCTCCTTTATGGGATTGAGAAACCATGGCCATCAATTAGATTTTGGAGCTTTAAACTTGCCTTCTAATGAATAGCTTAAGAACTACTAGTGTGTTGTATAGGTGAGTAACCCTATGGATTATTACTCATGTCTTGACTTTTATGACTTTTCAATTTAGATGCCTTGAAATTCTTAAGCACAAAATGAAATAAAGAAGAAGAAAAGAAGAAAAATGCTCGACTATGCCTTTTGATGTGTTGATACTGTTTTCTCCAATTACATATGAAGTTGCCATTTATATGTTTTTGTCCTAGGAAATTTCTGTCTTTCATTCTACATTGCCTTTCAAATTAGTATGAAACTTTGATTAAATCTTACTCTTTGAAAAACTTTTCTTCTTAAGTTCAATGGGAGTCATGCAACTACAATATGCATTGTAGCTATGTTGGGCATCCTATTAAGGGTATCCTAGGAAATTCTTATGTTTATTCTGCATTGCTTTCAAAATATTTGGAAATGTTGATTGAAACCTTTCTCTTTGAAAAATTTCTTTTTAATGAGGTTCTGAAATTA
The DNA here is from genome assembly GCF_025698485.1 of Gossypium arboreum. NCBI lineage: Eukaryota > Viridiplantae > Streptophyta > Magnoliopsida > Malvales > Malvaceae > Gossypium > Gossypium arboreum. The sequence goes on along the minus strand of NC_069078.1, from coordinate 905,144 downwards.
GTTTGATTCATGTAACGGGAATCCTATATTGGGTTGTCCTATGAATGTTTTATTTTCTGGTTCTTTTTCTTTTGTAGTTGTTCTGTTCATTGTTTAAACACGCTGAATTTGTGCTGGTTTGTCCATTTATCTTATTAAGAGTCATGTGTTGCTGTTTAGTGTTGGAATTCCTTAAATTAAGCAGATTTTCTACCTTAGTTCTAGGAATTTCCTCGTACTATTAGCCATAATCAAATTACTAATTTTTAGAGATAGGCTAATTTCTAGAGATTATTTCCTTTTTATTTTTCCTGTTATTCTTTAAAAGGCTGTAGTCAGATTAGAAGAAATAAGAATAATTCTTTTTCCTAAATTTGTACATGGTATCGAGCATCGAGAATTCAAGAGATCCTGCTCTTTTTCTCTTTTCTTGTTCTGCTTTCTCTGTTAGAAACCCTACTCCCATGGGTGACACGAAAATTCCTATGAGACTCTTCATAAAATTCGCTAACCAAAACTCAACTTGAGGCTCTTCATAAACTACTGGGACTCCTACACCAGGTGGGTCACTAGCTATTCAAAGTCTTGCTTTAAATACTACACACGAACCTATCACAACTTCCCGGATGCTAGACTGGGTGCATCCGACCACCTGACAGTAATCTAAGTTTGTTTCACACCTATTTACCTTGTCATGATCACTCTCGGATTCGCATAGTGATGGATCTTACTCACGGTGGTGGAATGGGGACAAGTGAGACTTCTTGAAAATTTTTCCCTTGATAAAGTTTTACATGTTCCAAATCTTTCCGTAATTTACTCTCAATTAGCAAGCTTACCAAGGATGAAAAAGTACTTGCTGAATTTTACGCTTTCGGTTGTGTGGTTCAGAATAGGAATCGGGAAGATGATTGGCACTTGCTAAAGTTAATGATGGCTTATATGTTTGGAACAAAAACAGTTCAAAAGAAGGGATGGCCTTATCTACATCAAAAGAAGATTCTATCATGCTATGGCACCGTAGACTAGGACACCCAAATTTCATGTACTTGAAGAAATTGTTTCTCTACTATTTCTAAATAAGAAAATAAGTTCATTGAACTGTGAAGTTTGCCAACCGCCTAAACACACTCGTGTCCCTTATCCTTTGAAACCTTATGTTCAATCTCAACCTTTCTCTTTAATCCACAAGTGATCTATGGGGAGCCAATCGAGTAAAAAACATCACAGGGGCTAGGTGGTTCATAACTTTCATTGATGACCACACTAGAGTTTGTTGGATCTATCTCCTTAAAGAAAATCCAAGTCTCTAGAGTCTTCAAAATTTTCATTCAATGATTCAACCCAGTTCAATTCAAATATTCACACCCTTAGAACGATAATGGGAGAGAGTACTTTAATTCTATCTTAAGTCCTTATCTTTCCGAGCAAGGAATCATACATCAAAGTTCTTGTCCCGACACCCTCAACAAAACGGGGTTTCCGAGAGAAAAATAGACACCTTGTAGCCGTGGCTCGTGCTCTTATGTTTACTATGGGTGTACCAAAGTATTTATGGGGAGAAGCTGTCCTCACTGCTTGTTATCTTATAAACCGACTCCCATCTAAGGTATTAAACTTTCAAACACCTTTACATACTCTTCAAAAAAGTTTCCCTTGTTTCGTGTTCCTAATCTCCCAATCAAAACATTTGGTTGCAAAGCATTTGTCCACAACCATCAACCTAATCGATCTAAACTTGATCCTAGAGCCCACACTTGTGTCTTTATTGGTTACTCACCTACACAAAAAGGGTACAAGTGCTACTCTCCAACCTTACACCGGATGTTTGTGTCCCTTGATGTTACTTTCTTCGAAAATGAGCCATATTTTTCAGCCTTTCATCTTCAGGGGGAAATACTTAGTGAAGATGAGACCTTGAGCAATCTTCTCATTATACCTCAAGGCTCTATCAGCTACCACCACTACAAAACCTGCTGAAAATCCTACAGCCACTGTTATTCCTATTTTGGAACCTGTTTTTCCTGTTTTGGAACCTGTTGTTCCTATCTCCACTGTTCAGCAACAAGAAACAAGTGTGATTAACCATACTAATGAAGAAAAACAGCCTACTCATTCTGAAAAACAACAAGAAAAAACTCAGGGGCTTCGTGTATACTCTCGGAGACATCAGCTGCCTGAGACAGAAACAGCAGTGCCAATGCCATCTTTACCCGAGGACTGTCTTGAGGAAGAAGTTTCACCTCCTTCATCTTCCATCTATCTTCCAATTGCAGTAAGAAAGGGCACTAGGAGTTGCACTCAACATCCCATTTCTCGGTTTGTATCCTATGGAAACTTGTCTAAATCCTACAATGCCTTTGTTTCTAATGTTGACTCTATAGAAACTCCAAAAAACATAGAAGAGGCTCTTAAGTCAACCAAATGGAGGCAAGCTGTGTTGGAAGAAATAAAGGCTCTTAAAGACAATGGAACTTGGGAAATATCTAAACTACCTACTGGGAAGAAGATCGTGGGTTGTTAGTGGATTTTCACCACAAAATTTAAACCAGATGGGAGCATTGATCGATACAAGGCTAGACTTGTGGCCAGGGGTTTCACTCAAACATATGGGTTGGACTATGAGGAAACCTTTGCACCGGTGGTCAAATTGAATACTATTTGAGTGCTTCTCTCAATTGCTGTCAACTTAGAATGGCCTTTGATCCAATTGGATGTAAAGAACGCTTTTCTCAATGGAGAATTAAACGAAGAAGTCTACATGGATTTTCCGCCTGGATTCGAAGGAAGCAAGGGCCAAGTATGCAAGTTGAAGAAGTCCTTGTATGGACTAAAGCAATCCCCTAGGGCTTGGTTTAATTGTTTTGCCAAAGCCATGACTAGTAGACATTATACTCAAGGTCAAGCTGATCACACCTTATTCTACAAACACTCGGATAATGGGAAGTGCTGTATTCTCATTGTCTATGTAGATGACATAATATTAACAGGGGATGATTCTATTGAAATTGAAAGACTAAAAGAGTTCTTAAGTCTTGAGTTTCAACTTAAAGACTTGGGGAATCTTCGATATTTTCTAGGAATGGAGATAGCAAGGTCAAAGGCAGGTATTTCAATCTCTCAAAGAAAGTATGTTCTTGATCTACTTTCTGAAGTTGGACTGTTGGGTTGCAAACGAGCCTAGACTCCTATGGAACCCAACCTTAAATTAGGAACTGATAAGGATGGAGAAGAGGTAGACAGGAGGAGATATCAACGGTTAGTGGGAAAACTTATCTATCTTTCTCACACTCGTCCGGACATAGCTTTTGGAGTAAGTGTCATAAGTCAATTTATGCATGCTCCTAGGGAGAAACATTTGGAAGCTGCCTACAGGATATTGAGATACTTAAAAGGGACTCCTGGTAAGGGGTTGCATTTCAAGAAAGATGTAAATCGAAGCATAGAAGTCTACACTGATGCAGACTGGGCAGGGGCAGTTAATGACAGGCGCTCCACAAGCGGTTACTGCAGCTATGTTTGGGGTAATCTCGTGACATGGAGGAGTAAAAAGCAATCTGTTGTGGCACGCAGCAGTGCTGAATCTGAATATCGAGCTTTGTCCCACGGTATATGTGAAGGAATGTGGTTACAACGGCTAATGGGAGAACTAAAATTATCCTATACAAAACCTATAACATTAAACTGTGACAACCAGGCAGCAGTTAGCATAGCTCATAACCCTGTACACCATGACCGTACCAAGCATGTGGAAATTGATCGCCACTTTATTACGGAGAAAATTAACAAAGGGGAAGTTTGTGTTTCATATCTACCTACAAGACAACAAGTAGCAGACGTGTTAACCAAAAGCTTGAGCAGAAAAATGTTCAAAGAAATTATGGGCAAGCTGGGTTTGATTAACATCTACACTCCAGCTTGAGGGGGAGTGTTGGAATTCCTTAAATTAAGCAGATTTTCTACCTTAGTTCTAGGAATTTCCTTGTACCATTAGCCATAATCAAATTACTAATTTTTAGGGATAGGCTAATTTCTAGAGATTATTTCCTTTTTATTTTTCCTGTTATTCTTTAAAAGGCTGTAGTCAGATTAGAAGAAATAAGAATAATTCTTCTTCCTAAATTTGTACATTTAGTATGTGTTTATACTTTATAGGGTTAATTCTGTTGCATCTTGTGTTTAACATAAATAGTTGATTGTTTGATCATCTTGACAGGGGTTCTCAACTGGTCTACCAGAAAGACTACAGTTACCACTATTGAGAACTTTGCCTGGACTTGAGAATTGTTCAATGTTAAGACCTGCATATGCTGTTGAATACGATTATTTACCAGCTCATCAGTGCTCTAGGTCTCTTATGACAAAGAAAATTGACGGTTTATTCTTCTCTGGTCAAATAAACGGAACTACTGGCTATGAAGAAGCTGCTGCACAGGTTTACATATTGTTTCCAACCTTCTTCTGTACATTATGGCGCCTTTGCAAATTCATTTCTTTTATTGAACTTTTTCATGTATTAAGTATCAACAAATTCTTGTGGTTCTTTCTATTATTTTTGTTATTTATTTATTTATTTTTAAACAGGGCATCATTTCTGGTATCAATGCTGCTAGACATTCAGATGGGAAGCCCCTTATTGTTCTTGAGAGGGAAAGCAGTTATATAGGGACATTGATTGATGATCTGGTTACTAAGGATCTTCGAGAGCCATACCGAATGTTAACAAGGTAAGCAACTCCAGATTCATGCTGTCATGATAATTTTCTACACTTATCATACTATTCCTTTTGGCTGTTTGATCTGGTTTTTGAAAATAGGGTGATTACACATTCTTCTCATATGCGGTTAAGTCCAGAGAATTAAATTATTTATTCTTGGAAATGATCATGAATATGAGGATGCTTTCAAATTTTATAAAATTTAATTTGTGAAGGATTTAATAGAGCAATTATACTTTATTGTTATTTCATGCTTTTTTTAAATAGGAATTAGAAAATTTCACAGCTTTATTTTTGGGAAAATATTCAGTACACTGCTAGTGGAATTTTTAGACTCCACAAGCAAGGTTAGGGGATTGACAAGTGTTTAAGGGGTATAGTAAAATATTAAAAAAAATAGATATTTAAAAAAAAAAAAGAGACTTCAATTTTTTAAAGCTGCTTGTGTAATAAAAAAATTACACTGCCAGTATACCAAATACTCGCCCTTTACTTTTTGGTCCTCTTATTTGTTCTTTTTACTCTTTCTCTCTCCATTTACTTTTTTTTTTCTTCCTACTCCTTAACTCTGTTTCCCTTTCTTCTTTTGACTTCTTTTCCCTCACATACATGGTGTGTTTTCCATCTATTTAAATCAAATAATTTCCTTCTCTCTCTGAACTCTCAATTCTCTTTCTATCTCTAGTTCTTAAGTCCCAACTTGCAGCCACCTCAATTTCCAATATCCTGTTTTGGGCTGCCTTCTGGACCATCACTCGCCATCACGACTGCTGCTCACCGGTGTTGGTTTGAGCCCAAATATGTTCACTTCTTCCTTTTTACTTGAACTTGATTTCTAAATAGAATCTCTGGCTTATCCTAGATCTAACATCCTAGTCCACAACTCCTTTTCTCCACAAGCTTTACCTCTGCTGTGGAGCTGAAGAAGACATAGAAGAATGGGGGAAAACTTAGGGCTTTTTTTTTTAATTATGAGTGGGACATTTCATGGAGCTAATAATTATATGGTTTAAATTTTGAGGTAATTTAAAATATTTAATTATTATTTTTGGTGGAATAAGAGTATAAGACTACTTAAATCAAAACTTGAATAAAACTTATTAGCCGCCTAGTAAAGTTTTGAGAAACTAATCTATCTATAATATATATAAAAACGAGTTTGGAAAAACTTTTGAACTGACCAATATAACCTTTTTTGGTTCATTATATTACTGGATTTACTGTTTTAATTTTTTTATTTATCATATTTATATATAAGAATCTTTTTAAAGATTTATAAATAAGAATTCTAATTCTATTAAAAGACCTCTATTAAGTGAATTTATATAATAGTTAATAAAAATTATTTTTATATTAAATTAAATTTAGATTATTATGTTTTACATAAACCAAAAAAGAAAAAAACAGGGAAAAATATATTACTTTAGTTTTAAACAGAAATTGACCATAATATAAATATAATATTTAGATTAGAATATTAAAATATATTACTCTCTTGATTGGCCCAGTAGCTAAAGGCTGTTCACTTATAGAATTCACCGGATTCGAACCACCTGGGGAGCAGTGGTAGCCCTTTATATGGGTCAGCTCCCTTTGGATGTAGTGTGGGTATGAGGTGTGGGTATGTTCATACCGTGTGTGCATGAGTACTTCATATTTCATAAATAGTAAATTTTTTAATCTAATCTAAATATATTATATTTATATTATGGTCAAGTTTTTACTATTAAGAAAAGGAAAAAAATACATATTGAATATTGAAGAGTTTGATTTACAATATATCCATTTTAATAGTTTGTACAAATGCTTTAATAATATTATAATTTTTTATTAGCACTATATTTGAATTATCAAAATAATTGATATATGTTAAATATGTTTATTAGTTTTTTGGATGGTGTTTCTTTGTATTAATGACATGAAAGAACATGAAAGAAAACTATGTTGTACCTTTAATATGGTTAAAATGCTTTAAATATGGTTTGAAATTTTATTATTATAATTTTTAAATGTTAAATAAGCTAATGGGTTTTAACTATATTCAACAATTCAAATAACGAACATTACTTTATTCTAATTACAGTAATTAAAAATATATTATTAAAAAATTAACTAAAAAGTTCAATGCATAAAATCACGTGCAAGGCATGTGATATTGAAATCTAATACCATTAAAAGCTGTTCAAACTGGATTCTATACTATGGTTCAGTTTAATTTTTTGGTTTCCTCAGTTTTTATGCACATCCCTGAAATGATATACACATGGAACTGCTTTGCAAATCTTGGATAGAGAATAAAGCTAGAAGGAAAAGTCTTTATGTCATTCTGTCTATATGGTATTTGTTTGGCATGATTATTCTTAAAAGGACACTTGTGTTTATGAAGTTCCACTTTAATTTATAAGTTATGTTTTTTGAAGTTGTATCATCGATTTTTTTCTCTTCTAGAAGACTTGATTGTCGGGGTTTTTAGCATCATACTGAATAAATAATCTCGTCTATTTGTGTCTCTTCTTTTCCTCTTTCTAGCCGTTCAGAACATCGATTACTTCTTCGCTCTGATAATGCGGATAGTCGTCTCACACCTTTGGGGCGTGAAATTGGGTTGATAGATGATAGACGCTGGAAAATATACCAGGACAAACAAGCAAGGATTTCAGACGAAAAGAAGCGATTGAAAACTGTCAGGATTTCAGGTTTGTATTCTTTCTTTTGTTCCCCTCCATGAAGCCTTCAGCTTGCAAATTATACATCTTATATCAGGAGCCATTTTCTTTTTATAGTTTGGAAGAAGACTAATAACTAATGCAGTTGGATAAAGGGGAATCTCTCTTATACATGGGGAGTATTAGTTTTTCTGTGGTGTTCAGTTTGCTTGCTGTATGAGAGACTGATTGATCTTATATATTTATGGATCATCATTATTCTTTCTGTTACTTTGCTTTTTTGATTTAAATATTTATTGTTTGATTAGTTTTCGAGGACACTGTTGGCCCTTTAATTTTTTCGATATGCATGATAAGACTTATTAGTACAAATCTATGAGAGTGAGGTCATAATATCTTGTGTGTATGTGAGATTTCTGTGCCCTTGAGAATAATTTAACCAGAGCCAAATTGAAGAGAGCTGCCATTATAGTACACTGATATTGTTCCTAAACAATAATAGATTGCAAATATGGCTGCAAATTTCATGGCTGTTGTCAGTGGCCTCAATTTCTAGTATGCTTGATCATTGAATTCTTTGCATCAAATTTCATCATTCATCTGAAACTTGTTATAATCCTTCTTAGTATTTATAATAAACAATAATAGAAGTTTGTGATTAGTTGGAATTTAAAAATGGCTGCATTTTGTGATTGCTTTCCAGGAGGAGACTTGGCTGCTGATGTTTCTCACTTCTCTGGTCAACCTGTGAAGGAATCTTCAACGCTAGAGAGTCTTCTAAAGAAACCACACATAGAATATAAACTTCTTGATAAGCATGGTTTTGGGAACAAAATGTTATCAAGAACAGAGAAAGAATGTGTTGAAATCGATATAAAATATGAAGGCTTCATTATTCGCCAACAAAACCAACTCCAACAGGTATGAATTTAGAGTTGCATGGTGAAACATCATTCTATGCCACCATACATCTCCATGTATCTGCTTCTTTCTACACTCCTTGGCATCAGTATATAGTGAGGGAATTATTTATCATCTCTGATTTGTTTATTTTCTTTGTCAAATCCAACACTTTTTGTTGAAGATGATCCATCAACAGCATAGACGACTTCCCGAGGACTTGGATTACTATGCAATGACAACTTTGTCTCTTGAAGCACGCGAAAAGCTCTCCAAGGTCTGTAGCACCAAAAATTGGATTTGAAATATATTTTAAAGCATGCTACAAAAGGAGTGAAAATCATTTCCTTTTGGGGATCATGTTTAGGCATTCATCCAGTTGACAGTAACTCAGCAAGTGATTAATGCATGGTTGTTTCTCTGTCTGTGTGCTTTGAGATATTTGCTTTTCCAGTTTTACCAGAATGCATTGAATACAGAATCTTGAATCGAATTTACTAGACTTTCAGCTTAATGCATTTATTCATGGAAGAAGTTCACAATAGAGGGAATTTTCCTGGATAAATTGTTCAGATGTTTGTGAAGTTGGTTCTCATCGAATGAGGTTTGTACAATTGTAATTGAAATTTAATTCTAATCCCAACAGGTTAGGCCGCAAACTATTGGTCAAGCGAGCAGAGTAGGTGGGGTTAGTCCTGCAGACATCACTGCTCTTATGATTATACTTGAAACCAAACGAAGAAAAGCTCAAGAACTGAGAAGACACCAGATACGTGCTTCTGTCATGGTAGATACTGTTGAAAACTTGTCTGATACATTAACAGAGGCAGTTGGTAAGTAGCAGCAGAATATAAGCCCGTCATCTAATTTGAACTTATGCATGTCTCACCATCAGTGCAATTTATGAAGAACAATTCACGAACACATATATGCGGATGAGATCTTGAGTCTTTAACAATTAGAACCTTGAGGAACAAGTACTTTGAAGATTTTTCCGGAGGCTGCAATCTCTCATAGCATCTGGACCAGGAATTTGAGGTTAGTTTTAGTTTGCTTATATTAATGATATTTGTATCTCGGAATATTCTTGTATCATTTATGCCATTTGTAATTAGCACAAATATTCAGGCTGTAACTACCATATTCGTCCTTGATTACTTTGTTGAAGCTCTTTGGAATTGGAGTTAACTTGCTGCATTGCTATTGATGAAGGTTCACCATGCTTCATTTTGTACATTTTAGCAGTTCAATATAAATTTTCCAAGTTTGAGAATGTTAAGCTGTCTTGGGTTGTTTCAAGTTAAAAATTGTCATTTTGTTCTTTTGTGCATTTGCAACCTCTATTGGCCCCAAGGGTTCTTAACTACTACTATTATTTTTATATAGGGAAACTTATGTTTGAGTAAGCTTACGTTTTGATTATAGAATTTTAAAAATATTACTATATAGTCACTTGCATTATTGATTTAAGCCCTTAATTCTTGTTATAAATTTTAGATCAAAATGTATATTTTCCTTTTATTTCGTTAGGCTCCGTTTTGTTTTAGAAAATATAGAAACATGTTTGGTTGAAAATTTTAAAATGATTTTGAAAAATGAAAAATAAATTAGGTGAAAAATTAAAAACATAAAAATTATTTTCAATTTTTCACAGAAGATTTTTGTAAAATTGAAAATGATGAATATAAGAGTTGTGGTAAATGGTGGCAAACCTTGAACTTGAAAGCCCGTCATATTTTCTTACTATCCCGATTATAACCAAAAAAGAATAGAATAATATGCATAATAAAAAAATGGCCCAGAAATTAGTTTTTTTTTTTTGTCAAAATAGTACTAAGCTTTAATTTTGTTGTTAATTTTGGTCGAAACTGTTAGCTTTGTTGAAGAACAGTCCTAGAACCAATCAAAAAGTTCATCGTCATCTTCCGTCTCTCTTCTCCAATCCTTTCTTGCACCACTTCACTCCTCCAGGCCAGTAGCATGCAAATGACACAAATTCTCCAATCCAAATCCGAACTCCTCCCTTTCAACCAAAACTTGACCGCTTCCATCTTCACACCAAGCTTTCTCCTGAACCCACTGCCACAGCCACAAGCATCCGTACTACAGCCCAACACGACCCAGATGATGATCCATAATAAACATCAAAAGTTGCGAAATACCAAACCCACTATTCAACTAGGCAAAACTGATGGTTCTCATGAGCCTTTGTCGGAACGGATGCGTCCTGGTATTGTTTTCAAAGTTCTATTGATCGTAGCAGAATCCTTTCCACTATTTTTTAGGGTCCTGGCACTGGTAAGACTTCCATTGTTAACTCAGCTCAAGAACACTCTTTGTATCGATTTGTATCTTTTATCTGCTGTTACTTATGGGGTTAAAGATGTTAGGAAGCTAGGAAAACGATGGTTATGAATAATAAAAGGAGACGTTCATAGGTTTAGTAAATCAAAACAGGATTCTTTCTTGAAAGTGATTGAAAATGAAAGCATTGTGTTTATGGATGAGAATCCTTCGTCATGGGTGCGAGTGATAAGAGCAAAAAGAAGGGAAAAAAGATTATATAAAATATGAATATTATTCCAATTCAATAATTTAATTATCCTTTTCAATAATTTAATATACATCAACAATTTAATCTTAAATTTTAAAATTCACTTAAGATGAAAATATTGATAATAACATTAAATATTAAAAAATATAAATAACATGATATCACTAATTCATACAATTCTTTCTTTAAGAAAAAAATATTTAATTTAATTTAATACTAAAATTTTAATTTTGAATTTTGAATTTAATTAGAAATAACTCACATTTTGGTTCTGAAACTTTTTTCAACAAAAATTGTTAAAAAATAACAAGTACCTATAGTTATTATTTAAGCCTAGAATTACAATTTATGAAAAGTTACAAGTATTTACATTACAGCCAATCAATGGTGCAAGTAACCAAAAGAATAGTATATTGAAATTATCGTCTCTTTTTGCGGTAACTCCGCTGCAGTTTCCATGACCAAATCATAAGGAACAATACGAGAGTGGATCCCATAGACAACCAGAAAACTACCAACCATCGTGGCATCGGCTTCGGGTATAAACCTGATGGGTAGGTTAACAATATCAAATTAAATGATTAAAAAACCAACTCTTCATAAAATATTATATGGGGACTGCAACATACCATGTCCAAACTTGATGCATAGGAGAAGCTCGATGATGCAAATCGCGAGAGAAAGCCAACAAAATGCTCCTACCTTTTTCACTGGTTTACTGAAAGGGGAACAGGAATATTGTCAATATTCTGGCATTGTATGTACATGTCAGAAATAGAGAAAGAGAGAGAGAATGAGATAATACCGGTCTTGAAGGTATAAGTTGTACTCACGAATTGTTGGTATTGCTATTAGCCACCACAAAATCAACCTATAGACAATCACAGGGTTTCGAGGAGGAATCCAGAGACAAAACTTTAGAAAGAATGTATTAAGTTCTACTGTCAAGAAGACGATAAAAAGGCTGAGAACTTGAATGAAACGCCATGGACCAAGCAAGGGGTGCCATTCATCTTTGTCCCACTGGGCTGGCGTAAATTGTCCCAATGTTCGTTTCACCTAACACCAATGACCAATCACCATTTCATGACTTGGAATTTTTAACAAACTCTTATCAAACCTGAAGAAACACAGTAAAGAAAGTAATTACAGGTCAAAAAACATACTTTGCCAATAATGTTAGGCTGGCGACTTATTCCAACCCACTCGTAGGTTCTGCCGTCAAAGTACCTAACAGTATGCATTCCAGCCCAAATACCTACAAGAAAACCAAATAGGCTGAAGAATCATATTAAGGCTTTGTTACCACACCAGGAACTAACAACAAAATAAAATTATATACTCATGATAACACAACAGACTACGACTTTGAGATCACATGAATAGAATAGAAATGCAAAACTGTTATTCCCACTTAGGTTTCACATTTCATACAACTTAAGGAGTATGATCATATGTAGGGCTATAATAAGGGTTTTCAAATCCACATCTGTCATACAAATAAATTAGGCTGGGAACCTGAGAACTATTCTGTGTGAGAGGAATTATCAAAGCACAAAATATTATCCTTACCAAAAATTAATTAATTTTATCACAGTATAAAACTTGCTAGAAAACATTTGAATAATTGAAAATGGAACTTGGAAAAGACCATTTAGAAAACAATTTAACCAGCTAATAATATTGTTCAGTTGCTTCATCCCTTTCAGTCAATTCCATATGCTACAGCCTTAGGCACAACAGTGATCAAAGGAAAAAAGAACATATTGAAAACAAAGGGTAAATAAAATGGCAATGTGGGATCTTACCAAACCAATTACATGTAAAAATATCAAGAATAATGCTGTCCCACCAGCACTCATTAAAGTTGGGTAGCATGTGTCGGAAGGTAAGCTGCATATGGCATAATAATAGTCAGTTTATTGATGTAAGACAGACCACACATACAAGCATTAACTTGTCAATAGTAATACTTCTAAACGGGAAATGAGAACAATATGAAAAACTATAAGCATGTCCTGTAAAAATCTAACCTCCATAAACTCAAATCCAGTTGAGAGGACCCAGAGAAGTGGCTGATTGCGGATTAAAATGGCCTTGCCCCACCAACCTAAGATGTGGGCTAGAACAAATTCATCAAATAGAGTTTCCTATAAATTGTTTTTTTTTATATGAACAAAATTAGAATTGAGAAATAAAATACCACAGCCATTGCATCAAGAAAGACTAGCTCAAGTATGCATTAAAATAAATACCTAAAGAAAAAGAGGTAAAAGAAGGAGAATAAAGTAGAGCATTCAGGTTGTGCAAGAAGATCCATACATAAACATTCTTAAATCTGCTAGAGGGATTTTCAGGAATATAAATGCGACAATCAGCACCATAGGATCGTTCTGGAAGCTCTGCATGAAGAAGCAAATAATAATGAAGAAACTTTATTATAAGTAATAACAGCAGAGCAAATATGAAACTAAATATATTTCAGGGCCAAAAGCAATACCAACACCAAGGTCAGGATGGAGAAACTTCATGAATTGCCTAGCATCATCACGTGTCTGGAAATGAAATTCAGAGCAACCATCACTAATCATTTATTCAACTTCAGATGACAGCATGCATGTCTGCATGTATATGCACAGACAGAAACATTCCAGAACAACACCAAGTTCTGACCCCTTACAGACACACACACACACACGTTTCACTTTTTCTCATATGTATGTGTGCTGTATAGAGAGTATTTGATGTTTGTAAGTAGTGCATCTCAGCTCCTATTTGCAAGGCTGAGCAACTTTTGATAATTGACAACATGTTGACATTACCAAATCTTTAAATTGTGAAGGGGCAGGGCTTTATGCTAACAAATACAATTAGCCGGGTTTCCTATGTGATCAATTAAGATTCCAGGTATAGTACATAATGTCGACCAACAAAAAAAAAAAAAAGGCTACAATAGACAAATGCAAGTATGTACACACGATGTACAAAAATAAATAAACTAAGCAATGGACAATATTACAATATACATAAAGAAAATAAATAAATAAATAAAAGCTGCACTGGGAAACTAACCTGAAAAAGCAAAAAAGTGAGTACAACAAGGTAAACAACAGCCATTCCATGAACTAAACGCCAAACTGCAGGATGTGGCCGAATAAGGACCCTGCAAAGAAGTTTGACTTTCTTTAAGTGCCCAGAGCAATAACACTAGCAATCCATTAACCGTAGTAATAAGAAATGCAGCTGACTAGAACATAGCTTTGCAAATAAAAAAAGATTAAACTCCAGAGTCATCCATAAACAAATTTATAAAATTCCATCACCATCTTCTCCAGCCGACACAATCATAAAAGCGTTGCTTTCACATCATGAAAAGTATTTTTGACATAGGACAGATATACGAATACATATTTCAACTTTAAATCTCACACCCTGCCTCCCCTCACTCCTTTATAAGGTTCAACCTGTTTTGAAATGTAAAATGTTGAACAAATAAAGTCTCCCAGGAAATAAAATGTGAACATGTATACAAAAGCAAATAATGATGACAGAGAGGAGTTATTTTTCAGGTCATCATAATATGGAGGCCACATAGATGATGCATTTCCTTTAAGACTAAGAGACTCCGATTGAGAATCATTGACAAATCTTGAAGGCAGAAATTTTCAGCTTTTATCGTGAAAGCCTCTGATATTGAAAGAGTATATTTTATCTATCTATTTATCTATATATACACACAACTGAAAGGAAAACTCAAAAGTCTGATTCTAAGAGGTTACAGAAGAGAATCGAGTCTGTAGCTTTCTACTTAATGAACCAGAAGAATTGTAAAATCAATCAATACAACATAAATTACTGTTTTTAGGAGTGAGGGGGATTTATACCTGCTACTAAATAGTAAAGAATCCATGTAAAACAATTAAATAAGTGAAGCCACTTGGAAAATAAAATGTGAACATTATGCAAAAGCATAGGATGATAGAGGAGTTTGTTTTCCAGTCATCATAATAGAGACCACATAGACAATGCATTTCCTTTAAGCCTAAGAGAAACCATTGAAAGTCATTGATAGCTTTTTAGGAAATTTCTTAATGAACCAAAAGAAACATCAATCAATACCAACATTTTTTTTTCTCTCATGGGAGGGGGATTTATACCTGCTACTAAATAGTAAAGAATCCATGTAAAACAATTACATGAACGAAGTCCTACAGAAGAAATCAATCTAATAACTTACGTAGAAGGAGCCTGCAGCATGCAATAAGTAAGAAAAACTGCAATCATTGCCCATACACCCCTATAAAAAAGAGCACATGTGAGATACTTAAAACATGTCAGCAAGTAAAAAAGAAAAGACATAAAACACCATTAGATATAAATAGAAACCTTTTTACAGATGTGACAAGATCACCAGATTTGTTGCTCTCAGGATCAAGGGCTCCACTTGCCCAACTGTGAAACATATAAAGACCAAATAAATGAGTGCTAATATAAAAATTGAGACATAATTTACATTAAAAGAAATAAAGAAGTTTCTTCTTTAACAAAAAAAGGAAAAAGATACATACTCAGGTTATTTATAGATTTCAGCCATGTATCTAGCAAACAGAACTTAAACAGCAACATGCAAAACTAAGGACATGGTGCTGGATGCAACTAGTAGAAGACAATGATAAGAAACTATCATTGTACTAAATTGATGAAACTGTATAATGACCAAGCTGCACTCAATAGATAATCCCAATTGTTTCCCTTAGATTACAATGACTTTAACAAGGTCAAAATGGAAAAAGAAAAACAACTATAGCTGAATAACATACAAGTTTCGGTGAGATTTTCTTAAAACTTTGAAAAATAATCAACACCGAAATGTAGTCATTGTAACAATAGTGTCCTTATTAAAATGCAGCTCCTTGCTCACAATACCATTTGTTTCCCTTAGAGTACAGTGACTTTAACAACGGCCAAACAGATAAAAAGAAAACAACTATAGCTGAATAACATTAGTTCAGTTATAAAACTTCAAAAACATATATGTAAGTTTCCACAAGATTTTCTTAAAACTTTTGAAATAATCTACAACTCCATAGAGTCACTGTAGCCATAGTATCCTTTAAAACACCAAAGGAAGCATAATATTTTCCAATGTAATCTTGCCATCCTAAACATAGTACATGCAACGGAAACAAGTTCCAAAATTAAAAACCATAAGCAACCATATGGTTGATGGCACCCAAAAGATTGACAGCCATTCACAACAAAAATAAGCGCATAAATTCAAGCCAAGAACTACAAATTCTCGCAAAAAAAGAAGATTTTGTGTTATTGAAAGATAAGCTACCAACAATATAAAAGATGTCTAAAGCTAAAATGGGGGAAAATGCAGAATTTTCAGTTGAGTTTATGCTAACAAGAAATATATATTAAGCAGGGCACTTACATTAGAAAGCATGCGCCAACAAATAAAAATGAAATAGTACGAGGCTTGTATGCCCATGCAGTCCATGGATCTAACTCATCAATGGAACAAGATAGATCAGGATCTCCATTTTCCTGAACAAGATGATCCCTTCTCCTCAATCTCCTATGACCATCAGGTTCCATAGGCTCTGTGTTTCAGAAATACAACTTGCTTACCTGCAGAACAAAGTTATAAAACATCATTAGTAATATTTACTTAAGAACTTCTAAAAATGGCAATCTTTCAATTAATAGTAAGAGAAAATCTAACATACATTACTGTATATAAATAAATTGGTGACAATAACTAAGGGCCAGTTCTGCATTGCTTTTCAAAAGCACTTCTGGCTCCAAAAGCACTTTTGAAGAAAAGTCATGCGAGAACAAGTCGCTTTTGGCTGAAATTTTAGCTTTTCAAAAGTGCTTTTCAAAAGCACTTCAAACGGAAAAGTTAAAATTTTAGCTTTTCCTCTCCCAAAAGCACTTTTAGTGCTTAATTACTTTTCACCCTTCAATAATAGAGTACTTCTCTTTTTTTCTTGGTACTTAATTACAAATGTGTTAAAATCATTAATTAAAAATAAAAAATATTTTTAAAATACTAATTACAAATATTTAATAGTTATATTTAAATATTTAAAATATAGTTTATATACTCTAATTAAATTTTATAAATAATTAATATTTATTGCTTAAAATATTTAAAATTTATATTTTATATATTAAAATATTAACAATAAATTATAATATATTTTTTATATTCTTACTAAAATATAATAATATTAACTAATTTAAATATTATTTAAATGTATATTTATTACTTGATAATAACATGTCTAAAATGGACATTTTATTTCTCAAAAGCACTTTTTGACAGCAATGCTAAATACTCAAATTTTAAACCAAATTTTTCAAAAGCACTTCTCAAAAGCACTTTTCCACAGCACTTCTCAAAAGCACTTTTCAAAAGTATTGCCAAATTAGCCCTAAAAGTACTAAGCCCAAAGGAGGGCATTGATAACATATATGAATGTGAAATGCAATAAATTCATTCACCAGATCTAGCATTAAAAGAACTTGTCTTATTAACCAACTTTAAATAGGGCAAAGCACAACCTTAATATAAGTGTTGAAGCATCTTCAACGCAAAGATTACATAAAACCCAAACTCACACCAATACAGTTGGTGTGGTGGCATAGTCAGTTTATTGTGTCATCTTAATTCTAGGTGATGATTTGGCCACTACGGAAGCTATAAGCATTGTAATGAAGCATTTAATTCGCAGTACTACCAAAGACAAGCCACTACCCTAGTGAAAGATGCGAAGGAATAACCCACAAAGGATGAAAGAAAACAAAAACCCTCCCCAGCTATGTTAATCACACTCAAGTGCAAGTGTCGAATATGAGTATGTATCCTACATGAGCATTTTCAATATTTTTAAGTTTTTCTATATATTTGGAGGCTCCATAAAGGATCCTCTCTCCATGCCCATGCCCATATATGTATTGGAATGGATATTTCAAGAAAAATGAAAAAGTCAAAGGAACATAGCACCTTAAAGCTATGAGTCCATACAGCTTGCCCAAGAATTGAAACTCCCATTCAACACCGGTTCATATGATGTGACAATCCACTTTACTAAAGAGCAAGTGATATTCTACATGATAATCTATCAACCACATTAATTATTAAAACAGTTGCTTTATTATCTTTATCATATTCAAAGCTACCGGTCATTTCAACCATCAAAAAGCAAAAGATTTCATGACAAGATAAAAAGATCCGAACTTCAAGCTGCTTCTCAAAAACCTCCTTTTCAGAAGAGAATCTTTCCAAGGACCATCATAGTAGATTTTAGCAGCTAGAACATTAAGTACTTCTCACATTGAACTAAGAAATGAACATTTTAGATCGTTACATCAAAACCCATAATGGAGATATCAAGTTCAGCAAGTATTTAAACCTCTTTAAAACAGAATATTAGTAGGTATATAGGCATTATGACACTTGAGATATATGCTTGCATTTTTACGTCTTAGAAAAACTTCAAATTCAAACAGAAAATAAACATATAAAAGGGAAGAGACAACAAATTCACCATGATATCTAGACTTAAAACCTATGAAACACCGACACGGCTCTTCCCCTCTCGTACCGGTGTCGTACATACGCCCGATACGTACGGGACACGCCGAAATACGTCAAAGAAAAAAGAAGTTGGACACGATCCTGACACGGCTCCGGGCGGCGAGCAGATGAAGAAGAAAAAAGAGGAAGAAGAGTTGTGCGGCAGAAAGAAAGCAGTGTGTCTAGGGTTGATTTTTTGGTTTATTAAACTCAGTTTTAGCTGATGAGCTTCGGGTGTATTTCTGAGTTCGGCCTTTGGTTTTTTAGAGGCTTATAATATATTCGAGTTATTTATTTAACTTAAAATATTTTAATTAATTAAGATTAAATTAACAAATGCTACTGTTATTTTAACATAAAAAAAGAATATTTTTTTATTGTGGAGTTCTATCCTACTTGTATTCTCATTTTTTGAAAATAATCCTATTATCCCTACTTTCATAGCTTAAAATTATTCTTAAGCCTGGAAGCCAAAGTAACACTATAGAAAAGGAAAAGAACATATGCAAATAAACCTCCTAAAGATTCCATCCCCACTATATAAAGGCAAATTCCATCTCCACTTTCTCTTAACAAAACAAATGCAAATTCCTTTTTGATGCTGAAAAAAGAAGAAGTAAATAATCACTTATCACTCACTTCTCTATATTTGAAGGTCAATTCCGAAAAATAAGTTTCAATAACAAATAAGGCTCGTCTTTTAAACGAATCAGGCCTAAGGATAAGATTTTTTAGTTTAGGCCCAGCCTGAATCTACTTAATTTTTTTTTCTGCTACTGTTGTTTGGATATTGTATAACTTTTGTTTTATTATTTATTTTGCTATTATTTTAAAGACATTAGTTTGTTAAGTTTCAACTATAATTTATTTTAATATTTTTAGTGTATTTGTTATATTATTTTTTTAAAATTTATTTTTAAAGAAAAAAATAATACATGTAGACTGAACTGAGCTTGGGTTTAGTATTTTTTATCTTGATCGGATTTGGACAAAATTTTAAACCTATTTTTCAGATCGGATTGAGCTCGGGCCTAAAAAAAGACCTAAAAATTCTGACCCGGCCTTGATCAAGTCTATTTAGAATTAAGGTAATGAGGAAAAATAAAGTACCCATGCTGAAGGAAAATAAAAAAGAAGAACATGTTTGATAATTTTTCATTGCATGTAATTAGAGAAAAATTGCTGATAAGGGATTATTGGCATAAGATGCTCATGTATTTATCAATGAAAGCATGGCTCCAAAATAATCTCTACTCACGAAAGTCTCACTTTGAAATAGGATCTTTCGGTTATAAGAACATAAAATACCCTAAGTACAAA
Organism: Gossypium arboreum; assembly: GCF_025698485.1. Classification (NCBI taxonomy): domain Eukaryota; kingdom Viridiplantae; phylum Streptophyta; class Magnoliopsida; order Malvales; family Malvaceae; genus Gossypium; species Gossypium arboreum. The sequence continues at coordinate 885,416 of NC_069078.1, read as the reverse complement.
TAAGAACGAAATAAAAATCCAAGAATAAAATAAAAACTTAAGAATAATTTCTTTCTACCTAAAATTGTGTGTTTAAACTGATTACAATGGCCTTTATATAGACTAAATTCGGAATATTAAAGTGCCTAAATTATCCTTGAAGTCCTTAGAGTTCGACTAGGATTAATACATCTAATTTCCCTCCAAAACGTAATTATCACATGCAGCACTTTTTGGGCTATGTAGGGGCAGTGTTGCAACACAGCATGGAGCGTGTCGCGACATCAAAGGCAGTTTCATTCCATGACTTGTTTTTGGCTTCTGTCTTCAATGTTGAGACATCGGTGTGTTGGTGTTACGACATAGGCATCAATTTCAACCCGAATATGAATCTTTAGCTCCTGATTTGTCCTACAAGACCAGGTAACCTTATTTAGATATGTAGAATATAATAAAAACTAGTAAAAAGCATAATTTACTACTTTAAGCATGAAATCCTAAATATATACTAAGCTGCTTTGATTTAACTATTAAATTGCATGATAACCCGATACGCCACTTCTTGGTGTAGTCCTGGCATCAACCCTCATGATGTAGACCCACATCAACTTTCTTGTAACATAACACACACGAATAAGTTCATAAGAACTAAGTGGGGAAAACATCATTTACTTGAGTCATATTTGCATATTGCATTTGATGATTTAGATTAACAATCCTATCATTTTTAACTTTCAACTTTGGCTCTTGCGAATGCTTCCTCAAGTTCTATTTCTTTATATGCACTAGTTATTATAGCTCACTCTGAAACTATCTGTAATATTCTATTTTTTAGTGATATCGAAAACAGTAGTTTTGAAACAAAAAATCTGATGAGTGAGTTCGTAGATTTATTATTTAATATTTATGAGTCAAATATAGTATTATATTGAATTTTTAATATGATAAATTTTGCTAATTTAATGAATAGTTAAGTACAAGTGATTTGTCCCTAAAGGTGAGTGGTTTTCAAAAATGAGGTCTTGGGACCTCGCTTCTATAAACCGAACCCATAAATATTTTTATTAAATATTTACTTAGTTATTATATAGGTGTATTGAAATTTAGTCTACAAGTTTTAACGTTTAGATAATTAATTTAGTAAAAAGGACTAAATCATAAAAGTTATAAAAATTAATCGCTATTAGTTTATTTATGCTTAATAGCCATAAAATCATGATTGGAAGGCCATAGTTGCAATTAGGCCATATTAAGGTAGCTTGCATGGTTAGTGGGTTGTTTTTAAGTATTTTATATGTTAAAAAATTATTTAATTAAAAGTAAAACATGTTTTATAATAATAAAAAAAGTAAAAGCCATTTTATTATTTCATCTTCTTCTTCCCCATTTCTTTCTTCAACGGAAAAACACCATAGCCAACATAGGAAGCTTCAGCCAAAGCTTGTTTTAATTGTATAGTATGTGTTTTTAACCCTTTTTTTTAGTAATTTTTATGTTTTTGATATCATTGTAGCTTAATCTAGCTAACCCAAGGACTAATTCATAAAATTTTTAAATATTTTGAGTTATGCTATTGATGAATTTGTGATGTTTTTGAAGTTTGGTGATAGATTTATAAGTTTGATAGTTAAATAAGACTATTTTGTAAAGTGATTTTGGTTGATTTTAAAGTTTAAGGATTTAGTTGTTAAAATAGTAAAGTTACATGAAATTATTGTGAAAATTTGATAAATATGGGTTGTATAGGGACTATATAAAATTCAGCTAGCATTTATTTGGTTAAATTGGGATATATTTGAAAATTTTGGGTTTAGAGACTAAATTGAATAAGAGGTAAAAATTTGGGGTAAAAGTGTAAAATATTGATTAAGGGTCAAATATGTGAATTTAAGTATTTTAAAGCAATTTAATTGGATAATTGAATTAAATTATTATATTTAGATCAAGAAAAAAATTAGTCAGTTGATAATCACGGGAAAGGAAAAGTTGTCGAGTAGTCGTCGTCGAGGTGTTGGTAACTACTGTGTTATAGTAAGTTCGTAAATTGGTTAAACTAATTATTTGATGTTTTTTTGATTTAATACCTATTTATGTATGTAGTGATTAATTTTATTTGTTTGATAAATGGTAAGTGATGAAATGGATTAAGTTGCAATGTTAATTAAGTTAAAAGTCATGTTTGAAAATGGGAAACTACATGGATAAATTCTTTTGATGAAATAATGTGTATATAATTAAATGATATAGATATAAAACATGGCTCGTATGAACCTTGTGAATGCTTAGGATACAAATGACATGTCATTAGGGTTATTATCATTTTAGGTGCTGGTCTTGGATGTCCTACCGATGGTTAAGATCCTACATTTGTTGTGGATCCTTCACAGCTTATGTGAGCAGCATCGTGTAGCTTAATATCCCGACGCACAGCTTGTGTGAATAGGCCCATTTCACAGTTCGTGGGAGCATTTACAGTTATAGCTTGTGTGAGCATTGTTCCACGTATTCAATGTTATTTCATTTTGGTTCATCGGGTGAAATATGAATCAATTAGAATAGTTATATGAAATGGTTTATGGAAATGGAAATATGAAAGGGGACATTTGAAAGGAATTGAATTATCACGGCATGAAATGTTATTTATTAATTGAATGCAAGTTGGCATATCTGTTATGTTGTACAATAGCTTTATTGATATTAAATGATTATGACTAACCATTTGACATAGTAGGGAATTTGAAACATGGAAAGAAATATTAATTTTTATGTTAATTTCAATTGGTATGCTTTTAAATGACGAGTATGTTATGTTTAATTATTCAAATTTACTAAGCTTTACGCAACTTTACCAAGTTTTGGTTTTTTCTTCCTTGTAAATCGTCGGATTCGAGCTGTCGATTGAATTGCTTTTGGAAATCACACTATCCATCAACTATTTTGGTAGCTATATACTTATTTCGACCTGGTTATAAGTGGCATGTAGATAAGGTTTTGGTATAAATATATGCTATAAGTATTTGGTTATGTTTTGAGCCTTTTCGTATATGAACTAATGTATAAGTGGTAAGATTTAATGGTTGTGTTGATGGCTGTGATGGTGTAAATTTATTTGGTGTTGTTCATGCTATCTTGGAAAAGAAATGTGCATAAATTTTAGTCATTTAGTGAACTTAGTTTCATGAATGTGAACATGATAAGATGATGATAATTTTGATGGTTGAATAAGTATAGAATGTTAGATTTTTATGCTTATCTTGATCATTTGTGGTGAAATGGTCATTTTGTGTTGGTAACTTATGAACTTTGGTTGAGTTGTGCTTGCATTTGAAGGTTTGGTGTCAATAGATGATTTTAGCACTTGTTACTTGTGGTTTAGAAGATGAATATATAAACATGACAAGTTAGTTATGTTTTAGTTTAGATAGTTAAAGTTTATGTTTGAATTGTGGTGCCAATGATAGCATATTGGTTAGGTACTTAGGTTGAATGTTATTTGACATGTTTTGGTACATTTTGAATAGGTTTAAGTGATGATAATTTCATGGCTTGGTACCTAAGGAAGTGTAGGTGAAAAGGCTTGTGTTTGAAGGTATTTGGGTGTACACGGCCTGTGATACAGTATGGCACACTGATAGCATTAGAAAGAACATAGGTTTTCCCCTTTACTTATTGGTTAAATTTGTTCCCATTTAGTTATCCTTAGCATACATTTTAGCATTTTTAGTTTAGTAGATTGCATTTTATAGCTCAATGAATCCTAACCTATTTTATCATTAATTTTGTTATCTTTTTGCGTTAATGTCGCTGCATAAGTGAATTCCAGATTGCGTCCAGAATTATCGTCGTACCTGACAGCTATCCAAATAAGAATTAAAATTGCATAAGTTGTCCAGTCTGGTATAACCAACCTATACATACAAGGACAGAATAAATTTGAGGAAAGGACACCTGTACTATTGGAGAAGGACATAAAAGGTGGACGTAAGAAGAAAATGAGAGCTTTTTTTTTTTTCGGGATCATCATCTTCATCATCTGATCTTGAAGCTTGCAGCCATGGCAGCTTAAGCCTCTCACGGGTAAGCCAACGTGAAAAATAGATGCAGACTAGCTTCTTACGAGATGAGAAAGAATAGAGAGATTCGGTCGAGTTGTCGAGGAATAGTATTCTCCACTCAATTCTTTCTTATTTATTTATGAATGCTGGTGATTATTCTCTATTTTCTGTTTGTATGGAAGTACACATGAATTCTTGATTAAATGTTATCTTATTAAATCTTTCTTTTATTATTTAACCTTGGGGTTTGAATGTTTTTTAACACGAAAGTGTTATTGCAGTCACTGACACTGGAAAGTGCAGTGATAGTTTGAGCCAACAAGCATTCCAACGGAAGTTGAGTAAGGATTAGAGGAACTTAGTCCACTTGTTCTTAATAGTGTCGTATTTCCATCACCGGAAGGTGAGGTTAGTATGCATGTTTAAGTCTCGGATTAAATAGAGGAGTGACACTGAGTAAGATTTACATTGAACTTTATTGCTTTGATAATCACATATCTTTTTATACCTTGTGAGCACTTAGCATTTAGCTAAAATTCATGTTGGGGATCCTAGTTTATCATTATCATATTTTATTTTATTGTTTTTAAGATATTGCATGGACAACTATTCTCACGATTTATCTCGTTTCCATCTAATTGTTGCACTGGCATTAATAGACAAAAGACTACCATCCCTGTGGGATCGATATCTGACTAACTCATATATGTCTACTATACTTGCGTCGACAGTGTACACTTGCACATTATTGCTGTTACGTTAAACAGCCGATCAAGTTTTTGGCGCCACTGTCGGGAATGACATTTATTTGATGTTTATTTTTGTTTTTGTGTGTTTTTGCACTTTATTTTCCTTATATAATATTTAGTATTCACTAATTGATTTTTCTTTGTTGCTAATTCTTTAACTTCAATTTAGGTGTTTTATGACCCGAAGCAAATCGGATTTTCTTACCAATTTTGATCTAGAAATTGAAAGGACTGTTCGAAGTAGACTTTGATAACAAAGAAATACAGCTCTACCAAGGAACAATGAAACCATACCCCCCGATGCAATAACAAAATGTTAATAACCCATTGTTGCTGCAAGATACTCGCATACAAAATAGGACTATACTAGATTTTGTAGTACTTGTTTTGGATGATTTAAAACCAGGAGTTGTTAGACCAGCAATCCAAGCTGGGAATTTTGAACTCAAGCTAGTAATGTTTCAAATGTTAAATTCTAATGGACAATATGTTGGACTGCCACATGAAGATGCGAGAGAACATCTTAAATCATTTTTATTGATTTGTGCTTCTTTTAGTTAATAAGGCGTTCCTGTGATGCCTTGAAGATGTAATTATTTCCTTATTCCATATAAAGAAGAGCACGTACTTGGTTTTTGGGCTACCTGTAGGATCAATTACTTCTTGGGATGCACTAGCAGCATAGTTTGTTTTACAATTTAATCCACTGACAATGAATGCTCGTCTTCGAAATGACATTACTACTTATCATCAGCTGGATGATAAAAATCTTCACACCATATGGGAACGTTATAAATCTTTACTTCGACGTTGTCCCATGCACGACATTCAACCAGAAACATAAATTGAGATTTTTTATAATGGGCTAAATTCACATACAAGGAATTTTGTCGATGCATCAGCCAATGGACCTCTACTGGATTGTACTTGTAATGATGTTGTGAGAATTCTTGAGAGAATTGCTCAGAATGATTGTTAATACCCTATCTCTAGAGCTGCACAAGCAAAACCTACTCCAAGAGTTATCGAATTGGATGCAATAACCGTACTAAGTGCTCAAGTTTTTTCTCTCACAAACATGATTTAAAATATGCAAGAGACTAGAGGAGTTGCACCTATACAAGTTGCTCAGCAAGTTAACGTTCCTGCTTTTTGTTGTGAATTTGTAGTGACAACCATAGCTATGAAGATTACTCACAACATGCAGAGAATGCCTGTTATATTAGTAATATCTACAATAATTCTTATGGTAATTCTTACAACTCTGTACGCAACCAACAGCTTTGGGGAATTTAGAATGGTGGAAAAAATGTTACGACATTCAGATATGGGAATACATCTACTCAGGGCAATTATAATCCCAGACAAGGGAATTACAATCAACAACAACAAAATTACAATTAACACACTCAGATGCATCCACAACAAGGCCGGACACATCCACACCAAAATCCGATGCAGCCACAACACTCTTCAATACCAAATTAGCATGTTCAAGGACATCGATAGCAACCGTACACACAAGCTTCTACTTTTGACCCTTTAGTAACTCTTGAGGCATTAATGCGGGAGCATATTACTCGCACGAAAGCTATCGTACAAGGGAATTCATCTTCCATTCAAGTATTGGAGGCACAATTAGGACAACTTCTTCAAATCTGAATACTCGACCACCAGGCTTATTGCTTAGTGACACAAAAAATCTTAGTTCGAGGGGGAAAGAACATTATAAGGACATCACTCTTAAGAGTGGTAAACAAATTGGTGAATTATTTATTGACTCTACTGTATTACCTCAAGATACGAATAGAGTGATCACTAGTGAGAATGTTGAATCTGAAGAGTTTGTCAATGCAACAGACAAAGAAGTTCCATAAATTGTCACTCATATGCCTAATGTCTGACCTTTGAAACTGTCACTGCAATCAAATATGTCGGTGCGAGCAAATATATCTCTTCTTTTACCCTTCCTACAAAGATTCAGGAAGAATGAGCATGACAAGCAGTATTAGCAGTTCCTGGACACACTGAAGCAACTACAGATCAACATTCCTTTAGTAGATACTCTGATAAAATTTCGAGTTATGGGAAATTTATGAAAGACCTCTTGTTTAAGAAGAAGTAGCTCACTGATATTGAAACTATTACACTCACAGAAGGCTATGGTGCTGTTTTGACAAACAAGTTGCCACCTAAATTGAAAGATCCTGAGAGCTTTACCATCCCATGTTCAATAGCAAAATGTTAATAACCCATTGTTGTCGCAAGATACTCGCATACAAAATAGGACTATACAAGATTTTGTAGTTCCTATTTTGGATGATTTAAAACCAGGAGTTGTTAGGCCAGCAATCCAAGCTGGGAATTTTGAACTCAAGCCAGTAATGTTTCAAATGCTGAATTCTAATGGACAATATGTTGGACCGCCACATAAAGATGTAAGAGAACATCTTAAATCCTTTTTATTGATCTGTGCTTCCTTTAGTCAAAAAGGCATTCCTGATGATGCCTTGAATATGTAATTATTTCCTTATTCCATACAAGGAAGAGCACGTACTTGGTTTTTGGGCCACTTACCGGATCAATTACTTCTTGGGATGCACTAGCAACATAGTTTGTTTTACGATTTAACCCACCGACAATGAATGCTCTTCTTCAAAATGACACTGCTACTTATCATCAGCTGGATGATGAAAATCTTCACATCATATCGAAATGTTATAAATCTTTACTTCGATGTTGTCCTATGCACGACATTCAACCAAAAACACAAATTGAGATTTTTTATAATGGGCTGAATTCACATACAAGGAATCTTGTCGATGCATCAGCCAATGGACCTCTGCTGGATTGTACTTATAATGATGTTGTGAGAATTCTTGAGAGAATTGCTCAAAATGATTATCAGTACCCTATCTCTAGAGCTATACAAGAAAAACCTACTCCAAGAGTTATCGAATTAGATACAATAACCGTACTAAGTGCTAAAGTTTTTTCTCTCACAAACATGATTTAAAATATGCAAGGGACAAGTGGAGTTGCACCTATACAAGTTGTTCAGCAAGTTGACATTCCTGCTTTTTGTTGTGAGATTTGTAGTGACAACCATAACTATGAAGATTACTTACAACATGCAGAGAATGCCTGTTATATTAGTAATATCCACAATAATTCTTATGGTAATTCTTACAACTCGGCACGCAACCAACAGCTTTGGGGAACTTAGAATGATGGACAAAATGCTACAACATTCAGATATGGGAATACATCTACTCAGGGCAATTATAATCCCAGATAAGGGAATTACAATCAACAACAACAAAATTACAATCAGCATACTCAAATGCATCCACAACAAGGCCAGACACATCCACACCAAAATCTGATACAGCTAAAACACTCTTCAATACCAAATTAGAATGTTCAAGGACGTCGACAACAACCACACACACAAGCTTCTACTTCTGACCCTTTAGTAACTCTTGAGGCATTAATGCGGGAGCATATTACTCGCACGAAAGCTATCGTACAAGGGAATTCATCTTCCACTCGAGCATTGGAGGTACAATTAGGACAACTTGCTTCAAATCTAAATACTCGACCACCGGGCTCATTACCTAGTGACACAAAAAATCCTGGTTCGAGGGGAAAAGAACATTATAAGGCCATCACCCTTAGGAGTGGTAAACAAACTGACGAATTATTTATCGACTCTACTGTAGCACCTCAAGATACGGATGGAGTGATCACTGGTGAGAAGGTTGAATCTGAAGAGTTTTTCAATGCAATAGACAAAGAAGTTCCACAAATTGTCACTCATATGCCTAATGTCTGACCTTCGAAACTATCGCCGCAATCAAATATATCGGTGCGAGATAATATATCTCTACCTTTACCATTCCCACAAAGATTCAGGAAGAATGAAAATGACAAGTAGTATCAGCAGTTCCTGAACATACTGAAGCAACTGCAGATCAACATTCCTTTAGTCGATGCTTTGATACAAATTTCGAGTTATGGAAAATTTATGAAAGATCTCTTGTCCAAAAAGAAGTAGTTCACTGATATTGAAACTATTACACTCACAGAAGGCTATAGTGCTGTTTTGACAAAAAAGTGCCACCTAAATTGAAAGATCCTGAGAGCTTTACCATACCATGTTCAATTGGCAATCATTATTTGGGTAAGGCTTTATGTGACTTGAGAGCTAGCATTAACCTAATGCCACTATCTACTTTCAGAAAGTTGGGAATTGGTCACATGAAATCTACTACAGCGATATTACAACTAGCCGATCAATCCTTGGCTCAACCTTAAGGGTAAATAAAGGACGTCTTAGTTCGTGTGGATAAATTCATTTTTCCGATCGATTTTATCATACTTGACTACGAGGCAAACAAAGAGGTTTTCATAATCTTAGGACAACCAATTTTAGCCACTAGATGAACTTTTATTGATGTTTACAAATGTGAACTAACCATGCGACTTAATGATGAGCAAGTTACCTTTAGTGTTTTTGAATCTATTCAATGCAAGGACAAAGAAGAATGCCATACTGTTGATGTGCTAGATGATCTAATTGAGGAAGAGTTCAATGACCAAAGCACAGTACTCTCTGAAGAGTTTGCAGTGACATTTGATGCCAAATCCTTAGACGATTATGACAGCATGGTTGAAGCTAATAATCTTGAACTCAAGCATGGATGGCAGATTGAATCCTTAGACCTAGCCAACAGAACAACCCCAATTTCGAAGCTAATAATCTTGAACTCAAGCATGGATGGCAGATTGAATTCTTAGACCTAGCCAACAGAATAACCCCAATTTCAAACCGTCTATTGAAGAAGCTCCTACTCTAGAATTAAAACTACTACCTCATCATCTTAAATATGTCTTTTTAGGTGACCAAAATACTCTCCTAGTTATTGTCTCCGCAACACTAGATGCAACTCAAGAAGAGAAATTGGTCCATATTCTCAAGCAACATAAATGAGCTATTGCTTGGAGTATTATTGATATTCAAGGTATTAGTCCTTCTTTTTACATGCACAAGATCAAGTTGGAAGATGAAGGTAAGCAATCAATTAAACAACAAAAAAGATTAAATGAGAAGATGAAAGCTTCATTTTAAAACCCGTGTGGATAGGCACACGCCAGTGTGGAAACCACTGCATCTATTTTTGTGAAAAATTCATTTTAAAACCCGATTTTGTATATTTTAATGACTAATTAAACATGATTTAATTATAATTAATTAACATACATATACATACAATTTCAATTGAATTTATTGACATCAATTAAGCCTCAATTTAATAGAAATAGGCAATCAATTTCATGCATGTTAAATATCGAATAAATCAAACAAGTGGCTACCTTAGTTGCTAGTAAACCACTCCATGGAAGCTTCATTTAAACAATCCTTAGCAAAAATTTCAAGCTTCACACATCATGTTATCAAGCAACAATACACCGTAAATCATTCAGTAATTAAACTTAAAGAACCTCAAATTTATTATAAAACCATCCAAAATAAAATGTCCAATGTCCATTTACAACCAAAATTAAACTAATTCTCAAGAGTACCACAATACTCGATTACAGTATCTAAAATGTATATAAAAGTCTTTACCAAGCCTAAGTCTCTTAGAACTCCCTTGCTCAGCTCCTCAATCCTGACGATAATCTGCACGAATTGTGAGGATGTGAACTTTAAAAATCTCAGTGAATGCTAATAAAAACAACAAGCAAATTAACATCCAATTCATTCTTAATTCATAACCAATCATTCACCAATTGTCAGCCAAAATAATTAAACATATCAATTTAATTTCCAAAAGCATTTTCCATACCAAAAATAAATTATTCATGGCTTCCAATTATCAATTGCTATAGCAACAATCACACATAAATATATTGGCATACACTCTTAATTGGGTGATCATACATCGGATAAACGGATCTTCAAACTCCCACAAATATCAAATACAGTCTGCTGAGTTGAGCGGGCCAAAGCACATGCTCTCTTATAGTGCCTCAAATAACCAATTGAGTGGAGACTCTTGCTTAACACTCCCTTATCTATTCCAAGTCAGTCCACCTAGAGCGTCATTGCTCACAGATAACATATCAATATGGTGAGTACTCACAAATCCTATGGCATGCCAACTGTAAACAATGGATACACCATGCATGTTGCCAATATATTCAATCAAACATAGCAAATAAATCAGTCATTATTGTGCCCAATTTAATTTGACAAGATGCTTATATATAACATGTATTATAGCCATTTAGCATCCAATTAAATCAAGCAATTCATTCACCAATTTCCCATATTCAATTATCAAATGTAACACTAACATATCATGATAAAAAAATTTTAGTACACATGCTTTAAATCATCCTTAAAATTAATCCAATTAAATAGCACAACACCACCCAAAAACTCACCATTTTTTTCCATACAAATTCAATTTATTACACATTTAATACCAATCTTGCAAAACCAATCATTCAACAATAATTAATTAAGGTACTAATTAAACATAATTGAAGCTAAATTTACCAAATCATCCTCAGAAACACTCACCACAATAAGTGATCAACTAAGCAATTTCAAGCTTCAATTTCGATTGTCTCAGTCCTCTTCAAGATTCATAGCTTCAACAGAGGTAAAATAGGCAATACCACTTTTCCAAAGTTATGTTAAACACGAATTTTAATTAACTATGCTAACTGAAATTCCATCACAAAGATACCTTATCTGATTTGTAACATCAAGTTGAAAACTCGATTCCTCACAAAATCGACCTCTCTAGCCCTCCTAATCACTTCCAAACATCAATACTGAACCAATTACACATAAATTAAGTATCAATTTCACATTTAAATCAATTTCACAAAAATCCGGAAAATCGATTCATAAAGATGATGAAATTTTGGTTAGTTCAAATTACCAAAAAAAAATCATGTTTAATCTTGATAAATAAGATAAAAAACCTTTTAATACATCCATTTTGAGTTGGAACATCCATTGATTTGTGAATTTCTTCTCAAAATTTAAGATCCATCATTAAAGAACCTTTAGCTTTCGAAGAAGACGACATGGATGGAAAATCATATAATTATCACTCAAATCATGTAAAAATGTTTCTAATCATCATAAAAATAAGTTTAGAAATAATAGTTACCTTTGATTCATTCTAAATCCTTTGATTGAAAATCTTGATTCAAGAAACTTAAGAAATTTCAAAATATCTTTTTGTTACTTTTGAGAATAATTTCGGGTGAATTGAGAGAGTATTTTAATAAGGAAATTGTTTAGATCTATTCTTTGATGATAGATATTTAAAACCATGCAAACAAAACAAAATTTTTAACTCTCTAATATGATGTAAATGGTGTGAAAAGTAGGCTAGATGCATTGTGTTTAAAACTGAAACAACCCACCAGAAATTTAAAAATTGGGAAATTTGTCTAATGGCCACTCTCACATTTCCCTTACTTTACTATTTAATCATCTCCCTCCAAAATTCTAAATTTTAAGGTTTATTTGCCAAATAAATACCCCAAGATTTCCTTATTTTATAATTAAATTAAATTCAATTTAATTAATATTTAAATTTAACTCAAATTAACCCTAATAAAAATTAAGTTAAAATTATTTTTCCATCCAAATTAATTATTTTCACTAATAATTATTTAATTACTTTAAAATTAATTTTCTAAAAATATTTTTATTTTTTCAATTATTGTTTAATCGATTTTAGATGAAACTAACCTCTTAAATTAAATTAAAAATTACTAGAAACCCTATAAATTCCTAGTTTCTCCCTCAAAACCCTAAAAATATACTCAAAACTACTAGACCTGGTTTAGGGATATTACAGTAAACAAAAATTTCAGTACGACAATTCTAAAAAATTTCATGGCCATGGCACACTCTGGAAAGGGTGGATGAGTTGCATTTATTGACTAGGGTTTCTACGTGTCCCGAGGCGATGATGGCCAAACCTCAGGCGATTGTGAGTTTAGGCAAATACATATCGCAAACACAGTAGTTCACTTGTGGTGCCTAGGTAGAATCCAAATAGAGCCTTTATGGCGTAATTTGTTTGGCCTTTATGTCGTACTTCTGCTAAAGCCTATGTGGCATATATTTTATGTCACATTTATGGCGTATTCTGTTTAGCCTTTGTGGCGTACTCTACTAAGTCTATATGGGGAATTACGTATTGCCCTTGAAGTAAGTTCTGGTTACATTCTGAAAAGTTCTCCGATAAATAAGTCTATGATAAGTATATGACATGGCTGAAGTTATTTTCGTTTGAATAGGTCTGTGAAGTAATCAAATGTATCTGTGTGTTTGGAGAGGTTATCCACTGTGGTTATCTGTCAGTTTAAAGTATGGATGTATACTTAGTTATAAGAGTTATATAAGTGCCATTAGTCTTATCTTGTTTATGTTATGTAGGGTTGAGAAATCCAAGTTGTTAGCCTCTGTCATATCTGAATAGCATCATGTTTCGATTCTGGAATTATCTAATATTTGCGCCATCTATCTATTTGAGTATTGTTGTGCTGTGTAACAAGAGTTGTGAGGAATATCTCTAAATGAGTTGTTAGTTCATTATTTGTATAAGCTATGTTGAATATTGAAATATATAATGATTTGGTTGGTATACTGATGGTAATAAACTCTATATGGATATTCTCCAAAAATCTGTTCCAGGATAATTGTTGTAAGTTGTTTGAATAGAGAAGAAGAGGTAGTAGCATCTGGTGTGATCTAAAGTCAGCCAATGAGTCAAGTTAAGGATGATTTGTTAAGAAGAGTAAGTGGCATCTAAGTGTGTAATTATATAACTGAGGATTAGAAGGCATTCAACAAAGACAGATATGGGAAATTCCAAATATTCAATATGAAGAATTCAACAAGAAAGGTTAAAAGGTATGTTGTGTCTAAGCTCAATAAGTTCCTTTGAACTTACGAATGTTATGATTATGTTTCAGGTGTTGCTATGTAAGTGAGTTTGCCAGGAGGGACAACACTGTGATTGTGCCAGAGAAATGACGATCAGGGATGCTATGCATACAGTGGATATCTTTGGAAAACTGATGTCTAATAGACTTATTCTTTAAAGAGTCCGTTTTTATAAACCTTGTGTTGTATTAAGTTGTAAACAATTTGATGTAATTTTTTATTTTTTTAAATTTTAAATACTTCTCTATGTTTCTTTAATAGTGGCATTTTTGATAAAATGTTAATAAATATGTTTAATGTCATGAGCTCAAGTTGACCGTTTTGAAATTTTGCTAAGTTATGCGAAGTAACACCCAAGATCTGGATCCGATGAAATCTGGTCTAGTTGAAGGCATTACATAAACTACCCTTTTGATAATTTTATCTTCATGCTTTAAAGAGTTTATAATTATAATTATAAATTTGAATGTTAAAATATGCTCTAAGTCCCTATACGCTTCATTCATTTGGAATTTAGTCCCCTACTTTTAATTTCAAGAACATATTCATTTACTTTTTGGATTTAAAATTCAGGTTCAAATGTTATTACTATTAAAACTCTTTTATTAGATTCATTGGTGCTACATTTTGAAATTTAAAATATATATTCACTTTATAGTCATGTAACAATACAAATAATGTTGAAAATATTGTTTAGGATTTTTTCGTTAAAAACACCCATTTGAAACCTCCCTGGTGAATTTTTTTCTATTGGAATAGTGTTCTTAAGAAAATTAGATGTCAAAATTTTGATTGAAATAGTTATCAATATTAACTATTCGGACTAACTAATGACATTATAAAAGTAAATGGACCAAATTAAGTCAAAAATTAAAGTATATAGATTAAATATCAAGTTATAAGATAGTTTAGGAGCTAAAATTGAAATTTAACCATTGCTTTATAATGTTAAAAAAAAGGATGCAAACCTAAAAGAAATGGGAAGCCACACATTAGTTTCTAAGACTTAAGGTATTCAAATTATATATAATAATATTTTAATTGAAAAGTTAATAATACTAACTATTTAAACTAATTAATAACATTATAAAATTATAAAGACCAAATTATGTTACAAATTAATATAAATTAAATATAAATTTTAGGTATATTAGAGGAACCAAAGCTAAAATTTAACCTTTTATAAAATATAAAAATAATTTTAGGTGTTCCACTTGTCAACCAAAGGTTGGTTTGGACCTTTCTTTTGTATATAGTAATATAGATATAATAATATGATTATAAATTACATATGTTCACATTATTATAATTACAATTAATTCGGTATAAAGTATAATTAAACTAAAAATTGAAATATATTTAGACTTAAATCAAAATAAATTTGGACATAACTCATATACTGTGTTACTTAAATCCATAATAAATTTAAGAGAAAAGATACGTGATACTTACACATGATGAGACTCGAGCATGGTTGGTGAAAGTTTTCAGGCCTCAACCTTTGCTGAAGTTGCCTAAACATACACAAAATCATGGTAAGATGATTTGTACCTTAAAAAGTACTACTTTCTTGATAATGTAATTTTCTTACAACTACAACTTTTCTTTAAAATTTACTTTCCTTCAAAAAATGAGAATATGATTCATCTTTACTATTATTTAAATCTTTAATTGAGTTGTTTTCATGAGTCAACTGGACAACAACTCAATTTAGAAATTATTAAACTATCCTTACAGAATTCAAACAAGTTATATTCTTACAAGAGTACTTTTATCTTTTCACAATGTTCATAAAACCAATGTAAAAATTAAAATATATTGAAATTTAAACCCATGCCACCAACATATATAAAATATTTTATTTACCACCTCAACCATACCAATATTTTGAATTTTTTGTATACATTTCAATGTTATAACACAAAATATGTTAGGCATAAGATACACCAAGAGGGGGTGAATTGGTGTTCAGTGTTCAAAACGTTTGGAAAAAGTTGCTAAAAAAAAATTTGCACAAGAGATTTAAAATGGTTCAACCTCAATTGCCTACCTCTACTACCTTAGCTTTCCACAACTAAGGATTTCCCCATCTCTTTAATTGGTATCTTTCAAGAGCAAGGTATAACCTTTACAAAACGTTGTCTTTTCAATAGGTAAGATAGAACCACTTCCCTTTCCCCTTAAGGTTTTCTACTAAAACTTTAAGTAAACCCTAAAAAATTTGAGAAATAAAATTGAGAATGAATAAATACCTTAGAAGGTTGATACACAATGTTTAAGCTCTCACAAATACAAATGAACATTTGAAAGAATGAGTAAAACATCGTGAAAGATTGGATTTTTTCTCTTGATCATTGTAAGCCCTCCAATAGGTAGATGGGAAGTATTGGAGGAAGATTATCAACCTTATGCGAATAAGGGTGAACTAGAAAAAGTATATGAGGATATTTGGCATGAATGTTCAAAGGATAAGTACTTCAATTCTTTACAAATATTTGAATCTAGATCTTAAAACATGATAAAAAAAAGGTTAAATAGGAAAAAAAAATGCTCTATGAGAAAGCTTGGAGTGAAGTCCTAAAGATATTTTGAAGTTTAGGAATTAATTTAAAAAATGACCATTAGTTTAAAGATGTAAAGTGCAATTAGCCTTAATTTTTATGATAAAACTCTTAACCCTTTAACTTAAAATCTCTACTTCACCTTACATGAATATCCAAGTTACGAAAAAAAAATAATGTTAATCTTTTTTTCTAAAGCAATCAATCATCATAAATAATAAATATACTTTAACTTTACCATTAGGGTTTGCTTAGTTGAATGGAAAAGTGGAAGGATGGGAGGAAGAAATGAAAAAAGTGAAAAGAGAATAAATTTTCATTGTGTTTAGTAAGGAAGAAAAGTGAGAAGAAAAAAATAGAAGATATGATCATTTTCCATCATAATGCATAAAAATTAATCATTCCAAATTGGAAAGATAAGAGGAGAGAAAATGAGGAAGATGTGTATGTGAGTTTAAAATTATGTGTTTTTCAAATGTGTTATTTTCTTTCATTTTATTTTTAACTTTACCAAGCAATGGATGGAAAGAAATTTACTTTTTTCTTTCCATTTTTCCATCTTTCCTACTGAGCACACCCATGAAAAAAAAATTATGTTTTCCATCCTTCTAGTTTTATACCCCTTCAAATTTTCATCCTTTCAACTTTCTTCCCATTCTACCAAGCAAAGCCTTAATGATTGAGAATAATCAAATTGATTGATGGTACATAGAATTATACACTTCAAATTTCCATCTTATATAAAATATTAATGCATAAAATATTAATCTCAATGTTTTTTAAACCGGATAAAGCCTTAGTGATTGGGAATAATCAAATTGTTTGATGGTACATAGAATTATACACTTCAAATTTCCATCCTATATAAAATATTAATGCATAAAATATTAATCTCAATGTTTTTTAAACCGGATTGGTGGCCGAACCAATTAGGCCACCAGTTCACTAATCCAACCAGCCTAATTACATTTTTTTTATAAATTCAAACCCACTCTTCAGACCGATTCCCAATCCAACTAGTCCAGTCTGATTCAAACAACAAAGTTTGATCTAATAATTCTAACAATTTAAAGTTAATGATTAACTTGTCAAAAAAATTTAAAAAAATACGAAAATGATTTTAAAAAAATGATTGCATTAAACTAAAATTATAGAAATTAGGTCTTGTTATATGTATATATAGTAATGCTAAAAGTTGAATAAACAACTAGTTATATATAATGTTGAGGCAGAGAGTCTTATCTATGGAACTAATCTTTGTTTTAGGAGGTGAGACATGATAGAAATATAAACCAAACACGTCTATCTCTCTCTCTTTCTCTTTCTCTTTCTCTCTCTCTCTCTCTTTCTCTTTCTCTCTCTCTCTCTTTCTCCCAAAATTATTTTCTCTTTTTCTCACCTTGTTTTTTGACACAAATTAACCATATTCATCCAGAAATAAGGACCACCGAGGGAAAAAGAAAAATCACATTGTCTCAAATGGATTCCATTATTCAAAAACATGGATCATGAATCATGTCAATCTCATATTTGTTTGAATATTTTGTGTAGATTTTCCAAATGCCTGACTCAGATCCAGGTCGTACATATATATGGACAATCAGCGGCATTTTATTTCTTTGTGTAACTATTGGAGGTGGTTGCCTTTTGGTTTACATGACCTCTCCCCAATCTCAGTCTTCCAAATCGCTTCCTATTGTTGGTTTAGTCCTTGTTTGTATGCCTTGGATATTTTGGATCTTGACTATACTATATCGTATAACCTCAAGGGCTTTTGGATTTAGGATGGTAACTGGTAACTTATATGGTGATCTTGATAGTGGTGGTGGTGCCGCTGGCAATGGTTCTAATGATATTGATGTGAATGCCAAAGATGCACCAATTGCTCCTTCAAATGATGAAGCCAAAAATGGTCAAGAAAGAAACACCAAAAGAGATGGTAGGCCTTCCTCTACTAGTTCAAATGATGTATCCATTACTTCACATGAGAGTGAAATTCCATTGTCGTTATCAAAGGCATTGTGATTGAAAAATCAATTAATTTTGACATTAGAAGGGTTGGATCTTATGCCATTTTTGAAAGCATTTTCATAACATAGATACATTTTCATGAGTGTAGCTTTTAAATTCAATCAAAACCTTTTCTCTGTATGAAAAATAATACATTTTTTATCCAAGAAAGAAGAATTCTCACCATTCTCACTTTTCATATCATCCTTCCTTAGCCTTTCATTATACTAATTTTACTATTTTTAGCTTCTATCCTTGAATCATTTATTTTTTAACATATAGATGTAACATCCTTTTTTAGTAACTATTGAGAATTGTATCATTGATTGCAAAAGGAAAAGAAAAAAAGATTAATGTTATTGTAAACTATTGCATAAGAAGTTATTCCTTTGGTTTTTTTATTGATTTTCTTTATTGTTAATTACTATTTTATTTGTTTGTGATTTTGACAAGATATTTTCTTTTTGTCTCTATTGATTAAATTTTATTGATCAAATTAGCATTTTTATATTATATCAAAGAGCAAATTAGTCTTTTCTATTAAAATTTCATCTATTTTTTGTTAAAAATAGACGTGGTTGATTACGTAACTAGATAGTGACACATGTACTTCATGTTGACGTGACAGTAAAAATGGATGAAATTTTAAATAGAATGATCAGTTTACTCTTTGATATAACATACATAAACTAATTTACTCATTTTTTAAGTAGAAGAAGCAAAATGTAATTCAACTCCTAGTATAGGTACTTCCATAATACTTTTACCTAAAAAATTTCCAAAACAACATTACAAAGTTAAAAGAAAAATATCCCCATAGAACGCATAAGAAGCAGATGAAAAAGTCCCCTAAAATAAAGAGGATACAACCAAGGACAATTCTCAAAAACACATAAAAGTGAAACCTAACCAAGCAATCATAGTAAAAGATAAAATTCAAAATTTCGAGCTCTCAATCAAAGTAGATCCCCACAAGGCCAAAAAAATTATTATTTCATGGGCCAAAGTGTTGGAAAAACATGAAAAGACACTCCCTTAATGGGCAACTTATCTTGCTATTGGTACACCACATCCCCCAAGTCTAAACTAAAAATTTTGCACCAAACATAACACCAAGGGAAGTCAACGTAATGGAGGAGATTGAAGAAGAAGAAGAAGAAGATTGCAAGGTTAAAGAACGAAAGACAAAGAAAGGGGATGCAGTGGTTCCAACAAAGAATGAGGATCACACAGTTAGAGATTTGGCAAAAAAACATACCCAAGGAAGATCTCAATGAAAGGTAGGTTTGAAAATTGAAGGTTTTGTGAAATTTCATATGATGCCTCAAATGCAATATGGTGATGACATTAGTGACAAAGTTAGAGGTTGTATTTCACGAATGATTCTCGAAGGTAATTCTTGATGATAGTTTGATTGGTTTCTTTTATGCTTTAAGTGGTCATTTATATGGTATCCCTTTTGCAATATGTGAACAATTGATACAAATGAAGTACATGGTTTGGTTTATGTACATGTTTTTATTAAGTTTTAATTTGATGAAGTGCTATGGCCTATGAGGCGATTAAAGGTAACATCCCAGGATTTCGGATGTTTTAAGTGGTATTATTTTGGAAAGAGCGTATAATGAATTTTCTAGAGATAATAATTTGTATTAATTAGGGATTTTATAATGAAGTGTGACATTGAAACATTATTGTTTTAGTGTAATAATGTCATATAGTGAGACATGGGCCTAATTGTAACGACCCGATTTTAACTGATGTCGGGAAACACATTTCAAAGTCGAATATCGTAAATGGAGTTAGTAAATTTATGAATACATATTTAGTATGGAAAATATTACTGAATGGTTGGGTAATTAAATTGCAAAAGCTGTTAATTATAATATAAGGTCTAAATTGTAAAAGTGCAATAGCTATTAAGTTTTAATTTAGAAAATGCAAGAGGGCTCTTGTAGCAATTCAATTAAGGACTAAATGGATATTTAACCATAATTATTTCATGGTTAGTGCCATGAGGTGATCATAACCATTCATCTCCACTTGCATTAGAAGAATTATATTTCAACCATTGGATTAATCATGTTTAAGGAATTAATTATATTACTAATTATCTATATATATGTTATGTGAGTGGGAGAGAGAAACATATCATCTTTTTCCTCAAAATTGTGTTATTCATGTTAGGGAGAAAAGAAGCAATTTTAACCAAATCCTTTACCATTTTCAGTTCAAATTGGATTAGGTAAATATGTCATTATATTTTTATGGAGCCTTAATTATCTAAGATTAGCATGTCATACTTATGAGATAGGTTTCTTAATTGCTGAATTTATTTCATGTTGCCATTGTTGAGATTTGATGAAATTGAAGCTTGATAGTAATGGATTTGTAAAGGATGTGCTTTGTTTATGTTAGGGTCATATTTAAAGATGGTGGAAAGTGTTTTATAGTTAATTTTATGAAATTAGGGACCAAGTTGAATAAAGTTAAAGCTGTTAAAAAATTATGTCATGGGCTGAAAGCTAGAGGTCCCTAGTGAATAAGAATGAAAATGAATTTAGACTTAACAGGTTAAATTGAAAGATAAGGAGTTCTTAAATATTAGCTCTTAGAAGGGCTAAAATGAATAAAATGCAATTCATGTTTAATTGATGAATTTCCATAGATTTTGTGTGAAACTAACACTATTTTCATAATCGAACTTATTGTATATGACTAAAAACAATGCTAAGACGTCGAGGGTTAAAGGAAGGATAAAGATCGTAGTCGAGTAATCTCTAATTCGATATGTTCTTATCCCATGCTTAACTTCTTGTTTAGTTTTTTTTACTCAAAGTTATCATTAGTGAAAATATGTTTTATCTCATATGTATTTTGGTGATTTTATATTATTATGAAAGCTAATGGACAATTCAAGGCATGATAAGTGATTAAGGAAAGTAAATATGTTGTATGCTGTGTTAGAATTGATAAGGTTACTTAATGCTATATTGGTTAAATAAATGATGTAAAGTTATGATAGCAGCTACTATGATGCTAATTAAGCTAGATGACTTAGAGATTAATTGATATCGTGAAACAATGGAAGTGAAATATGAATAATGTCATGAAACTTATCAAATTACTTAAAATATGAAATCGAGATGTAATGCCAAAAGGCACATTGATACGTTCGCATTTGAATTAGGAATTATAACATATAAAGTAAAAATTAATTTGATAATTAAAATTTGATATTATAGTTGTGCTTTAGTGTTCTATGATTAGGTCGCAAAGACCTGAGAGGGTTAGCAGCATCTAGGATCCGTTTCTCGACTCAACAAAGTTTGTAAAGTTATTTAGTATGTTTATTTAAGGTTGGCATATACCTAGTGTCATATTTGTCCCAACAGAGAATGGTTTTCCACATACAGTTTAGTTGAAGGTGGAGTTGTGCGTATGGGAAACAATTCATCCAGTAAGGTAATCGATATTTGTACTGTTAAAATTAGGATGCACTATGAGACAATTAAGACACTCTCAGATGTCAGGTATGTACCTGATTTATGAAAGAATCTCATCTCCTTGAGTATTTTAGACTCTAAAGGTTGCAGAATAAACATCGAGTCGAGTGACATTAATGTGTCTTGTGGAGCTCTTGTTTGTTAAAAGGTAAAAGGATCATTAGTCTTTATATTTTGGAAGGTCCTATAGTGATCATGAAACCAGACGTCCATCGTCTATTACGAGTCAAAGTCAACTCGTTTGGAGTGGAGGCAACTTGGTCATGGGAAGGAAAAAGCTATAACCATTTCGTTTAAGAGAGGTTCTCTTTTGGATGTAGGTTTTGAAAAGTTAGGGCACTATGTTCGTGAAAATTAGACCTTGGTTAGTTTTCATTTGGCAGTGCACAAGTCGAAGGCTAGGAGTCTTCTAGCTTCTAAACAAGGATTCAACTCAGTTAATTCCCTGCATAGTTCAAGATAGGCCCGTAGTGGGCTTTGGCAAAGATGGAGTTGTGAGAATTTGTGTTAAAGTGGAAATTATTAGAGTTGTGTGACCCAAATTCCTATTAAATAAAAGATTTCTTGCAAGTCAAGTGAAACAAAATATATTTTTCTCTCTAGAAGATTTAATATTCATTAGTATAATATATTTAACATTTATTAGTATAATTTATTTGACCTACGAATTTAGCCTATAAATAGGCTCTTTTACAACCTTAGAAAACACACCCATTAAAAGATTAGAACTCATAATACTTTTGCATAATTGTCTTTATGTTTTGAGGGTTCTTTGTTTTTGAGTTTTAGGGTTTAGTTTTTTCTCCATCTTTTGGACTCTTAATTCTTTTACCATTATAGTAAAATTATCTTTGCCCGTGGTTTTTTATCCTCTTTTGAGGGTTTTTTTCCACGTTAAATTTATGTGTTCAATTTCTCAATTTCTTCCACTGTTTTTACTTATTCGTTGCTTAATCAGGTCAAATATCCAAAAAAATAGTGAATTGGTTAATTAGGTAAGATAAATTTTTCATGTTTTACATGATTCAAGATGTAATGTCCTTGTTTTCATATTGTTCTTATTTAGTGAGTGTGTGGTGTGAAAATGTGAAATCATGGGAAAGCTAATTTAGTGTATGTTATTTGCATGAATTACTACAAAATGGATTTATAATTGTGATTATTATGCTCATTTAAGTGACTTACCCAAGTGAAATGTGTTTGCTTGATAGATAGCTTTGTAAATTTATTTTTCTCATCATGGCTATCTCTTTCAACCAATGTAAGTTTTATGGATTTTCAAATAGATCTTACTAAGTCTTATGCTTACACATTGTTGTTTTTTGCATTTAGGTTTTTATGCCACCCCAAACCCAACCGACACGATCCGACCCGAATTCTAAACGTCACATTAGCCACTAAGGTGACCTTGTTAGAATTTATAAAATAAATCTACAATATAACTTAATGAACCAGGATCTGTCATGTCAAATCATTAAGAATAAATCAAGAACAAAACTAGATGCGGAAGCGTACCTGAATCCATGGATTCCTTGAAACTTTCTGGGACTTGGGGATTTGATCTTCCAAATTAGTACACAAGAAATTCGGAGAATATCTGCTCTCTCTTTCCTAATGATGGGATATTAGAAAAGATATCTTGTGTGTAATTTGGGGACCATAACCTTAATATTTATAACCTTAGCATATTAGTTCTAATCAAATTCTAATTAGCCCATCATTAATTAGAATTTGATTAGAAGAGTATCTACACATATTTGACCCATACTTTATTTAATAATTAAAAGCCCAATAAAATTCTAGCCAAATTAGATCACTTTTAATTTGGGCTAAACTATCATGATAGTAAATAATAACATGTAATTATCCTTATTATATATGTGATGTCCAAATTTTTCAACAATCTCCCACTTGGACCACATATATATACTAATTACTTTATAATTACATGTCATTATATAACCTTATGAGCTCAAAATTTTACTATCATATCCAAAAAGCATTTCGTACAATCTCGTCTATTAATTATGTTAACATAGAACCAAGGCGACTTTCATTACAAATATCGTAACTAAATCCATCCATGATCACATATATTAACACAACCAAATGAGATCAAGTATGGATGTGTAGCATGGAAATTACATGCAATATGATCCAAACATGTCTATTTCCAACTGGTCCTCCTTAGTGAGATCAAATCTTACTAAAATCAGAGTGTGAATAAACCAAATAAACTTTATTTCTGCAGAAAATAAACTTATTATCTTTAAACTGAAATAACTGAAAATGTGTCTATAACATAAAAGCATTTAAAAATACAAACTCCCACTAAAACCAAATATCCTTTAAATGACATTACACCCATATGAGCAATGTGCTCTTATAAAATCTTAGGTGTAGTTCCTTAGTAAGCGGATTCGCAATCATGGAGTTTATCCTAATATGCTTTATAAGCACGTAACCACTCTGAACTTTTACTTTAACAACCAGGAACTTAAAGTCTATGTGTTTTGACTTTAATGTGTCCTGTTGCTATTGGAATAAAAGACTGCAATTTGTTTTCAAAATTTGCACCTTAGTGACAAAATCTTGTATCCATATTCCATCAAAATCGGAGTCTATATACCTGATGATCTCAAACTGATTAGACCTCCAATATGTGAGCATGTAATTTTTTGTTCTTTGAAAATACCTTATAACCCTCTTGGATGCTATCTAATGGTCCAAACCAGGGTTGTTTAAAATATCTGCCTAACATCCCAATAGTGTACACAAGATTCCAATGTATACAAACCTGAACATACATTAGGCTTTCCACGGTGACAAGCGTCGTTTTGCCTATCAAAATAAAATAAACATCTTCAAAAATAAAATAAATAAATAAAAAGGTAGAATAGTGGAAGAGGGTCAATCCACAGGGAGTTTAATGGAATTTTTGATTAAATTTCTTGTTCTCGACCTAAGAGCTGAAATAGAAAATAAAAAAAAAGGTGATTTGAGAAGTAACAAGAAAATAAAATAAACAAGTAAAAGTGCAAAGAAAGATGTATTAAAATAAAAGCAATAAAATAAAAAAGATGAAAAATTAAGTTGAATAAACACGAGTATAAGAATCGCCTCGAGCTAGTTTCGTCAATTCCCATGATCATCGAAAATAGATTTTTGCTCTGGGATTCATATCTGTTACAGTCTATGAGGCCCAACCCATCGTAACTTGCTTTTCTCTCATGTAACCGATCTTCCCAAGTCTATCTTCGAAAGTCGATTCTTAAGCAAATCAACCACGTCTATCGCCGTTAAAATACTTAGTGTTAAAACAGGAAAAGCCCAGCTCGGAAGTTGTCTTATCAAGAATCATTTTCGATCTCGTCTTTCCTTAGCGGATAGCCGCTAAGAGTGTTCATAGGAAGTCGAAATGCCACAGGCCGATCCTTCCTCCCAACTGTAAAATTAAACGATTCCAGACCAACGGATCCTTTTTTATTTGAAAAATGTTTAAAAATTTTAGTAAGGCCGATTGCCAAACTATCTAAGCAGAAAGATGAAAACGTATCCTGAAGGGATTTAAGCAATATTCAATTCTCACGTAAGGAATTGATTCGTACTAGCTCTTGGCTTGAGAAAAATTAGCCAAGCATGATATTGATTATCGTGCTTAACATGTTTTGATAATGTAAGAACATAAAATAAAATAAAGTAAAGTAGAAATAAAACAAAAGAAGAAAATTTTATTAAAAATGAAAACAAAGTAGCAATAAGAACAAAAGACAAGAGATACTTAGCCTTACCCAAAGGTGGGTATTTATAGGCTTCAAATTCCCAAATCAACAAGGAAAATTAATCAAAAAAAGATAAGATAATATCTTTAAAATTATGAGAATGAAATCCAAAATCTCCCAAATCACGTCAATTGATCAAGATAAGTTGTTTCCAAAATATTCCTCGTGTTGACTTCTGATTTGCCACGTCAGATCCGCGTCGTGCCCAGCGTTGTGCCCATGACTCCAGCCGTGACAGAATAAAAAAGAAAGAAAACTGAAGATTACGTCTTTTTGTTGCCATTTCCAGTATTGGGTTCACTACACAAGAAATAAATCAAATACAACCAATTAAGTAGTGAAAAATTCATAAGACAAAGGAATTAACAAGAAAAAAGTGTCAAATATAAGAGTACATCAAATTCCCCCTCACTTATCTCATACTTGCCCTCAAGTATGTTTGAAATAAATTAATCAAAAGCTTAATCATCTTTCTTCTAAACCGTTGCAAGTCTTAAACAAAGTTATGAGAGTTCAAGTGCACAAAAAATGACGTGAATAGAACATGAATCAAAACGAATAGGTGCAAGCAAGAACAATCATTCAACCTTACCATTGTCTATCAATTATCAATCAAATTCTAACCTCAGCTTAATTCTTACCAAAATGCACTCAAATCACTAAAAGTGTCTCGGGTGTAGAAATCAAATTCACTCAAAGTCAAAATTTGAATAAGGGTTTCCATAGGCTTGTGGCAAGATCAATTCTCCACTACTTTAAAGAAATGAGATGCAAAAATCATTAGGACTTTTAATAAATAATGTAATGGGGCTTAGGTAAAGGTTGGGAATAAGGCTAAAATGAGGCTAAAGAAAATCAAGACAAGAGTTTCCCAACAAGTAACTATATCATGTCCACAACCTTAGAAAACATAGGCAACAAGAATAAGCAAACTAAGCAAAGGTAGCTATAATGAACAAATCATCAAACTTGTATTTTTTTTTAACTTTTTCTTTTCTTTTCTTTTTTTTCTTTTCTTTTTGAATTATTTCTTCTTCTTTTTTTTTGTTGTTTTTTTTTTTGCTTTTTTGCTTTTTGTTTTTTTTTTGTGGAACATGATCTCACAACCTTAAACTTATACTCTTTGTCTTGTCAAGGGTGGAAGAGAGGAATAAATGAAAAGGCTAAGGTTTAAAATCTTGTGAAAACAAAGAAAACGGGATTAGGTTTCAACTTGGTTCATTAAGGGAAAAGAAAGGGTAAATCCTAATGCCTAAATCATATTAATGCATCAAATTCCAATGTAATCTCAAAATGCATGCAAGCCACAAGTTCTAGATTCCAATGTCCAAATTGACACTCTCAGGCAAGAAAAAGAGCATAAAAATATAATCATACATGCTAAAGGCTCAAGTTTTCACAAAATGGGCTAATTAATTAAGCTAGGTGAGAAATTCAACTAACAACATCAAGACAAATTGTAAGGGTTGTCAAATTGGACTTACTCATATTATTCGATTACCAAACATGCTAGAATTCAAGTATCTTTATGAACTAAAATAATCATAACATGCTTAGCGACAAGCAACGGCAAAGGAGTTGTTCTTCTAATCAATTCAAACAAACATATCATCAAACAAATATGACAAGCAAGGCGAAATTAATGTCATCCTTTACCCTCCCCCTCACTTAATCATATTGTCCCAATACAGAAAAAAATGTAAAGTACATTTAAGAACAAAGAAAGGTAAAGGATACTCTCCGTGATCAATGACGACGGCGGCCACGGCTGAGGTAAAGGAAGGAGAGTATTTCCGTAATGTTCTCTTCTAGGGCCTGGAGGGGTCTGAACAAACGACAAAAAAAAATTAAAATTGATGAAAAGTAAACAAATGGGTTACCTCCTATTTAGCGCTTTGTTTAACGTCGTTAAGCTCGACATTTTCCTGTCAGATTTTTGGCTCTTCTAACCCGATTTCTTCAATTAGTCCAATTAGTGTGCTCTCGAAGAAAGGTTTTACCGTTGTCCATTAACTTTAAATCGTGCACCTGAGCTATCCTCAATTTCTACGGCTCCATGAGGAAAAACATTGATCACGGTAAATGGTCCGCTCCACTTGGACTTAAGTTTTCCTGCAAAAATTTTTAATTTTGAGTTAAATAGGAGAACTTTCTGCCCAACGGAAAATGATTTAAATGAAATGCGCTTGTCATGAAATGCTTTTGTTCGCTCTTTATAATTTTGTGCGCTATCGTAAGCATTGTGACGAATCTCCTCAAGCTCTTAGATATGAAGTTTTCGTGCTTCGCCAACAGCGTTCATCTCCATATTACATTCCTTCACAGCCCAAAATGCCCTATGCTCAAGTTCGACAGGCAAGTGGCAAGGTTTGCCGAAAATAAGTCGGTAAGGTGACATCCCGATAGGTCCTTTGTAGGCCGTGCGATATGCCCACAACGCATCAACTAACTTCAAGATCCAATCTTTCCGGTTTGGTTTAACGGTCTTCTCTAGGATTGACTTGATTTCTCGATTAGAAACCTCTGCTTGTCCGTTGGTTTGCGGATGATAAGCTGTTGCTATCCGCTGAGTCACGCCATATTTCTTCATCAAAGCTTCGACGACTTGGTTCATGAAATGTGTTCCTCTATCGCAAATGATCGCTCTCGGAGTTCCAAATCTTGAGAAAATAAAATCACGTAAAAAATTAGTTGTGGTTTTCGCATCATTTTATCGGGTGGCTTTCGCCTCTACCCATTTCGAAACGTAATCAACGGCCAAAATAATGTATAAATTTCCAAATGATGAGGTAAATGGCCCCATATAATCGAGCCCCCACACATCAAAAATTTCACAGATGTGTATAGGATTTAATGGCATCTCACTCCTTCGACTTAGATTTCCGACTCTTTGGCACCTGTCACATGCTTTGCAAAAGTTGTAAGTGTCTTTAAACAAGGTTGGCCAATAAAATCCGTACTCAAGGATTTTGTGTGCGGTTCGTTTTGGGTCGAAATGTCCACCGCAAGCGTAAGAATGACAAAATTCAAGTATGGATTTTACCTCGCTGTTACTTACGCATTGTCGTACGATTTGATCCGAGTAATTTTTTCATAAATATGGATCATCCAAAATATAGTATCGAGACTCTCTTTTTATGCGTTTGATCTCAGATTGAGATAGATTGTTCGAAAATTTACCCATAGCTGGAAAATTCGCAAAATCGGCTAACCATGGGAATGATGCGTGTGCTTCCATCAATGTTTCGTCTGGAAATTGTTCTCGTAGGGGAGGTTCGACTGGTGAAGTAGGCAAACGGATTAGGTGGTCAGCTATTAAGTTTTCGCTTCCCTTTTTATCCTTGATTTCAAGATCGAACTCCTGCAGTAAGAGAATTCATCGTATCAACCTCGGCTTTGCTTCTTTTTTGTTCATCAAGTATTTCAGCGCTGTATGATCGGAAAAAACAAAAAATTTAGTTCCTAATAAATAAGAACAAAATTTTTCTAATGCAAAAATGACAGCAAAAAGCTCTTTTTTCGTTGTTGAGTAGTTGCGTTGAGCCGAGTCGAGAGTCCTAGAGGCATAGGCTATCACGTGTGGTCCTTCTTTGCTCCTTTGGCCGAGAACGGCTCCCACGCTAAGGCTAGATGCATCACACATAATCTCAAATGGTAAAGTCCAATTTGGTGGTTGTACAATTGGTGCGGATATAAGCCTTCCCTTAAGCTCATCGAACGAATCTTTGCAAGATTGATCAAAAATAAAATTCACGTCCTTTTGTGGTAATCGGCAAAAAGGTTGCGCCAACTTAGAGAAGTCCTTTATGAACCGTCGGTAGAAACCTGAATGGCCAAGAAAACTACGAATTTCCCTCACCGAAGTGGGGTATGGAAGTGAACGAATTACATCAATCTTTCCCTTATCAACGGCAATTCCTTGGGCCGAAACC
The DNA here is from genome assembly GCF_025698485.1 of Gossypium arboreum. Taxonomy (NCBI): domain Eukaryota; kingdom Viridiplantae; phylum Streptophyta; class Magnoliopsida; order Malvales; family Malvaceae; genus Gossypium; species Gossypium arboreum. The sequence continues at coordinate 855,856 of NC_069078.1, read as the reverse complement.
ACATGACCGAGTACTAATCCTTTACTTACCATGAAATGGTATTTCTCGTAGTTTAAAACCAATTTAAATTCAATGCATCGATTAAGAACATAAGAAATATTGGAAAGGCATTGAGAGAATGAATTACCGTAAACAGTAAAATCATCCATAAATACCTCTATTCCTCGCTCGATGTGATTGGAGAAAATACTTAACATGCATCGTTGGAATGTGGCCGGAGCGTTGCCAAGACCAAAAGGCATTCTCCTATAGGCGAAAGTTCCTAAAGGGAAAGTGAATGTTGTTTTTTCTTGGTCTTCAGGTGCCACCGGAACCTGAAAAAATCCAGAAAAGCCATCAAGACAACAGTAATGTGTTTTTCCAGCAAGTCTTTCGATCATTTGATCGATAAATGGTATAGGAAAATGGTCCTTTCGGGTTTGTGAGTTGAGTTTCCTATAATCGATACACATTCTCCAACCATTTTGTACTCTCTTCGGAATCATTTCTCCTTTGGCATTTTCGACCACCGTAATTCCAGTCTTCTTTGGCACAACATAGACCGGACTTACCCACTTGCTATCAGAAATGGGGTAGATAATGTCAGCATCTAGCAACTTTTGAATCTCCTCCTTCACAACCTCCATCATTGGCGGGTTTAAACGTCGCTGGCCTTCTCTCGTTGGTTTCTCATTCTCCTCTGTTTTAATTTTATGCATGCAAGTGGATGGACTTAAGCCTTGGATATCAGCTAATGTCCATCCAATTGCCTTTTTATAGGTGCGCAAAACAATAATCAATTCTTCCTCTTCCTGTCGTGATAATTCACTTGAAATGATAATTGGCAAGGTTCGGTTATCGCCCAAAAATTCGTATTTGAGATGCGATGGAAGTTGCTTCAATTCTAGTTGTGGCGCCTGCAAAATTGAGGGAAGGGGTTTAGATGGAATTAATCGAGAATTAGAAATGGAGGAAAGAGTTGAAATGATTTCGCTTTCATCATCGAGATCCTCCAATTTCCTACAAAAATCATAAAACAAATCAGTTTCGATAAAATCATCGGCTAACGGATCTATAATATCAACAAAATTTAAACTTGCGATGGAATCACGATACTTCATAGCTTTGTACACATCGAATTTAACCACTTCCCCGTCAAATTCCATGGTTAAGATGCCGTTACGGACATCGATTTTTGTATGCGCTGTTGACAAGAAAGGGCGTCCAAGCAAGATTTCTGATCCGTTGTTGCTGCGGTCATTTTCCATGTCAATAATGTAAAAATCAGCAGGGAAAATGAGATCGTTTACCTTTACCAACACGTTTTCTAGTACCCCTTCAGGGTAGATAACTGACTGATCAGCTAATTGAACCGTCACTCGCGTCTCTTTTAATAGTTCTGTTGAAATTTTGTTGTAGACGCTTAGCGGCATGACATTAATAGATGCGCCTAGATCGCACATCGCCCTTTTTATTCCGACTTTTCCTATTTTGCACGGAATTGTAAACATCCCTTGGTCCTTGTATTTCGGTGATAGGCGTCTTTGAAAAACAGCCGAAACATTCTCGTTGAGGTTAAGTCTTTCATTGCCGAATAATCGCCTCCGATTTGTGCATAAGTCTTTCAAAAACTTCGCATATTTTGGCATCTTCTGAATGACATCAAGGAGTGGAATATTGATTTCCACTTTTTTGAAAATATCCAAAATTTCCTTCTCCTCTTCCTTTTTGTCACGTCTTGCAAGCTTTCTTGGAAAGGGAGGAGGAGTCTCGTAAGTAGAAAAAGAAGGACTAGGAATGACTTTACCTGAGGTAGGCGAGGATTTTTCTACTTGACTCTTCAAAGAAGTGTCTTCTTTGTCTTTCTCGATTTTCTCGGGCTCCTTTGTCGGCTCTGGTGAAATTACGGTACCACTTCGTAAAGTAATCGCGCTCACATTTTCCCTTGGATTTGTTTCGGTTTGAGAGGGCAATCGTCCTTGAGACTCTAGGCGACCAACAGTTTGGGCTAGTTGGCTTATTTATTTGTCAATTTTTGGAGATGAGATTGTGTTAAGGTTTGGAATTTCTCTTGTGAAATGGACAACTTTTCAACAATGGTCTCAAGAGAGGTTTTTTGTGGTGATTGTTTTGGAAAGGGAGGTGGTCTCGGTTGGTAATTTTGGTTTTTGTTTCCATAGCTCATATTTGGATGGTCTCTCCAACCGGGATTGAAAGTGTTACCGTAAGGATTGTATGGCCTTTGAGGAGGTCCTGGGAAATTATTTATGGCATTGACTTAGGCACCCGTCTCATTTTTGTAGCATTGGACATGAATCGGTTGGGTGGTTCAGCATCGTGCAGATTCCACAAACCTTCGCGGCTCCTATCTTACTTGTGACAAGAGAATTGACAATATCAGTCAATTTGTCTATTTTATTTTCCAAAGAAACGGTACTTACTTCGCAAACTCGTAGGCTAGGTTCACTTGAAGAGCCGAACTGTTGCGAGTTTGCGGCCATAGTAGAGATTAGAGTTCTAGCATTTTTTGGCGTCATATTGACGAGTGGGCCACCACTTGTAGCATCCACCATCTTTTTGTCCATCGAAAGTATCCCTTCATAGAGATACTGAAGAAGGGTCTGCTCGGATAGGCCATGCTGCGGGCAACTTACGCATAACTTTTTGAACTTATCCTAGTAGACGTAGAGAGATTCATCGCTCCTTTGCTGGATTCCCAAAATGCTTCGCCTAAGCTCGCTCACCTTTGCCGCTAGAAAATACCTATCAAGGAATACACGAGATAGTTCAGCCCATGTGGTTATTGAGTTAGGCGGAAGGTAAAATAACCATTCCTTAGCCATTCCGGCTAAAGAAAAAGGAAATGCCCTTAGTTTGATTTGGTCTTCTGAGACTTCTTGCGGCTTCATGCTACTACACACCATGTGGAATTCGGCGAGATGTTTATGTGGGCTTTCTCTAGGAAGACCGTTGAATGTAGGGAGGAGATGAATTAACCCTGTTTTGAGTTGAAAAGGGGTAGTGCCTTGAGGAAAGGTAATGCAGAGCGGTTGTTGTACGGCGGGGGCGGCGGCAAGCTCTCTAATGGTTTGGTTTGCCATTGGCTTCGGTTCAAACGTGGGATTTGTTATTGGAGTAGCGGTGTTGGGAGGTGGTCCTTCGTTGGGAGTTTGTTCCAGTTCACGTGGTGGTGTCGCAAAAGTAGATTCCAGATTGGATTGTCGTTCTCTTTGCTCTTGCTGCTTCTTTCGTCGAAGCGTTTGACCGTGATTTCTATGAGCGCTTGCTTCAATTTCCGGGTTATATTGAACTAGAGTCCCCGGGTTTCTCCTGGTCATAAAAATCAAACAAAATAATCAATAATTGCCGAAAATAAAACTCCCCGGCAACGGCGCCAATTTTGACAAGCGTCGTTTTGCCTATCAAAATAAAATAAACCTCTTCAAAAATAAAATAAATAAATAAAAAGGTAGAATAGTGGAAGAGGGTCGATCCACAAGGAGTTTAATGGAATTTTTGATTAAATTTCTTATTCTCAACCTAGGAGCTGAAATGGAAAATAAAAAAAAAAGGTGATTTGAGAAGTAACAAGAAAATAAAATAAACAAGTAAAAGTGCAAAGAAAGATGTATTAAAATAAAAGCAATAAAATAAAGAAGATGAAAGATTAAGTTGAATAAACACGAGTATAAGAATCGCCTCGAGCTAGTTTCGTCAATTCCCACGATCATCGAAAATAGATTTTTGCTCCGGGATTCATATCAGTTACAGTCTACGAGGCCCAACCCATCATAACTTGCTTTTCTCTCATGTAACCGATCTTCCCAAGTCTATATTCGAAAGTCGATTCTTAAGTAAATCAACCACGTCTATCGCCGTTAAAATACTTAGTGTTAAAACAAGAAAAGCCCAACTCGGAAGTTGTCTTATCAAGAATCATTTCCGATCTCGTCTTTCCTTAGCGGACAACCGCTAAGAGTGTTCATAGGAAGTCGAAATGCCACAGGCCGATCCTTCCTCCCAACTGTAAAATTAAACGATTCCAGACCAACGGATCCTTTTTGATTTGAAAAACGTTTAAAAATTTTAGTAAGGCCGATTGCCAAACTATCTAAGTAGATGAAAATGTATCCCGAAGGGATTTAAGCAATATTCAATTCTCACGTAAAGGATTGATTCGTACTAACTCTTAGCTTGAGAAAAATTAGCCAAGCATGATATTGATTATCATGCTTAACATGTTTTGATAATGTAAGAACATAAAATAAAATAAAGTAAAGTAGAAATAAAACAAAAGAAGAAAATTTTATTAAAAATGAAAACAAAGTAGCAATAAGAACAAAAGACAAGAGATACTTAGCCTTACCCAAAGGTGGGTATTTATAGGCTTCAAATTCCCAAATCAACAAGGAAAACTAATCAAAAAAGGATAAGATAATATCTTTAAAATTATGAAAATGAAATCCAAAATCCCCCAAATCACGTCAATAGATCAAGATAAGTTGTTTCCAGAATATTCCCCGTGTTGACTTCTGATTTGCCACGTCAGATCCGCGTCGTACCCAGCGTCGTGCCCACGACTCCAGCCGTGACAGAATAAAAAGAAAGAAAACTGCAGATTACGTCTTTTTGTTGCCATTTCCAGTATTGGGTTCACTACACAAGAAATAAATCAAATACAACCAATTAAGTAGTGAAAAATTCATAAGACAAAGGAATTAACAAGCAAAAAGTGTCAAATATAAGAGTACATCAAATTCCCCCTCACTTATCTCATACTTGCCCTCAAGTATGTTTGAAATAAATTAATCAAAAGCTTAATCATCTTTCTCCTAAACCGTTGCAAGTCTTAAACAAAGTTATGAGAGTTCAAGTGCACAAAAAATGACGTGAATAGAACATGAATCAAAACGAATAGGTGCAAGCAAGAACAATCATTCAACCTTACCATTGTCTATCAATTATCAATCAAATTCTAACCTCAGCTTAATTCTTACCAAGATGCACTCAAATCACTAAAAGTGTCTCGGGTGTAGAAATCAAATTCACTCAAAGTCAAAATTTGAATAAGGGTTTCCATAGGCTTGTGGCAAGATCAATTCTCCACTACTTTAAAGAAATGAGATGCAAAAATCATTAGGACTTTTAATAAATAATGTAATGGGGCTTAGGTAAAGGTTGGGAATAAGGCTAAAATGAGGCTAAAGAAAATCAAGACAAGAGTTTCCCAACAAGTAACTATATCATGTCCACAACCTTAGAAAACATAGGCAACAAGAATAAGCAAACTAAGCAAAGGTAGCTATAATGAACAAATCATCAAACTTTTATTTTTTTTAACTTTTTTTTTCTTTCTTTTCTTTTTTTCTTTTTTTTTCGAATTATTTCTTCTTCTTTTTTTTTGTTGTTTTTTTTTTGCTTTTTTGTCTTTTTTTTTTTTTTTGTGGAACATGATCTCACAACCTTAAACTTATACTCTTTGTCTGTTTTAAATGCTATTTTCGACAATATTAAACTATACCATAATTACTTATCCATTTAACAAAATTAAAGGACCAAACTTAAATTAAAATTAATACTAACCTCGTAAATATTATTACTCAAATATCAAAAATGGGGTTCAAATCATTGAAAAACAAATTGTTACAAATTTATTTATATATATATATATATATATCAATTTTAGTATAAACTTTATAATAAAATATTTTCACTCTCTACCAATCTAGAAGCATATACAGGAATTAGGAGAAGCCTTAGTTTAGTTGTCAAACTTCAAAACTATATTGCCATTTGAGGAAAAAGCTAGTGGGAGGTAGGGTGCCTGAGTAGAGTAGTTATTAGTACCATGTTTCTCCCTGTTTCTGGTCTCTTTAAATTTCCTCTGTTTGCCGAGGTACAACCATTTCTCTTTGTAAGTCATGACCTTTTCACACAATTAAGTTACCAAAAATTAAAGAGGCAAAACTCTCAGGAGAAATTTTGCTGTTTTATTGACCAAATAATAATCTGTGTATAGTTTATTATTACTAATTGGATAAATTTTGCAAAAGTTGAGCATTTAGCATTTAGCATTTAATTTGATCAAATTTAATCTTTGCACTTTTCGAATTTTAAAATTAATAGCAAAAGCATTATTTGTGAGGTTAGGGAAACCAGAAATTAATCCTAATCCACCATTGATGTTTTCAACTACAACGCTCATGCTTTATTCTTCCAACCAGGAATACCAGATGCCAATAATGTTGATATCCCACTGAATCAAATATTTCAGCAACCCTAACTGCAATATGGTATTTGAAAGCTTGACATGACAATGGTGAAATATTGTCGAAAATAGCATCTAAAACAGACCAAATACAGATGGTGACAACGATTATCTCCTAAACATACCAGAACTTAGTAATGTTCTGCTATACTCGGCAATAATAGGTGAGCTCTTCACCAATTCCCATATCTTGGCAGAACTTTTTAACCAGTCACGTTCAGAAACATTCCGTGTAAACGAAGGGCAGTTCATTGACAAAACCTGCGAAGAACACTACTTATTGTTCTGATATAATAATAATTTTTTTTTTTTTTAAAAAAGAAGCAGGGCCAGGGAGAATAGCTGCAGGGGGAAAAAGGTGGATAGAAAGAGACCTGATCGCGTAATTTCCATAGTGAGGAGACATAACTTTCACACTGAGCTTCAGGAGAGTCGTCTTTGTTCTTATAAGGGATCATAAGTAAATCAAGCAACTCTGTATCTTTAGCATTAATCTGAGTCATAGCTGGTCGATCAGAGGGTTTATTTGCACATTTCCGTCTCATAAATGAAGAGGAACTGAAATATTGTAAAAGCGCCTTCTTCGTTTGCACAATATTAGGAGGAGAAAGGTCTTGATCTTGTAGCCTATACACATTAAGACCACAAGTACATATGTTACTATTGTGGATCTTTAACAATCAACAAGAAAATGTGCTTATCTAGCACATACTGATGAAATATGAGAAGACTAGAAAGTTCTTGTAGCCTTACATCATGTACCAAACTCGAGATCTATTTAATATCGGAAGTAAATAATGCAATCCCTAACTTTTAAATCATCCAGTTAATATGTCAAATTTTGCATAAGTATCGGGCGAAAAGGGAAACAAATGTGATCAACCAGGACCAAGTAAGCTCTCTCAACCAGACAACCCCCTAGACCAAGGAGATAAGAAACCAGAAAACTGACAAAATATTTAAAAAAGAGAACGAAGAATAACAATTAGTTACCCCGATATATCAACAATCAAATAGTTCTAAGAGAACATCTACAGATAAAAAAATTTTCATTATTTCACGAAAACCGACTCCTTCCTAAAGAACAAATTGGTTATAGACATAAAAGAAGCTGCTAACTAGAAATCAACTGCAATCCTAAGCACCTCCAAACAAAGAAATGAATAGGAGAAAGGTAAACGTTCACTAATTAACAGCTAAGAGTATCATTGATGGGGAGTATAGCTGATTTCTACAGATTGCTGATTACTAGGGATTTAACTGATTCAATTAGATTATGTTTAGGGGGTGTTTTTTTGAGTAAATGTTTAGGGATTTAGTCATTACTAATTTCATTCTCTTCCTTCTTTTTTTCTTTGCATATACCGTTTCTCTGATTTAACACAGTACAGAGACAATTCCCGGCTTGAGATGAATTTCTCAAAATTGTAGATATCCCAAAACCTTAAGAGTTAAATTTTGGTTAAACTACATAAATGGTCACCCAACTATTATAAACTTTCTTGTTAGGTCACCCGGCTTTAAAAAGTTACAAAATGATCACCCAACTTATCTTTTTATTTTTTTTTAAGTCCAAAACCGTTAAATACTTAACAATTGGTAGATGAGGCTGTTAAGTTAATAACTTGTTTTTTTAACATTTATTTTTAATACACATCATTTCCATGTCATATAATAATTAAAAAAAATTATTAACCCAGAGCACCAAACCGCACCTGTCCCTCTCCCCTACCCCCTCTCGGATCCCTCCTCCCACCACTGCTCTCCCCTCCCTTTCCCTCTCCCCCACCGTCCCCTCCCCAAAGGTACTGCATAGCCGGGAAATCTGTGTACCCTTCTGAGCTAGTGAAGATATTACAGGAGCTTAACCCTCATCTGATTCTTCCCCAAAGGTAAAAGCCTCTGGGATATGAATAATTGTTAGCAGAATCAACATTTTTCATTTATATATCACCTATGCATACTACACTGCACAACTTGCAACCCTTCAATATGCTTATTCCTCTAGTAATAATCATGCAGTAGTTGCAGTTCTTGAATGTTCTACCATTTAAGAGGTGGTTTTGCAAGTTTTATTAACTTGAAACACAATTTGTAATCAGTGTGTGTGTGAGTAACTAGTTGAAAGTTTTGGTGATGGCAGATGCTCAGATGAGAAGGAATCCCTGCCAGTATTTATAGCATTTAAGGTGTCCCAGGAGAGAGTGAAAAGTCTAGGCATTAACTTTACTCCATTGGAGGTGAGCTTAAAGGATATTGTTGACTGCTTAATGGAGAAGAACTTGTTGAGTGTGTGATTCAAGCTATATTAGCAGCCACTCAGATTATATTTATCAATTTAAATACAGTTAAGTGCTTGTAATATGTAGTTGTTAACTTGTCATTTTATTGGTGGATTGGTGGTGTTGCAAGCGAGGACAAATGGAAGGTTTAAAAGAGTAAAGCATAGGGTATTGGCCAACAGTGTGAAATCAAGGCTTTCAATGATTATGAATGGTGGCACAATGGGGGAAGGGGACGGTGGGGGAGAGGGAGGGGAGAGCAGTGGTAGGGGAAGGAGCCGGGAGGGGAGAGGGATGGGGTGGGGTGATTTGGGTTAATAGTTTCCTTTAAATTATTATATGACAAGGAAATGATGTGCATTAAAAATAAATGTTAAAAAAATAAGTCATTAATTTAACAGCCACATCAGCCAACTGTTAAGTATTTAACGGTTTTGGACTTAAAAGAATAAACATGTAAGTCGGGTGACCTAACAAGAAAGTTTCTAACAGTCAGGTGACCATTTATGTAGTTTACCCTTAAAGTTTTTGGTACTTACCCCTTAGGCCTACCATTTTTTTCTCATCACCCCCACCAAAGGAGTCTAAATCCCATCACCCATGAAACCTTTGATCCGGTGACCAATTGACCTGGACTTGAGCCTCACGCGCTCTGTCAATTTCTGGGTACTTTCCTCATCACCAGTTTGTAACCTCCATTCTGTCGTAATTCCTTCTTTTCATCGTCATTGATCTCGATGCATATTTTAAGGCCACCTCCTCTGCCCATGACATCATTTGGGGTTGGTTAGAAATCTTACTATTGAGTTGCTGGTTGGGTAATGTAAGATACTGTTCTGGGACCTTTTTGGCTATCACCAACCACAATTTTTATCTATATAAGATTTTCCCTTTTGTCTGTTTTTCTCTTTTTCTCTTCCTCTTGCATTCATAAAATGGTAGAGGATAAAATACTTGTTGCTACTAGCTCCAACAACCCTTCCCGTAAAGCTTGCTGGGAACAACTATCTTACATGGGCTCAATTTTGCTTATTGTTCATCAAAGCTAGAGGATTGTATCACCAGTGCCAAATAATCCCACATTCAACCAATGGGACTCGAAAACCTCTCGTTATGGCATGGCTCATCAATTCTATGCAACCCTAGATTTACAGAACATACCTGTTATTCAACACTACAGCAAAAATATGGAATTCAACTTCTCTCACCTACTGGCATGTTAGGAACATCGCTCAGATTTTTTAAATTCGAAATAAGGTTCACATTACTAAACAAGGTAAGAAGACAATTTCTCAGTATTTTTCTGAACTGAGCAACTTAGGACAGGAGCAAGATTATTATTAAGACTTCCAAGCAGATTGTACCGGAGATGCATTAAAGTTTTGGAAGCCGGTAGAAAAAGAATGAGATTATAATTTTCTGGCAGGGCTATGATTAGATCAAGGTTTAAATCCTACGAAAACTCTGTTTCCTTCTTTTAAGTAAGCATATCCTATGTACAGCAAGAAGAAAGTAAAAGAGGTGCTATGTTCTGTACAGCTCCAGTTGAGAAAGTTGAGTTGATTGCAAGTGGCTCGTAAGAGTAACAAAAAGATGATAATCCTTAAAAAAGTACATGCATTGTGACTATCATGGAAAACCACAACATACCAAGGAAACCTATTGGAAGTTGTATGGTTGACCCACTAGAGGTTGCCAAGAGAAATGCATTAAGTCAACAAGACCCCAGGCAAATTTATCGAAAACCACAAACTCTAAGGAGACAACTTCCTCTGAGGTTTTTTCTTCTAATGAAATTCTACATCTCAGGCATTTTTTTATCCCAGATTGATGAATTTAGGTAGTGCCTTTAACGCCCACATTAATATTGAATCATGAATTATTCAGGATCTTTTAAAGATCAACTTAAATTATTTTCCATGTCAAACAAAAGATAGTGTCCAAATAACTGATGGCTCTTTTACCTCTGTATTCGGAACAGGTTATGTTACTATGCTCCCAATATCACACTATCTTTTGTACTTCATGTCCCTAAGTTTCCTATCAACCTCTCATCTGTGAGTACTATCACCGAAGACTTAAATTGTAAAATGGAGTTTTCTTGATTATTTTGTTTTTCAAAACCTACAAATAGGGAAATGAATTAGCAGTAATAGAGTGCATGATGGCTTATACATGTTGGATGTGAGTCAAGGTTCTGTTCCATATAAAGCTCTTTTTGAAGGCATTTTGTTATTTAAAGAATTAGCAGTAATAGATTGTTTTTCTAAGTTGTCTGGAAGCATACATCCAAGTGTCATACAGGATAGCAATCAAGTGAGCTTAAAACTTATGAGACATGGTATCGCAACATAGTTGTGCTGTGGTTGCTAGAGATGAAATATAAATAAGGTGTATTATTTTTTATTTATTAAATTTGCAACATGATTCTAATAGTATCATGGGGGAAAATATAACTCACTTTGTGTGCACAAAAACAGGGGTACCAATATACTCCTCAACCTCATGAACTTTATCTTTGCCCTCTTTGTGAAGACCCAGTGTAGAGCTCTGTGAATGGAGCGGGGTTATGCAAGATGGATCAGGAATACCGTGTTTCAATAAGTCAACCTATAGAGAGAGATTTTAATTAATAGTGTAAACAAGAATTTGTTGCAAGAGTTTAAAAGAATTGAAGAAACATAATCAACATCTTTTTAAAAATTTTTGGTCATAACCAAGACATTTCGTTCATATGGCCAAATACCAACAAAACTCATTTTACTCACTGAAGGATCTAAATCATCATCTATCTACCCAAAATAAATATAAGAGCAGCAGCATTAGAGGATTTCTTGCTTCAGATAATGATCACTATCAGCTTACAACTACAAATCTGAAGTACATAAATAAATTATTTGATATGAATAACCAATGTAACAGACTAGCAGCATATTATGTACATGGAAAGTGGTAAAGAATATTACCGTCAACATCATGTGCCACATGCTGTTATCATGGACTCCCTCAGACACCACCAGCAAAATGTGACAAATAGATGCTAGAAGAACACCAAGCTAAAAAGATTTCTTGCGGCATCCCAAAAAAGAGAGACATATTATCAAACATCTTACTTCAAGAAGGAAAATATTGAGTAAATTAAATATAGAGCACTAATATATAAAAACAAAAGCAAAATGCTAGCAACTCAATTACCTGGATATTCATAATTTCATGAGCCAACTCAGCAGACAGTGACTCACCACTTAGTACTGAAACCGTGGATGAGCCATCAGGTCTCATAATCTCAGATAAAACCGAAGGACTGAAAACAGACTGCAAGTCAAGAATGTACAGTGATGGCCATGATGTCACAAACCAGAACTAAAAAGCCCTACCCCTGCTAATAATCTCAGTATGAAAAACCAAAAACATGGATGCAAGACGAGGTAGAAGAATTTAGAGAGTGCACATATTCAAGGCAATCGACTATGCAACAAGTAGAATGATATGTAAGCAGAAAGACAAATGTTAAAGTAATGGTATCAAACCTAAAGGGCATAACAATCCAATCACAATATGCACATGGGTATATACATGCACTCATGCATGGCATTTCTTTTTCAGGAAAGCACACAGATAAAGTATAAACAAGGGCAACTTGAATGTTTCAAATTAAACTCTAGGCCTCATTTGACAAGGTGACAAAATTGAGAAATGGTGATAGGGAAGAAAATTCTCAGAACACAGAAGACTGTGTGTAGCTTATTCCTAACTTGTAACGAGTCTCATTCATGCCTATTTAGGACAGAGGTATTTTAATATCCTTAAAGCTTCCCAGTAAGCACAGTATATCTTGGAAACTTCCTATCCAATTATGGGAATGGCCCCTAAAATTAATCTTTCAATGCTTGTTCCTTCCCAAACATAATATGAAAAAACTATCAATAGTCAATAAAAAAGCATCAAAGGTATTCAATTTTCTTCTGGTTCATTTTTATTCCCTTAAGAGTATAATGATGGGAAGGCTTTCTTATAATCTTCTCTAATTAAGAGAACTTTATAATAACATCAAAGCAGCTCATAATTTCTCTTTGCATAGCCTTAATTGGACTTGTTTAGTTCTAAACATGCTTCAAAGAAAAATACATATATCATTTGATGATTATAGTCTATAGTGTTGGAATTCCTTAAATTAAGCAGATTTTCTACATTAGTGCTAGGAATTTCCTTGTACTATTAGCCATAATCAAATTACTAATTTTTAGGGATAGGCTAATTTCTAGAGATTATTTCCTTTTTTATTTTTCCTGCTATTCTTTAAAAGGCTGTATTCAGATTAGAAGTAATAAGAGAGAATCATTCTTCTTCCTAAAACTTGTTCATGGTATCAAGAGCATCAGGAATCCATTTGATCCTGCTCTTTCTTCTCTTCTCTTCTGTTTTTCTCTGATAGAAACCCTATTCCCATGGGTGACACCGAAAATTTCTCTGAGACTGAGATCTCACAAATAACTCAAAATCACAGTCAAGGAATCCCACAAGGTGACCTTAACTCTTCTCTTATAATCACAAATCATTGATTAGATGGAAAAAATTTCCTGCAATGGTCACAATCTGTCCTTATGGTTCTTCGTGGCCGAGGAAAAATTGGGTACATTAATGGACAAATTCCTCGACCAGCATCAACAGACTCTGGTTATGCAACTTGGGAGCTTAACAACTCAATGGTTATGGCTTGGCTTATAAATTCGATGGAAGGTCATATAAGCCGAAAGTATCTTTTTTTCAAAACTGCCAAAGAAATGTGGGATACAATCAAGGAGAATTACTCGGATCTTGGAAATACTTCCCAAGTATTCGAGATCAAATTAAAGTTGAAAGATATTCGACAAGGAACACTTGAAGTCACTCAATATTACAACAACCTAAAGATCTTATGGCAGGAGTTAGACATGTATTATGAAGTTGATTGGGGCGAGGGCTTGGAACACACCAAGTTCATGGATCATCTTAACAAAGAACGTCTCTATGAGTTCCTAGCAGGACTAAATGGTGATCTTGATAAGGTCCGAGGACGAATACTAGCCAGAACCACACTGCCAACCATAGGAGAAGCATTTGCTGAAGTAAGGAAGGAAGAGAAACGGCGTCTTACTATGTTGGGAGACGCAAGAGAATTAAAACCATTGACCGTAGCTGGTCATCATCCTTCCGAGAACTCTGCTCCTATTTCAAGAGGCCCTCAATCTCAAAGGTTCAAAGATGGAATTGATTCTGGTTCAAAAAGGCCATGGTGTAGCCATTGTAATCGGGTTGGGCATACCAAGGAGAAATGCTTCAAACTCCATGGCTATCCTGAAGAAAAAAAACAGAAAGAAAACAAGGCAGCAATGATATCTACTACTGAAGAAGATGCTCAGAATGTTAGGCTAACCAAAACTCAACTTGAGGCTCTTCATAAACTACTCGGGACTCCTACAGTCAGTGGGTCACTAGCTATTCAAGGTACTGCTTTAAATACTACACACGAACCTATCACAACTTCCTGGATACTAGACTCGGGTGCATCCGACCACATGACAGGTAATCTAAGTTTGTTTCACACCTATTTACCTTGTCATGATCACTCTCGGATTCGCATAGCTGATGGATCTTACTCGCCGGTGGCTGGAATGGGGACAGTGAGACTTACTGAAAATTTTTCCCTTGATAAAGTTTTACATGTTCCAAATCTTTCCTGTAATTTACTCTCAATTAGCAAGCTTACCAAGGATGAAAAAGTACTTGCTGAATTTTCTGCTTTCGGTTGTGTGGTTCAGGAACAGGAATCGGGGAAGATGATTGGCACTGCTAAAGTTAATGATGGCTTATATGTTTGGAAAAAAACAGTTCACAAGAAGGGATGGCCTTATCTACATCAAAAGACGATTCTATCATGCTATGGCATCGTAGACTAGGACACCCGAATTTCATGTACTTGAAGAAACTGTTTCCTCTACTATTTCTAAATAAGAAAATTAGTTCATTGAACTGTGAAGTTTGCCAACTGTCTAAACACACTTGTGTCCCTTATCCTTTGAAACCTTATGTTCAATCTCAACCTTTCTCTTTAATTCGCAGCAATCTATGGGGAGCCAGTCGAGTAAAAAACATCACAGGGGCTAGGTGGTTCATAACTTTCATTGATGACCACACTAGAGTTTGTTGGGTCTATCTCCTTAAAGAAAAATCCGAAGTCTCTAGAGTCTTCAAAAATTTTTATTCAATGATTCGAACTCAGTTCAATTCAAATATTCACACCCTTAGAACTGATAATGGGAGAGAGTACTTTAATTCTATCCTAAGTCCTTATCTTTACGAGCAAGGAATCATACATCAAAGTTCTTGTCCCGACACCCTCAACAAAGCGGGGTTTCCGAGGGAAAACAGACACCTTGTAGCCGTGGCTCGTGCCCTTATGTTTACTATGGGTGTACCAAAGTATTTATGGGGAGAAGCTGTCCTCACTGCTTGTTATCTTATAAACCGACTCCCATCAAAGGTATTAAACTTTCAAACACCTTTACATACTTTTCAAAAAATTTTCCCTTGTTTCGTGTTCCTAATCTCCCAACCAAAACATTTGGTTGCAAAGCATTTGTCCACAACCATCAACCTAACCGATCTAAACTTGATCCTAGAGCTCACACTTGTGTCTTTATTGGTTACTCACCTGCACAAAAGGGTACAAGTGCTACTCTCCAACCTTACACGGATGTTTGTGTCCTTGATGTTACTTTCTTGAAAACGAGCCATATTTTTCAGCCTCTCATCTTCAGGGGGAGATACTTAGTGAAGATGAGACCTTGAGCAATCTTCTCATTATACCTCAAGACTCTATCAGCCCTACCACCACTACAAAACCTGCTGAAAATCCTACAGCCACTGTTATTCCTGTTTTGGAACCTGTCAGCCCTACCACAACTACAAAACCTGCTGAAAATCCTACAGCCACTGTTATTCCTGTTTTGGAACCTGTTTTTCCTATCTCCACTGTTCAGCAACAAGAAACAAGGGTGATTAATCATACTAATGAAGAAAAACAGCCCACTCATTCTGAAAAACAATAAGGAAAAACTCAGGGACTTCGTGTATACTCTCGGAGACATCAGCTGCCTGAGACCGAAACAGCAGTGCCTATGCCATCTTTACCCGAGGACTGTCCTGAGGAAGAAGTTTCACCTCCTTCATCTTCCATCCATCTTCCAATTGCAGTAAGAAAGGGCACTAGGAGCTGCACTCAACATCCCATTTCTCGGTTTGTATCCTATGGAAACTTGTCTAAATCCTACAATGCCTTTGTTTCTAATGTTGACTCTGTAGAAACTCCAAAGAACATAGACAAGACTCCTATGGAACCCAACCTTAAATTAGGAACTGATAAGGATGGAGAAGAAGTAGACAGGGGGAGATATCAACGGGAGAAACATTTGGAAGCTGCCTACAGGATATTGAGATACTTAAAAGGGACTCCTGGTAAGGGGTTGCATTTCAAGAAAAATGTTCAAAGAAATTATGGGCAAGCTGGGTTTGATTCACATCTACACTCCAGCTTGAGGGGGAGTGTTGGAATTCCTTAAATTAAGCAGATTTTCTACATTAGTGCTAGGAATTTCCTTGTACTATTAGCCATAATCAAATTACTAATTTTTAGGGATAGGCTAATTTCTAGAGATTATTTCCTTTTTTATTTTTCCTGCTATTCTTTAAAAGGCTGTATTCAGATTAGAAGTAATAAGAGAGAATCATTCTTCTTCCTAAAACTTGTTCATATAGAAAAAGAAAAAGAAGATGGTAAACAAAAGAGAGTAGTAAACTTGGAACCTGGGTATCAAGTAGTATAAGCCGTTCAGCAGAAATCCTTGGTTCAATACCTACAGTACAATGCCTTGCCATTGCTCTGGTTTCTTCTGACTGTATAGCAAAAGGTGGCAACATCCCTGCAAATTAGCATGTAAGGTTATCTATTGAGTATTCCAATGTGCAGATAGATTTGAACTTCAATAGCAATAACAAGGCATTCAAGTATCAATTAATGCAAAAATTGATCCTCTATTATCAAACAAAGTTTGGATATACGAAGTCTTTTAAGAAGAGGATGAGAACGCTTGGGATGCATTTGGATGTACCCACACCTCTGTTTCAGGGCAATTTGGACATTTTTTTTTTGTATCCTATCATCCCCACCATGCAACACCTCCATTTTCTCACTAGAAATTTCAGGTCCAGTCAAAATCCTTCTCACTGCACCCATTTTTTCTTTTTACCTTCGAGGTTATGGTGACACGACAAAAAATCCCTATCACTTAACCTTTCATTTTTTTTCCTCATTTTCATTTTTATCTAAAAAATTTAAAATAACTGTTAAATTTAACATAAATAAACAAAATTTATAATAAACTAATAAATAAATTTTATCATTATATGCTAAACTAATTACTAAATAATATGTAATACTTTCAACAAAAATTACAATATTTTATCAGCACACTTTTAGGATAATGTGTTAAATGGTAATCTTTTTTCATTTTCACCTCAATATTGCAGCTGTTTTTTATTCAAACATATCCAACTACTACTTTTAATCTCACTCCAATAACTAATCTTATTGCAAGCATTGTTTTCAATCTCATTGGAGTCAACCTCACCACCCATCCAAATGGACCTTAGTCCATTATAAGTATAACCAACTAATAGAAAATTGACCATCGTTTCTCAACCCCATATTACGCTATGGGCAATGGGTTCAGGGTAAAACTTGATAAGTGGCATACCAGTGCATCATAATAAATGAAATGTCTTCCTAAAGATTTATTGCAGGTTAGGCATAAAAAATAAATACGATTGTATAGAAGTAGAGTAGGATTTCAGTTTTCAACTAAGGTATGATTGAAAAAAAAGATGATGTCAAAAGAAGGCTAGAACTTAAAGGTATCAGAGGCT
The DNA here is from genome assembly GCF_025698485.1 of Gossypium arboreum. Lineage (NCBI taxonomy): Eukaryota > Viridiplantae > Streptophyta > Magnoliopsida > Malvales > Malvaceae > Gossypium > Gossypium arboreum. The sequence goes on along the minus strand of NC_069078.1, from coordinate 838,363 downwards.
ATAAACCAGAACAGTTCATCAACAGAGTGAAAATTAGAAATCTTTGAAAATTTCACTATATGACTATATCATGTTGACTTGGTAAAAATTCCATTATCACATGCTCGACTTTTTTTAACCTATTATAATTATTTAATTTCACCAAATTTGAAAACTAGCAAAACTGAGTTTGTCTTCGTCTAATTTTCACTTACTAATTGGCATTTCGAGTTTTAAGGATTTTTTATATGATTAATTTTGAATGATATTACTAGAAGAGCAAAATAAAGCTGATAACAAGGCTAATTAATCTGAAAGATAATATACAATGACAACATAGAAAATACCTCAATATATTGATAATCTACACCTCATTTCCAGTTTTCTTTTGGAATCTCAAGCCAATGTAGATATAAGCTGCTAAAATTTGAAGATCAAATGAGAATTCTAGACTATGACTAGAATTCCTAGCAGGAAACTAACAAGCAATAAAGTAGATAAGCCATTGGACACCGAAAAGACTAATTTCAAGAACTAGTATAGACAAAGCATAATGATTAACATATACCAATCATAAAACTACCATTTCATGTGTATCCTCAATCTAAGTAATTTTCAAAGGAAGAAAATCAAGCACTTTCATTTTGCGTAAAGAAGTTAAACAAGAGACTAAATTATAAAATGTTACTCACCAGGTGATACCCCGTCAAAACCATAAAGCTCATTCATTATCGTCGACTTGCCTGCACCAGGTGGACCGATGATTCCAACCACCTTAAAATCAGTATTCTCAGTCAAAAACTGCAATACACAAAAAAGCAAACAAAACAATTTAGCCAAGGAAACTATCTGATTCTTTACCTCATTTGAAGAACCCGTAGTTTAGTCTATCTATGGTCTATGGTCAGAACTATTGCTACATGCTTTTCACTAAAAAAACAAAAAGACGCACTTTGATACAAAAGCAAATAATATTTTCCACAAATTAATATTTTTTAAATAACAAAATGCACGATTTTAATTTTTTTATTTAAAACAGTTAGAAATACATTTTGAATCAATTATAATTTTACGTTCATTAGCTCAAGAAAAAATAATAATAAATCAAATAGCCAAAAAGAAAAAGAAAAAAAGAAATCAAACGAAGACCTAAAAACTGCAAATTATTTAATTTTAAAAGAAATATTTTCAGTTCCATTCCATCTGAAGTTTTTGCATCCAACAAAAGATAAAGAGTTAAAAAGGAAGTGAAAATTTCTTTTCTTTTTCTTTTAACTTACAGGCAAAAATCGATCGATGTGGAACTCCCAGGAATCAGAAAGAAGGTTGAGGGAGCCAACGGGAGGGAGACGGGCCCTATGCGGCGCCGTTTCATCTTCACCACCTCCGCGTCCAAATTTACCAGGGACCGGCCCAGCTGATGGCTTGGCTAATAGGATTTTGGGAGCAGAAGGGTTCAATGATGGATTGGAAGAAGTGGTTCCGCTAGTGGAACCCGCCATAGCTGTTCTTAATGGAAACTGTCTCCTTCTAGTTGTAATTGATGGTAGAGAAAAAGCAAGAGCAAAGGGCTAGAAAAGGCATAGCCGGAGACCCCTTTTAAATATGCTTCCAACGACAATGTTTATAATTGAATTTGAAAATTGCACCCATAATAAAAAGAACAAATTGAGACCGAAATCTAAACAGGTTAAATTTGGCCCGGTCTGTGAAATAGGACCGGCAGTCTAACTGATGGCTGGACCGAATCGGTTATCATTGGTTCAGACCGAATTAATAGCAGTTGAACTGATTAAGACACTAGTCAGACTTACGAACGTCTAGTTGATAGTGTCCCGGTCATGACGGCAAGTTGTTCAAACAACCTACTAGGGGTTTTGGCCAACTTCATTAACAACATCGAGCCAATCATGTGAATGCCTAGTTGGGGGATACTACACCCTGTGTGGTTGGTTGTACAAACGATCGACTTGGACAAACACCTATCGATTGAGAAAAAGGAGAAGATGGGCATAGGGCCAATCGTTCGAACGGCTAGTTCCGCCTCAACCACGACACCAGCAGTCTCGTGAGAAGGCACTGAGCCGTCTAGGTTTATTTGGGCAAAACGACGAAAGTTCGAGGTGCTAGGGGGAAATTGCACCAGCAATGACACCACCGGGCATGACGGCTGCGACAGCGATGATTTGGCAGTCGAGGGATGGTCGGCGGCAATAGTTTTTCGATGATAGAGCAGTGGAAAAATCATACTCCTAGTGGGACTCTATCGAGTAATTTGATTTCAAATTAACTCTTATAAAGATAATATTTTATTACTTCAATATTAATGTGAGATATTAAATTAATTTAATCTAATACTTATCTTGATAGTAATTTATTAATTTAATATTAATGTGAGCAATTCTAATATTAGTTGAGCTCTCTCTAACTCTCTTTATGTAATGAGAGCTTAAGTCATTTATTTACACACACCTGAAGAGAAAATTTTAGACATAAAATTATTTCAAAAAAATTCTATAGATATTTTTTATTTATAATTTGCTCCAAAAGTTTAGAGAAATTATAAATTTCCCTCACTGATAATTTTGTGAAGAATTTTTCTGATTGAAGCAAGCTCACGCTCAACAGACATGAGCTTAGTTGAAGCGTTCATAGTAGACAAAACAAAAGGTACTATTTTTTAGATAATACAATTAAATTCTTGTTTTGAAGAACTTTTTTAAAACTTTGGTTTTCCCTAAAACCTATTTCTCACAACTCAATTTTCCAACAACTGACTATTAGTATTTAACGGCAACGTTGACGTGACCATTAACCACCATGTCGACAAAAAAATAGTTATTTTTAAAAGTAAGTACACAATGAATCTGGACAATCATATGTCTAGGTTCATTCTAAAAATATAAAAATATAAAATTATTAGAAATTAATTAAAATCATAAAATTTTATAAAATTTATAAATTTATAAAATTATAAAAATAAAATTTATAAAAAGTATTAGAAATTAATAAACAATCATAAAATTTTATAAAATTAAGGGTAAACTAATTAGGAGATCATTCAACTTTTGTTTAAGTTCTATTTTAGTCACTTAACTTTAAAAACTTTTAGTTTCATGACCAATGTTTTCAAACTTTAAAATTTCAGTCATCCAATGTTAAATATTTAATGGAAAGCTGACCTGGTCCTTTTTATTGTCCTTTTAAAATATTTACCCTTCCAATATTTACACATTTTATCAATATAATCTCAAATCTAAAAATTAATAACATTTAACCCTTGTAAAATTGTATTACCAACTGAATTTAAAAAAAAATTAAAAATAGAAAAGTTAAAAGTTAAAAACCATTTTATTCAAACCCGGGGAAGGTTTGATTTTTAGAATTGGACTACAATATTGTTGCAGAATGCGGGTGGTGGTGCTGCTTTCTTTTTATTAATCCCTAACAGCTGATGAGGAGTTTAATCCATGTCAAGTGTGCAAGCTTAAAGGAGGCTCAACTCAAGTTGGCACATGACAACTAAATTTTTTTTATGTATGCTTAATTTATAGAATATGTTGTATGTAAGTATATTTCGTTTTTAATAGACCTACTCATAGATCGGGTTATCAATTTAAGTTAAAAGATTCGTCTAAAAAATGAGAGAGTTTAGATAAAATACAAGGTCTAAAAATGAATTCGTGTAAAATTTAAGGCTTGTTTTCTATATGGATTAGGTTTTTGGCAAGAATTTTTTTGCTCGACCTCAGCTCGACCGAATATATCATGTTATAAAAAATATTATATTAATTATATATGTTAAATAATAATTATATATATTTATATTAAATCACTAACCCAAGAACAATTAAACCATTACCCAAAACTTATAAAAAAAAAATTACTAAATTTAATATAATAAAATATTTAAAAAAATTAGTTTGGCATAAAACTCTTCAAGTTGTGTTGTCACCATGCACCCATCTTTCATGGAGTGAAACAAAGTTAAAGAGGTACAATTCTAATCCCACTAACATGAATAAATCAAATGCTATAATAATTTTAATTTCATGATTGGTTTTCCCCCATTCGTGTTAATGAGCTTCAAATCTTGATTCAGCTGACCATAAACCTCCATGGAAGCAAATGTGATGAACTGCAATCAAAACTAGCAAATTAATAACACAATGGAATCTCTTTTCTTTCCCCCTTGTCATTGCTTTGAATGATTTTTTGTAATTATGGGGTCCGAAATGGCCCCTCACCCTCACAATGTGCCATTGCTCAAAATTCATAATCTTCAAAGCTTAATATATTAAAGGTTCCAGATAATTGCAATTTGGAACTTATCTGAAATAATCTAATAGCACAACATAACACTAATCAATTGATAATCGATATTTCACTCTTAAAGAAAATCAATTAATAATTATGGCAAATTTAATTGCATAATATATCACTAATCAACACAAAATAAAATACGATAATCATAAGGAACTAATTAAAAGAGACAAGTGATTTTTTACATAAAAAAACCCCTTTAAAGCAAATGGTAGAAAAACCAGGAGGCTTAAAAGTCCACTCAAAAGCTTCACTATACTCAAAAGGTTTGCTACAAAATCTATGAAACCACAATAAAAAGCATACAACTCCAACAAGAATAACAACAAATAATCTCAAGCAAACTAAAGAAAAAAGTCGAGAATATCACCCAAATATGACTAATATTGAAATTGAAAAACTTGAAGCTACAAAATCCGTACGAAAAATCCAACCTTGCACAATCGAAATCCTTGAGCCTACTAGTCATTGTCCAAAAATCAGATCAGACAGACATCAGATAAACCCCCGATCGAAAGTCGATCAACACTCTGTCTTTTATATTATACCTCTTCAATGTTGGAAAGGAGAACAACTCACTTTGACTCAAGCCCTATCAGCATCTCCCTTCACATCCAAAGAGAATTCAGAAATTTCATGAGTGGATATTGGATAATTCATGGAACATAAGCAGTACTGGCTTTAACAAAAGGTTAAAACATGAAAATCTCATCATCCTTAAATTAGAAGCAATAAAATAGCAGAAAAAAAAGGATGAACAAAGCAATATATGAGACTTGTAGTTCCAAACTAAATGAATGTTTTATGGAGTTATGTGATTCAATTTAGTTGTACATTGCAAATGACTATATTTAGAAAGAGACTTACCATATCCACCAAATCTTTATCAAATAAAAACATAAAAGCCAGATTGTAAATTGCAAAGATAATCATATCATAGAATGAAGTTTCATAAATTGCATGAGAAGGAAATCGAAGTCTTGCAAGAAACTTCCTCATTGATCACAACTTAACACCAGTTCTTGCAAGGAGACAGAAATGCAATGCAAACAAGATACAAGATTCTGATTAGAATCCAAAGTATGGTGAAGTTGTTGTCAATCACAAAAGTACCAATCACAATTGCAATTCAAAGCTGGTCTTTATTGGTTGCATGATCTATGATTCTCAAATACAAAAGAATAAAATTTTGAAAAGAAAAGAAATTTCCTAATAAAACTAGTTGAAGTTATTCTCAATGGTCATACACCACTTACCTTAAATATGTCACCAAGGGTGGCTACACATAAAACCCGGATCTGTGAAATTAATTTCATTTCAAATGAATATAGATAACTTACAATACAATATAATTCGAGAACTTTGTAAGAGAGGGCAGCAATGAGATATTTTTGTAGGAAAGACAAGAAGAAAAATATGATATCCATGAAGCCCTTATAAAAATTTAAGTTAAAAATATGAGATATGAGCAAAGGGACTTATGATATCCATGGAATTTTTTATCAAGGCAAAATCTAAAGGCATAAGATCATAATTTTCATGGAAAGGAAATTAGAAGCACAACTTACTTTTGCGTCCACAGATTCAATTCATAATTTTGTTCTCATACTGATAGTCTCAAAAGAATCCATGCCCAAACTAAATCCTGCAACATTATGCCACAAAAACCAAAAAGTTTTAAAAGAAGGCTTTATATGAGACTAAATCAAGTAGCTTAGGATGAGAAGAACAAAGGGTCTAACTATAAAAAGTATCAAGAGACGATTAGTATATTTTATATCAATAGCCAAAAGATGCAGTGTTGTGGCTCAAGTAACTGAACTTACATCCTATAATTAATACATATATGTGGAATGTGGGAAATCTTGGACCATTCAGGGCCGCTCTCCCTCTCACATCTTGTCTCTAATTGAGGACACATAAAAATGTCAATTGTTTCTAATTTGGAGAGGCTCCCCATAGCATCTACAGAAGGCAGGTACATGAGCTTATTGCATGACCAGATACGCAGACACCTTAGAGAAGAGAGATTTCTGAACGAGTCTGGCAAGGCTTCTATTTCATGAAACCCCCACATAGTCAAATCTTCAAGGGCAGTGGGGAGTTGGAGTTGGTGAGGAAGACTCTTTAGCTTTCCAAAACCACTTAAATATAGATGCCTTAAAGAAGAGAGATTTCCCAACCACTCTGGAAAGGCTTCTATTCCTTGAAACTCTAATATCGTCAATTCTTCAAGGGCAGAGAGGAATTGAAGTTGCGGAGGAAGACTCTTAAGCTTTTCCCAACCAGTCAACTCTAGAACTCGAAGAGAGGCACTGAGATATTGAAAGGAACTGAGACATGGGAATTCTTGCAGCTCTTCTGAGAAACCACCAATGGCTAATTTTCCCAAGCAATTAAGCCTACCAAGGCTGTCATCTGGAATCCGTATCAGATCAGGCAAATTTAATATTGTTAGACTGCAAAGGGAAGTATTGGATCGCAACATATTTGGTAGCAGACAACTCCATCCTTCGCCTACTTTGTTAACTTCTAATTCTGTGAGAGAAGAGAGTCCATCTAAACTTGGAATGGGCTTCAAATTAGGGCAATCATGTATCCTTAATTTTTTAAGGGATGACAGTGGTGCTTTTAGTGGAAAACTCGCCAATTCCTTGCAGCTATCAATTGACAGATTTTGAAGAGAGGAAAATCCTTCCAAATCTGGAATCCAACTTAAATTAGAACAAAGATATAGATCTAATTCTTTAAGATAAGTGGAGGTAGATAATCCGTCTCCGATCTTGGTCATATTTTTGCAACTGGAAATTCTAAGCTTTTCAAGAGATGAACATCTTCCTGTTATGGGAAGAACTTCCAATTCGTTGCAGCTATCAATTGATAGATTTTGAAGAGAGGAAAATCCTTCCAAATCTGGAATCAAACTTAAATTAGAACAAAGATATAGATCTAATTCTTTAAGATAAGTGGAGGTAGATAATCCGTCTCCGATCTTGGTCATATTTTTGCAACTGGAAATTCTAAGCTTTTCAAGAGATGAACATCTTCCTGTTATGGGAAGAACTTCCAATTCGTTGCAGCTATCAATTGATAGATTTTGAAGAGAGGAAAATCCTTCCAAATCTGGAATCAAACTTAAATTAGAACAAAGATATAGATATAATTCTTTGAGACAAGTGGAGGTAGATAATCCGTCTCCGATCTTGCTTATATTTTTGCAACTGGAAATTCTAAGCTTTTCAATAGATGAACATCTTCCAGTTATTGGAAGAACTTCCAATTCATTGCACCTATTAATTGACAGGCTCTGAAGAGAGGAAAATCCTTCCAAATTTGGAATCGAACTTAAATTAGGACAATTATATAGACCTAATTCATTGAGACAAGCGCAGGCAGATAATCCGTCTCCAATCTTGCTTAATTTTTCGCAACCAAAAATGCTAAACTTTTCAAGAGATGAACACCTTCCGGGTAATGAAAGAACTTCTAATTCGTTGCAACTATCAATTGACAGATTTTGAAGAGAGGAGGTAAATAATCCGTCTCCGATCTTGCTTAATTTTTCGCAACCGGAAATGCTAAGCTTTTCAAGAGATGAACATCTTCCTGTTACCGGAAGAACTTCCAATTTGTTGCAGCTATTAATTGACAGAATTTTAAGAGAGAAACATCCTTCCAAATCTGGAATCGAACTTAAATTAGAACAATGACATAGATATAATTCTTTGAGACAAGTGGAGCTAAATAATCCGTCTCCGATCTTGCTTAATTTTTCACAACCCAAAATCCTAAGCTTTTCAAGAGATGAACAACCTCCGGTTATAGGAAGAACTTCCAATTCCTTGCAGCTATCAATTGACAGATTTTGAAGAGAGGAAAATCCTTCCAAATCCGGAATCCAACTTAAATTAGGACAATCTTTTCAATCTAATTCCTTGAGATAAATGGAGGTTGACAGCCCGTCTCTGATCTTGCTTAATGTTTTACACCTGGAAACGCGAAGCTTTTTAAGAGAGGAACATTGCCCCGTTAGTGGAACACTTTTCAAGAAGGGACAATCACAAATATCCAGCTCCTCCAAGCAAGGAAACATGAACGTCTTTGTGGCCGCCATTGCTGTCCATTCTTCTAGACTTCCCATCTTCTCTAAGGTTAATTTTTTTAATGCAGGAAACACCTTGATCACCTTATTCATACCATCAATACCTTCGTTGCAATAAAATTCATTACCCATGCGTTTCACTTTCTTCAGATTTCTCAACTCAAGAAACTGAAGATTATGCAATTGGCCCAGAGGTGGAAGACTTTCACAGTTGATGCAATCGAAAAAATTTAGCTCCATCAAATTGTTAAGCAAAAACAAACCAGTATTAGAATCACCAACAGGTCTTAACATCCATGAGGGAAAGCTTTCACCTTGATAATTGCTAACAGTTAAGCTTTGCAAATTTGTGTGGGGTTGGAGACCTTCCATCACTTCCTCACTGTTATAACCACTACTCCCACTATCACTCCCTTCAAAATCAAATATCAACTAGCATAATTTTTTTTTAAGGTGTAGAATTGCTCCATTAGCCTCTTGTTTGTCTCTAACACCCCCAAGATGGCATATCTTCAGTTCTCCACGCAGTTCCTTTAGGGATCCTAACTCCTTAATCGAACGTCCCCTTTCTGAACCCACAAAAAATATGGGTAATGTTTGAAGACAAGTTAGGTTTCCAATATTAACTGGCTGAAGTTCTTTTCTATCAAAATACAAGTGCTTCAAGCTTATCAGATTTTCCAATCCATACGGAAAGGTGAGTCTCAGTAAACCTAAAAGCCTCAATGTTTGCAGATTGTAAAGTTTGGTTGTGGACTTAGGCAGTGTTTTGATAGAAGTCCATGAGATGCCCAAATACCTCAAGTGCTTCAATTCTCCAAGGGAATCTGGCAACTCACAAATATTAGTAGCACAAACAAACTTTAGGACTCTTAATCTTGTGAAGCTTTTTGATAGTTTCTTGGACACATCAATCTCTGAAAACAACGAGTATACTTTTGGAGCAACCGCAGTTAAAATTTCTGGTAATGGTTCCCCATCACATCCAACATTGAGATGACGGATATGAGAACACTCATTAAGGGTGAGACTGGAATTTTCTCGAAACAACAAAGTATCAAACTTTGACACGGACAAAGATAAATCATGCACCGAGTCGTGCATTTTGAATGTAAGAATATTCCCGCAGGTGTTCTTCTGGACATCTTGAAACAATGAGTTTGATAACAATTCATTCAAGTATTTGTCACCAATATCCACCATTGCCATAGAGCTGCCAAGAAATCCTTCAGCCATCCACAGTTGGATCAATTCCTCTTTTCCAAAGCATTAATCTTTAGGAAACATGGCACAGTACGCAAAGCATTTCTTCAAAGATGGAGAAGACAAGCGATCGAAGCTTAGTTTTAACACACTTTCCACTTCTAGCACACTTTCCGGTGAACCCCATACACCACTTTTTTGAATTTCCAACCATGCGCGGGGATTCATTTCAATGTTGCCCATTGTCCCTCCAATAACGTTAGCTACCAATGGCACACCTCGACACTGCTTAGCAATTTCCTTTCCAATTAACTCTAATTCGTGAGACATTGAAGAGGCCATCAATGCTCGTTCTTTAATTATGGACCATGCTCGTTCTTTAATTATGGACCAGCATTCTTCATCTTCTAGTCTTCCTGGTTGATGCCTTTGATTTGGAAGTGTTTGCACTTTTGATGCTACATCTTGAATGCGTGTTGTCACAATAACTCCATTCCCACCATTTTTACTGATTCCCATCAGATGATTCTTCAGTTCGTCCCATTTTTCAACACTCCATACATCATCAAGCACAAGAAGATACTTGATCTGCTCCTTACCTCGTTTGGCCTGTCCAATCTTCTTCCTGAGTATCTTTATCAATGCATTCATATTTTGAGGAATATCTCTGGTAAAATGTTCTAACATCTCCTTTAAAATGGTTTTGACATCAAAATGATTAGAAACACACACCCAGAATTTGACATCGAAATGCGTTTCCACATTCAAATCATTGTACACCAGCTGTGCTAAAGTAGTTTTGCCAAGACCTGCCATGCCTACTATTGGCACTGTTAGAATTAAGTGACCCAAATTCTTATTTAAATAAAATACGATGGAAAATAAAATAAAAGTAAAATCCATATAGAACTAGACTTCTTTTATTTTATTTTAGAATAAGGTTTTTAAACCTTATTAAACTCCATCTATTTTATATTGATTAGGATAAGGTGTTTCAATCCTACTAGAATATGGCTTTGCAAGCCTATAAATAGACATAGTCTATTCCTCTTGTATTTGAGTAAAAATTTTTCGACATAGTGAATTTTCTTCTCCTCTTGCGTGGTTTTTTTCCGAAAGGGTTTCCACGTAAAATTTATGTGTTCTTTATTTTTATTTATTTTATTCTATTTTATTTTCACAAATTGGTATCGAGCTTAGGGTTATTCATCTCGATCACGTAATGGCGTCTTTGAAGTATGAAATTCATTGTTGGATCGCAACACCGATTTGCGTTGTGGCAAATTAAGATGCAAACAGTTCTTGCACGATGGATCTAGAGGATGCCCTGCTAGGGATAGATAAGATGCCTTCGACATTAACAGATGAAGAGAAGAAGCGTAAGGATCGAAAGGCATTAACACAATTACATCTGCATTTGTCCAACGAAATTTTGCAGGATGTGATGAAAGAGAAAACCGCATTGCATTATGGAAGAGGCTAGAACAAATATGTATGTCGAAAACTCTAACAAGCAAGTTGCATATGAAGCGGCGTCTTTATGCTCATCGTTTGGAGGAAGGTGCGTCATACACGAACACTTAACAATGTTTAAAGAAATTCTCTCAAACTTGGAGGCCATGGAGGTTCAAGATGATAAGGAAGATCTAGGGTTGATTCTACTTTGTTCGTTGCCCGTCTTATTCAACCTTTAGAGACACGATTTTATATAGCAGCGAGTCTCTCACAGTTGATGAGGTTTATAATTCTTTAACCTCGTATGATAAGATGAAGCATCTTGTGGTTAAACCCAACTCTCGGGAGAGGGTCTCATTGTTCGTGGGAGACAAGACCGAATGTTGATGATGATCGTGGTAGAACACAGAACGGAATCCTCGTGGTAAATCTAAAGGTAGATCGAAATCTTCAAGCAGAGGTAAAACTTGCAACTTCGCAAGAAGAAAGGGCACATTAAATCAAAGTGCTATAAGCTACAAAATAAGATTAAAAGGGAGGTCATGAATCAAAAGGAAAACAACCGGAAAATTCCGGTGAAGTGATGTTGTAGAAGACTACAGCGATGGTGAACTTCTAGTTGCTTCATCAATGATTCTAAAGTAAGCGAGTGGATACTTGATTCAGTCGCACCTTCCACATGAGTCCCAATCGGGATTGGTTTACAACTTATGAAACGATGATCTCAAGGTGTTGTTTTGATGGGAAATAATGCTTCATGTAAAATCGCAGTGTTGGAACAATTAAAGTTAAGATGTTTGATGGAGTTGTCGAACACTTAGTGACGTGCGGCATGTTCCGAATTGAAAAGAAATTTAATTTCGTTGAGTACTCTTGATTCAAAAGTGCAGATACACAAAATGAAAGTGGGGTTTTAAAGATTTCAAAGGGTCCCTTGTTGTGATGAAAGGGCAAAGAAAGATTGCCAAGTTATATGTTTTACTGTGGTTCTATCTTATCGGTGATGCAATTGTCGCTTCCTCTTCCTTGTCGGATGATGATATTACTAAACTTTGGCATATGCGCCTAGGGCATATGAGTGAGAATGGCATGGCGTAATTAAGCAAAAAGGACTTCTTAATGGGCAAGGAATTTGCAAACCGAATTTCGTGAGCACTTGTGTTTTTGGGAAGCAAAGAGAGTTCGATTCACTAGAGGAATCCATAACACGAAGGAAGCGTTGGAGTATATCCATTCGATCCGTGGGGCCGTCCGAGTGCCTTCGAGAGGTGGAGCTAATTATATGCTAACCTTTATTGATGATTTTTCCGAAAAGTTTGGGCGTTCTTCCCAAGCGAAAAGCGATGTGTTTTCCACATTTAAGTCTTGGAAAATTATGATTGAAAAACAGACGGAAAAGCAGATAAAATACCTCCGCATGCACAATGGCTTAGAGTTACGCTCGATGAGTTTAATAGATTGTGCAAGTCGAAGGGATCATGAGACACTTGACGATTCGTCATACTCCACAAAGAAAGCGGCGTTGCGAGCGAATGAACAGAACGATCATGGAGAAGGTTCGATGTATGTTGTCAAATGCCAACTTACGAAGTCATTTTGGGCGAAGCGACCTCTCTGCATGTTTTTGATCAACCGATCTCCATCCGTTGCCATTGAGAAAAAGACTCCACAAGAGGTATGGCACGGTAATCCCGCTAATTATTCGATTTAAAGATTTTTGGGTGTCCTGCGTATGCTCATGTTGATAATGGAAAATTGGAACCGAGATCCATTAAATGCGTTTTCTTGGTTATAAAGTGGTGTAAAGGCTATAAGTTATGGTGTCCTGAAAATAGAAAAGTTGTGATTAGCAGAGATGTTGTTTTTGATGAAACCGCTATGCTACCTAACTTATCTCTTAAAGACTCTTCCAATAAAAAACCAAAAGCGGTGGAGCATCGATTAATACGAATCAACTCCTCAAGCCAAGACAAAATTGAAAATAGAGTTGCTTCTTCACCGCAATACTCTATCGCCAAAAACAGACAAGAAGAGAAATTAAACCTCCAAAGAAGTATGCCGAGGTTGATCTAGTTGCTTATGCTTTAAATGTGGTGAAGATATAGATGCGAATCAAGAGCCATTTAATTATTCTCGAGGCGATTAGTGTGAAGACTCGAAAAAGTGGATGTTTGCTATGCAAGAGGAGATGGAATCACTCCACAAAAACAGAACATGGGATCTTGTAAAACTTTCTAAAGATAAAAAGGTCATTCGTTGTAAATGGGTGTTTAAAAGAAAGAAGGGACTCAGGAGTTGAAGAACCCGGATATAAAGCAAGGCTTGTTGCAAAGGGTTACATCAAATTCCGAGTGGACTTCACAGATGTGTTCTCTCCGGTTGTTAAGCATAGTTCGATTCGAGCTTTGCTTGGTGTTGTTGCCATGCATGATTTGGAGCTTGAGCGGTTAGATGTAAAACGCATTTTGCATGGAGAACTTGAGGAAGATATTTACATGCAACAACCAGAGGGTTTTATAGTCTCGAAAAAGAGGACTATGTTTGCTTGTGAAAAAGTCCCTTTACGGTTTGAAACAATCACCAAGACAAGGGTACAAGAGGTTTGATTCCTTTATGACTTCTCATGATTTCAAAAGAAGTAGTTTTGACAGTTGTGTCTACTTTAAGAAAAAGCAGTGATGGTTCTTTTGTGTATCTACTTTTTATGTTGATGACATGTTGATAGCGAAGAAAAGATAAAGAGAGATAAGAAAGGTTAAAGCCCAACTAAGTGAAGAATTTGAGATGAAAGATTTAGGACCAACAAAGAAGATACTTGGTATGGAGATTCTCGAGATAGAAAAGCAAGTAAATTGTACCTAAGTCGGAAGGGTACATTGAGAAAGTTCTTTGCGAGTTCAATATGCAGAGTGCTAAGCTGTTAGTACTCCTTTAGCGACCCATTTCAGACTTTCATCGGCCTTATCTCCTCAATCGATAATGAGATTGAGTACATGTCACATGTTCCATACTCTAGTGCAGAGGATCTCTCATGTATGCTATGGTTTGTTCACGTCCGATTTATCATATGCGATCGGTCGCTTAGCGATACATGGCGAATCTCGGTAAAGAACACTGGAAAGCGATTCGATGGATTTTAAGATACTTACGAGGCACTACTAATGTTTGCTTACAGTTTGGAAGAACTAAAGATGGAGTTATAGGGTATGTTGATGCTGATTTTGCTGGAGACCTTGATAGAAGAAGATCTCTCACAGTTACGTCTTTACAATCGGAGGTTGTGCAATTAGTTGGAAAGCCACTTTGCAAACTACGATCGCTTTGTCTACCAATGAAGTGAGTACATGGCGATTCTTGAGGCTTGTAAAGAAGCTATTTGGTTGAAGGACTATTTAGTGAACTCAATGAAGACCTTCAAATCAGCACGATATTTTGTGACGGTCAGTGCCATCTTTCTTACAAAAGATCAAATGTTTCATGAGAGAACAAAACACATTGATATTCGGTATCATTTTGTTCGTGATATTATTGCTCGTGGTGATATTGTTGTGAGCAAAATTAGCACTCATGAAAATCCTGCAGATATGATGACTAAGTCACTTCCTATAACCAAGTTTGAGCATTGCTTAGACTTGGTTGGTGTTCATTGTTGAAGTTAAACCTTTAAGGGGTTTTTGGAAGAGGTGAAGAACTTGTTTATTGAAAGTTCGCGATGAAGAACTTGTTCATTGAGAATTTGTGTCAAGGTGGAGATTGTTAGAATTAAGTGACCCAAATTCTTATTTAAATAAAATACGATGGAAAATAAAATAAAAGTAAAATCCATATAGAACTAGACTTCTTTTATTTTATTTTAGAATAAGGTTTTAAACCTTATTAAACTCCATCTATTTTATATTGATTAGGATAAGGTGTTTCAATCCTACTAGAATATGGCTTTGCAAGCCTATAAATAGACATAGTCTATTCCTCTTGTATTTGAGTAAAAATTTTCGACATAGTGAATTTTCTTCTCCTCTGCCCGTGGTTTTTTTCCCGAAAGGGTTTCCACGTAAAATTTATGTGTTCTTTATTTTTTATTTATTTTATTCTATTTTATTTTTCACAGGCACAACAGAAACAATCTGCTTATCTTTGGGATTGACTAACAGGTCAACTACTTTTGAGACATCATTTTTCCTTCCAATAATGTTTAAGCCCGTGAGGACGGAGCTCGTCTCCACCTCTCGTCGTCCATACGCAGGATCTGGATCTGTAGCTCTCTTTTGGAGACCAAAATCAGTGGCCAATTTGTTAAGGTTATCCAGTGATTTAAGGATGTCCTTAATTTCATTAGCCATCTTCAGACGAAATAAAATGGAATTGTTGGAAGAAAGGAAGTTTCGTACCTTCCACCTAATTTTGTTCCGAATCTCCACTTTCCTTCGGAGAATTTCATAGTCAAACTCATCAAGGACATCATTAGCCTCATAAGCAACATCTTTGAGACTCTGCAACCAAGTCTTCACTGCTTTCTCCTTTGTTTGCATTTCTTCTGCATCTTGCAAGAAATCTTCGATCATTTCTAGTGAGTCACGCAATCTTTTCAGCTCCTTCTGGAAACCCCAAGCAACGCTGGTTTGTTCAGCAGCAATTGAAATCAGTTTAGACACCACTACTTCTAGGACAGCACCCAAAAGAGTTTCTGCCATCTGAAAGGTTTGAAATGTTAGGAAATAATTTTTTTTTTAAAAAAAATCATTCAAAATAAAGAAGAAACGAAGAAAGTTGTAACTCAAAAAATTAAAGCAACGATTACTGCATGTGTAAAGGATGATACCAAGTCTAGGAAATCAAATGTTCAAATGAAATGAAGATGAATTGCTTTCGGTAAAGGTCTATTGAATTGCGTCTACTTCGTGCTATCTTAAACAGGGCATGGTCTAGTCAACAATGGCGGATTTGACGTTTCATTGGTTTTACATTAATCCAAAAACATTCCTTTTATAAAAAAGAATATGGATGGATGGGGTGAATGACTTAGTATAGGTTTGGAGGGGATAGATTAGATACTGTAGCCATAACCTGAGAAAAAAAAAATAAATTAAACACAGCGCACCCCATCTAATTCACTCTTAGTTGTGTTTTTAGCAAGTGGTAAGAAAAATGTCCAGTCTAGACATGTCTTTTTTTCTTTTTTATTTATTTCTTTTGTAATGATTTAACTTGATCACGAGTGGCTTGGCTTGAAGGCTCGCTAAAAAATAAGAGGGTTTAGGTAAAAATATAGGCCCGAAAAATAGGCTTGGATAAAAAATAATGTTAGTTTAAAAAATGGGCTGGGCCTTGGGCAAAATTTTTTGGCCTGAGCTCGGCCTGACTCAAAGGCCAGCCTGAAAAATGGGAGGGTTTGGATAAAAATATAGCCTCGAAAAATGGGCTTGGACAAAAAACGAGACCCATTTAGAAAACGGGTCGGGCCTCGGGCAAGATTTTTTTGGCTCGGGCATGGCCCAAATTATATAATAAAATATTTTATTTTATTTTTAATCATTTTAAATTTTTAACTTTACTGTTCTAATTTCATTTTCACTTTCAATTTGTGTATTGTTTTAAGAACTATTTTAGTATCATTTTTTTATTTGTTTCTTGTTTTAATATTTGTTTTATGTTTTTAAATGTATTTGATTTATTATATTTAAAAAAAATTATTTAATAAAATAAGTTAAAAAATTTAATATGGGCAGGGCCGAGTCGGGCTCGGGCTTAGCAATTTTATTTTGGGCTAGGCTTGGACAATTATTAGGCCCACATTTTGGGCCGGACCTAGAAAATGGGCCTGACCCGGCCCATGATCAACTCTAGCAATGATACTAGAACAACATGTTTTAGGGGTGGTCAAGGAGTGCTCAAATGGTTAATCGAATAAAAAACGGTGGCGATAGATTAGATATTGTAACGATAATGTGAGAAAAAAAGTAAATTAAACACATCGCACCTTACTGCCCATCCAAACTCACTCTTAGTTCTGGTCTTTAGAAAGTGGTAGGAAAAATGTCTGGTCTAGAGATGTCTTTTTTCCTTTTTATTTATTCCTTTTGCAATGATACTAGAACAACACGTTTTAGGGGTGGTCAAGGAGCACTCAAACGGTTAATCGAATCAAATTAGTATTAATCGAATTAATAGAAATTTTTTTAATTTTTAGTTGTTAATCGAATTAAAATATTTCAATTAATTCGGTCGGTTATCAAAATTTATATGTTTTATTTTTTGGTTAAAACAAGTAAAAACATATAAAAATTGATAATATTCATTTGACCGAATTAAAACTACATATAATTTGTATTATTAATTATTAAGTTTGGTTAAAGTAAAAAAATCCTAAAAAATTTTCTACTTTTTTTCTAAGCCAAAAATTTTCTACTTTTTTTCTAAGCCATTTACTTCTTATCTTTTGTTTTGCCCAACGGTGGTGCCAACCTCCGGGCTGGCTATCGCCTGCATTTTTTCCCTTCCATCAACCATTTCTTTATTTCTTCTTCTCATTCACTGCACGTCTTCTCTCGTTTCAATTTACAGATCTATATTGTGGGTATCTTTGTTATCTTCACAAGTTGTAATGGACAGATGACGGTGCATGTCATTCGCTAAAACTTCACCGGTCACCAATAGTTTTTCCCCTCCTATTAACCATTTCTTGCTTTCTTCTTCTCATTTACTACTCGTCTTCTCTATTTTCAGCTTGCAGATCTATTTTGTAGGCATTTTTGTTGTCTTCACAAGTTGTGATGGACAGATGACGGTGTCTGTTGTTCGCTAAAACTCCGTCGGTCACCAATAGTTTTTCTTGGAAAGTGGGTGGCTCTTCGTCACCTTATTAATCTATTTCTATTTTAAGAGTATTTCAGAATAAGAAATGATTTTAAGAGTTAATTTGGACCCGTGTTGTCTTAAGTTTTATATATTTTTTGTTTGTTTTTCCATTGTTTAATAATTCTTCAGTTTTAGAAGTTTTTGTCTACTCTTGTGGCACATTTTTTAGTCTTGCTTATGCATGTAATCTTAGTTTTACAAGTGATTTTAAGGATGATTTTGTTGTCGTCCTCTCTTGTTTGGTGAATGCTTGATTCTTTTGTCAATTTTTGCTTGCTGCTTTGGACCATCTAGGATTGATTTCCTTATTGTATTAAGTGTTTGCAGTCATTCCAGATGTGTTGTGCTTGAGTTGTGGCAAAGTCAATTGTCAATGTGTCATAATATTCTATTGATGCTGAGGTTAAAGTCTTTGTTGTATTGATGGAGCTTGTCATTCACCATCTACGACGAGTGTTTGCTATTTTTTTTCCATAAATTGTATGATTCCATTCATTGAATGGATTAATGAATTTACCTTTCAAAATTATTAAGTTTGGTTAATTACCGGATTTTGAACCGAATTAACCGATAACTAAACTTCCAAAAATTTATTAACTGACCTCTGACCGAATCAGATTTGTTTGATTGGTTAATTCTGCTTCAACAGAAATTTGAACACCCCTAATTAGACATGTGAATGAATTGGAAATTATTGAAATCTCCTCCGGGAAACAAAAAATTATTTTCCGAAATAGCCTCTTAGGAGTAATTTTATTTTATATAAAAATTAACTTGAGTATTAGATTAATAATAAATTTTAATTTTAATTTTAAAATAAAATATTAAAATTGATATAAAATATTATAATTTTAATATTATTAAAAATACATATTTATTTTAATAATATAATAAATTACTAATATAATTTATTATTTAATATTAAAATTTTATTTCAAAATAAAATTTAAAATTAATAATAAATTTAAATATTATTCTTAATATTTTATTAAAATATTTGTCTAAATCATGGTTAGCTTTATTTGTCTTTTTCAACACTATTATGTTACTATATACGAAATCTTTTTCACTATTTTCGAACTCCCAAATTTTTAGAGTTTAATTCTAACTTCATTAACTATGCACAAAATGAAAACTTTAATTTTCTAACGATAAAAACTAATTTCTCTAGACAAAAAAACTAAAATTGAATACTCAAGAAAATATAACTTATTTGGGAATTATAAATTTCACTATTTTCTATTAAAGTGAATGCCTTGATTTTGGCTTAGCCCATAGCCCCTATTTATAGGGAAAATACACAAGTGCTAGACAAAATACAAATATTTTAATAGAAAACATAGAAATCATGTGTGTTATCTATCCTACGTTAAATTGGGTTTATTTGTCTCTCACGGTATTTGGTATAATTATATATGTTATCGATATTTAAATTAACTTATATAATTTATCCAAGTCAATAACCAATTTTTATTCTCAAAATATTAATTAATTAAAATAAATTTAATTAATTTTCTCAATTAAATTATTTTTTAACCAAATTTTAATTCCGTTAAAATTATGATGACTTTGTCGTACTAGATACTATGAGTAGATAAAGTTAATTGTTGTGTCTGCAATGATTAATTAATTTAATTTTCATTTCGAACTTTAATTATTTAATTAGATTCAATTAAATAATAATTCAAAGAAATTAAATTAATTTCTAAGTCATTTATATTGTCGCTAGTGAGAAATTGCATTCATTGGAAATAGTGATAAATACAATTTATTTCTCTATTTCGTTGTTTTCATTTATTCAATATGTCGATTCTAAATGTAATCCATATAAGGTTGTGTTGAGTAGACGGAGAGATCGATTGAACATATATAATTAGGGCTCAAATATTTTATAATTAAGTTCCGATCATTCACCTATTAATTACAACATTATTTACTCATTGAGTCAATCTAGTAAAAGTACTATGACTGAACTCTCTCTTATTTGATATCATTATGAAAGCAACTTATAATTTTGCTCGTTGAATGATCTTGTCATTAGTGTGTTACCCTCACAGGATATCTTTCATCTTTTTAGGGGTTAAATTCATTCACCTAATATGATCTTATTTTATCTTAAGGTAACCATTACATCTACCTCTATGAAAAAGTCTATTACTAACACATAGTAATCAAATCATTTGTCAAAGACAAATGACTCTTGACCCCATATTTTTCCCATCAACCATGAAATTCTAATAAGAGAATATCTTTTTACCCTTTATTAAACTATGAATTCCGCTATTGTAGGTAAAACTATGCAATACATAAGTTGTATACCAAACATATAAGATTTTAACTCTATTACCAATTGAATCTAGGCTTTTAACACATTAAAGTTTGCTACTTGCCAACTATGATAATTTAAAATTATAACATAATTTAGCATCATAACGCGAAAAATACTGGTAATAGAAGAACATAGAACGCTTTCAGCATACACTTCAAAATACACAAGCTACTAAAAGAGCAAATGCATTAAACAAACATATCTATGGATCATCCACTAAGAGAGCAAATGCAAAAGCTATGAGCAATTATAAATGACCAAGAAGGGGTGTGTGAGTTTAAAAGAAATGATCTAGAAAAGCTTAGTCTTGGAAATCTTTCCAAATTTCATTCATTAAAACCACAAAACCACCTAAATTCATTCTTTAATTCAACATTAGATAGAAAAGAAAACCTAAAACATCTATGTAGGTCTATATTATTGGCTTCTATTGTTGAATCTGGTGCCTTAAATGTAGTATTTTTGTCAATATATAGTTGTAATTTTTCGTAAAGATTGGTTAATAAAATAAATTCATTGATTACAATTAATATACTTTCTATTATTGTCCTCAAATGGTT
The DNA here is from genome assembly GCF_025698485.1 of Gossypium arboreum. Taxonomy (NCBI): domain Eukaryota; kingdom Viridiplantae; phylum Streptophyta; class Magnoliopsida; order Malvales; family Malvaceae; genus Gossypium; species Gossypium arboreum. The sequence continues at coordinate 817,557 of NC_069078.1, read as the reverse complement.
TTTGCATGCAAAGCAAAATGGAAGCAAATGTTGCTCATTGGTTGTCTAATGTTTAATTAATACTAAGTGGTGTTACGTGGTCGAATTGTAATACGAAAAGACAACCTGTATTAGTAGACGAACCTAAACATGTCCTTAGTCTAATCGAAAATGAGCAAACCAATTGAAAGAATAATATGTCATCTATCAAGTTCAATTGGGGAGATGCATTGTCTTGGGCATCGGAGTAGATGACTCCCAGAATATAAAAACATAGATGGACTTATTCACTTGTGACGTTCATAGTGTAGCATACCTAAATCTTGAGTGGATGGCAGACTATGTGTAACACCCATAACTCGTTTCTGTCATCAGAATAGGGTTACATAGTATTACTGTAAAATTCAAAATATTCCATAACAATAGCATCCAATTCATCAAATTAATTAATAATATTCATAACTAAAATTAGAATGAAGCAAGACATACGTTCACGGGTTTTAAACTGACCTACGAGGCCTAAAAAATTAGTTTAGGAACAAACTAGGACCAATTCGAAATAGAATAAGAGATTTGGGACAAAAATGAAAATTTTCCAAAATAGAGGTCATACAGCCGTGTGTCCAGGTTGTGTGACAAAGCCCATACTGTGTGGCTCTATACATGGCTGCGTGGCCATCCTACATGCCTGTGTGCTACCTCACACGCCCGTGTGCATGGGTCATGTAACTCTTTAACTTGGGTTACACGGCCATGACGCGGGCTGTGTGTCAGTCTATGTGAACCCTGCACCTAACATGCTCAGGACACATGTAACACCCCTAACCCATCTCCATCGCCAGATTAGGGTTATAGAGCATTACTATACAATTCAGAACATTTAGCATCGAAACAAAAACTAACATACAATTATATATTAACATTTGATAACATAATTTATTTATATCAAAAATACTTTTACAGCCTTAGATCAAGCTTAAGATACCCTAAAAATAGTTTTGGAAACAATCGGGAACTAATTCGAAACAAATCAAATTTTTTTGGAAAAGCATGAAAAATTGGGAAACAGGGGTCACACGGCCGTGTGACTTAGCTCAGGTCGTTTGGACATTCACACTATGGGACACACGGCTGTGTCCCAACCCATGTGTCAAATTGTGTAACTCACTGACTTTGGTCACACGACCGTGTCGCAGGTTGTGTGAAACCTGCACCTAAAAATAAAAATAACACATGGCCATGTAAGGTGACCGTGTGTGGCACACAGCCGTGTCCCAGGCCGTGTGCTCCAAAATTTACCCTTAAAACAAGACAACTTAAGACCTATGTTTGTATTCCAAGACACCCTTCCTCCTACACATCCATGTGACCAAAAGCACACCTTAAACACCTACAAAATATGTCATTCAATCATCCTAATTGTTCTAACCAATATGCCATTCAAAGGCACCACAACTCAAACATTGATTCAACACATTTCAAGCCATTTTCATACCTTGAACATATACCATACAAACACACAATTGACAATGCTTCAGTGCTATAAATATGTCCTTTATTTATCTGACCTTCAAATGACAAAATACACATATTAACTTAAGCATTTTACAAGGCCAAAATAAACATGTACACAAATTTGGCATCAACCAAAATATCTCAACTTACCAAGTAATAAACTAGCATATGCATTCAAGCCTTATACATGCCAAATACACATTACACACTCACCAGTTAGTTATTTCCAGTTAGTTATTTCATTCTCAAATTTTACCACTTAATCACATTCCTTCACAAGACACCCTTATAATAGACCAAACTCATTTATTAACACAAACATATACCAACTTATTTCAAAACATATATATATACGCAAGTATGTTAGGCATAGGCTCGAAACATAACAAACTATCATACAACCCTATACATGCCATTTATAATCATTAGCCCAACTTATTCAAAAGCTACCAATTAGACAATGGATAGTGTGATTGCGCTCCGATGAAGATTTCAACCGTTCGAGCTTTCCGATGACCTACAAAAATAGAGAAAGTCAACCAAGTAAGCAACTAATGCTTAGTAAGTTTGTATAACGAAACTTAACTTACCAAGTGCATTAAGTAAACAATTATAACTGATTTCATTTAGTCGTAGTCCAGATTCCCTTTTCCTATACACAACACCCACAATATTAGTAGGTGAAGTAATGCACATATAAATTTATCGAAATAAGGCATATAACATCTCAAGCTTTTCAAATCATCACTCACTTTCATCATATACTATGTACTTTCATTTTCATTACCTTTCACACCTCAAACTTCATATATCATACATACTATAGCATAGTAAATCATGGCATATACCTAATAAGCATTTAGGTTTTATATATCATCCATCACACACATATATATATCCATTTCACATTCCATATATTTGAGTCCACATAGTTACTAGATAATAAGAAAACATAACATCTATGAAACATAACATATATTAAGAAATAAATTCCATGCTTATTTCATCCGTCACATGATAAATTCTCATATTTTTCATTGTATATGTACATATCCATCTTTCCATTTCATATGAACATTAGTACATTAAGTTTTTATACCTATCTTTCCATTAAACTTTACTTACCCGTTGAACCATATAGAATAACATTGGATACTCAAGAATGCTCACACATAGTGTGCCTTTTCATGTAACCGTAACCGTAACCTTTCCTTTCTATTAGTACTCATACAAGCTATGAAATGGGCTTACTCACAAGAGCTGTGAGGCGAAATGTTAGCTACACGATGCTGCTCACACGAGCTGTGGAGTATCCACAACAAATGCATGACCTTAGCCATCGGTAGGACATTCAAGACCAACACCCTAAATCATATAACCCTAATGACATGTCATTCGTATCCTAAGTATTCACAAGGTTCAAACGAGACTTTTACATCTCAAATCCTTTATTTCAATCGCATTATAACATTTTTGTATACCATCATGATTTTCGCATTTATAAATTACAACATTAAGTCAACTAACCTCTTAACAATATCCGTAATATCAATTATCAAATCAAGATTATAATTCACATAATTATACATATTAATTCATCCAAAACATCAAATGACAAATTGAATCTCTATAAGAACTTACTTGAACTCATAACACCTTCTAACACGATCAGACCACTATTCCGCTACTTTGACTTTTTGGCGATTTGAGTTCGTTTGAGTTGTTTCTTGATCTAGATAAATATTTTTATTTAATTAGCCCCATTCAAACATTTAAAAGAATCAATTTAACATATAATCCTTAATAATGGAAATTTACAAAATTGCCCTCAAATTTTACCTTTTATGCAATTTAGTCCCTAAACTCGAAACTTGCAATTTCACCATTTTTTAACCATAAATCATGCTAACCAATTTTTTTTATCTAATCATACAATATCCCACATTTATCATCAATTTATAATATTTTCCTTTAATTTTACCATTTTCATAAATAAGTCCCTAAACCTTAAAATCTCAAAATTACTTAACAAAATGTCTATTTAACAACTAACCTTAACAATCTATCAAAAACTTCAAAAACATATCAAGTTCACCCATGGCATAGTTTATAACATTTAACAGTTTTACAATTTGACCCTTCGGTTAGCTAGATTAAACTTATACGAGCTCAAAAACATAAAAATTACTAAAAATAGAAACTAAAATCATTCACATGCAAGGAGGAATTCAAACCGAAGCTTCAAGTTCTCTCCCAAATACGTTCGGCAGGTAGAAAAGATAAATTGGAGAAGATGACACTATTTCATCTTTTGTTTAACATAATTTATCACCTAATTACCATTTTACCCTCATGTCATTAACTTATAAAATGACAAAAACATGCCCATAATTGTCCACTACTAATGTATATGGTATAATCACCTACTAGGTCCTTTAATTTAAGATTTCATAGCCATTTGACCCCTTTAACATATAGAATTCAACTTTTATATCTTTTACTTTAGTCATTTTCAATTAATTAACAATCTAAACATTAAAATTTCTTAACCAAATTTTAATATGACCCTAATAACACTCCATAAATATTTAATAATATATTTATGAGCTCAATTTATAGAAACAAGATCTCGATACCTCATTTTTTAAACCCAATTGACTTTAGGGACATACCACTTAAATCGCTTATTCATTCAAATAACATAATTTACCATATCAAAATCAAATATAATACAATATTTTACTCATAAATATTAAAAAATAATATTTACAGACTCACTAATCGGATTTATGGTCCCGAAACCACTGCTTCCGACACCACTGAGAAACGGGTTATTACAACTCTCCCCTCTTTACGAAAATTTCGTCCTCGAAATTTTTCACCTAATAATAGCTATGTAGATCAAGCTTTTCTTTCTCATTTTGAAAGGTAGTCCATATACGAAATCCATCGTAACTCGTTCTCAATAAGAACTCATACCAGACCGTAATATTACATATAGTACTTGATATTTTACATTGACCTATTGACATATCAGATGTCTTAGTATGAACTCTGAAATTTCACGTTTATTTCCTGAGCACCAGTAACTTTGTCTCAAGGAATAATTTATTTCGTCACTGTCCGGTTTAGATCAAATAGACAATGCCATGAACCTCGTATAGGATGTCTTATAAAAACCCAAAATTATTCAATGCACATATTCGAATATTTTTCTCTGCATCTCAAAAATTCCCTAAAGCATTAACGGCTCAACCCTCGACTTCATAATACTTAAACCATCATAATTCAAGATCATCTGAAGAAACGTTACTATAAAAAATAAATTCTTCTCTGGCTAGCTTCATCATTAACAATACAACTATAAAAAAATTCCTAATAAATCTTTTGTCGAAACATAATTGAAAAACCCAAATCATTCGATTCTAGGTATATTAGTTAATTCATAAAGTTTAGCTAAAATTTGTAATATTCATAACAGATTCTAAATGATGTTTCCAACACATCTACATCTGTAATTCTCAACTGATAATAGTTCCGGTTACTTTGACCCAAGTAACTTGTTGTCGTTCCATTTGCCTAGCAAACCAAGGTTCTACATTCCATTCATGAAAAGCTTCAAATAGTATCATTTTAATACAAGTTTAACAGCTGCTATTATCAAAACAAATTTAACCCATAATGACATTTTCCTAACTATCTCTGATCTGGTTGATATATCCCTAAACTATATTTTCCAGAATCTGAATTTCTCATTCTCACTATTCGTCTGCTTGTGCCATAGTTCTATGAGATTTACTTCAGAATCTAAAGCTAAGTTTATATACATACATCTCAACTAGCTTTTCAAGTGGTCAATCCATTTTGACTAGAACAAATTGAATCGACTTTATCAATCTGGTAATAACTATTCAAATCAAGTCTTTTTTCTCATCGTCCAAAAATAATCTATTGTAACTCGCTCCTAATCCCATTCAAAAATCATAAGAAAAACCATAATAATTTATACAAAAACTGATACCCAGCTTTGACTTGTCATATTTCGAGATCATTGGAGTAATGAGAACTACTATGTGATTCTCAACTTGATATTCTTTTGTCTACATTCTTATCACTATTTATCCCTACTTGGAAACTAGAAGTTGGATACATAATGATATTATTCCAATTATTAGCATCAGAGCACTGAACCATACTCTAACTATTATCTTCGATGATATTTGTAGAATGACCTGCTATAACACTATTATTGTATTTCACACTTGAGCCACGCCCATCAGATGAACTAGAAGAACTATTTGCCCCTTTCTATGAAAACCTTCTTTCAGACGGATCACGATGTTATGCAAGGTATCTCTTTGGGTAGCTAACAGGTGTGTAGCAGAAAAAAATTAGCGAGAAACTATCGCACCTAATAAGACAAATGCTACAATTGTATAACTAATACAATACCCCAAGTACCAATAATGCACTCCAAAGCAAAAGAGAAAAACCCGTGTAGTTCCAGCAATATCAAGTGCAACAATACAACTTTAAAAAAAAAACTTACACCTATACAAGCATAGCTAATGATATTCACTGCCAATCTAGTGGAAGAATGCCCAAAGTCCAAGAAATCTATTAGGAATAGCAAGGATAAACATGCACTTTCGGGGGATATACTCAACTTGAATTTTTTTTCTTCAAAACATTAATCCTTAATTAGACGCCCAATTATGATTTAGGGATCTTCCGGATGTTGACAAAGATAAAAAAAATTTAAATCGATAGGACTTATGACCACTTGGCAGCCATTATCCGAACAGTACCACTGGTAAGCATGGAGATAGGGCTAAAGAAACTCGATTGCTACAGGAAACACTTGATATAATGGTATTACGACCCATATAAAAACTCAAAGGCCTTTGAAATTAGGACCCAAGTTATGTGGTACGAAATGGCACACTAATCAAGATGTTCAAGAAAATTCCTATAATACCATTTTTGTTAGAAAAAGTAATTAAGCACTTTATGCATAAAAAATATGGACAACGGCCCTTGAGCCTATTTAAAAAAAAGGAATATAAATGAAAGTTAGGATGGCTGCGTTGTTCCTTAATCCTACAAGTGATTAATAGTTACGATCTGTGGAAAGAATTGTCGGTGATTAGTGCAGGCCAAAAAGGAATGTTCTGAGAAAGGGATAAACGAAGAAGAATAGAACGGCACGATGGGTGTTGGACCAATATGGCTAGAGACAAATTTCCAAAAGCACCCACGTGCATACTAGCCGAGCTGACGGACGAGTCAGACAGCAAGACCCACCATTATTTTTTTATGTGACTTTAACTAACTTACAAAATTGTATATTTCACTAACCAAGTAACTAAAATTTTATAAGAAGATAAAAATTAGGGCTAACACACACTTAAGACACTCTGAAGATCTAAAATTTGGAAAAAAAATCGGTGTCGCGACACGTAACCCTGTGTCGCAACACCATGACCAGTAGCAAGAAAGTAAGAAAAATACTTCAATGTCGCGATACCACTCTCCTGTGCCGTGACATAGCAGACAGTTTCCTAAAAATTTTAAATTGAAAGGTGTGTCGTGAAATCAAACTTTGGTGTCACGACATTGGCAAATTGACAGGGATGTCGCGACACGGAACTCCTGTGTTACGACATCGCTGTAAATTTCTGCAGGGTGAACCCAACCTATTCGCGTAACCTGACGACATCAACCTTATTTCACTCGGTTTTTAACATTATAAAACTCTAATTTTAACCTAAAAACACTTCCAATTACCCTCTAAACTTATTTTAACTACTAAAAACTCTCTACTCTCCTCTATCCACAAACCCCTATTTTCAAATCCAAACCATAACTACACCAACCTCTTTGGTGTTTCTAAGGCTAAAGTTGGGTGCAAAACTATCGAGCATTCAGAGAGGAAGTAAGGAGTTTGAGGTTTAAGTATCTCTTTTCTCGTTTTACTGTTCCATTTATTATTGTTCCTTGTTTATTTTAGTAGAAAATGCCTCATAGGAAGAGTAAGAAAACTACAGTCCAAGAAACTCTGATAGTTTCAGACCATGCAAAATTTAAGAATCCAAACACTGAAAAATATTTTCTCGAATTACAGGGTAGACCATTCATTCAAGAGCGAGGATTCTAACCTTCAATGGTTCTGTGTAATTAAATTTGGACTTTAGTTAGATACCATCGCTTGGAACGATCTGTATCACTCCTAGGGAAACTGCGGTGATCTCAGTAGTGCAGGAATTTTATGCTTCCTTTAGAGACCAAGAAATATGAAAAAGATAAAATTGGGATACTATTACAATAAGAGGTGAAGAGGTGCCCGATTACCCCTAAGGAGATATGTAAGTTCTATTACATACCTTACTATAGCAAAGACTTCCTTAATAACACTGATTTAGACAAATTTGAGGATACAAATATGGAGGATGTCAATAAGTACTTAACTAAAAAAAGAGGTGCATGGAACTATAAGCCAGATACAGATTTGCCAACTAACTTCAATTAAGCTATAATGTTCCTGATAGTAAAAATGTGGATGCAGTTCATAGGCACTAGAATTGCACCGGCATTAAATGTTTCTAATGTTAATACTTTTCGAGCTATTCTGTTGTATGGAATTTTGCAGTGCAAGGAGATATATGTGGGTAGTTGGATTTACCATGAGATGAGGCGTTATGCGTACAACCAAAAAGTTGGTATCTTTTTTCCCCACTTAGTGACAAAAATATGTCAAAGGGCAGAAGCTCCAATGGGAGAGAATGAACATTTCATGAAACTAAAACGAAGCATCATTGGTGACTCGTTGTATACACAATACGTTGAGCTTCAAAGAAAACAGATCATGAACTAGAATCAGAAGAGGAAAGAAAAGTTAGATGTTCTAGTTTCACTTCAACAGAAAGAAAATGCCAAAGCTTAAAAAGGGAAAGTGGGAGCACCGAGGAAAAGCTTGATGGGATGATCCGGTCGATGTAGGAAACGGGGCCAGTATTTTAAGAATTTGCAAGGACGAATGGTTTGCGAGCTCTGAATTATCTACCTGATATGTTTGGCTCGGCACCAACATACCATAATGGAGTGGGAGATGATGCGGAAATAGACTCTGAAAATGAAAATGAAGGGGATAAGAAAGATTCTTCACGAGCTAAGGATGAGTATACGGCAACATTTTCTCCACAACATTCCACACCAAAAGGGCCCATCATTCGAAGCTCAACCCAATACACACGTTCAACAGATGAGAGCACCTGCAAAAAATATGGCTTGGGCAAGGGAAAAGCACCCATGGAACAGAGGCATGCACCTCCTTTAGATGATTCAGAGGATGGTTAATTTGAAAGTTTTAATGTTTTTATAAGGATTGTATTAATTCTTTTTGGGATACTTTTAATTTTTTTTAAGAGTAGAATTAATAGTAGATTATTGGTTGTTTTGTGTCTTGCTTTAATTTTCTATATAGGAACCCCACATGGAGGAAACACAACAATTAGAGCTTTTAACGAGCAATGGAGGAAGCACCCACCAATAGCCTATGGAACTATCACGATCAAATCAAGTAACTTATATCCTTATCTTTTTAGGGGGCTACACATTGAGGATAATGTGCTATCTAAAGTGTGAGGAGTAACATAGAAAATTTGTTTTAGATTTTTATGTGTTTTTTTTATTTTTCTTGACATTTGTGTGCTTGAGCTTGTATAAATGCAAGTGATTAGTTAGGAGCGTATACATAGGTTGTTTGTATCTACAATAAATTTGGTATGAGGATAGTTGATTTTAAATTTTTTATTGTTAGATTATTAAGTTCTATATATTACATTATAAATAGACATTAAAACAATTGAATGTATCAAATGATATAGAGAATACAAGGAAACGAGCATGCTAGTATGAATGATAAATTGTTGAATTTGTGATTGTTTGGTTGGTTAGAGTCGTGAATATTGAGATACCTAGCGATGACCTAAAGTATTGTTTGGAATACACCTAGAGTAAAAAATCTAACTCTGTTATTTGTCTTCAGTACCTATTTTTAAGCCAAAAAAACACTTCTTGATAAACCTTTAATATAAAACCCGAGCCAAAATAAGAATTTGTACTTATCCTTTTTTGTTGGTCATAAACTGCACTATTGTAGACATTTGGCCATACGTATTAAGGGTTAAGTAGATACATTATGATAGATTTTGTAAAAATAGAGTGAAATAGGAGGGATTAGTATGATATAGTGATTTTAGGTTAGCCAATATGTGCAACAAAAGAAAATTTCAAGAAGAAAATCAAAACGAATAAAAAAAATACTTGAAAAGTAAAAGCATTTGTGAGTGAAATGTGTTAGAAAAAGAAAATGTGACAAAGTCACAAAGTAGAAGAGCTCATTCATTAGTGCACAAAAACTCCTAAGCTAAGCATGATTGGTATATTATGTTGTGACGTCCTATGTGGAGAAATAAGGAAGGTGAAAAAATGAGAAATAAGGCGGTGAGTGGGAAAGGGTTACTAAGGGGGAGAATAGGGGACAATATGATGTGTCAAACTATTTTCATGCTTGAAACTATTTGATGCTTACTATTCTTGAAATTCATACCTATCCTAAACCTTAAAATGTTACAAGCGAAAAAGCTCTGTGTGATCTAGGTAGAGTTATTCACAGTTCAAAATCATACTGAACAATTGCATTTATGATTATTTATATTTTGCTAGGATAATCAAACTGTTTGTATAATTTATTGATGGATTCCTATATTTGAGACCCTTAATGCTTGTATGCTTTGTAATATACTGAACTTAGGTGTTTGATACCAAAAGTGGTAAGTCAGTTATATCTTATGCCAAGATTATGTGTGAGTATGAAATACCTATTCATGTGCTCCAAAGCTAACACTTGTACCATACTTGTTCAAGGATCATCTTTTCATTTATTTTTTTTGTTTGTGTTGCTTAGATTATACTAGTTTTCGCACTTTAAGACCTTGAACATGAGCATTTTAATAAGTTTAATTACATTTTTTGTAAGTATTAATTATGTTAATAAAATGTGCAATTTGAGTCCTTTGTTAACCTTAGAGGCCGAGTGAGGCCTAAGGGTGAGCTAATATACTTTATGAGTGTGCAGGATACCATTAAAAGGCATATTAACTCGGTACTAGTTGCTAGGTTGCAACACAGAGCATATGATGTGGCAACATAGGGAACAGAATAAGAAAAATCCAAGAATGCATTCAATGTCGTGACACAGCCTGAGGATGTCACGATATACCCTGGAGACACCCTGAATTTGAGTACACTACCCTCGATGTTACGACACAAGACCTAGTGTGTCACGACATCGCCTCTGCACTGGAAATAATTACGAGCTAGAGGTATTTTGGCTTGTATAATCAAACATTAAATACGAAGACGGTAGCTAACCTAGGGTTGAGGACGACAGCCACTTTAAAATCTATAAATAGGCTTATTTAGCACACATTAAAGACATCATTCATATTGTATAATTTTCTCTTTAGATCTAGTTTGTAGTTTTTCCCTTTTCTTAGGTTTTAGATTTTATTTCAATTCTTGTTATTTATTTTGGTGAAGGAATCAGATTTTGGAGTTACTGTCAAACTCTATGAGAATTCTACGCTTAATACAAATCAAGCTTCTTCTAAACTCTATTCTTAAAATTGTTTTTTATGTTTATTCTTCCATTCAAGTTTATATTGTTTATTAGATCCATAAGGAATTAATCCCACTATGGGGGATTAACGAGTGGAGGTATTAATAATTAACTGTTTTGTAGGGGTTTCTTATAGGATCAATTATTCAGGAAAGAAAGAATCTAAACCCTAGGCCTGACAACCGTAGGAAGTCATTAAGGTGGGAATTAACCCAAATTTGGTATTGTCTATCCGTGAACACCTTAACCCTGAACAGGTCTGGACTGTGAGGTCAGAAGATAAGTAGTTCTTGCCGATTCAATATTTCAATGGATGTATCAAAAGATCGTACTGGGGAATTGACTAGTTGATTGAACAAGAAAACTCGAAATGACAGTTGATTTTGACTACCAAAGAGAGCTAGTCATGTAACAGCCCGGTTTTAGCTAAATCAAAACAGTGGTTTCGAAACCACAAATTCGATATCAAAAAATTATTTTTAATATTATTTTATTTGTTTACAGCATGTTATTGATATGTGTGAAAATTTTGTGAGCTAATTTTATCGATTGGTTGGTTAATTCAAGAAAAATGACTAAATCGCATAAACTGTAAAATGCATGTTCTATTAGTTAAAGGTGTTAATTAGCTTTGGTTTTTGAATATGGAGGCCTTAAATGGTAATTAAACCATTTGATGTATAAGTGGACATTTATGGGCATAGGATGAATGTTTTAAATGGTTATTTATTAAAGGTTATATTTGTAATTTAGTAATTTATCATATAATTAATAAAAAAACCAATTAAAGCTTCATTATCATCTTCATCCACCGCAAGTTAAAAGAAGAAGAAGCTATTTTGGTGTTTAATATTCGGCAACCCTAATTTCTTCAATTATTTATGTATTTTGACTCGGTTTTTAATGATTTATACGTTTTTGAGATCGTTGTTTCATATTCTAGCTTGCCCGTACCCTAGATTTCGAAACTGTTAAAGATTTAACATGTTTCCATTGTTGAATGTTTGAGTAAATTGATGTTGAGGATAGATTATGATGGTTTATTGATAGATTAATAGTTTTTGTAAAGTGATTTTTGACAAAAATGTCAAAAAAGGATTAAATTGTGAAATTTGCAAATTGTATGGTTGAAATGTGAAATAAATGAAATTTTTGGGCTGATAGGGACCTATATATAATTTGTCCAAGCATGGGTTTTGTTGACTTGTGTGAATTTTGTGTATTTGTGAAATAGGGACTAAATTGATTAAATATAAAAGTTTAGGGGCTAATATGTAAAAATGCCCAAATGTGTATTTTTGGATTAAATCGAATGAGTAGATAAATAAAAAGTTAATTTTGAATTCATATAGATCAAGAAAGAAAGAATTCGGATTTAGATCGGGGAAAAAGTAAGGTTATCGAGTAGTCGACTTGATCCGTCAATTTCGAATACGAGGTAAGTTCGTATATGATGAGTACATTATAAATGTATGTTAAAATGCTTTAATATTGCATAAATTGTTAAAACAGGAATGCATTCAATAAATTGTTAAAACGGGAATGCATAATACTGTATAAATGCATGAATTGTGAACACGACGCTATGAATGCATTCAATGATAGAAACGAAAAGTGTGAAAGCCCAGTTAAACTTTAAGAATAGTCTTGTATTGTAACACCCCCTTAACCCCAAACTGTCGCCGGAATAGGGTTATGAGGCATTACCAGACATATCAGACAACTTACAAAATAATTCACAAATAAATAATAATATTCATAGAATAATATAATAGTTAAGTCCTAATAATAGAAGCTCGAAGCTCGAAGCTAAAACGTAAATTTAAAAGTGAAACGGAACTTGTTCAAATTCTCTGGAAATTTTTCATAATTTAATTTAATTTAATTTTTTTTAAAATTTCGACAGCATTTCGCTTATTTTTACATAAAACCCCGCAAATTTTAAACCCAAAACAATCCAATATCAATACTCCAACCAATGATTAAGTATACTCAATTTCATCCAACTTATATTAAATAATAATTTAATACCTTATTTTAAACAATATAACATGTTAGTATATATGTATAGTTAATAATATTTATTTCATTTCAATTATTTAATACCAAATCTACCATTTCATAACTTTGTATCATATTCATAATCCAAAACATTATAATCATGTATATACAACCAAAATAATTTAACTTAATGTATATACATAATTTATATTTAACTACCTAGTACATGCCACTTAACCAAAGGAAGAAATACATCACCAAAATCTTCTTGTTGAGTCAGTTTGTTTTGGATGCTAGACCGGATTCAAACTCTAATGACTGCAAGACGAAACAATCAGACGTGAGTATTTCATACTCAGTGTTATTACTATAAATCAAGACTATTTAACATTAATAAATTACAAACATCAACCATAAACTTTATAATCATTTAAACTAATTATATATATAATTATATTACTTCATAAATCTTAAATTCATATTTCATTTTTCACATACTAACTCAATTCATAATTTAGTTCATACATTCTTTCTCATACTTTTCAATAGTGCCCAAAACAATTAATCTCATTTTCAAAATTTTATTTCAATTATTTACCCTATTAACAAGGCTCGGACTTTGACAGATACGCGGATTCCACCCAAACACACCAGAATGTCCAACCCAAACACATCCGGAATATTATAAATCCTCCATAACACACCAGTAAGGCATGAAATGCCTCTTCGGATAAACCGAAGTATATAATAACAGAAACATCTTCTCGGCCGAACCACAATCTCCTCATCACATCACAAATCCAATGGCATGCCATTTGTATCAAATCTAGTCCGACAAGTTAATAGGGTATTATTTTACTTTTCCAATTTCAATTTCATTTACACACAAATTTTCAATTCACAATCAATTCAAACATCTATTATCTTAATTCATATATAAATAAATTTTCACACATACTCATATTTAATTTCAAATATATTACTTACCTTAACTTAATTATTCCATAACTATAAATTCAGTATACATTTAGTAAATAGTTTGAGTTATAGTAATACAAACTCGGAATACGAGTTTACTCCTCAACGATCTTTTCTTTTCCTTTGGATGCCGATGCCTCGTTTTCCTTGTTAGCTATGAAAAAAAATAACAATTTACATTATTAATTACAGCATTAATTTAATAATTAATTGAATTTTATTCAATTTATTCCCTAATTCCCATTTAATCCTAATTAACTCTTTTATTTGTTTAACTTAATTTATACTTCATTTCTACTCAATTTCCTTCCATGTTCACCCTAACAATCTAATGTTCATTATAAAACCCTAATTTAAAATTTCTTTCAATTTAATTTCCTAAAACACAAAACTTATAGCTTCTTTTACAATTTAATCCCTTTTTCAATTTCTAACTTAAAATTCATTCAATTAAATTCCTAATTCTTCTTTTTCTTTAATATGAACTTTGTTTAAAAGCTCATAAACTTTCAAACTATCAAATTAATTTCATTAAAACCTTGTTTTAAGACTTCTAAAACATCAAATTTAAGAGAAAAGGACTAAATTTAGCTTACCAAACAACCTTGAAGCTTTAAAATCCAATTTTCCCCTTTTCTTTTCTTTCCTTTTTCTTCCCCTGTTTTTTCGATTGCTTTCTATTTTCTTTTCTCTGTTCTTTTGTTTCTTTTCTTTATTCTATTTCTTTTATTTGTTTTAGTTACTAATAATATATCATGTTACAAGTGTACGCTTATTATTATTACATTTGTATTTTTTTAACATCCACTTGTCAAAATCATACTTTATTATCATATAAAAATCTAATTATTTTAAATTGATTTAATAAAATTTATAACTAAATTAAATATTTATATAATCATTGTTTTTAAAAAAATCTTAGATTTTTACTCCATTTTGTCAAGATCATCTTCCCAAATAGGCTTAATTGCCTATTTGGTCCTTATTATTTCCTATTAATTTATAATTAGACTTTTACTCCTTATTCAATTTATTCCTTTTTACTAATTACTCTAAATTAAGCTAAATTCACTTAATTTAAACCTAATTAAACACATCGCTAAACTCATAAATATTTCTAGTAATTATTTTCGAACTCGATTTACTAATACGGAGGCCCGTTAATGTACTTTTCCGATGCCCATTAATTTTGAGTCAATACATGTATACTATGGACAGGTCAGTAAGTGATACGTTGAATTGGTATCGAGCCATGATATCAGCACTTCGGGTGCGTATATTACCGATTTGGCTTCGGGCCATGCATATCGGATGAATTGGCTTCGGGCCATGATATCAACACTTTGGGTGTGTATATTATTGATTTGACTTCAGGCCATGCATATTGGATAATTTGGCTTCGGGCCATGATAATAGTTCATCGGATAAGTTACCTTGATTTGGCTACGGGCCATGGTATAGGTACTTATCGTACAAGACTCTTGAGTATCCGATTTCTATTCCGAATGGTTCAACGAGTAAACGAATGATGTGGTTGAGAAAGAGGTTACTACGAGACGATACAGGTATGTGCAGAATCTATTTGAATATTAAATGGTGAAAGCTCGATGAGCTCGTATTTGATCATGGTTTGAGACATGAGAAAGGTTTGTTGTTAATATGTATATTCTTTTGTCATGTATAATTGGTTGATTTGCATTTATTTGATGAATTAAGTTATTCACATACAAGCTTACTAAACTATGAAGCTTACTTCATTTTTTTTTCTATGTTTTATAGAGAATCAAGGCTATCTCGGACTCGATAGTCGTCGGGAACATCATCGCATTATCAAATATCTAAGTTGGTACTTTTGAATTATACATATATGGTATATGCATGTATAGGCTAGATGTGGTGTTTTTGGTTGTGATTATAGCCATGATATTTGGCTTGTAAATTGTATATGTTTTGGTTTATATATATAGCCATGAGTGATGGCTTATTTTAGTATGTTTGGTATGAATGTGGTTATGGTTTTTGTAGTTGCTCAAATGGTTAATTGATTTGTGGAGTATAAATGCTTGAGAAATGCCTTAATGAGATATAAATTTTAGATGTTTTGTTGGTTATTTATAAGGAAGTTCTGTGTGTGTGAATTATGGTAAATGAACCATATGGTTTGATATTGTTTTGGCACGTATTTGGCTAAGTAAATAATAGTGATTTGAGATTTGTAATAGATGAAATTATAATGGTATGTAATGTGCATTTGGTTGATGATTTTGGCTTCCTAATTGTAAGATGAAATGGTACCATTTTGCCTTGTGTAGGTACATTGAAGTTAGGGTGGCAAATTAGCCTTGCAAATGGCCTATTTTTGTCCATGCTAGCAGAGACACGGGCATGTGTCTCAACCGTGTGTGACATACGGTCATGTTACATGGTCATGCGTTTGCTAGTGTTGAAACTGAATTGAAGTCAGTATGCTCCACACTGTCTCACACACGGGCGTGTGACTGGCCGTGTGGTACAAGTCAGTATACCCCTAATTGGCACATGGCCTAGCATACGGGCGTGTGACTTGGCCGTGTTGCGTAAGTCAGTATACCCTACAGGTTTGACACGGCCTAGAACACGGCCAGGCACACGAGCGTGTGTGGCCACTTTTAAGGGCACACGGGTTAGACACACGGGCGTGTGGTTGGCTGTGTGACCCAAGTCAGTATGTATGCCCTGTTTCCACACGGCCTGAGGCACGAGCGTGTCTAAAGCCTTGTGAGGCACACAGCCTGTTCACACAGGCGTGTGACCCCTATATGGTTGAATTTTTTCTAAGTTTTTAAAATTTTCATATGTTATCGGTTTATCCCGAACCACTTCTAAAGCATGTTTAAGGCCTCATAACCCTTTATAAGGGACATGTGATTAATTGGAATGATATTTACTTGATGATAATAAATGTATGAGTTATGTATGTTAAAGGATATGTGTTGATCGGTAATACCTCGTAACCCTATTCCAGCGACAGATATAGGTTAGGGATGTTACAAGTCACCCATGCCTAGATTTGATATATATATCCGATTATTTGATTCTTGCTTTTCATTTATTTACTTTTATTTTATTTACCTCTCTATTATTTTTAGTATAAATTATCCAAAACTCTCCTTTTAATTCTTTATACTATAATTTGATTAGAGTATTAATTAGTGATAAACCATAATATATACATATTTTTATCCCATGCTTGGCATATTTTTGGATGACTTATCATAAGCTTTAGTGAATTTGATGCTCCTAATCCGTTAAATTCATGTTTTATACTTAGGTGAGCATAGGAAGGCGAAAAGAGCAAGAAACGGGCCAAAACAGACAAAATAGGCCTAATTCAGTGTTTCACGCGGTCTAGGCACTTCCACACCGGTAAACCACACGCCCGTGTGAGGCACACGGGTAGGCCACACGCCCATGTGTCATGGCCGTGTCGACTAGAAACCAACTCAGAGTTACACACGGCTTGAGCACCTTTACATGGGCATAGCACACGGCCGTGTCCCTGTCGAGCCCAAGTCTAATTCTACTCGAAAAAGACTAATCTTGAGGGTTTTGAAGCATTCCAAAGTCTATATAAACACACTAGAAAAGGATTAAAGGGGGACAAGCAGAGTAGAAGGCAGAAAATACTCAAGGATAGCCATCGAAATCAGCTCGGAAGCAAGATCTACTTCAAGACTGAAGATCTCCATTCAATTTCCTTAGAAGTTCTTTGGGTTTCTTTATGTTTTGTTGTTTTCCCAATTTTGAGATGTTTTCCATTATTATGAACTAAACTCCCTAAATACCTAGGGGAGATGAAACCTAAGACGAATCTTATTACTATTTGAATTATATGATAAATACTTGTTCTTATTCTTAATTCTGAGTTTTAATCCTTGCTTTAATATTCCAGGATATTAATTTAGGTTTTTGATGTGCTTATTCAGTGGAGCAAAAGTCCCTGTTTAAGAGTAGATCTTCCATAATTAAGCGGAGTTGCATGCAATCCTTGAGATAGGATGACATAAATTTGCCGGATTAGAGTCAAATCTAATAAGGGAATCTATGGATCGAGTTAATGCGACAATAGGGGTTTTAATTAGAAGTAGATTTCAATTAATCAACCTAGAGTCAGTTGTTCTTAGTCTCAAAAGAGATATTAACATAAATCAGGGATTTCTACGGATTAAGTCAAGTGAATAAATCGTCTAATTCAGAAATAATAAGTGAGGTCTAGGTGTATTCTTCCTTGGGTATTGTCTTCTCCATCTGTTTCCTAAACAGTATTTTTCAACTTTTATCTCTGTCTTAAGCTTAGTTAATTAGATAATTAGTCTTAGTTAAAGCATTCCTTTAATTGTTAGGCTAGATAGTAAAAAGATAGTAATTACTAGTACTTTTAGTCATTGTGGATACGATATTTTCGGTCTCACCATAACTATACTACTGTTCAATAAGTGCACTTGCCTTAGTCGAATTTTTGGTTAGTTTAGCGACCATCAATTAGATTTATTTATGCTTAGATTAGAATTAATTTAGTGCTCTCCTCCCTTAGGTACGACCCTCGGAGTATTTACCTACTTCGTTGTAACTATATTACAATCTGACCTATATACTTGCGGATACCCATTTTTTCACATTTTTTGTGCAGGATTTCTACTCTGGACGTTGGTATGTTCGGAGACGGTCAAGTGCAAAAGAGAAAAAGGAAAAGAAGAACAGAAACATGAAAAAGAGGAGTGGGATGATAAACGACAAAAAAATGAGTGGTTTTAGGGATTAATTGTTATATTTTTTTAAAATAAAAAAACTACCTACTAACCCCTATTAATTATCCACGTCAGATTTTTTTTCTGGAGTTTCAAACAAAAATAATTTTTCACTTTGCATATACAAGGATTTGAACACAAGACCTCTAGATAAGCTGAAACCTTACCACTGAACCAGCAGACTCATTCTTAACATTAATTAAGCAAAAATAACATATAAGGTAGGTATTCAAAGTGAGAGGTTGAAACAAAAATTAACAAAATTTAAGGAAAGAGATTTGAACACAGGACCTCACATACATAAAACACAACTTTCACCGACTAAACTAAAATAAATTACTCGCCATAATTTTCACAACCTTAATTCAAAACAGGACTAACCTAAGTTTTTCTAACCTGATTTTTGAGATGTGACAACTCTCCCTTCTTTAAAAGAATTTTTCCTTGAAATTCCCCTTGTCACACCATTCAGTTAACCACAAAATCTAAAATTTCACATTCCAAACTGATCACAACGTTCTTGCTGCATAGCTCTTATTTCAATGCAAATTGCAGATAATATTTCACTCCCAAACCAGACAATTTTTTTTCTAATGAACTTCCCATTCGCTACCTCGGATTGTCTTAAAAAACTTTCTACAGAAGTATTACTAACTGTTCCACAATCCTAAAATCTCAAAAACTCCAATAACGATCAAACATTTGAGTACCACCAAACACTTAATCAATACAGGGTACAATTCTAGATGTAACTTTATTGTTGCTAGATGCGTCTCAATCCTCACGACACCTAGTTGGACAAAGTAGTCTTTATTTCCCTCACTGAGCTGAAACTTGCATCCGACTAAGAGAATGTTGTGAAAAATCCTTAACACAATGCTCAATAGATCCACATCTAAAATACGTCTTCGTTTCCCTTCCACACTCGCCTAGATGACGTCTATCATAGTAAGCAGAATCGAGATTTGATCCACATTCACAACTACCTCAACCCACTAAGGCCTGACTATTCAGGCTCATTCCTAGGTTGCAGGTTCAAATCAATAGGACCAGAACTCCTCTTATTTCATAGTTTATTCTTTCTTTTTTCTCGCTCTCTAAGTGATTAATCTCTTCCGCTAGCTTAGTCTCATTAGACCGAAGTCGCTCAATCATAAACCCATGACTCACAGATACAAATTAGACCTCAATGACCCTTTGCAAGTCTCTAAACATATCCTGGGACACGACATCGTCTCTATCTTCTCAATTGCTGCCCTTAAAAATGGGCGTCTCCACAGTATCGCTAATTTCCAAATAGGGTACGTTGCCTGAAGAAGAGGACTCAGTGTGGGCCATTCGACAACGTCTTCCATATCCTCACGCACCATAATTACATATACCATAGGAAGTCATTTTACTTTTCTATAGTTTAGATGTCCTAAAGTTTAGCTTAGATTTATGTTTAAACCCTAAGTCTAAAGTTTAGTCGATATACTAATATTAAGGCAGGGATGTCTTATTTTACATTCTCTAAATCAAATAGTTTTACTAAAGTACTAAAGTAAAAGTAACTAAAGTACAGTTAACTGAAGTATACATACTTACTTGGATCAGCGTCGGAGGCACGGATTCACATTTTATAACCAGACATCAAAAAATGTTGACAAAATTCCAAATCTAAAATTAAAACAATTTCATCTAGAAAATTTTGGAACCCAAAAATCACAGCCTAAGTTTTACAACATGACTCTGATACCACTAAACGTAACACCTCAAATTCAGCCTAAATGTTATGATCAGATCTGAAGGACTTATGTTAACTCGTTTAAAAACTTTTGATAAAATTTGACAAAACCCTCACAAATGTTTAGAAAAAAAACTTAAGTCTAGAACACTCATTTAAAACCCAGAATTTGAAATCCAAAATCGTTTACTTTGGAAGCACCAATATTAGGCAAATCATTACCAATTAGTGCTAGCATTTGTTAAAAAATATTTATTTCTAGAAAAACACTTAGAGGTGATTACTTAGTTATGCAGCAGAAAACTTTCAAAGTTCCAATTTTGAAAATCTAAATTTTAGTTTGTTAACATGTGCGTTTTTTTTAGTTTTTACATTTAAAAATATCAACTGCCAACAAATAAAAGAAAACCAAATAAAAGCCTAAAAAATAGATTACAGTCCCAAAAGTCCAGAAAAACTACTAATGTAAATCAAGAAATTTAATTAGCCGAGAAACCAATCCAAGCTTCCGCACGCCGTCCGGTCCTAAATCTAAAGATCTCCTAAAACATATTAAACAAATGAGTGAGATAGAAGCCTAGTGTGTAACTCGGTCCACAAACAACATTTTTCTTTTAACATACACAAATGTAAAAACCAATATAGAATTTTACTTATAATGTACACATATACAAATATCATATCAGAATGTCACATTACCAGAAACATATATCAGATCAAAATGTCATATTTCCAGAAACATATACCAGATTAGAATGTCATATTTTTAGAAGCATATATCATATCAAAATGTCATATCATATCAGAATTATTCCTTCCCCCATCCACTACACACCAGCTCTGTCAAACCAATCACACCAAATAGGATTACAATAGTCCATAAATCCAATCACACCAGGTCGTGGTGGCATGCCACTCATAATGGTGTAGCTGAGCTGTCATACAAATATTGCGGTAGCTGAGCTGTCATACAAATATTGCGGTACTGTCAGAATTGCTGTAAAATTGCCAGAAAACACTTCCTCCATCATATCAGAACTCACCCCAATGTACATGCATAATCATAATAAAATACGTACATATTACATGAACGGTATGGCATGCATGCCTAAGCATATTTTTTTGACAGATCATAACATATCATATTGCTTATGCTAACAATTATTCTACATACAGGTGTCATGCATGTTTTTACACATAATTATGCTTTCAAAGTTATCAGAACACATATCGTACATAAGTTTTTCACCTACCTTAACCATATCACATATTGATAGATGTCACATTTTGAGTCTTATTTAAGCTAAACGAACCCCACAAAAGGTCTAATTACTAATTTTTAAGTTAAATGGGCCTAAATAAAAATTTCTAAAAATGAGCCCACATGGCTTACCTAATCTACCTGTATGGTCACCCATGGCCGTGTGATCCATACGACCTACCCAAATTGCCTATGTAATTGCACACGCCCATGTGCTCTACACGGTCTACCACACAACTGTGTGGTGCACATGGCCTAACACATGACCAGCCACATGGTTTTCTGACGCAGATGTGGCTGGTCATGTTAGACTCGAAATAGTTTTTCTGAGTTTTGATCGACGTTTCGGGTTAGAATCACACACTTGATGTTATTTCTAATTGGCTACAAAATAGAACATTCCCAAATCCTACATATAACATACAATCGTACCATTCAACAACTAAGAGATAAAACTGATACTTAATTTGATAATTTCCCTTACTAAAAACTAGCATTCAAAATAGTATCTAAACCACCAGAGAATCACATATCCGCACCTTTCGCCTAACCAAAAATCACAGAAATGTTCAAAGCAACGAAGTACAAAAAATTAAATGCCATTACAACTCTTCCCTTGCTCAAGGAACACATTATAAATTGGATAACAAAATATGGTTCAACGATACTTACACAATGTTTGGACCATGATCACAGAAATGAATACCCTACACGTATATAGATATTTATTAAAGAACCGAAAGATTTTTTAATTTAAAAAATTCTCATGTGTTGCTTGTTCTCAATGATAATTGATTCTTACAAACTCACTGGTTAAAGTTAAGATTTAATGTTTTGCATTTCTGAAATGAATATAGTCCCATTCATCCACCATGTGGATGAATTTGACATTATATGATTTTGGTAGATGCATCTACAAAATAATCACATGTGTTATCAACTTACAACCTGTCATTTGCGAGATTGCTTGTTTAAATGATTAATTTCAGATTATACAATTAAAACAATTCATCTTGCTTATGTTGGTGAGTTTATGTCCCAAGATTTCAATAATTATTGTATGTCAATCGAGATAAAAGTTGAACATCCTGTAGCTCATATTCACACATAAAACAATATAGCTGAATCATTTATCAAATGCCTCTAACTAATAGCTAAACCGTTACTTATGAGAACAAAGCTTCCTATTTCAGCATGAGATTGTATTGATTTACATGTTGTACGCATTAAGCCAATAAATTATAAATACTCCCATTACAATTGATTTTTGGTCTAGAGTCAAATATATCCCATCTTACAATTTTTGGATGTGCGGTATATGTTCCAACTGCTTCACCATAACGCACAAAAATAGGTCATCATAAGAGATTGATAATGTATATTTATATGAGTCTCCTTATAATATTTTGGAGCTATTAATTCGAGATTTAGTTGTGATATGAGTTGACAATTTTCCCAACATTAGGGGGAGAGAATAAAAAGCTGGATTAATAAAGTACTTGAAATGAATTATCAATGTTTAAGATCCTCGTACAAAGTAATGTGAACTAGAAGTTCAACAGATAATTCATTTTACAAATCAATTGTCAAATTCATTAAATCTCACATACCAGCTGAAAATGCTCTAATACGAATTGATGTCCTAATAGGGCAAACTGTTAGTGTAAAAAAAAGTAATCCATGCCTGAAGCGTGGAAGATTGGTCGGTTCCAAAGATAAAAATCATCGTAAAAGAAAAGAAGTAAATATTCAAGATGGTCATGTAATGGACGCGGGGGTTCTTAAAGAGACCTATGAAATAACTAATTATAAAACTCAAGAAGAAATTCAGGTACCTAAAAGTGAAAATGAAAATGATGAAAAATAAAGAGATCCCAATAAGTTATATCAATACGAGAAAAAGATAGAACCGAAAAAAAGTAGTTGCCTGTAACAATTTTACTTATAATATTGCTATTGAAATAATAAAAGAAAATGAGGATAATGAGCCTAAATCTTTTGAGAAATGTAAGAATAGATAAGATTGGTCAAAATGGAAAGATGCAATTCAAGTAGAATTGAATTCACTTTTTAAACGTCATGTTTTTAGACCTGTAGTCTAAACACCTAAAGGTGTAAAGTTGGTAGGATATAAATGGGTATTTATGCAAAAATGAAGTCGTAAGATATAAAGCACGACTTGTAGCACAAGGATTTTCACAAGGGCCTGACATTGATTATGAAGAGACAAATTCTCCTGTGGTGGATGCAATCACATTTAGATATCTTATTAGTTTTGCAGTACATTAAAAACTTGACATACATTTATTGTTACAGCCTATTTATAAGGTACACTTAATAGTGAAATTTATATGAAAATCCATAAAGGATTTAAAATCCCATAAGGATATAAAGTTTCTAGGGAAAATTGCTCGATCATATTAAAGAAAAGTTTATATGGATTAAAATAATCTGGAAGTATGTGGTACAATCGTCTTAGTGAATACTTGTTAAAAGAAAGGTTACAAAAACAATCTAATTTGTCCATGTGTCTTTATAAAAAGGTTTGGATAAGATTTTGTGATAATTCTTGTTTATATTGATGATCTAAATATTATTGAAACTCCTGAAGAGCTTCAAAATACAATAAATTGTTTAAAGAAATAATTTGATGAAAGATCTTGGAAAAACAAAGTTTTGTATTGGCTTGCAAATCAAGCATTTAAAATATGGAATTCATGTTCATCAATCAACTTATACGGAAAAGATATTAAATAAATTTTACATGGATAAAGCACACCCATTGAGTACTCTGATAGTTGTACGATCATTAGATGTGAATAAAGGTCAATTTTGTCCTTGCAGATGATATCTAATTAAGTGGATGTCTATCAAGATCAAGATAAGTTTTAATGTACTTTAAATTCTTATAGTCTTTAGAAGTAGATATCTACTTCATTTATATTTCTTATGCCTATAAATAGAGACTTTAGAGAAGTTTTGTAAATATTCTCATTGATCAATAAAAATACGCTCTCTTTTGTTCTCCTATTTTCTTTGTTCTTTATTCTCTATCTTTTATTTTATAACACGTTATCAGCACGATTCTCTTTTAATTATTTTTCTTCATAAGTCACAATTTTATTTCCATTTCACCAAGCCTTACCCCTTTCAAGCAATAACCAATGCAATAGTTGATCACTCAAATTTGCTACTCAAGCTATTGTCGATTGCCTTCTAAAGCTACTGTTATTTCAGTCTTCAATTGAGGCCTACGCATTATGGGTAATCATTATGCAAAGGAATTTATATAATCCTTACATGGTATGCTTTTCTCTTTTATTGATTATTTTGGTAAAATTATTTTATGAAAAATATTATTACTTTAAGGTTTCTTTTAAACTAAGATTCTTTTATTAAATTATAGTATGTATGATATTTGGATGATTAAAATTTTTATGATTAAATTATTTTTATTAAATATCTTGAATTATTGTATTATATATATCTTTTAAATTGAATTTATAAATATTTGATTAGAGTATCATAAGATTTTATAACATATATGTGGTATTGAAATTTGGTACAATGTGTATCGGATAAATTTCAAGCATCGTACATGAAAATTTTGATTTTATTTATTAAATATTTTTTACTATTAGATTATAATGTTATTATGAAAACAAAGTTGTTTTCACTACTTTTCATAGTGCTTGTGATAATAGCGATGGTGATAACAATGATGTTAAAGAATCTCGGTATATTTTACTATAATTTATTTATTTTATCATGTTTACTATAATTGGAGACTAGTTATGACAACATGAATAGATAGCTTTTGATTTTAAAATCCACGCATGTTTTGCGATGGTGATTATAAAATAAAGAATCAATGGAGGTGTTTAGAAGTCTTTCCTACCAAATTTATTGCATTCTCTGAAGTGAGTGCAAACATAAAGAAAATAAAAGATATAATCATGGACCACTAAAAGTGGGAACATAGTAATAAATAAGAGAACAATGAGAGTTCTCAAGATAACTCTTCAAAGGGTAAAAGTAACTTATGTTATCAATGTGATATTAAAGATTATTGACCACATATGTGGCGTATTCCTATATATTTTGTTTCTGTTAATATTCTTTGAGGAAGAATATGAGAATGTAGTAATGAATTCTATCATTATAGATAGAAAATACTTATCTTTTTGGTATGAAACAAACAAATATTATTCCAATATTTGATAATACGAAATTAGTTGAAAGCTCCAAAAGAGCTAATATATCAATATCCAAAAGTATAAAATTTGTGATGGTTAATGCATTAGTTTTATAAAATATTCATTATAATGGATATTATATTGGGATTGTGAATGGAGAAAAGATTATATTTCATATGAATCAAAAGAGAGAGCGTATTTTTATTGATCAATGGGAATATTTACAAAGCTTCTCCAAAATCTTTATTTATAGGCATAAGAAGTATAAATGAAGTAGAGATCTACTTTTAATGACTATAAGAATTTAAAGTACATCAAAACTTATCTTGATCTTGATGGATATCCACTTAATAAGATATTCATAACACTTCCCCTAAGTTGTCTATTGGTAGATAATATGCCTCGTTAAAACCTTACTAAGATGAAAATCCCGTGGGAAAAAAATTCCTAGTGAAGGAAAAAGAGTGCACGTATATAAAATACGTATAATATGCTGCCTCAATAAAATCTAACCAGGAAAACCCAATGGGACAAAAACTCGATTAAGGGAAAAATAGTACAACGCGTATACTCCCCCTCATGAAAACATCACATACTTTCTCATATTCTACATATTCAATCTTGAATACTAATTTTTCCAATGGGCATTTATATCACCATTCTTTTGAAAGTCATGAGTGAGGGAAAATTTGGGTGAAATATATTTTGATCTCTTTAGGAGTTTCAACAATAATCATAGCAAACTTTAATCATGATTCTTCTATAAAAATATAAATAGGTATTTTGGATTATTTTATAATCCTCTTTCAACTATTATTCACTCAGTCAAATTTACCACATATGTTCAAATTATTTCAATTCATATAAATGAACAATTTCTCTAGAATTTCAATATGCTTCTAGCATTTTAAATCCTTCAAGGATTTTAATATAAACTTTACTATATATAGTAATTCATAAAGGATGTAACAACAATTATTAGAAGCAAATTAAATCTTTTATGAACTATCAGTTTAATAATATATCTAAAGGTTATTGCATCCACCACAAAAGAATACTATATTTTTTCATAATCAATGCCAGGGCTTAGCAAAAAACTTCATATATTTATTCTGCTTTTGTAAAACTCATTCATTTGTACCCTCACTAGTTTTATACCTCTAGATATTTGGATTACTGCTCCAAAAACTCCACGAATTTGAGTTGCGTCTTTCTATTTTGACTAATCTATTTAATATTTATATTTTTCAATAGATTTATTCAAGATTCTTGATAAACCATAATATATACATATTTTTATTCCATGCTTGGCATATGTATGGATGATTTTTCCCTTGGTTTCATTGAATTCGATGCTCCTAATCCTTTAAATTCATGTTTTATACTTAGGTGAGCATAGGAAGGCGAAAAGAGCAAAAAACGGACAAAATAGGCTAACTTCAGTGTTCCACACGGACTAGGTACTTCCACACGCCCGTGTGTGGCACATGGGCAGGACACACGCCCATGTGTGGCACACGCCCGTGTGTCATGGCCGTGTCGGTACCAAATCAAGTCAGAATTACACACGGCTTGAGCACTTTCACACGGGCGTGGTACAGGCTGTGTCCTTGTTAGACCCAAGTCTAATTCTATTCGGAAAAGGCTAATTTTGGGCTATTTTGGCATTCCAAAGTCTATTTAAACACCCTAGAAGAGGATGAAAAGGGACATGTAGAGTAGAAGGCAGAAAATGCTCAAGGATAGCCATCAGAATCAGCTCAGAAGCAGGATCTACTACAAGATTGAAAAGATCTCCATTCAATTTCCTTACAAGTTCTTTGGGTTTCTTTATGTTTTTTTCTTTTCCCAATTTTGAGATGTTTTCCATTATTATGAACTAACTCCTTAAATACCTAAGGGGGATGAAACCTAAGATGAATCTTATTTCTATTTGAATTATATGATTGTAACACCCCTCGCCCGTATCCGACGCTGGGACAAGGTTCGAGGTGTCACCGGACTTAACTCAAGCATACGCATGTAAAACTGGGCCATGAAATTTTGATCAATTTAAAACTTTTCATTTCATACTCGATCTGTCCCTTAAATGGGCTTTCGAGTCCCAAAACATACATTCTAGATGATTTAAGTTTAAACTGAGAACTTAAGAAAAACTTGGAGAAATCCATGCCTTAGGGTTCCACATGCTCGTGTGACTCGGGACACGCCCATGCCCTTGGCCCGTGTGCAACACTGACTTTAGGGCGCGGCCATGACACATGCCCGTGTGGCCTACCCTTAAACAATACTGACTTAGAGACACGACTATAGCACACGTCCGTGTGGCCTAACCATGAACAATACTGACCTAAGAGTTTAAGTGCAGGGAACACACGACCATAACATACACCTATGGGGGTGAGCCATGTGTCACACACAGCCTAGACACACGCCGTGTGTCTTGCCCGTGTGGACAAACTAGGCTATTTTCCAAGCCATTTTGTCACCCATTTTGCACCATCTACATAAGATCATTTCAGTATACTAATTCCATACCAAAAGACATCAATTCCTAGGGTTTTATCTTAAGCCAATATACATAAATAATTTCTCAATAAAACAACTTCCTAACCTAGCCTTATACATGCCATAATAAAAAATATGAATCCAATTATACCAAGTATTTCGGCCGATAGTGTGATCGATATCTCTGACTTCAAGGGATCCTTGAACAATTTAGCAGTATTGAAAGAAAAGGGAAAGGAAAGAAAGTAAGAATAAAGCTTAGTAAGTTGCATATAAATAAATATACAACAATAGTTTCATCATTTATCATCATGCTCATAGCTCAAAGGTAAGCATAACTTGACTTACTCATTACCGTCCACTCAAATCACATTTTCTAATTGAGATCATTACACATGTATACTAAAATAGGTACCTGTAACACTCAAAACATTATCATACTTTCCTTATTAAATCTCTTTCTTAACCCTTAGAGTTGAACCTTTTGGAATACTACCGGATATTCTATAAGCCTCAAACATGGGTTAAGTTTCTGATGCCATGTCCCAGACATGGTATTACACTAGCTATCTTCATCGAGGCCGATGCCATGTCCCAGACATAGTCTTACACTAGCTCTCTTGTATACGTGCTGATGCATGTCCCAGACATGTCTTACACTAGCACGAAGCTTAGTCGATGCATGTCCCAGACACGTCTTACACTGGCTATCATCATCGTTGCCGATCCATGTCCCAGACATGTCTTACACTAGCACTCCTCTCTACGCCGATGCCATGTCCCAGACATGGTCTTACACTGGCTATGATAATGTGGCTGATGCATGTCCCAGACATGCATTACACTAGCCCTTGTCTCAATGCCGATGCCATGTCCCAGACATGATCTTACACTGGCTCTCACATAACCCAATGTTATGGCACAAACATCCGGTTTGTTTCCTAGGGTTCTCACTGGATCTTTCTACTTTCTCAATCGTAAATATGCATACTCAATTCAAATTCTAGAAATTCATGCTATATCAAATCAATAAAAATAGAATACATGCATTTAACAATATAGTTGTATTATTTACGTACAACTTACCTCGGTTTACAAAAAGTACTTGACTAAACGGCTTAATCAGATTGCTTGGCTTTGCCCCGGTCTAGGCTCAGTTTTGGTAGATCTTGATTTATAATAGCAAAAATGTACTCATTTAGTCATTAATTACAATTAGGAATTCATAATTTCATATCTTTGGTAAAATGACCATTTTGCCCCTAGACCTTGGCAAAATGACCATTTTACCCCTATGTTGGAAAATTAATTTTTATCGAATTTATTTGTATTTCAAGCCTAGATAAACTCTTTTTAGTCTTGCAGCCACCTCAAATTCTCACTATTTCACACATTTATTACATATTTTGCAACTTATGCAAAATAGTCCCTTTAGGTGTTTTCAAGTTAACACATTTTACAAAAGTTGCTTATAACACAACTAAGACTCATATTCCTCCATAAAAACTCAGAATCTATCACAATTACATCCATGGAAAAATCCTAAACTCTTGACTATTTTGCAAGATATCACCCTCATTTGAAAACTCATGCTTCAAGGGTCTCAAAAATGTGAAAATCTTGAAGAAAACTCATTAAAATCACTTACTTGTGAGAGGAATAAGTTGCTGAAAAATTTAAGCTTTCAAACCCCCTTTCATGGCTGAAAATTTCGGTGGAAAGAGATGAAAAGAAAAGAAATTGATAACTTTTTTCTATTTTGCTTCTTTTTGGTCAAAATAGCTACCAAATTCTACCTATTCTTAAAATTTGTCCCCTCTATGTCTCATGGCCATCCAACCCTCTTAAAAAGGGTCTAATTGCCCTTTAAAGGACCCCGATTTTATTTATCTAGCTATTTAACACATTTGGGCACTAAAACGTAACTTTTGCTTTTTATGCGATTTAGTCCTTTTTCGCAATCGAGCTCACAAATGTTAAAAATTGACTCACCAAATTTTTCATGCACTATTATAATCATGCTATAATCTCATAATTATAATAAAATAATTTTCCTAACTTCGAATTTGTGGTCCTTAGACCACTGTTCCGACTAGGCCTTAAATTGGGTTGTTATAATGATAAATACTTGTTCTTATTCTTAATTGTGAGTTTTAACCCTTGCTTTAATATTCTAGGATATTAATTCAGGTTTTTGATGTGCTTATTCAGTGGAGAAAAAGTCCCTGTTTAAGAGTAGATCATTCATAATTAAACGGAGTTGCATGCAATCCTAGAGATAGGACGGCATAAATCTGCCGGATTAGAGTCAAATCTAATAAGGGAATCCATAGATCGATTTAATACGACAATAGGGGTTTTAATTAGATAGAGATTTTGATTAATCAATCTAGAGTCAGTTGTTTATAGTCTCTCGAGAGATATTAACATAAATCAGGGATTTCTAAGGAATAAGTCAAGTAAATAAATCGTCTAATTCAGAAGTGATAAGTGAAGTCTAGGTGGATTCTTCCTTGGGTATTGTCTTCTCCATCGACTTTCTAAACAGTGTTTTCCAAATTTTAAATCTGTCATAATCTTAGTTAAATAGATAATTAGTCTTAGTTTAAAAACATCCTTTAATTCTTAGGCTAGATAATAAAAAGATAGTTATTACTAGTACTTTTAGTCCTTGTGGATACGATATTTCCAGTCTCACCATAACTATACTACTGTTCAATAGGTGCGCTTGCCTTAGTCGAATTTTTAGTTAGTTTCACGACCATCAATTCTCCTTTCATTTCAATAGTAATATTGCATGCAAAACCATTGTCGACTACTTTTATTATCGGTTCGACATTTTCTCGAATTAACATAACTTATCGAGACCTCTTATTTTTACTATTTTAATCTTCAGTTTCAGGTACATGAATCTATTTTAATCTTCTAGAGCATCTGCTTCCACTATATGACCATCTAGAAGAATTTTCATCTTTGGAACCTATCAATTTATTATTTAATCTAACTGATTGTCCTACTGGGACTTTGATTCAAATTAAAATATTAACTAGGTTATGCTCATTAAGTTTGTAAATACATTTGACAGTTAACTTGTAATGAGTTATCCTTGTTGAACTTCTGGTTCAAATTACTCTCCTCCTAACTCATTACATGTTATTATTTCTCTCCCCCTAATGTTGGGAAAACTATTGAGTCAAAATTGTAATAAAAAAATCAAGTCATAATTGAATCTCCAATACATTCAAAATATCTAATAATACAAAAAAACTTGTAATTAATATATATTCCCAACTTTCTTTGAGGATTCACTCATCTTTGTGTGTTGTGGTAGAGTAATTAGAACATATACGCACATATAAAAATTCAAAGATGAGAAATATTTAGCTCTTAATCAAAAACAAATTATAATGGAGAGTATTTATAACTTATTGGCTTGATGTGTACAACACGTAAATCAACATATTCTCATGTTGAAATAGGAAGTTTAGTTCTCATAAGTAATGGTTTAGATATTAATCAAAGGCGTTCAATCAATAATTTCTCTAAACCATTATGTGCATAATAACAAACTTTTACAAAAGTTTTTCAAACTCAATCATTAGAAGACTGAGATATAAACTCATCAGTATTAGCAAGGTGAATTGTCTTAATTGCATGATCTGAAATTAATTATTTAAACAAGCAATATTGCAAACGACAGGTTGCAAGTTGGTAACGCATAGGTGATTATTTCGTTGATGCATTTACCAAAATAATATAATATCAAAACCATCCACATGGTGGATGAATGAGCTCATATTCATTTAAGAAATGCAAGACATTAAATTTCAACTTTAGCTAGTGAGTTTCTAATAATCAATTTTCATTGAGAACAAGCAACAAATGAGAATTCCTTAAATGAGAACAATTAATTTTCATTCAGAACAAATGAATGTCCATATGAATTCTCAATTAATTTTTGCATAATATATGATCCAGGATGGTCTTACTAATCATGCCAAGTAGTAAATGCATTTGTATCAGTAAACTTCTGGTTTACTTTAACATTTGTTTCAACTGTACTAATTTGTAACAAATTGATAATTTTACTATCATTCATTTTAATTTGTATCCACGTATAAGTACTATTGTGACATTTACTACTTGAAATGTCTAATTCAATGTGAAGTTTATAATGTCACTAAGTCAATAAATATAATTTCTAAATAATTATATGCAATATTCGCTTTAGGGAATATGCCAAAATCTTCAAATGTAAGGCATTTGGTCTAGTAGCATGATTCCTGCTTCAGATGCGAGAAGTCTCGAGTTTAATTCAAAATACTTTTAAAACCTTTTTAATAAGAGTTTTGCATAATCAGTTAACTACCAAGAATAATTGCCGAGGTCATGTTTAGAAGCAAGCCTATATCAATAAATGTCACATCTCAAACATAAAAATATGGCATAATGAAAAACTAGCAATTCTTTTCAGAACAATCATCATAAACATGCATGAAATTTAATTCAAAATCCAACCATTCAAGCTCATAGAACTTTTCATTTACAATTGCTCGTGTCATTTCTCTAAGTAATTAACAAATGAAGTAATATATAATGTATGAACTACTACATTTAACAATTCTTTGAACTAAATCAAATTTGAATAACCGTAAAATTCATTGGTTTGTTAACAAAAATTTGCATGCTATATATGTTTTAAATATATAATTTAATTATAAAACCTACTATAGTGACATAAATAAATCAGTTAATATTCATTTTCATGAAAAAATGAGATGCTAAAAACAAAATGTAACATATGTAATCAAAACTTAAAAAGAAGATCATCTCAACATATTTAAATCATATATCAAGTTGATTTAATATTTTAAAACATACATTTTTTTTTGTTCTACGTTGAGTCTTGACGATAAGAAGTAAGCAAATTAGACTTCAGTAGTAGACTTTGAATCCAATCAAAATCTATTAATAGCAAACTTTGAGAGTGGATCTTATTTTCCAAGTGTACAATAGGTACATAACCAATGACTTTTCATACACAAGTTGTCTCTTTTCTTAAAGAGTTCTTGGGAATTCTTGTTCTTTTCTTATTTTCTTTATTTTTCACTTCTACTGGTGAGAAAATTTATTATGATCGTCCACCATGACTATTATTATAGTCCAATTTAATACATCCAGGTCAAAAATCATGTCTTTCGAATTTATTACACATTGTTACATTCTCTTTAGGGAATGATTATGTCTCGTGGTTACAAAATTTTGTTCAATCATAAGAAAAAAAATTCATGATATTGCTACCGTATGAGCACACTTGAATCATGAAAAGTTGAATAAGTTCTCTCTTACAAGGTTTTCATCAATAATATTTTCCACGTAATTTTAGTTGAGAACTTATTCTGAATATTGTAGAGTTATACTCGTAATTTTAAAACTTGCAACTTCAGGTGTATCCAACCATAACGAGCTTTAGATAGAATTATCATATTCTATTGCTCATGTTTTTCTTTTAAATTATTCCACAATTTAAGTAGATATTTTATAGTTAAATATTTTGCTTTCAACCCTTTAATGGGGATGATGACAAAAGAAGATCATAAAGATAGTCACAATCAATTCAATTTAATAACAAGAGTACTAAATAACTCAATCCTCTCAAAGTTTATGAATTCTATATGAGGGTAACACACACATGACGTAGTCATTGGATAAAACAGTTGGATGAATTGCTTTCGTAAAGAGTATACAATAAGGAGTTTTCAATCATGGTACTTCTTATGGACTGACTCCATGATTAAGTAATTGCAAATTACCGGAACGATACTTTTGGACATAATTGCAATCACTAGAGTCTAATTATATATATTTGATTGGTCCCTTTGCTAGCTCAAAAAAAGCTCGATCGGACTGCATTTGAATCGAAAGGAAATTTTACCACTTTGGGAATAAGTTAATTGAGTCAATTTATTCGATATGGAATTAAATTAGGTGGTTGTAAGAATTGTTCAACTAGAGAATTTGATTTTTTTTTTGAAAAATTAATTTGGAAAATCTAAGTGATTGTTAGAAAATTAGTTTTGATCAAGTAAAATTAAATTAATCAAATTAATTAAAATTAATATGATA
The DNA here is from genome assembly GCF_025698485.1 of Gossypium arboreum. Classification (NCBI taxonomy): domain Eukaryota; kingdom Viridiplantae; phylum Streptophyta; class Magnoliopsida; order Malvales; family Malvaceae; genus Gossypium; species Gossypium arboreum. The sequence goes on along the minus strand of NC_069078.1, from coordinate 782,798 downwards.
TTTTTAGAAATTAATTTTCAAGTTAGACAATTGGCCCAAAGGGTAATTGAACTTGAAAATTGGACCTGAGATCGTAAATTGGGCTCGGGAACCCAAAATTGAAACCAAGACCTAATAACTGGTCAAACGGGCCTGATAAGTGAAATTGAGTCGACAGTCCAACTGGTGGCTAGATCGAACCGATCGGGTCGTCATTGACCCGGAACGAACCGGCAGTAGTTGAACCGGCTCGAGGTGTTGTAAGGTTGTTGCAACTGCATCACCAGACACGGCGGTACCAATGGTTGCGACAGCGGCACCCTAGTGGCTGGCGGCTGTTGGTCGTCGGTGGTTGAGCAGTGAATGAGTTACATTCCTACTGGAATTCTACCAGAGAATCTGATTTCAAATTAATTATTCTAAAAATAATATAAGGGGCTCTGCGTTAATAACTTAGAAAATATATTATATTACCTTCACTGATAATAGTTAAAAACATTGCCCGTATGTTATTATTTCAATTTCCTGAGTGGTCTGAGGATTTAACGGATTGGAATCGAGAATAGTTTAATATTAAATTAAATTTAATACTTATATTAATATTAAAGTGATATCTTAATATTAAATTTAATTTAATGTTTATTTTGTAGATAAATATTTTATTATTTTAATAAGATTTAATATTAAATTTAATCTAATATTTATCTTGATAAATATTATATTAATTTAATATTAAAGTGGTTAAGTTCAATCATAGTTGAACTATCTAAACTCTCACTATATATAGAGAGTATTGGGTCATTATTTACACACACTTGAATTCAAGAGAAAGTTGTAGAGAGAAAATTCTCTAAAAAGATTTTTTCAAAAAATTTCTAGAGATATTTTTCTAATTTACAACTTGATCCAAAAGTTTAGAGAAATTGCAAAATTACCCCACTGATAATTTTTGTGAAAAATTTTCTGATTCGAAGCGAACCCACACTCGGCAGACGTGAGTTTGAGGATAGCAGAGAAGACTACTCAATCGAAGCGCTCATCTTAGACAAATCAAAAAGGTACAATTTTAATTAAGTGTTTATTACTTTAGATATCACAGCTAAGATCTTGTTTTGGAAAAAAAAATTAAAACTCTGGGTTTTTTCCCTTCCAAACTCGTTTTTCCAACACTTACGCCATATACCGCCGTCGCGTTGTCACCCCATAGAACCTGCTGACAGCCGTCATAGTGATACTCTATGGAACCTAATATCATCGTCACGATGTCGCCCCGAAAGACCAGTTGATACCAATATCACGGTAAATATCTTTCCATAATACTGATTTTCGAACTCCTCCTCTCATTACCTCTTTTACACCACCTAATCTTGATGCTTGAACACCATAGTGTTCCCTCTGCAAGGCCCAAAACTTCGCCTTTAACGGTATATAACAAGTTCATATTGGGAATTGTGTCCATATTGTAGTAAACATGAAACTGTTTTCTATTTGTTTGAACGATGAATAAATAAATAAAGTTAATTTTACATTTCACTATTATATCTTTTATATTTTTGTCTTTCATATTTTGCATACACAATGAAATTGTGACAAACAAATATTAGCTTATTGATTGTCTAAGTTCAAACTAATGATAAGTGGCATTGTAGGAATGTTTATATTACGAGAAGACAACTTACTTCATTAAATAATTTAAACGAGTCCATAATCTTGTAGAAGAATCAAAGTGAACATTTGATTCAGATACTGAGAAGAATTATTATGTCGTCTACAATTCCAATTGAGGAGATGACTAGTCTTGGCTATCAGAGCAGTTGACTTCACGGGTAGAGACATAGATGTATTCATTGGAAGAATGATACATGATACTAGACTCAAGATGAATGAATTCTGATTCAGTTTGTGAATTAATTCACTTGTGACGTTCATGGTGTGATTTACATAAATCCAAGTTAGTCACTGACCATGCCTATACAACTTATGTGCTTTGATATAAGTGGAGGCTTATGCTCTAATATTATCGAGCCCATAGTCGGTATGTTGGGTACATGAATTGTGTATGGCATGGCTTTACTAACAAAAGTGGAATTCATAACTCAATTAAAGAGTTAATGATATCTTCTAATTGGAATTGTGTGGATTGATAAATATTTAATGTGGTCACAAGTTGCTAGTTCTCAAACGAGCAATTTATCATAGTCATTTGTTGATAGTAATCATATTAATCATTAAGAAAACAAAAAGGTGGCAATGAGATAAAATAGGATTGTATTGAGTGAACGAATTTAACTCAAAGAAATTAAGGATATCATATGAGGGTAACACACACATGACGAAGTCATTGGATAAAGCAGTTGGATGAATTGTTTTTGTAAAGAGTATACAATAAGGAGTTTTCAATCATGGTACTTCTTATGGATTGATTCCATGATTAAGTAATTGCGAATTATCGGAACGATACTTTTGGACATAATTGCAATCACTAGAGCCTAATTGTATATCTCTGATTGGTCCCTCCACTAGCTCAATAAAAGCTCGATATTTGAATTAGAAGGAAATTCTACGACTTCGAGAATAATTTAATTGAGTTGATTTATTCCATATGGAATTAAAGTAGGTGGTCGTAAGAATTGTTCAACTAAAGAATTTGATTAAAAAAATTTCTTGAAAAATTAATTTGGAAAATTTAAGTGATTGTTGGAAAAATTAGTTTTGATCAAGTAAAATTAAATTAATCAAATTAATTAAAATTAATATGATATTTTTTGTAAATTAATTTTTAAGTTAGACAATTGGTCCAAAGGATAATTGAACTTGAAAATTGGACCAAAGATCGTAAATTGGGCCTAGAAACCCAAAATTGAGATCAAGACGCAAAAATTGGTTGAATCAGGCCTGGTATGTGAAACCAGATCGATGGTTCAAATCAATGGTTGGATTGGACCGATTGGATCGTCACTGGCCCGGACCGAACTGGCAGCAATTGAACTAGTTCAGGGTATCAGCGGCTGCGATGGCGACATTCTAGTAGCCGGCAAATGGTCAGTAGCGATGGGTTTTCAGTAGTTAAGCGGTGGAAGAATTACACTTTTACTAAGACTCTACTAGAGAATTTGATTTTAGATTAACTATTTCAAAAATAATATTATTTTAATAGATTTAATATTAAATTAAATTTACTACTTATTTTAATAGTGTTTTATTAATTTAAAATTAAGGTGATTATTTTAATATTAAATTTAATTTAATATTAATCTTGTAGATAAACATTCTATTAATTTAATAAGATTTAATTTTAAATTTAATCTAATATTTATCTTGAAAAATATTATATTAATTTAATATTAGAGTGATTAAATTTAATAATAGTTGAATTCTCTAAACTCTCCCTACATAAAGAGAGGTTTGGGTCATTATTTTTTTACACACTTGAATTCAAGAGAAAGTTGTAAAGGGAAAATTCTCTGAAGAAATTATTTCAGAAAATTTCTAGAGATATTTTTCTAATTTATAACTTAGCCCAAAAGTTTAGAGAAATTACCCTACTAATAATTTTTGTGAAAAATTTTCTGATTCAAAGCAAACCAACATTCGGCAGATATAAGCTTGAAGATAACAGAGAAGACTACTCAGTCGAAGTATTCATCCTAGACGAATCGAAAAGGTACAATTTTGATTAAGTGTTTATTATTTTAGATATTACAACCAAGTTCTTATTTTGAAAAAAAAATAAAACTTTGGTTTTTCTGTAAACTTATTTTTTGCTGTGTTTTCCAAACCTGGTTTTCCAAGAGTTCACTCCTCTCCTCTTAACTTTATCTATCCTATTGAGTTTTTTCCCCATAGTTATCATGCAATATATTCATCTAATCATCATCTATCTTAAAGCAGCAATATTCAGCTTGTCATGACTCAACAACATCATTCATGCACAGAATACTCTTCATGCATTCTCTAGTTCATGCAAGTAGCATATCATCATTTATCACCTAGAAGCAGGGTGTAGAAACTCACATTATTTCCTTATCCTTGTCACCTTGGCTTGCTCGAATGCTAATGCCTTCTTAGACTTGGCAATAGTCCATCGATTTTTCTCCTCCCCGGACATCCATGCCCATGACTACTGCAACATGCAAAGCCTCCTGCAAGTACAGCCTCTTCTTATTTAGGACGACTGAAGAAAAAGATGACAATTTCAGAAAGAAGAATGGGTAAATAGAATTAATAAATTCCCCCCTTCTCTCATCCTCCTACCTATATATATACCCTTATGGCACGATCTTCACAGATCGTTACCACCACACAATCCTAATTATTATGTTTCCCATTATGTAACTAGTCGGTCCCAATCAAACCAAACTAGTTTTGGAGTCTATCTTTCTCCTAACCAGCCACTTAATTCTCTAAATTTATTGCTAGTGTCCCCAACTTTTTGATACTATTCAATCAGCTCCTTGACTCTTCTTTGAGTTCTAGTCTCTTGGAAAATCAAGTGTGAAAATTTAATTCAACCTATACCGTTGGATCTAGGGGAGCTCAACTACAAATAGACATCTTTCCTTTATTCGTAATCATCCCATTGATAGTTAAAGAATATATTTGAGAGCATATACTTAAACACTTGGTGTACATTGCTTTCTTGTGGCTTTTCAACTCTGTTGTTGCTCTTTTTGTTTTGAGTTGCTTTCGCTATATCTTTCGACGCCTTAGAGAATTCCCCGGAGAATTCTTGTCTTTTGAGAGCTAGGCTGACTTAAGCAAATTTGAAGTAAATGAATAGCTTAAAGCCAAACGGTTTGCCAAATTAAAGTTTTAGCCTCGTGACATTAGAGTAGGCTTGTGTTAGAGTAAGTTTTTCAATTAGTTTCTAATAGTTTATAAAATTTTCTAAATTTTCTAAAATTTTATGATTTTAAATTAATTTCTAATAATTTTTATAAATTTTAAATTTTATAAATTTTAAATTTTTTATGATTTGAAATAAATTTCTAATATTTTTATAATTTTTATAAATTTATAAAATTTTATTCTTTTAATTAGTTTCTAATAATTTTTATAAAATTTATTTATTTATTTATGTTTTTATACTTCTAGAATTAATATAGACAAATGTGCATTAATGTTCAAATAAATTTAGACAACCAGTTATCCAGATTTATTATGTAATTATTTTAAAAATAACTACTTTTTTTATTTTTTGCGGACATGGCAATAGGCATGTGCTTGTACCATGTTAAAAAATGGCTCTAACATGACGTTTATTAATGATCACATTAGTATTGCTATTAAATACTAATAGTCAATATCGGTTAAAAGGCTTATTTAGTTAAATTTTTTTAGTTTAGAGATTTAATTGGATGAAAAAAATTGAGAGGAGTTTAATTTCTTTTTCGAAAAAATTTGAGTCCCCTTAAAAAAATAGTTTTATTAATACATTTTGAAATTAGTCCTGCTTATTTCAAATAAAACACATTGATGATTTACATGGATATAGATTCATAGAAGTTGTAAAATTATGTTTCCCAAAGCCTCTCCTAAGATTCCCGAAATCAAGCTTCTCACAACAACTCTGGCCCAGTCTTGCCCAATTCTCCTCCTCATCTAGTATTGCCCAATTCGGTCGGGATTAGTTAATAATTTTTTTATAAATTATTTAAAATCGATTGATTAATTAAATTAACTGAATTTAATAAATAATATTATAATATATAAATTATTTTTCTTAATCGATTGATTAAGTTAATTAATTTTAATATATTTTATCTTTATTTTAACATAAAAATATAAATTTCGGTTAATGGAAAAAGTTTGGTTGAGTAAAATTTTGATTCGGTTAAAGATTAAGAGTTCAAAAGGATTGATTAATTCCATTGATGAGATTAATGATGGTTCGGATGGATTACCCTTCGATTAACCAATTGAAGAACCTACTCCAGTCTCTGTCTTCAAGCTTCCGACAGATCAAACCAAATAGCATAATATTAATTAAGGTAAATTTTGAAACTTGAGTCATGAGATTTTGAGTTAGGGCTTGGTTAATGTTATCTACTCTCTGCCTCTGCACTCACTGTGCTATATCTGATTTTCCGTTTTTGATCCTATTGCTTGTTACACTCTTTAATCCAATTTTTTAAATGGTATCGGTTTCCAGACATAGTGGAATGCTATCGACACTATTTTCTTTTATACTATTATTAGCGTCTGCGGTCCCTGATGTGAAATTTGTTAACATTGCTATTAAAGTTCTTTAGCGGCGGTGGACGGTTCAGCTACAGCCAATAGTGGCTGCCAGTGCTATTTAACCTTGAAACCCAAAAATTTGGAAAATTTAAAAGGTAGCTGAAATTTTTTGGATTGTCATATTGACTGCATATTTGGCAGGGGAAAAAAAGAAGAAAAGATGGGGAAGAGGGGAAGAGCATGTGTGGTGGTTCTAGGAGATCTTGGTCGTAGCCCTCGTATGCAGTACCATGCCCTTTCCCTTGCGCGTCAGGTCTTGCAGTAATTTTCTTCTGTAATCTGGATTTACGGTTTTATTTCTTTGAAATATTTTGCTTTAATATGCTAGAGTTTTTGGTTGAGCTGAAACGTTTATTTTAGGCCAAATGGAGTTTAGTTTTCACAAATTTCTTGCTCAACTTCTTTATTGACGCAATGATGTTATTTTCACTTATTTGTTTGCATTATGGATTTATCATGTAATATAATGACGGGTATTGGCATGAAGGAAAGTAATCCTTAAGATAAAATGTTTGTTTGGTATTTGGTTTTATACTTGCCTTTTTTGTTGGAGGCAAAATAAGCAAGTTTGAATGCGGAAACACATTATCATTTTGAAGAATGAGAAGTTAAAAGGTTAACCTTTATTCTTGGACAAAAACTACCGCATTTTAGATTCTTATGGAATAATTCTATTAGGATTGATGATTTGTTTGTCTTTTAATCTTTTCTTGGGTACATAGTCTTTTATTAAGTTTTAAGCAATTGCATTTTGCTTTCTACCATTTTCTTTTATGTTTTATTAGTAAAGTGTATCGTTTTATATCAAATAGAAAAAAGCATACTGAGAGGATGAATGACCATGTGGAGCCTAAGTAATTGGTTTGTGCAAGGAGACTTGTGCTAAATTAGAAATGCATATGTGTTGGTTCTTCTTGTTCATTTGTTTTGAACAGAATGAATACCCCTAAACTATGTATCTACATTGTTTTCTATAGTACTTAATTAATCTTCATAGGAACAAAGCTTGATATAATTGATAGGATTTGACATATGTAGGCATTAAGGTAGCAATGACTGGCACAAACATTTTGCAGGTTATGCCTCTCTATATACTTTGGAGAAGACTGTTGACTTTCTATCATTCTTTATGTGACATTAATAATCTACTACAGTTGCCAGTCTCCTTAGTTCTTGTATTTTCCTTCAATTCATGCCTACGCCTTGGTGGATAGGCCTGAACCATTCCCATAATTTTTAGAAGGTTTAGATGGAAGAAATTAGTTATGGTAAAGACTGGCTTCTACAACTTCTAAGCTGTCATACGTTCAATTGTCGTGGTTAAAGGAAATTTCCTGTAAGGTTAGCTTTTGTAAATTAGCCCAGTATTAAAAGTTTCATGGGAAATAAGTACTCTGTTTTTTGTTTTGTTTTTTCTTTCTTGGTGTAGGATGATCAGTACTTTTTGATATGCAATTTTTATATGCCCAAATACGCATCCTCTACCTTCCAGTCCTCACAGATCTGCCACACTCCAGAAGTAGAAAAGTAATAAACTTTAATTGTCTGTATATGCTAGTCCTATGTAATGACATGCTTATCTAACATGTCCTAAATAGAGTAGAAACATTGAGAGGAAGCATGGAAAAGAAAGCATGTTGTTTTAGGAGGCACAGTTATGTCTTAGAAATAAAGAAAAAATGTTTATATTTTGTAAATGCCATGAAGAGCTTTCGTTAAAACAAAAGAGTAGTTAAATAAATGAATAAGCTGTCTATTCTTCTCATTATAATTGATTTCGCAGGCATCCTTGGAAGTGGACATTGTTGCTTATGGAGGTATACCTTTCTATGTAATAATGAATTAAATTGCACACCTTTTTTTTTCTTTCCTTTTTCCTGCCATAGAATGTTTACTTTATAGTAAAATTAATAGGAGAGAATCATGTGTACTACTTAACAACTTTCAATAAGAAAAAAAGTTAGGAAAATTTTCTTGTAGGATGGAGATTTTGTGAACCCAAATTTTACATTATGCACTATATATGAAAGATTATTCTGTTCGAACTCTAAATTTAGATAGGCTATCTTAAGAATTTTTTATATTAATAAATATACTAATTGAATGTGAATTTAAATATTTTGATAGGTTCCGAACCCCACTCTGCTGTTATAGAGAATGAATCTATTCATATTCACACAATGGTATTGTCTGGAGGAATATCATGGAGCTAAGGTATTATTACTAGGCTATTATTTAATTTTTTTCTAATTAATTCGAAGATACTTTATCCACTAATGCTCTTACTGAAGCCAATCATTCAGTTTGTAATACTTCTTTGGTTTCTTTGCTTCAAAGTTCCTCCTCCTGATGCCTTCATAGTGCAAGTGAGCTTCTATTTTCCACTAGAGAGATCCCAAGTTCTGTTTTCTATATTGTTTAGAACAAATGGTCTTACTCTAACTGCTACGAAATATTGCTATGTCTTTTCCACCAGAAATTGTAGAATCTTTTCAATGGAATCTGTCTTTCAAAGATTTTGATGTACTATCATGGTGTTAGAGATTAACCACAAATTAGCTCTTTCTATTAATTGCTTAAGAGGTAGGAATAACAGTTTTCTAAAGCTCAAGCGATGAGTGGATGGCTTATGACTTATGAGCAATGTTTTCAAAAGAGAGAGAGATAAAGAAAGGAATAGACAGAAGGGTAGGGCTTATTTTCTCTCCTTGGACCAATATCTAAATTAGTTGTTTTTCTTTTCCATTTAAATTAGGAAAAAGACTTGTTGGGGTGGGGCAGGGAGGGGAAGGATGTAGTGTACAGAATGCTTGAATGACATCCTCTTCATTTATTTTAAGAACGAGGGACCTTGTGCATACTGTATTCCCTATGAAGTTTTGTGGCTGTTTCCGCAGTGGTTCTTCTTTATCAAGCTTTCTATGATTTTTAAATGAGATTTAACCAGAGTTATCTCACACATTCTTCCTATATATTTTTGGGCTTATTTTTGTATGAGCAGGCATGTGGTTGGGTGTACATTTGTTACCTCTGCATGTGTGAATGAGTTTTGTTGGCTTTCTGGTTGTTTTCCTAGTGATTCTTATTTATCAAACTTTCTATGATTTTTAAATGAGTTTTAACCAGAGTTATCTCACACTACTGCAGCAAATTTCTTTCAATGTATTTTTGGGTTTATTTTTGTATGAGCATGCCAATGGTTGGGTTGTACACTTGCTACCTCTGCATGTGTGAATAAATTTTGTTGCTCAGTTTTTGCATTTTCAAACTTTCATTTTAACAAGGAGAAAATTCAACCAAACTCTAGTAGCCATTCTTTCTTAATGATGTGCAAAGTCTTTTTTTTTTTTTTTTTAAAAAGAAAGAGAATTCCTATGGTACATGCTTATACATGATCCATATTCTTATGGAAACCATTTTTTGAATTACATTGATGATTATACTTTTTATTTATAATCTACCTGTGGTAGTATTTACATCATATAAGGCCAATATGGATAGGTGGTGATGGAACCTTACTATCATAATTTTGTTTTTGGTATGTATGGCATCCTATTTGGATTTGGTCTACTCCACGAGGTAAAACTCTCCTGTTTCATTTAAAGCCACTGCTTTCCCAAGTTTCTACCTTAGACTTAGGTGAAACTTTGTAATGTTCTGTAGTTTGTCATGTCTTTCTTAGCATCTTGTAATATCTCCGTGGTTATCAGTATCTTGTTTTTTAGTTAGCTGCTTTTTTCTCCTTATTGCCGGTTTTAAAGGTTGTAGATGCCTAATTTTTCATTACATAAATTTAGCTACGTCTTGCTCTTTCATTGTTTTAAGAAATTCCTTTTTTTCCCTCTGAAACTCTCTTGATATTTCATCCATTTGTGTAGAATCCTCCTTCTGTTCCAACATTAGTGGCTGTAAAGTGGGCGAGCTCAATGAGAAAGTTGGCATTCATTGTTGATTGGCATAATTTTGGATTTACCTTACTTGGATTGTCTGTGGAAAGAAGCAGCCCATTTGTCTCTATATACCATTGGTAAGTTATAAGCCTCCTCTTTGGTATTGTCAAGAGGACCTTTCTGGAGCTGTGCGATGGATGGATCTTGTTTGAATTTTAAGTATCTGCTTAGGTTTGAGAAGCGTTATGGGCAAATGGCAAATGGTTCCCTATGTGTAACAAGGGCAATGCAGCTTGAATTAGCTCAAAACTGGGAAATTAGGTAAGATTTCCAGCTCAATGTTGGTTAATTATTTTCATTGTCTGATGAAATGTTATGGGAAAATGTCTAATTATATTGCATGTGGTTAAATTTACAGAGCCACAGTTTTATATGATCAGCCTCCTGAGTTTTTTTGTCCAGCTTCACTTCAGGAGAAGCGTAAGGTGAGATTCATGTTATTGAGTTCTCATAAAGATTTATGCTCCAAGATTTATTTTGTAATGGAGTTTCATTTTTAGTTGTTTTGCAGATTAAATAGGTATCTTTGTCACCCTCTTGGGGTTCGAGATTGTGTAACTGCTAGTAAGTCTTGTAAATAATCAAATTTATTTTGATTAGCAGCCTTAAAGAACACTTTTGACTGATTTTACCCTCATGCGGCAACTACAGAAATTGAGGCAGATGACCAAAATGAATCATTATTTACAACTCAAGTTGACACTGACATCTTGTTGAAGCCAAATAGGCCGGCTCTTGTTGTAAGCAGTACAAGCTGGTGAGACCATCCTCTATGAGTGCCCTATTTGTGGACTTCTTGCACTCAATATTTCTGCTTTTCTTTTTATTCTTTGTTGTACCCTTAGTTGCTCTAGCCTCATTAAACTTTTACCCAGTAAGAGCAGTAATGGAAAGAATATGCTAATAAAAAATGGTCAAGGTGACAAGTTTTGTTCTTAAAATTGACTTTTTACACAATAACTTTTCCTTAATATGGAAGAAGTTTATCTTCTGTTCTATTTAAGATCACTTAATTTCATTTTCAACCATTTTTATCATTTTATTGAAGTATAGTTATGCTCATTGTAGAAGTTTCTCCTATCCTATTTTAAGATTATTTAATTTCAATTGTAACCATTTCCTTCCTTTTATTCAAGTATGCACATGCTCGTTTTTGTGTGGTGAGTATTTATAAATCTATTTAGAGATTCATTTTCGAGAATTAACATCTTTCCAGGACGCCAGATGAAGATTTTGAGATTCTATTGGAAGCAGCGGTGATGTATGATAGACGAGTTGCTGCTTTACTGGATGAAAATGATTCTGCCGATGAAGGGGTCCTCTGGAAGGAGATCTCTGGTGGAAAGCAATACTTGTACCCTAGGTTGTTGTTCATCATTACAGGTAATGGTACTGTATGTCCCAGAAGCATTTGCTTCTGTGCTCCATTGTTTCTTAAAAATTTCCAATATTCATTTAGGCAAAGGTCCTGACAAGGAAAAGTACGAAGAGAAAATAAAGAGGTTAAACGTCAAACGTGTTGCATTTCGTACCATGTGGCTATCAACTGAGGAATATCCATTGCTTCTTGGTATGATATTCGTAATCTATTTTCTCTTCCTCATAGTTCATTAGGAAGAAGGGAAAAATCCTTCATACTACACATCCATATTCTTGCTTCATTTTACAGGTTCAGCAGATTTAGGTGTTTGTCGGCATACTTCCTCCTCAGGATTAGACCTTCCCATGAAGGTATGTCATTCTGGAGCTCCTGTTAAAGCCTTCTTAGGAAAAGAACATTTGCAGCGATAAACCTTTATCACTCACTGAACTTGTATTGGCTAGTAGGTGGTGGATATGTTTGGTTGTGGACTTCCAGTATGCGCTGTTTCCTACTCTTGGTAAACTTGTGCACTTATCATTCATGGTTTATTGGCTAATAATTTGATACCTTTTAATGCTAAAGTCTATTACTATCTGCTACTGGTTTGACTTCTGAAGTATTGACGAGCTTGTGAAGGTTGAAAAAAATGGTCTGCTCTTTTCATCGTCATCAGTTCTAGCTGATGAGCTCTTGGTAAGTGTTTTGTACTTGACAATGACAATTGGTACTTGCAAATAGAAGTGGATGATGCAAAATATCTTGATACAACCCTGCCTAGGAATCATGATAGTTCTTGTTAAGCATCCATTCTCACCTAGATCTAGATAATTTGTTAGATCACTATTGGATCGATTGAAAATTACTCCACTTGCAATCAATGTTGTAGTAATCGGACTGGTGGTCAAACCGGCTTGACCATCTATTCCCAGTTCAACCATGACAAAATAAAAAATTTCAAAATATTCTAGAAAATTTATAAAAAATAAAAATAGGAAAAAAAATTAATAAACACAATAGATAATGAGGAAACATAAACTTCCATTTTATAAATTATAACCTCAAAATTAAATATTTAAACTACTTCAATCTAGTTCAATTTGTTTTTTAACCGGTTTGATTGGTTTTTACCAGTTGAACCCTTGTTGGTTTTATGGTACTGGTTGGACTACTGGTTCATGATTCAACCATTCGGTCTGGTCTAGTTTTGATCACCATGCTTGCAACTGACACTTCATTGCAGCAAACTCCTCTTGTAGGTCGAAAATCTCATGAACTTAATCCACATCAACAAATTCCTTGAAATTGAACAATTACTCATGATTGCATCATGATGACCCTCGAACCATAGCTCCTTAGGCCCTATAAGCTACACGTTAGGGGAAGTGTGTAGCAGTAAGATTCCACATCCATCAAGTATTAGGCTACCTGTGGTCTTGTATTAAAGTTGGGTCCCTCCACCTACTACCAATTGGTTTTAGGTTGGATGCTTGACAATTCTTTTCATAAAAAAGAAGAAAATAACCTCCTACATTTTTCCATATGCAAAATTCCTTCAAAATCCTCTGCTTTTCTCTTTCCCACAGCCTATTGGTGCATCACCATTAATATTAATGCCTTTCTCCTAGGTGTGTCTGGGGTGGATTTACACCCCCTGGACCTTGAAATTCTTTGATTTGGAATCTAATGTCTCTATGTGATCTCATGTTAGCTTGTGTTTGGCTGTTGAACCTTATTATAAACATGGACCAGAATAATTAATTAAATAGTTCATTGTTATTTTGTGACTTACATTTCCTGAGACTGTTACAATGGTGGTTTCTGATATTCCTTGGTTTTCTATTTTACATATCAACATTGGCAGATGCTCTTCAGGGGATTTCCAAATGAATGTGATGCTCTGAAATCTCTCAAGAACGGTGCATTGGAAACAGGTTCTTCAGCAAGATGGGCTGCTGAGTGGGAAGAACATGCTAAGCTGTTAATATCAGAGGTTATTTAACTCATCCTTAAGCTTTTTTTTTTTATGTTCCATTTCCCTTCAAATTTTACTTCCTCTTATCTGATGTTTCTCAACAAATTATGTCTTATTCATTTCTCTCCTTTTCCTACCATACAGGGTGTATTACCCCTTTCAGCATGCTTTTTAATGAAAGATTTCCTTTAATTTTCCCATTTTTAATTGAATAAATGGACTTCAATTTGCAGGTCATATCCAGAAACTTGAAATAACCTTAACTTCAGCCATCTTGTATCAAAGCTAGCCATTCCAGCCAACTTCCTCTGCCAGATATGTTAGTTTTTAGTCGAAGTGTTTGCTTCATGGGACATATGCTTACTCCAATTTTCCCAGGGAATATCACAATCCTTTGGTTAGAACTCTTTAGATTATAGTCCTTTTAGTTCCAAAATGACAGTAAGTTTTTATTTGTGGCAGCATACATATGATCGCATGGTTTGGATTTCTCATGTTTATAGAGTGTTTGAATGCTTCGACCCCTGAAATGTATTATTATTAAATTGATATAAATACATGGCTGCTAGTGATTTGTTACCAGCTGATCATGGTGGAAAAAATCACCCATGGCTCCATTTTAACGATCATTCAGATTACGTTAATGCATAACTGTTTGTGAAAACATATGTGTATACATGCCTGCATACGTGTATGCATGCATACATATCCACAAATAGATGTGGATATGAATATATATGTACATATCCTTGTCGAAGGTCGAAGTCTATTTTGTTTTGCTCAGGAAGATTTTGATATTTATTTGTTCCATTTTACAAAAATTGTCTATTTTGTTTGAGTCTTCAGCTATTTTGTTGCTAAGTTCTATACTAGTGTGTTGCCATGCTCTTTTTTGATCAAATTTTCTATGGGAACGACTGGATGGTGTCATTATATACATGTTTTTTTTTAATGGTGAAGAGGCAAGCATCTAACGTCTTAATGAATCAAAAACATTACAGTATAAATCATTTGGGACAAATTGCAATTCACAGGCTACTACAACAATAGCTGCAGGGGGTTCCTTGAAGATCCTCAGCTGGCGAGTGTCTCTGCCTGGTTGCTGATCTCCATACTGGTGCAGCCTTTACTCTATTCAAACAAATATGTCTAGTCCAAGCAAGAGTGTGCTAAGATCGATTCCATGCTCGCATGTTCAGCTCCAAAGACCCATTCATTTCTGTTATTTTTTCCAAATGTTCCAATAGAACATTCCAAATATAATGCACCATTGGTAACACAATCACAAAAGAGAGAGGAGCATATCAATTAAGGAAGATGTGAAAATTTTGTTATGCATACCTTGTGGAATCAATAGTTTCCAAGTATCTGGAATGGGCCAACAGTCATCTTGAAAGTTTGACAGCTGTCTCACCTTCATGTACACCAGTTCGGTGTGAACCATTGTTGAAGTACTTCCCAAAGCCGTTACCCATTAGTATCATCTCTTAGTGACCAAGCGAGACTTTGCCTTATATCACTCCAAACACGCATTCAAGCAAAAAACAGAGCAGTTAGCCCTATCAATCGATATAAGACAAGTATCAATCACGCAGTATTTTTTGCCCAAGAACCTAAGCCCAAAAATATTCCGTATTTGTCACAAGGCTCACTCCAAACTTGTAGATGAAGGAGATGTTTTGCTTTAGCATTCTCCTCAATCCTAAAACCACTAGTTTTAACATGTTGGCATACTTCCTCTCATTTGACAAGAGAGATTTTTCTTAAATCCTTCCTAAAGTCCAAATAAACCTTCTCATGAATAGTCTTACATATACTAAGGGGTAACAACATGGTTTGCATCATTTAAATTAGAATGGCATATAGAATTACCTGCATTAAAAAAAGACGTTCATCCTATCTAGATTTGTTCGTGGACCGTGTCGGGCCTATACTTAGTATTTATATTAATCTCCATTGTTCAGGCTCGGCTCAAAAAATAGACTTAATTTTCATCTAAGCCTGGCTCAAATAGAAATCTAAAAGTTTGGGTTTAACTCGTCTCGCTCATATTAGTTTTTTAATATTTTTTTGTGTAGAAAAAAATTTTAAAAAATCATTAAATACACAAAAAATCACTAAAATAAATGTTTCCCAATGCATTGAGAATACATTAAAATAAAGTCACAAGTAACATTAACAAAATAACAAAATAATAGCAACAATAGCAATAAAATAAAATAAAATAAAGTGGCATCTAATTAGCACTAAAATAGTAATAGAAATAAACAAATTAACACTAAAATAGTAGCACCAAATCAACATTAGATCAACACTAGCAAATCAACACTAGAATAGTAGTACAACATCAACAAAACAATAGCAACACAATAGCAGAACAGCAAGACTAAAACAGTAACAAAATACTAGTCGAACATCCTAAACTAGCAAATAATTTTTACATTTTGGGCTGTTATTTTTTACATTTTGGGATAATTTCTTACTTGGGTTTGACTAGTGTCACGAGGTTAGAACTTTAGTTTGGTAAACCGTGCGACCTTAGGCAACTTCTTTATTTCAAATCCGCCTAAGTCAACCTAACTCTCGAAAAGCAAAAATTCTCTCAAAAATTCTCTAGGACATCAAAAATAAAGTAGAAGCAAACTCAAAAAGAAGGAGCAATGAAAAGCCACAAGAAAGCAATGCACACTTTGAGTAAATACTCTTAAATATATTATTTAACTTAAGAATGGAATGAATACAAATGAAAAGGAGGACTCCATTTATAGTTGAACCCCTCCAAGGCCAACGGTATAGATCGAATTACATTAATAGTTGAGATTAGTTCTCATCTACAATAAGAGAGTTCTAAGAGATTTAAATTCTATGCATCCTTATCCTTTAAGATTTACAATAATTATCCTAGTAAAAATACAATTTACTAAAGTGTTTACAATTTAATCATGATTCAAATAGATGGGCTATGAGTCTCTCCCAAGCAATAGGCCAGTCCTGTCGGGCCAAATGACCCCCAATAAACAAGAGAGATCAAAGTGTGCCCTGGTTGCGGGCTCCTTTGCACAGCCTGTGACACTAGGATATGCATGTTTGGGTTTGAGGGAAATGGCTTTAAAATAAATTTATTATTATAATTTAACATATTAACTATATATCTAATATATTTATAATATATTCAGGTCGGGCTAGGCCTGTGCAAAAAATTCTATCCAAGGCCGGTCCCAAATACAAAACAAGCTTTAAATCTTACCCAAGCCCATTTTTCGAGCGTCGTTTTTTTGTCTAAACCATCCCATATTTTGGGCAGGCCTTTGGGCCTGGGTAGATGGCTCGACTCACGAATAGGTCAAATCCCATCCATTAAACCATTTATGAATTTTATCAATAAGAATTTTGAGAAACATATTATTAACTCGTTTATGTAGCAAAGGAATTCGTAAATAATTTCCTTCTTCATCCATACTTCAAAATCTTAGTTGAGAACTAATTGTGTTTGGCATTGACTTCTCTGTATTAGTCCAGAAGATTATTTGAGTTTTTTAGCATTCTCTTTATGTCTTGAGAAATATCCAAATTGAGATAATACACTAAATATATTTGTTTTTGTATTAGTCTAGAAGATTATTTGAGTTTTTTAGCATTCGCTTTATGTCTTGAGAGATATCCAAATTGAGATAAGACACTAATATATTTGTTTGGTCAAGATTTTATTGAGCAAAAAGAATAAGGTTTTTGGCAAAAAAAAAAGAGGGGAAATAGGTAGTGTAGCAATATAAAATTTTTCATAAAGCATATGACACTATTCCAGGATCTAAAATAGTGAACTTACAAAAAAAATTTGAAATATAAGCAAGATAAAGAATTTTATGAGAGGAACAATTGTAATGGAGATGGAAATCAAAAAAAGTATCTTCGATGTGGAAATGAGGCAAAAAGGATCAAATTGAAAATTTTGAAAAGTTTGAAGACTAAAGTACAAATTTAACCAAAACAAGGAATACGAGTTATTAATGATTAATTGGTATAAGAATAATTTGGAATATGTATTGATGAAAATCACTTTTGGGACCAAATTGGAAAGATTAGAAAGTACAATGACTAAATCGTAAAATTTTTATTTTTTGTCGAGAAGAGAGTAAAATGAAATTTTCACCATCCAGTGAGTATTATTAAGGGTAAATGTGAACTGTGAGATTTGGATATGGAAAGTGTCTATTGTTGTGAACAAATCATGTATAGATTCAAAAAGGGACAAAATGGTAATTTATCATGAAAAAGGTATTTTGGTCATTTATCAAGAATGTATTATGGAAATTTTATTTTGATATGATAATTTATGTATGAGTTTATATAGGATTTTGGGTGTGATTATTGTGGTGAGCTTAATTATGGACCATACAAATTTTAAACACCTTCAAAACCCCCATTTCAACAAGGGTTTTTATGGTTCTTGAGAGAGAAAGTTGTGTTGGAGTATGTCCAAAGACCAATATGAGATGATTGTAATTACATACTTGTTCACCTAGTTTATTAATAAAAGGCATTGTTATTATTGTTTATGTTTCTATTTTTGTGCATTAAATAAATTGTTTAATAATAAAGTCCTAAGATTAATATGTTATCCTTAAATGTCCTTAGTCAAGTATTATTGTGGGATTAGACAAAAATAATACATTGAGACTGATGCGTAGTTGATTGATGACAAAGTATTGTCATTGACATAGGGATGTCAAAGTGTAACAGCCCACCCGGCGAAGTCTTTGTATTTGGTTACTGTTTGGTGTGTTTTTGATAAAATAAGCATAGATATAGTAGGTAAAATGTTTGTTTTGACTAAGTATAGGATTCTATGTATGCACCATTCGGTGAACTTTTTTTTTGGCGTGTTTTGTAGTTTGGTGAACTCTTCTATTTAGTATCTGCCAAACTCAGAGGCTTTGGGCGAACTTAGTAAGTTTCACAGTTGTTTAGATTTGTTTATTATTTAAGTATGATAATTTGGTTAGTGAAGTTAAACTTAGTTAAATCAGAACTATAATACAATAGATGATAAGATTTAAATTAAACTAAAAGTACTTAATCATGGAAATCCAGAGAGTTAATGGAATTATTTGATTTTTCCACTAACCTTTGTCTTTGAGCTTAAGTATATAAGGTTAGTGGTGGTCTTTCTGGACACCTTTACATTTTTTATTCTTTCTTGATTTCTTCTGAAAACTCTTTGAAAATTTAAGTTAAAAAAACCTCTTCGAAGTAAGGTTCGTAGTATTCAACTAACATATACATTAGTACCAGCTTAGTGGTAATTACTAATGAACTCTAGGTTATTCTTTAAGTCATTTACGTGTTCTTCGTTCTGAATGCATAAGTGTTAAAATGGTGTGCAAGGAAGGAAGCTTTCTGATTCTGGTATAAGTATTGTGATTCTTGCATGCATGACCAGATTTGATAGGTTGATGATTTGATATGTTTAATTATTTTTATTTTAGCTCAAAAAGATAACGACGGTCCAAGTGATAAGGGTAAAGGACCTATTAATACTGTGTTAGAGTTTCTGGTGAGTTCCTTCTTATTTCCATGTGTTGTAGTTTATTTATTTTATATTTCGTGTAAGGTAAGTATTCTTCCTCTGTAATGGATGAAAACTGTGTTAGTGTATAATGAATAAAAGATGTTTGTGTGGTTAATGGTTATCTATAATTATCAGTCTGAGTACATTTTATTAGTAAAATGAAGTAAACGCCATTCCTCATTCTTAAGCCACTAATACCTGCTTTTGAAATGTATGAAATCTATGAAATGATATGATCTTATATGTGATGAAGGAGACGTGGAGATATGTTATATATTACAAACCAAATTGGCAAATCACAATAAAACATGCTATTCTGAATGAAAATGATATAAGGAGTTAAGGGGAGAATGGATGTGAATAAATCTGAAAGGTATGCTTCTAATCCTGAATTCTAGTTACATGGCTGGCGTAAAGATGGATTAGTATGAGTTGCGTTAAGTTGGCGTACAGTATACGCCCAAGTGATATGAGTTGGCGTATTGAGTTTGTCTGTGTCTTGTACACGCCAGTGGGCGTACTCTGTGTTATACGTGTTTGATCTTCAAAAAGGTTTAGATAATGTATTAAGTGATGTATTGTATGATTTTTTTTGGAACTCATTAAGTTCATTTGAACTTACGCTATTATTCCTTTTTCCTTCTTAAGACTGTTGATAGAAGGAACATTTTGTTTAAGGACTACGCTAGAAAGCTATTACGATGGTGAGCTGACTGCTTTGTGTCTTATCATGCATGTCTTATGGGCGTGGCGCATAATTGTATTTTGAAAAATAATTGTATATAGAACTTCTTTTTGTTAAGACTCTATTTTGATGAGGTTTTTATAAAGTACTAATATTTGAATTTGAGTCAATAAATTATATTTATAAAGTTACCATATTTGAATTTATACGTCATATGAATTGTATATTATTTTCAAATTGATGATATTCCCTTCACCTTAGTAAAATAAAAGCTAAAATACGAATTATATCCATAACTTTGTAAGAATTCTTCAAAGTTTCCGCCAAAATGTTTTTAAGCCAATTTGTTTTCAAGAAGTAATACATCATTCTTGGATTCTATAACAGGGTCGGGTTTGGTATGTTACAAAAAATCAATGTATAAGTACACGTTAGAGAACAACATATTGGACTAACCTGGCATGCAAATGTATAATATCACGTTTTTCAGTGGTGACGGAACAGTGGTTTCGAAACCATAAAATTCTAGCATGTCGTCCATAAATATTATTTATATATTATTTATGAGGTCATTAAGGTCGTATTAAAATTTGGTTAAGAAATTTTAATTGTTAGACAGCTAATTAAAGAAAAGGATTAAATTGAAAAAAAGAGAGTAAAAATTAATAGCTATTGATGTTTTAGTGCCAATTTGATTTTTTATTAAATGAGGGGGTTTAATATGGTAATTAAATCATCCTAATGGCTAGTGGACAGTAATGGAGAAAAAATAAATTGATTAAAACATGTGTAATGACAATTTTGTAATTTAAAGTTAAAAACAAAATTTAAGAAAACACCATCTTCTTGATTTTCACTTGTTTTGGCTGAAAACACCATGAGAATAAAAGCTTGGAGGTTTGACTAGCACATTTCTTTGCATGAGTGAGTTTTATAGTCCTGTTTTCAATGAATTTTATGTTCTTGAGATCATTACAAATATGTATATCTAAATCATACCTTTATTTTTGAAACTGTTAAAAATTTTGAATGTTGTCATTGATGAATCTTGATTTTTCTTGATGTTAATGATGTGTTTGAAGTCTTGGTTGTGACTTTGGATGGTTTTGTAAAGTGATTTCTGTTAGTTTTTAGTTAAAGGATTAAATTGTTAAAATGTTAAAAACGTCATGGTATAATGGTGAAATAGTGATATTTTAGGGATTGTTTTGAAGCCTAAATATTCGGCTGGATATGGTGATTTTCAAAAGTGGCTACTTTGACGATTTTTGGGTTAAGGGACTAAGTCGCATAAAATTGGAAAAGTTAGGGGCAATTATGTAATTTTGTAAATAAAAGGGTTCAAATTTTAGAATTTATAAATATATGAAATTTAAGCTAATAAATGAAATAAATTATATTTTAGATCAAGATTCTGTTGACATACGGGAAAAATGAAAAGTAGCAAAGTAGTCCCTGAACTTCTACAACTATTGCAATTTAGCCCAGGTAAGTTCGTAGTGGCTTGTTTTTTATTACAATTAACTTATAATTTATATTTCTATTGGTTTATAATTTGATTATAGATATACTACAATATAAGTTTCAAATGTTAAATATATGTGTAAGAAATTGAGAAAAGATTATTATTATGGTGATTGAATTGTATTAAGTCTATATATGAACGAAGTGAATTGGATAGTATTTATGGAAACAAGGACGTGCTCAAGATTGTACTCTGGTACCCCCGAATGCACATATGTGCTCCTGTTTGTACTTCGGTACCCTTGAACGCATATACGTGCTCCTATTTGTACTTCGGTACCACCTGAATGCACATACATTCTCCTGTTTGTACTTCGATCCCCTAAATGCAAAAAAGTGCTCCTGTTTGTACTTCAGTATCCCTGAATACACATACGTGCTCCTGTTTGTACTTCGGTATCCTTGAATGCACATGCGTGCTCCTATTTGTACTTTGGAACCCCTGAATGCACATACGTGCTCCTGTTTGTACTTCAATACCCCTGAATGCACAGCTTGTTTGTACTTTGGTACCCCTGAATGCACATACATGCTCCTTATACTTCGGTACCTTCAAATGCACATACGTACTCCTATTTGTACTTCAATACCCTTGAATGCACTTGAGTGCCTCAGAGTTGCATCATTGATGCCCCTGAAAATGGAATATTGACGTATTGTATAAACTAGGTTTAATTAATTTAAAGTAAAAGTTACACTATGTCCTTACTAGGCTATGTAAGCTTATGCTTTTTCTAATGTTGTTTTGTAGATAATTGTTGTTGACCGTTTGGAAGGATCAACCTCAAAGCTCACACTATCTATCTATTTTGGTAGTTTTTGTATCTCATTTTGGGTTGTGGCATGTATATAGGTTTTTGTTGAAAGAATGTTAGTGTTAATAGTTATAGATGCTATAGAAGGTTAATTAACTCTTTGGAATATGTCATGTAATGCTGAATTTTGATATCTATATATATTGATGATTATTATGACGTGTGTTTGGAGTAGAAATGTTAATATGTGTGGTTAAGATTGTTGATATAGATTTGGTTGTTCTTATGAAAAATCTTGGATAGAGTGTGATATTGAATTGCTTATAGATTGAGGTGCCTTTGAATGACATCTTGTTTAGAATCTTTAGGTTGTTTATTTGGTATATTGGTGAGTGTTTAAAGTGTGTTTTGAGCTATTGAATGAATGAGCAAATTATGTGTCTTGATTAGCAATGATAAGTGTTGAAATGGCTTGTTGTAGGGGTTAAATTTGGTACACACGACTTGGGACACGGGTTGTCACACAGCTGTGTGGCACACACAGCCTGACCACACGGTTGTGTGTAATTTATAAAATAGGTGCATGTTTCACACAGTCTAAGACACGGGCTGAGACACGGCCATATGTCTCAAGTCAGTAGGTTACACGGGCTAGCACATGACATGTGACATAGCCGTGTGAGCCAAGTCAGTGAGTTACATGGTCTATGGCACTGGCTGGACATGGTCGTGTGCCCCTACACGAATGCTCACATGGTCTGAGTTGTGTCACACAGCCGTGTGACCCCTGTTTTCCAAAATTTTAAGCTTTTTTTCTAAAATTTATGTTTTGATTCAATTTGATCCCTAATTGCTTTCAAACTAATTTTAAGGCCCCGTAAACCTTAAATAGGGCCCATATGAATAATTATTCTATGAATTATTATATATTTATAATTTAATTGAACATTTGTTCTGAATTAAGATAATTTGTTCTGTTTGGTTTTGTAACACTTTGATCCTTAATCTGACAACGAAGTCGAGATATGGGTGTTACAAAATGTTTCTTGGATTATTATGTAATAGTCGTAACATTTCTCATAGTGATAATTATATTTATGATCCTTAAACTTGAGATCATAATTATTCTAACATCTTGAGTCATATGCTTTGACACAATCAAATGTCTTCTATAAATAGTTGTACTATAAAAATTGATGTTGAGTGTGCCATAGTCTGTGTTATGGGATGTGAGTTTTCAAGATAGGATTTGTCCTCCTACATAATAGGAGAAATATATTAGGCCTCTTGATCGAGTGAGACTAGAAATGCACGGCCATGCTCAAATTAGTTAATATGAAATATCACACTTATTTGTTTATCTTAGTCTACTCAGGAATCAAGAAACAAGAGATTAGACTTTGCAAGTGTGACTATTACATGACTTGTTTTCAACCTAGATATAAAAGACAAAGGGATGTACTACATGTAGGAAAAACGGGTTTAGAAAATACAGTGAAAAATAAATTTAGGCAAAAATCAGAGTTTTAAATTGTTTTCCAAAACAAGATCTTGTTTGTGATATCTAAAGTAATAAACACTTAATCAAAATTATACATTTTCGATTCGTCTAGGATGAGCACTTCGAATGAGCAGCCTTTTCCGCTATCCACAAATTAACGTCTGCCGAGTGTGGGCTCGCTTCGAATCAGCAAATTTTTCACAAAATTACCAGTTGGGTAATTTTGTAATTTCTTTAAACTTTTAAGTCAAGTTGTAAATCAGAAAAATATCTCTAGAAATTTTTTGGAATAATCTCTTCAGAGAATTTTCTCTTTACAATTTTCTCTTGAATTCAAGTGTGTAAATAATGACCCAAGGCTCTCTTTATATATGGAGAGTTTAGAGTTCAACTATGATTAAACTTAATCACTTTAATATTAAATTAATATAATATTTATTAAGATAAATATTAGATTAAATTTAATATTAAATCTTATTAAAATAATAGAATGTTTATCTACAAGATAAACATTAAATTTAATTTAATATTAGACTATTAAAATAATATTATTTTGGAATAATTAATCTGAAATCAAATTCTCTGGTAGAGTCCGTGTAGGAGTGTAACCCTTCCACTGCTCAACCACCGAAAACCAATTGTCGTCGGCCACTAAGATGTTGCCTCGCAGCCACAGGCACCACCATGTCCGGTGATGTAGGTGCGACACCCTTACGGCACCCCAAGTTGGTTCGACTGCTACCAGTTCGGTCTAGGTCAATGACAACCCGACCGGTCCGGTCTAGCCACCTGTTGGACCGTCAGCCCAATTTCACATACCGGGTCCAGTTTGACCAGTTTTGGGCTCCTATGCCCAATTTACGATCTCAGGTCCAATTTTCAAGTTCAATTGTCCATTGGGCCAATTGTCTGACCTGAAAATTAACTTCCAAAAATATCATATTAATTTTAATTAATTTGATTAATTTAATTTTACTTAACCAAAATTAATTTTTTTCCAAAAATCACTTAGATCTTCCAAATTAATATTTCAAGAAAATTCTTTAATTAAATTCTTTAATTGAACAATTCTTACGATCATCTAATTTAATTTCACATCGAATAAATCGATTCAATTAAATTATTCCCAAAGTCATAGAATTTTCTTCTGATTCAAATGCAGTTTGTCGAGCTTTTGTTAAGCTAATAGAGGGACCAATCAGATATATACAATTAGGCTCTAGTGATTGCAATTATATCCAAAAGCATCATTCTGATAATTCGCAATTACTTAATCAAGGAGTTAGTCCACAAGAAGTACCATGGTTGAGAACTCCTTACTGTATACTCTTTATAAAAGTAACTCATCCAACTGCTTTGTCCAATGACCTCGTCATGTGTATGTTACCCTCATATGATGTATTTGATTCCTTTGAGTTAAATTGGTTCACTCAATACAATCCTATTTTATCTCATTGTTACCATTGTGTCTTCTTAATGATTAATATGATCACTGTCAATAAATGACTGTGATAAATTGCTCATTTGAGAACAAGCAATTCGTGGCCACGTTTAATATTTATCAATCCACACAATGCCAATGAGAGGATATCATTAACTCTTTAATTGAGCTATAAATTCCACTGTTGCTGGTAAAGCCATGCCATACACAATTCATGTACCCAACATACCAGCTATGGGCTCAATCATCTTTAGAGCATAAGCCTCCACTTATATCAAAGAACATAAGTTGCATACGCATGGTCAGTGACTAACTCAGGATTTAGGTAAATCATACCATGAACGTCATAAGTGAATTAATTCACAAACAGATTCAGAATTGGAATTGTAGACGACATAATAATCCTTCTCAGTATTTGAATCAAATTCTCACTTTGATTCTTTTACAGAATTACAGACTCATTTAGATTATCTACTGAAATATGTTGTCTTTCTCACAATGTAAACATTCTTTACAATGCCATTTAGCTTCAGTTTGAATTTTAAACAATCAATGAACTACTATTTGCTTGTCACAATTTCACTATGCACACAAAATATAAAAGACAAAAAATACAAAAGACATAATAGTAAAATATGAAATTAACTTTATTTATTTATTCATTGTTCAAATAAATAGAAAATAATTACATGTTTACTACAATATGAGCACATTTTCCAACACTACATTATAGTGTTGTCATAGAAAAGCATGTCGAACCACGACTTCTTGTGACTTGGGTAACAGTGATGCATTGCTAGATGTCACTCACTGTCTGTAACATTAGAATCCTTTTAATGTTGCTACCAACGTTATAGGATCCTATAGGCCCACACCCTTTGATTGGGACAATTAGAATGTAATAAAAGTTGGGACTATATTTAACATGTCACAAAAGTTAAATTTAATTATTATAGTAATGTTCTAATAATTAATTTAATTTGAATATGTTAAAATAATACATTATATATGTACATACTTGATGCACATCTATATAGAGGATTTAATTAAAATAATGTGAACAATGAGCTTCACACATTTTAATTTTATAAGCCTATTTAATCGAATTTATTAAATATTGTATTTAATAAATAATTTGGTTGAGGGTTAAAATAGGATTTAAAATTAAATTATGTCTCCTTAAGTAAAAGAGATAATCACGTTTAAAAAGATATATCCTAATTTTCCTCTAAGAGTTTTAATAAATTAAAACTTATTTGTGAAAAAGGCTTAATCCTAGTTTGTGTTTTCACCTGAAAGACTATATTTACTAGCAAAAAGAAAAGTTTCGTTTTTCCTCTGAACAGATTCTGATCATTCTCTTCTAGGTGGATCATGTAGAGTTTGGGAATTTACATTGCGATTGTGGTTTGCGACATAGGCAGAAGGATCCCCTTCGTACTATACATGTTTCCAAAATATTAAAGGTATATTTTCGACCTTTGTCAAACTTGAGTTCATTCCTCTTACATGGATCTTTGGCTTTGGTCGCCGGAATAGTTTTTCCGCTACGCCAAGTGGCATATTGGCAATCCAACAAGTTGGAGATAGAGAGAGAAACCTTCGTCAAGGTAAGAAATGGTATTTTCCACCTTTCCTAACTTGATATTTGAGTTTGGTTACCATGTAAAAGCTTGAAAAGCTTAGGTACTAATATATGGTTATATTTTTGTGGATGAGAAGTTGAGGACATGTCAGATAATATATTTTCAAGCTAGGATGAAGATGGAGTCAATTATTTGGAAGCTTGATCTTGAGTGTTTGTACACCCAAGAGGTAAGTACCCTTTGAATATCCATACTTATCTTATGCTATTATGTTTAGGGAAATTTACGTCATTGATACTATACTACTCAATAGTTAGGAATCAATTGAGTTGCCAATAGGGGTTAGATATTATAAAATTTTGATATGTTTGGAGTTGTTTGGGCATTACACAAATTATATGCACTCTTTGTTGGGCTTCGGGCTATACACTCATTTGCATTCCCTTAGTCTTTGTGTTGGGATTTAGCATAAATCATTTCATTAATAAGCAAACATAAAATTTAAAAATTCATTGGATAAATAAAGATAATACTTGTGAAGGTAACAAGCCTTTGAACCAATTGGCCAAATAGTTTCTGTAGCATGATTCCAGTCATTCTAACATTGCATTTCCTCTTCAATCTAGGTGACTTCTCAAACATTCTTAGCATGATAGTAAGAATAACACGAAAGAAAACTACAAAGATATGCCATATATTGGATGATCCATCAAGCAAAAAAAATAAAATAAATGTGCTCTTATCATGTTCAACATCTTGAACTTCCTTTCGAAATGAGGACCATCAGCTGGAAAGAAGATGAGCAGAAAATGAACCTGGACTCTATTCATCATCAATTGGAGATAAACAAAGGAGCATACAGTGAAAAGTCATGCAGCTGGACAAAGAATTTAGTATCTTTTTTCTAAATTAGAAATATAAAATAAAAACAAAAACATCCTATTCTTATTTAATATTTTTGTTTATTAATTATAAAATATGAATAATTCAACATATCCATAATAAAAGTTTAAGGTTGAGCATCTGAAGAAATTAAAATCTTAATCCAACACAATCAAAATCATATTAATAAAATTATTTATATATTTTTAATTAAATTATCTATAATAATAGTAAAATAGTACTTAAAAGATTTTTGTATATATTTTATTCATTTCTTTCTGTGGCGTATGATAAGACAAATATATGAGGTAACACCCTAATAATTGATATTCATAACACATGTGAAACCACTTCCAAAAACTATATATATGATTCACAAATGCATAATAAATTTTTGGGGTTTCCAATTTATAAAAATAAATATCTTTTGTTTATATTTGTGTTATTTGTTAAATCACTTTAAAATAAAAATAAAAGGTTAATTTTGTTACGTTAACAATTAATTAATTTTTAAAAATTTAAAAATTTAATTAATTACTAACGTTCATGTCAGTAAAATTTCTATTTATTTTGGTGTAATTTGAGAAATAATATAAATTTAAAAACTAAAATAGGATGGCGGCCTCTTGACAATAAATAATGATGCAAAGGGAGGATGATGGAGTAGCAATTGAAAATTTGAATGATTAGAAAATGAGGGTCCCCTTTTTATGCTTAGAACAAAAGTTCACGTGCTGGACACATGATTACATCACAAACTTCACGCATTAAGTGGTGTGAAAGGGACATAGACATGAATTGTAGGAAGGAATTTGGGTATCAACCCACGTGAAGTGGCGAAGTCATTTTGTAAGGTTGCCTCTTTTATCTTTTCCTACTCCTACTTGAGACGGAAACAAACATTGCATTGCATCGCATCGGATGTCCTTGTTGCCTAAAGTCCCCTCAAATTACACTTGCTCTTTGCTTTTTCTCTCCTGTCATTTTCCCACATTTTAGGCTTCCTTTCATTGCATGCATGCCTCTACTTTGTCTAAACCACCAACTAAAACACACACATAAAAAGTACAACTATCTTTTTAACTTTTTCTTTTTTAGGACTAAATCATAATTCTTCATTTTTTGCCAAATAAGTTCATAATTACAAATCGTGTTTGAATATTTCATAATTATGGACGAAACCCCGAAATGAAATAAAGAAAGGTAGTAAGTGAAAAAATGGCTAAAGCGTAGTTTTTTTTTTTTTTGTTAGAAAGCTATTTTGATAATTCCACATGGAATTTATATTGGAAATATTATATTATAAGATGTTAAATTTTTGGAAAGAATTTTAAGCCATTGGAGTGGATTTTTAACTTGAGAATTAAATGTGAACCACACATTTTAACTCACTTGAACTTTGACTTAATTTTTTAAATGGTGTATAAAATAAATAAAAATGTGAGATTTTTCTCATCCTTTCTTCCTTATTTTTAGCAGCATTTATTTTGGGGGAGGGGGGTAACCTCTCCTTCCATGGCTATCTTCCCCTCTCTTCTAAATAGAAGCAACCCAAAAATCCAAGTTCCTTCCATTAAATCTTGCTAGTAAACAAATATTTTTTTCTTGTTTTCCACCATCACCATTGTAACACTTCCTACTCGGATTAAACTGATATATCTTGAGTAAGGGATGTCACATTTGAGTACTAAGACCACTTTAAATTGAACATCAATTTCAAGACTTCATTTTAACACAATTGAGCTCACTAGAAGTGATTCAAGTCATTCTTAGGTCTCTTTTAAAGTTTGGTAGCAAACAGGGTCATTCAGGACCCTTTCAGAGCAAAACAAGGCAAACAGAGTTAGTGTTAAGACATTGGAAAGTTTATGTCACAACATTGAGGTCAGTTTGCATCCAGTGTCTCGACACCAACTAGTTGTGTCACAACATGGGAACCAAATGGCTCCCAATGTTGCAACCCCACAAACAGATTACTTGATATAAGTCCAAATCACCAAAAATTAAGTCCAAACTATCTCCAATCATTCCATAACATTTCTAAACATTTTTAGAACTTAAAATATATCAAAAGATCATTCAAAACTGTCATATAGCAAACAGATGACTTGATATAAGTCCAAATCACCAAAAATTTAGTCCAAACTATCTCCAATCATCCCATAACATTTCTAAACATTTCTAGAACTTAAAATATATCAAAAGATCATTCAAAAATGTCATATAACACACATATTTGTCATGATCTCTTTGGGAGTATGAAAATTCTCATGTTGCTTTTGCAACACACCACTCATGCTCGCTAACATATAACATCGAGCAATCGAGTCAGAATCTCTTCAGCGATTTCTCACTTTGGGCTGAGCTTCAGGAGGGCACGTTTCATCAAGAACGAATTTTTGTTTCTCACAGCTGAGAACTATTAGCAAGTTATGTTTCTATTCTTGAAAGCTATCCCCGTTCAATTTATTCTTAATAAGAATGCTAATAAGAGGAGTATGAGACATGTAGCGACGTGAAAATTTTAGCTTGGTCGCTAATTGTAGCGATCTATTGAAAACTTGAAAACTAAAGTTTGATTTTAAAATAAACAAGGAGTCGCCACCGATCCTTTTTTTTTTTAGGTGTGATCGGACACTTATTAGATCTCTTACTAAAACAAATAAAAGGCTGAGTTTGGGTCTACGTTAAAATACAGAGAAAAATTAGGGTTCGGGAGTCGGTTACGCGCGAGGAAGGTATTAGCACCCTCACGACGCCCAAAATTGGTATCTTATAAACACAAACACGTGTTGTCTTGATTTTCAAAAATACGAGTTCAATATAAGATTTGATCGTGATCCGTTTGAAAAGACAAGATATTTCAATCTTTTTGATTTTTTCTTTTTTTGAGAAGGACGTACCGTTTCAACAGAGTCGATTGATGTTCACCCAACATAGCGATGAAATCAATGACTTTGTGTTAAATCTGTTCGTTACCTTGATTATTAATTAGGAAACAAGAATATGATTTTTGAGGTAATGCAAAGCAAATTGATAAAAATAAATAAATAACAGAACTAGAAACATATTGAGGCAAATGTAAGTGCGACAAACATACTAAAAACAATAAAGATACACGCAATATTAAATGTAATACTAGAATTAAACATGAAATGGAAACAACGAATACATATAGATGATAATGATATTAAGAATATGTACGTAGAATATATATATGTAAATAATAATAGTATTAGAAACATGCTATATAATATTCAAATAGGTACATGATACGTATTAAAATACGATATTTAGAAGGTATATATACACATAATATATGAAAATATGTATACAATACAATGTTAAAACACTCATATAAATATACATGCATAATTATAATGTTGAAAGAAAACATAATGATATTAATAATAATACTCATATAAAGATATACCTATATATATATTAAAGATATATACATGTATGATAAAATACATGAATAATATGATATATATAAAAAACATATACGTAATACATATAATAAAATAATAATACATATAGTACACATAGTATAAGAATATAAGAGTATTAAAACATTTACATAGTAGTATATAAAAAATACATACATAATGCAAAGTTAAGAATAATATATATATATTATCTATTAAAAGAATATACACATAATATATATACACGCATGTATTAAAAATAATAATGACATAAAGAAAATAAAACAATAATATGTTAAAAATAAATTATAATCATGTACAATAGTAAAAGCATGTCTATACATATATAATAAAATATATATTAATAATAATAATAAGGATAATATAAGTATATATACGAAATAGTATATGAAAATTATATATAACTAATAATATCAAAATATATACATGATAATATATATAATAAAAAAATTGTTAGAAAACATATGTACGTAGTATATATATAAAATGTATACTGAAATATAGTATTAAAATATATGTATGAAATATGTACTCATTAGAGATAATAACAATACAACAAAATGATTATTAAATATACTATATAAATAAATACACATACATACATTAAATATGCTTACATATATATAATACAATTATACATTGATATTAATCATGATCAATTAATTTTAACCATAAAGTAATAAAATAACTAAAAGGGGGATTAGATTGAACTAAAACAAAATATTTGGGGCGAACCCAAAGTAAAAAAAAAATAAAATAACAAACAAAAGAGACATGGGCTAACTTGCACGCGCAAACGAAATAGGAGGACCATGTAAAAAAAAAACCATTCCTGGGCGCGTACCCAAGTTCTAGTATATTGGGATTAATTTGAAAAGTTCAGAAAATTTTGTGGCCGAATTTAACAAATTAAAAAAAACCAATTTATAGCACTCCACAGAATTGAGGGACCTGGCGCGTGAATATCCCAATAATGGGAAACGCGCGAATTTCCCGGGTATGGATCGGGTTATGCGAACAAAGGCCCTATACGGTGCCGTTTCAATCGCTGGTGGCCTTAGTGTCAGCACGGCACCGTTTTACTGCATCCTTTAAACCAGTTTTTTTATTCTTTTTATTTCATTTTCCTAAACAGAACACCCCTCCCCCCTTTTCATATTCTTTCTCTGCTAGGGTTAGAGAACCCAACGTTGCCACCGCCATCACGTCGCCGTAAGGGGCGATCGGAGTCGCTCGAAGAGGGGTTTTTAATCCTGGTCATTAGAACATCCAAATACAATGCTCTTTTAACCTCAAAAGCGTGAAAGAAGGAACCTCGTCTTCCCCTTTGAGGACGATTCCCACGACGGAGCAAGAGTTCAATCATCTCGTCTTCGGGGTTTAGGTGAGTCCCTTTTCTTTTATTATTCATTGCTTGAAATTAATAAATTTGTAATATGAAAAATAAAAGAAACAAAATCGAAAGAAAAAGAGAATAGATTAACCTCTTCTGTTTTTTGCTCTTCGATTTCTTGATATTGTGTTTGATCTTGTTCTATTCTTTTGCTTGGATATTGATTGGATTGCTTCTCAATATAGATTTGTGTTTGTATTGTTTAGGTTTTTTTTTTTGAATATTCGAAAAAAAAGAACCCCCTTTTTACAAATTTCATTCGGGTTTTATAACCCTTTACATTCATTATAACATTGTTTCTGTCTCTTCCTTGAAGGTGAACGGTGATGGAGATGACCGGTGGTGCAGGGAGTGGCGCTGTCAGAGGGTAGGTGGCCGGTTAATCAGGGGCAAGTGGGGGTGGTTACGGCATTGCAGGTTAGGGTTAAGGTTAGCTGATGGGATTTGGGGTTATTGGGTCAGTGAGCTTGCCGAGTTTTGGGTTTAGGTTAGTTTGGGTTCAATTTGGGCTGTTTTGTATTGGGTCTGATGTTGGGTTAGGGTTTAATGGGTTTGAGGGTTTAAATGGGTTAATGGTATTGGGTAGGGGTTAGTTGTATTTGGTCTGATGGGTTTTTGTTGTTTTGGGTAATGTATTAGGCTATTGTGGACCACTTTGTATTGGGTTTAATTTGTAAATGTAACTGGGCCCGAGTTATCTTAAAAAATGGCCCAAAATTGGCCTATAACAGCTGCCCCTCTTTGCTCATTGTCGTGTAACGAAAATAGAGCAAAGATATAAAGGAAGGCCAATTTTGCCCAGTCTTGCTGAGTCTCGACTTCTTTGGTGCCCTTCTTTTCTTCAGGTACCCTCATTCTAGTCCACTGCATCTTGTAGCTTTGGATTCAATCCACTGCATCTGCTGATATATGCCTTGTAACTTCAAGAATATAAGATTTGTGGCTTCGACCTGCTTTCATGCAGCTTCAGAAAGATGAGGTCTACAGCTTCAATCTACTCTTCTATTGCTTCAGTGAGATAGGGTTTGTCGTCTTTTCTTCTGTAACTTTAGAAAGGCAAGATTTGATATCCTTGATCAGTTCCACTGTAACTCCAGGGGGACAAGACTTGCAACTTTGACCTGCTCCAATGCAAGTTCAGAGGATCCAAATCTGGTGTCTTCCATCAGCTTCAATCTTTATTCTTTGCTCGGCATACGATATTGAGCTCGACTCATTTCTCACAATATAAGTTGATTTTTGAAAAATAAAAACTGAAAATACCTCAATGTGTCTCAAGACTCAACTCACCTCTCGCAATATGAGTTGATTTTTGAAAAACAGAAATTAAAACACTCAACTTACTTCTTGCAATATGAGTTGATTTTTGAAAAACAGAAATTAAAGACAGAAATTGATATTACCTCAGCGTATCCTGAGGCTCAACTCACCTCTCGCAATATAAGTTGATTTTTGAAAAACAGAAATTAAAAGGCTCAACTCACCTCTCGCAATATAAGTTGATTTTTTGAAAAATAAAAACTGAAAATACCTCAATGTGTCTCGAGGCTCAACTCACCTCTCGCAATATGAGTTGATTTTTTAAAAATAGAAATTAAAAGGCTCAACTCACCTCTCGCAATATGAGTTGATTTTTGAAAAACAGAAATGAAATTACCTCAGCGTATCCTGAGGCTCAACTCACCTCTCGCAATATAAGTTGATTTTTGAAAAACAGAAATTAAAAGGCTCAACTCACATCTCGCAATATAAGTTGATTTTTGAAAAATAAAAACTGAAAATACCTCCATGTGTCTCGAGGCTCAACTCACCTCTCGCAATATGAGTTGATTTTTGAAAAATAGAAATTAAAATGCTCAACTCACTTCTCGCAATATGAGTCGATTTCTGAGAACAGAAATAAAACATCAAAATACCAAAACCTGTCATTCGGTAGAACCCAGGTGTTTTTTCTTTGATTCAGTACAGCTATCATCACGTCCTCTTGCTCTACTGGATTACCTGTATATGCCATGCATGATGTTATCATAATATGCACATGTTTGTCTTAAATGCCTTTATGCCTACATGATTATGCAGTGCTCCTTAAGCATGTTTGTCGCATGTCCTTTTGGCCATGGTTGTTGAGGATCTGCGTTCATTGCTTTGATTCTCGACTTTCTCTTCAGACCTTGTACCCGTCCTCATGCTTCACGAATAATCTGCATTTTTCAGATATCACTCTTTTGCCCCTGGTTGAACTCTGTCCTTGCTCTGAGGCTCTTGTACTTATCAAATTCTTATCTGGGTAATGCTTAACATTTCTTTTGTTTAGAGTATGTCATTTCACTATTTATCATGTAAATGACACACACAATGAGATACATGAAAATAGTCAGGTAAGGATAAAAAGGCTACCTCACATTTATTTATTTCAAATGTAGCAAACAAAGAAAGTTAATCAATGATAGTAAAAAGTGTCGTAAAGAGAAAAGGGATCGCATTCAACGGATACAAATGCTCTAGATATTCAACACATGAACTCTTCTACGTTCTTTCATCTAGAATCTTTTCGAGCATGGCTTCTTACGTAGAAGATTTCGAGCTTTCATAAATACTTCAAATACTGTAGTCTCGCTGTTTGACCCACCGTTCAAAACGCCTTGTTCTTTAAGCCCAGGTTTGCTTCATTAGAATGCCCTTTCGGGTTTTCATCCTAATCTTTTGTGTTTAATCAAGACGCCCTTTTCGGGTTTTCACCTTGATCCCCCCCTTTTTTTTTTTTAAGATGCCCTTTTCAGGTTTTCATCTTGGTTTCCTTTTTCAAGCATAATATTTCTTTACAGTATCAGAGTTCACTGGATTCGGTAACTCCTTCCCATCCATCTCGGTGAGAATCAAAGCTCCGCCAGAGAATGCCTTCTTTACGATGTATGGACCTTCCCAATTTGGTGCCCATTTTCCTCGGAAGTCTTTTTGTATTGGGAGAATCTTTCTTAGCACGAGTTCCCCTTTGTGGAATTCTCTTGGCCGTACTTTCTTATCGTGGGCTGCGATCATTCTCTTCTGGTACATCTGTCCATGGCAGATTGCCTTCAGACGTTTTTCTTCAACAAGGTTTAACTGGTCATATCGAGCTCGAACCCATTCTGCTTCTTCTAGTTTTGATTCTATTAAGACTCGTAGAGAGGGGATCTCAACTTCGATGGGTAGCACAGCTTCCATTCCATAGACCAGAGAGAAAGGAGTTGCTCCCGTAGATGTTCGCACAAATGTGCGATATGCATACAAAGCAAATGGTAGCTTCTTGTGCCAGTCTTTATATATCTCGGTCATTTTTCCAATAATCTTCTTAATATTCTTGTTGGCCGCTTCAACAGCTCCGTTCATTTTCAGGCGATAGGGTGATGAGTTATGATACTTTATTTGGAATTGTTCACACACCTCCTTCATCATCTTGTTGTTCAGATTCATGGCATTATCTGAAATGATTCTTTCAGGCAAACCATATCGACAAATGATTTCTTTTTTCAAAAACCTGCAAACTGCGGTCTTCGTCACATTGGCAAACGAAGCGGCTTCTATCCATTTTGTGAAGTAATCAATAACCACAAAGATAAACCGGTGTCCATTAGAAGCTTTTGGGGAAATTGGCCCCACATAGAAAAAGGCCATGGAGAAGTCATGACATGAAGGGGCAGAGAGGCTACATGGATTTTATCGCCGTAAATTTGGCATTTGTGGCATTTCCTTGCAAAACTAATGCAGTCACTTTCCATCATCAGCCAATAATAACCGAGTCTCATAATCTTCCTGGCCGTAGTGAAACCATTGGCATGTGTCTCACAAATTCCTTCATGGACATCTTCAAGTATTTCCCTAGCTTCAACAGTATCCACGCATCTCAAGAGCATCTGATCTTTTCCTCTTTTGTACAGGATGTCCCCATCAAGAACAAATCCCACTGCCATTCTTCTGATTGTTTTTTTGTTGTTCTTATTTGCTTGTTCGGGATACTTTTGATTCTTGATATATTCTAAGACATCATGAAACCATGGCCGTCTATCTGGCTCTTTTTCAATGCTGAAACAATGTGCAGGGACTTCATATATGCTCATTTGAAGAGGCATTATTTCTGTTTCTCTGTTTGCTTTAAACATTGAAGCCAAAGTGGCCAGGGCATCAGCTAACTAGTTTTCTTCTCGTGGGAAGTAATTAAAGGTTATTTCTTTGAATTCTTTAGTCAGCTCTGTCACGAGATCACTGTATTTGACTAATTTTGAATCCCTCACTTCCCAATCTCCACGGATCTGATAAATCACCAATGTTGAGTCTCCGTATACCTCTAAAGTTTGGATGTTTTGTTCAATTACTCCGCGAAGTCCCATGATACAGGCCTCATATTCCGCTATGTTATTGGTACAGAAGAAATTCAGCCTGGCAGTGAACGGATAATGGTTCCCTTCTGGTGATACTAAGACTGCTCCAACCCCATGCCCAATGCATTCGATGCACCATCAAAGCTCATCTTCCATGACTTTTCTTTTGATGACTCACATTCTTTTTCTGTAATGCACATCAAGTCTTCATTTGGGAAATCAAATCTTAATGACTCGTATTCCTCTGTTGTTCGAGTTGCTAAGAAGTCAGCTATTGCGCTCCCTTTTATTGACTTTTGGCTCACAAAGACAATGTCATATTCTGATAGTAAGATCTGCCATCGTGCTATTCTTCCTGAGAGTGCATGTGATTCCATCATATACTTTATTGGGTCCAACTTTGAAATTAGTCATGTCGTATGATACAGCTTATATTGCCTGAGTCTCCGAGCTACCCAAACCAGAGTACAACAGTATTTTTCAATAGACGAATACTTTGCCTCATATCTAGTGAACTTTTTGCTGAGGTAGTAAATCGCCTTTTCTTTCTTTCCTGACTCGTCGTGTTGCCCCAATACGCAACCTATTGAATTTTCAAACACAGTCAAATACAATATCAATGGTCTTCCCAGGGTTAGCGGTACTAACACTGGAGGACTAGACAAATATTGTTTTATCTTATCAAAAGCCACTTGGCATTCCTCATTCCATTCTCCCGAGTTGTGTTTTCGAAGAAGCCGAAAGATTAGGTCACATTGGTTTGTAAGTTGAGCAATGAACTGAGCGATGTAGTTCAACCTCCCTAAAAATCCTCTGACTTCCTTTTGCGTGCGCGGAGGTGGTAACTCTTGAATGGCTTTTATTTTATCTGGATCAATTTCAATGCCTCTCTCGCTGACAATGAAGCCAATCAATTTTCCTGAGGTAGCCCCAAACGTACATTTGGCCAGATTGAGCTTTAGCTGGAACTTTCTCAGTCTATCGAACAACTTCTTCAAGTTCACTACATGCTCTTCTTCCCCTCGATATTTAGCAATCATATCGTCGACATAGACCTCTATTTCTTTATGCATCATGTCATTGAATAACATCACCATAGCCCTCTGATATGTTGCCCCAGCATTCTTTAATCCAAACGGCATTACCTTGTTACAGAATGTTCCCCACATTATTATGAAAGTAGTTTTCTCCATATCTTCAAGGGCCATCTTGATCTGATTATACCCCGAGAATCCATCCACGAAAGAAAACAATGAATACTTTGCTGTGTTATCCACCAACGTATCAATGTGTGGTAAGGGAAAATTATCTTTAGGACTTGCTCGATTCAAATCACGATAATCCATGCACATTCGTACTTTGCCGTCTTTCTTTGATATTGGAACTATCTTAGCCACCCATTCTGGATATTTGGATGCTTGTAGGAAGCCAGTATCAAATTGATTCTTGACTTCCTCTTTTATTTTCAACAACATTTCGGGTTTCATCCGTCTTAACTTTTGTTGAATGGGTTTACATTATGGCTTTATTGGGAGCTTATGGACCACTAC
Source organism: Gossypium arboreum (assembly GCF_025698485.1). NCBI lineage: Eukaryota > Viridiplantae > Streptophyta > Magnoliopsida > Malvales > Malvaceae > Gossypium > Gossypium arboreum. The sequence continues at coordinate 744,601 of NC_069078.1, read as the reverse complement.
ATCTTCATCCAATCCTGGCATGTCCTGATATGACCATGCGAATACATCTTTGTACTCAAGGAGCAAAGCAATCAAATTATGCTTGGTGCCCCCTGAAATGGAGGTGCCAATCTTCACTTCTTGCATCCTTTCTTCAGTTCCCAAATTTATTGTTTCAACAGATTCTTGATGAGGCAAAATCTGTTTATCCTCTTGTTCCACCATTCTTAACAAGTCAAGAGACGAGACATAGTCTTCAGCATTTTCTTCGGCTTCGAATTCTCCTAAACAAATAGCCTTTTCAAAATCGATTTCAGGACTCGTAACGGGTTTGTTCATGCCATTGATATCTGAGCACCTGAAAGTTGGATGGAAAAGGAAACTATAGAGGGGCATCCCAGTATTGGAACCAACAAACGAAATGTTATGACATGATATGAGGCAAATATATAGATAGGCTATGAAATGAGGAGATGATTATGAAATTAGTGATAATACGAAAGATCGTGACAAAATGCATCCTCATTGATATTTATTTAAATGATAATGAGCGAATACAACCTCTTACAAAAGAATTCTATTATATCTAAGGACACAATAGAGGGTTAATGTTTGAGCATTACCCTAAAGACTTATAAACTACAAGAAGGTCCTCGGCAGTCCAATTGTTCAACATGAAACCAGGAGGACAAGGGTGTATCGTTGAAACATCTTTAATAGCCTCACTTCCTTTGTCAATGACATTTATACTGACATTCTGAAGACCCCTTTCAATTAATAACAGCGTGCTTTGTATATTATCCTGTCCGGGGTATATCATTCCCGCAGATGTAAATGTTTTTGACAAAGGAGGATATGTTATGGGCTCCCATTCTATTTCTCGGCCCAAAGTTCTCGCAATCCTTCTCTCCTGATCCTTCTTCCACTGTTTTCTTCTTTAACGCACATCTGGTTGGAACCCCAAAACGTATCGGGCCTTGTGGTGTACTGGCTTTAGAGCCCTGACTATTCATTGCAGATATCTCCCTAAACCTTTTCTTGTTCGGGCTCATCTTCCTACAGTCAATTTGACACCCATTCTGGTATTTCTCGACAGTTTTGGCTCCGAAATTTTGTCTCCCTCAGCGACGACTGTGGCATTGACAAATTCAAGGGATTAGAAGGAACATTCTAAAGCATCTTTACTCACTTCAATGTATGGTGCGTCGGTAGAAATAGATGCTACAATATCTTCTTCTCCCTCGACGGTGACCAAACAGCCATCCATGATAAATTTCACCTTTTGATAGAGGGATAATGGGACTGCTCCAGCAGAATGGATCCAAGGTCTTCCCAAGAGACAATTGTATAATGGTGTAATGTCCATGATTTGAAATTCAACATCATATATGTAGGGACCCACTTTTAGAGGGATTTCAGTTTTTCTCATGACTTCACGTCTTGTTCCATCAAATGCCCTTACTGTAGAATGGCAGGGCCTCAGATAGGATAAATCCATCGGTATCCTAGAAAGTGTGGCCAGAGACATGACGTTAAGTGCCGACCCATTGTCAATGAGCACGTTCGGTATTATATAGCCCTTACAATGGGTTGTGATATGCAATGCTTTCACTGAACCTCTACTATTGGGCGGTATTTCATCATCACTAAAAGAAATAAAATTATCCGCATTCAAGTTGTTCACCCACCTATCTAGTTTTTCAACGGATATATTGTTTGCCACATAAGCTTGATTTAACACTTTTAGCAGAGCGTTCCGATGTGGTTCTGAATTCAACAGTAGAGATAATACTGAGATTCGTACTGGCTGCTTACTCAATTATTCTACCACATTGTATTCACTGTGCTTGATAAACTTTAAGAATTCCTGTGCTTCCTTCTCGTCCACAGGCTTTTTAGCTTCTTGTTCAGTACGCTTTCATTCTCATCTTCTATCACGCATCGGTGCTTTTCCTTTCTATTTTATTCAAGTTGTTCACCCACCTATCCAGCTTTTTCAATGGATATATTGTTTGCCACATAAGCTTGATTTAACACTTTTAGCAGAGCGTTAGGTGTGGTTCGAATTCAACAGCAGAGATAATATCGAGATTCGACTTGCCGCTTACTCAATTGTTCTACCACATTGTACTCACTGTGCTTGATAAATTTTAAGAATCCCTGTGCTTCCTTCTCGTCCACAGACTTTTTAGCTTCTTGTTCAGGCACAGTTTCATTCTCATCTTCGGTCACGTGCATCGGTGCTTTTCCTTTCTATTTTATTCAAGTTGTTCACCCACCTATCCAGTTTTTCAGCGGATATATTGTTTGCCACATAAGCTTGATTTAACACTTTTAGCAGAGCGTTCCGGTGTGGTTCTGAATTCAACAGCAGAGATAATACTGAGATTCGTACTGGCTGCTTACTCAATTGTTCTACCACATTGTACTCACTGTGCTTGATAAATTTTAAGAATTCCTGTGCTTCCTTCTCGTCCACAGACTTTTTAGCTTCTTGTTCAGGCACAATTTCATTCTCATCTTCGGTCACGTGCATCGGTGCTTTTCCTTTCTATTTCAAGTCACTGTTCTTCTTCACTGATTCGACCTCTTTCGAATAACATCTTCCACTACGAGTGAAATGACCTACTTTCCCAATGCTTCCAGTCATGGCTTTGGGTTTTTCATCTTCATATGTGACGATATTGACGTCGTATTTCCATGGTACTGCTTTATTGTCCTTGTAGGGGAAAGGAGATGGTACTTCGATTATCACTTTTGGTTTCACCAGCTCCTTCTTCACGTCATAATAGATTATTAACAGTCAGTCGGCGCTATACGAGAAACTTGACGATTGATTGTCAGAGGCACATATTTCTCCTCTATCGGCCTCTTTACCTTTATAAAAAATCTCAATCTCCTTATTGTCCATCATATTTTGCAGTAATCTCCTAAATTCTTCGTAGGATTGAATGTCGTGCCCCTCAATACCATGGAATTCCCAAAAAATTTGATCTTTTGTATGCCTTCCCTCGAATACTCTGTTAAGATGACAGAGCAACCCCTTTTCAACTAGCACCTCCTAGATTTTCTGCAGAGGTGTTCTTATTTCAGAAACCCATCTTCTACTTTGTCGTTTGCCCTCCTCTCCCACTGCGCTCAAATTCCCTTCGGTGTGGTTTGGGAATGGGTTCCCGAATGTACAGTCGGTGCCATCAAAACGCAGAATACCTGCATCGATGAGTCCTTAAACTCTCATTTTGAAGGCTAGGCAGTTTTCCGTAGAGTGCCCCTGGTTCCTGGCATGGTATGCACAACTAGCATTTAGATTGTACCATTTCGGGTATGGAGGTTTAAGGGGTGCCATGTAATGGTGAGATATTAATTGCTTCTCCAGGAGTTTTGGGTACAGTTCCCCATACGACACAGGAATAGGGGTGAATTGCTATTTCTCGGGATTGGGCCTTGTTGGTCTTGGTTCATTTCTGGGTTGGCTTTGAGCGGGTAGAGTGTTTTGTGGGAATGTAGTGACGGGCCTTTGGTTATTCATAGCGTATACAGGGTAGGAAGGAGGTGGTGCTTGGTAGTAAGGGGTCTGAGGAGGATAATAGAAATTCGTAGGTGGATAATTTCGAGGTCGGGGTTGATTTGGATATGGATTAGGGGTATAACGGCTTCCCATTCCCACCATATGGGCTTCTGGTTCTTTTTTCTTCATGGGCGCTGCCCTTTTTGAACTTTCTGAACCTTCCATCCTCCCACTTTTGATGGCATTCTCTATAAGCTCACCGGATATTACAATATCTGCAAAGTCTTTTGTGGCGCTTCCTACTAATTTCTCATAAAATGGCGCTTTCAAAGTGTTGATGAAGAGAACGGTTATCTCTATTTTTGTTAGTGGGGGTTCCACTTAGGCCGAGACGTCCCTCCATCTCTGCGCATACTGTCTAAAAGTTTCTGATGGCTTTTTCTCCATCATTTGCAAAGTCATCCGGTCTGGCACCATATCCGATACATGCTTGTATTGCTCATAGAATACTGATGCCAAGTCCCTCCAGGATCGGATCTTTTCCCTACTAAGCTGGTTGTACCACCGAAGAGCCTATCCTACTAGACTATCTTGAAAAAAATGTATGAGTAGCTTGTTTTCATTCACGTAACCAGTCATTTTTCAGAAAAACATGACAAGATGAGCCTTTGGACATCTCGTGCCATCGTATTTTTCGAAATCAGGCACTTTGAACTTCGGAGGCAGAACCAGATCGGGCACCAAACTGAGCTCTTTGGCACTTAGTGCAGAGAAGGCTTCAGTACCCTCTATTGCTTTGAGTCTTTCCTCTAAGCTCCTGTCCTTCTCTTGAGCATCGTGGTCAACGGTTTTCAACTTGGCTATTTCTGTTGGATCGTCCAAATCTGGAACGAGTGGATCAGCAGGACTAGCCCCTGGGTTTGATACAAACATTCCTTACCCTATGTGAGCAGGTGGCACCGTCCGTTGCTCCAGGTCTGTGGGTTCCCCTTGGGTGTACCCTCTTTGTGTTGTGTGGGCATGCGGCGGAGTGAATCCTGGGGGATAGAGCGGATCTTGACTGTGATTAGCTCTTGATCGAGGTTCCTCGACGTCAGGGCTCTGCATGGGTCCCTTTCCTTTAACTAAAGCTGACATCATCTCCATCATCTTGGCCATTTGGTCTCTTTGTTCAAGCGATTCTTCTCGAGACTTCACCATTAAATCTCTTGTCTCTTACTGCGACTTGGCCAACTGCTCTTGTAATTCCCTCTGAACTCTTTCTATTCTTTCGATTCTTTCATTGAATTCAGCCTCCATTGCCCTAGCTTGTCGACGCATTCTATACGAATGATGCGGTTCCAGTCTCGTGGTATTACAACTGCGAATTGTATGTTTTAACCTCAGCGAACGATTATGGGATATGCAATGAATGAATGAATGAATGAATGCATAAATGTCAAATGAATGTTTAATCATGAAAGAAATGCAAGAAGTTGGTGTTGATTTCAAGATAGCCCCTATTTTAGGCAATTCATTCATCAAAATAGATCATTACAAAATATTTTGCCATTTTTGATTCAGCTATTACACAAACTTCCTAGCTATATCGCTGTATTTCTTTACTCGCGCTAAGAACTCTGATATGTTTGATCTTTAACTTAGAGGGAATTGGCAAAAGAGAATTTTAGCTTCTTCCAATAATTGTACCACGTGCATAGCTACCCCACGAACTTCATTGATCAAATAGCTAAGTTGCATTTCTTTTTCTTGGAGGCCCTCTTCGTAAGCACAAACGTCTCTATCATACTTACTATCTTTTTCTTCCAAAGCCTTTAAGAGAGTATCTAGCTGTTGTTGACGATCTTGCAGCATATCTTCTAACTCCCATATCCTTTCTTTTAGTTCTTGATGTTTGGATCGACTAGTCATTACCTCAGTAGACACAGCTTCATATTCGGCGTTCTTCTTCCTCAGTTTTATCATAGCCCGCGCAGCTTATTTCTTTCCAAAATTCCATTCCGCCTTTAATGTTGCTTATTTCTTCCTTCCATTCTGCCGACGACTTATCCAACACACTATTCTTTATTGTGCTTCTTAACTTCTTATTTTTCAGATGAAGATCTCTTAAGTCATTTCTTACGACTTCAGCCTCTTTTTGCATTTTCTCGGTTCTGGATCTTTCAATCCGAACGTCGGTCTTCAATTGGTAGTTTTCCTCTTGAAGAGCACTAAGGTCCCGAGTCATCTTGGCCTTTGCTCGTTCAAATTCTTATCTTGCCATTTCTAGCTCAGACGGCATTTCCTCTGAGAAAGGATTCTGGACGGTGTAGTTCGTTGACGAGATTTGCTGACTATTCACCCGTTGCTTCCTCCAGATGTCGTAATCTTGGGTGAGGGTATCAGCATATAGAGCCAATTCCATCAGATAAATTTTCTTCTAAGACTTTGCAGTGTCTCGGACCCTCTTCATATACCCTTCACCCGCAAAAGCGAACTCGGACTGTGCTAATCCCCCAGTGGCGGGTATGAATTATCGCGAAGAAAATTGTCTTTGGACTAATAGTGGGGCATATCCAACTCCTCCCCATAACTCGAGTAGTGGTACCCAATCTTGATCACCGACCTTGTATAGCAGAACCGAATGTCGTATCCACGGTGCTCTTTACGTTATATCCTCAGCTCGAAGGTTCTGAAAAACTAAAGCCCAATGTTCTTCAGTGACATCCTTTGGCCATTCTTTCTTGAGATAAACTTCCAACGGGGAAAATGTTTTTGAAAACATAGGGAACGGTGTGCGCTCTACTTTCCAGAAGTGACTCAAAATCCATACATTTAGTAACTGCGAGCGTCCGATAAAACGTCCCTTCCCCTCCTTCCTACAATTGTTTAAGGATCTGAAGGTGTCAGCTAAGATAGTCGGGACAGGGTTGATTCATTGCTTTAATCTTTTGAAGAAATCCACCACCGCAACTTCTATGTGTCCAAGGACTTTCGGGAAGATGATCAAACCGTAAATGGACAAAGCAAATAGATTTACCCTTTTCAACATGTCGGGATGGTTCAGAACTAAATCTCGTAGGGAAGACCATGGAATACAAATGGTTTCATTCTTCTTCTTTATCTATTTTTCGGCCCATGCGTCAGCCATGTCTGTCAATCTTACTAACTTCTTCTTGAAGGTCATCGGCTTAGGCTCCTTCACATATACTTTATGGAATTACGTATTTTTAACACGAAGCAAAGCAACGTACTCCTCTATAGTCGGAGTCATATCTTCTTGATTGAATGTAAAACATTGGTAAGCCGGATTCCAAAATCTAACTATGGCTTGGATCGATCGTTCGTCTATGTTGGCAGCAATCAAATTGGCTATGTCTCCATATCTCTCGGTGAAGATACCCCTAGTGTCCGAATTCCACTAATTCCAAACCCGAACCAAATCTTTAAGGTTATTCTGGCGAACATTCACGGTTACGTGCTCGGGCAGATTAACAATACATCCCTCCACTAGACTATCCTCTTTTCCTTTCTGAGTTTTTAGAGACCAGTCTCGAACCACGGCATTCTTCTCGGTTGTTTGTATAATTAACTCTTCCATTAGAAACCCATTTTTTGGCAACCAAATCTCTAGTCAACACATTCCTAATATAATGCCTATAATGCATGATGTAAAATAAGAATGAAAACAAACAAACTTGGTTAGTAACCACAACAATTATACATTGAGAAACAAATTAAGCTACCCGATTCAGTTCTTTTGCATAAACAGTGTAAATGTAAAGAAAATGAGAGACAAGAGGTGTTTCTCCCGTGTACTTATTTTGGTGACTATTAACGGACAGAGGTTCGGTATGGCTCTAATTAGGTGGCTCTACGGTTCACTATATGCGGTTTCGGTTCCAGAAAGGTACTCGAGTTGTCCGTACTGTCATCTACTAAGATTAGTACGAAACCTCGGTCGTAGCCCATCATAGGCTCACGAGTTCAATTCAAGGGATTACATTTACTTATGCCTATACGGAGGGACAAGTTAACTCACGAAAGCATAAGTCATATGTAATCCGAAAGTATTCACTAGCTGTGCGGAGGGACGAGTTAACTCACGAAGGCATAGCGTTTACTTTCACTTAAACGGATGGAGCCCGGGTATAGAGCTCATGTTATGCAAGAATGCACGTGCACGGTGTGTGGGGAGAAACTCACAAACCTTTACGTTTTATTTAAAAACTAAACCAAAACTAAAATCATAAGAATTTAAAGCTTTAAAACAACCGGACAAAACAAGTTAGAAGAATATATACAACACAATGCAAATGCATGATTTTTCAAAAACACAATTTTAGGATCACGACTAAATATTAATTTCAGCAAGGCATTTTGAAAATTCTGACAACACACGTTTAATTCGACTCGACTCTCAAAAATGCGGGTCCCCAGCGGAGTCGCCAGCTGTAGCGACGTGAAAATTTTAGCTTGGTCGCTAATTGTGGCGATCTATTGAAAACTTGAAAACTGAAGTTTGATTTTAAAATAAACAAGAAGTCGCCACCAATCCTTTTTTTTTTAGGTGTGATCAGACACCTATTAGATCTCTTACTAAAACAAATAAAAGGCTGAGTTTGGGTCTACGTTAAAATCTAGAGAAAAATTAGGGTTCGGGAGTCGGTTACGCGGGATGAAGGTATTAGCACCCTCACGACGCCCAAAATTGGTATCTTATAAACACGTGTTGTCTTGATTTTCAAAAATACGAGTTCAATATAAGATTTGATCGTGATCCGTTTGAAAAGACAAGATATTTCAATCTTTTTGATTTTTTCTTTTTTTGAGAAGGACGTACCGTTTCAACACGAGTTGATTGATGTTCACCCAACATAGCGATGAAATCAGTGACTTTGTGTTAAATCGGTTCGTTACCTTGATTATTAATTAGGAAACAAGAATATGATTTTTGAGGTAATGCAAAGCAAATTGATAAAAATAAATAAATAACAGAACTAGAAACATATTGAGGCAAATGTAAGTGCGACAAACATACTAAAAACAATAAAGATACACGAAATTTTAAATGTAATACTAGAATTAAACATGAAATGGAAACAACGAATACATATATATGATAATGATATTAAGAATATGTACGTAGAATATATATATGTGAATAATAATAGTATTAGAAATATGCTATATAATATTCAAATAGGTACATGATACATATAAAATATAATATTTAGAAGGTATATATATACACATAATATATGAAAATACGATACAATACAATGTTAAAACACTCATATAATATATACATGCATAATTATAATGTTGAAAGAAAACATAATGATATTAATAATAATACTAATATAAAGATATACCTATATATATATATTAAAGATATATACATGTATGATAAAATACATGAATAATATGATATATAAAAAAACATATACGTAATACATATAATAAAATAATAATACATATAGTACACATAGTATAAGAATATAAGAGTATTAAAACATTTACATAGTAGTATATAAAAAATACATACATAATGCAAAGTTAAGAATAATATATGAAATATATATATATATATTATCTATTAAAAGAATATACACGTAATATATATATACGCATGTATTAAAAATAATAATAACATAAAGAAAATAAAACAATAATATGTTAAAAATAAATTATAATCATGTACAATAGTAAAAAGCATGTCTATACGTATATAATAAAATATATATTAATAATAATAAGGATAATATAAGTATATATACGAAATAGTATATGAAAATTATATATAACTAATAATATCAAAATATATACATGATAATATATATAATAAAAAATGTTAGAAAACATATGTACGTAGTATATATATAAAATGTATACTGAAATATAGTATTAAAATATATGAATGAAATATGTACTCATTAGAGATAATAACAATACAACAAAATGATTATTAAATATACTATATAAATAAATACACATACATACATTAAATATGCTTACATATATATAATACAATTATACATTGATATTAATCATGATCAATTAATTTTAACCATAAAGTAATAAAAATAACTAAAAGGGGGATTAGATTGAACTAAAACAAAATATTTAGGGCGAACCCAAAGTAAAAAATAAAATAAAATAACAAACAAAAGAGACATGGGCTAACTTGCACACGCAAACGAAATAGGAGGACCATGTAAAAAAAAAACCATTCCTGGGCGCGTACCCAAGTTCTAGTATATTGGGATTAATTTGAAAAGTTTAGAAAATTTTGTGGCCGAATTTAACAAATTAAAAAAAAACCAATTTATAGCGCTCTACAAAACTGAGGGACCTCGCGCGTGAATATCCCAATAATGGGAAACGCGCGGATTTCCCGGGTATGGATCGGGTCATGCGAACAAAGGCCCTATACGGTGCCGTTTCAATAGGTGGTGGCCTTAGTGCCAGCACGGCACTGTTTTACTGCATCCTTTAAACCAGTTTTTTTATTCTTTTTATTTCATTTTCCTAAACAGAACACCCCTCCCCCCTTTTCATATTCTTTCTCTGCTAGGGTTAGAGAACCCAGCGTTGCCACCACCGTCACGTCGCCGTACGGGGCGATCGGAGTTGCTCGAAGAGGGGTTTTTAATCCTGGTCATTAGAACATCCAAATACAATGCTCTTTTAACCTCAAGAGCGTGAAAGAAGGAACCCCGTCTCCCCCTTTGGGGACGATTCCCACGACGGAGCAAGAGTTCAATCCTCGCGTCTTCGGGGTTCAGGTGAGTCCCTTTTCTTTTATTATTCGTTGCTTGAAATTAATAAATTTGTAATATGAAAAATAAAAGAAACAAAATCGAAAGAAAAAGAGAATAGATCAACCTCTTCTATTTTTTTGCTCTTCGATTTCTTGATATTGTGTTTGACCTTGTTCTATTTTTTTGCTTGGATATTGATTAGATTGCTTCTCAATATAGACTTGTGTTTGTATTGTTTAGGTTTTTTTTTTAATATTCGAAAAAAAGAACCCCCCTTTTACAAATTTCATTCGGGTTTTATAACCCTTTACATTCATTATAATATTGTTTCTGTCTCTTCCTTGTAGGTGAACGGCGGTGGAGATGACCGGTGGTGCAGGGAGTGGCGCTGTCAGAGGGTAGGTGACCGGTTAATCAGGGGCAAGTGGGGGTGGTTGCGGCGTTGCAGGTTAGGGTTAAGGTTAGCTGATGGGATTTGGGGTTATTGGGTCAGTGAGCTTGCCGGGTTTTGGGTTTAAGTTAGTTTGGGTTCAATTTGGGTTGTTTTGTATTGGGTCTGATGTTGGGTTGGGGTTTAATGGGTTTTAGGATTTAAATGGGTCAATGGTATTGTGTAGGGGTTAGTTGTATTTGGTCTGATGGGTTTTTGTTGTTTTGGGTAATGTATTGGGCTATTGTGGACCACTGTGTATTGGGTTTAATTTGTAAATGTAACTGGGCCCGAGTTATCTTAAAAAATGGCCCAAAATTGGCCTATAACAAGACATATTTGAACTAAAATAAATAAATATTCACTAATTACTATCTTTGTATTGAGCAAATATTTTCATTTCAGCAACATATCAAGAATGCAGTATAATGCATGCATCTTGTATTAAAACCTTGAAAAAAACATTTTTCCTTTGCTACGATCATTCTCACACCCATCAATCATGTCGACTTAATGTCCCGTGATTAACTAGCAAGAACATGGATTACATCCAATCAGTTCGTGAATCTTAATTCTTAAGACTCCACATGGGCCAATGATCGTTTGAATGTTTAGCCATCATCTCTAGCTTAAATAGCGTTTCTTGGGAAACTAATTAATAAGAGAAGATCTTGAATGTGTAACCACTGACTCAACACCCATCATGAACATGCTTTCATTTGTGAGTATTTTGGGATAATCTCATTGAGAGTCATGCATGACTAATTATCCTTAAAAGGAAATCTCATTTAGTGAACCCACATGACAAAGTTTACCTTGGGGTATCGTCAGGATAGGAGTCGACTCGAAACTTTATCATGCTATTACTTAGAGACCATCAATGAAGGTCGTAGGTCTTGTTTAAGAACCTTCTCCCACTCAAATTTTAAAACAACGTGCAAGGTTTTTTATCCTATTTTCAAGAATGATCATACAATAGTCTTAATGGCATTCTTACCTAACCTAAATGAAATACTTCCAATATATGCATGGCATGCTATGGTAATTTTATAATATTCACATTCATTTATTCACAAGAATCAATCAATTATAAAATGAACAATTTTAATTCTCCACAATTTTCCTTTTAAGGTAAAAACTGAAGAGGTGAATGTGAACCCTGCATCATGTAGGATTCTAGAAAAAGAAGGTGAGTCAAATTTTACCGATTAAAAATCAAGTCTTTCCTAGCCAAAGCCAATCTTAGACATGCACATTCTCATTACCATATTTCTCATAGTAATCGAACAACTTAAAGAAGTGAATAGAACAATACAACACATGTATTTTCTCATTACCACAATTTTTATTTTTTAATTGATCAACTATGGATCATCTCATATATATATCACAATTATAACATTACATAATATAAGTATTATAAACAATTACAAAACAGATATATAAGGAGAGAGGTACTTAAAATAAAATTGTCAGCCAAGGTTTCCATGGTTTTATTTCTAGAAACTAAATGAAAAAAATTACATAGTTTTTTGCCACAAGAAATTCATTGGATCTTCAACCGCCATCGCTCCATCTTCTCCTCGTCATGAACTCCTCTCGAAAAAGTTACATTTAAGTCTTATTTACGTTTTTGGCTCACAAGAATTTTATAAATTAAAAAAACAGTCCTAAATGAAGATGATAGTCTATGGTTTATTTCCTAAGAACCACAACATTGGCAAAAAAAAAAAAAAAAACTATTATGTAGGACTATCTTCAGATAAGCATTGTATGATGCTATAATCTTCCCTACACATAATCATATTCCCGAATCCATATTTAGTAACGAGAACAAGTCATAGTTTTAATATTATTCCTTAGATACATCTTAATTTTAGTTTTGAGACTTTAGGCAATAAGTAACTAACCAGCCTAACTTAAATGATTAGTGGCAACTCTACTCATATGGGTTCTATGTCTAGCTTAAGGAATATCTTAATTTATTTTTGAGACTTTAGGCAATAAGCGACTAGCCAACCTAACTCAAATGATTAGTGGCGACTCTACTCATATGGGTTCTATGTCTAGCTTAAGGAATATCTTAATTTGTTTTTGAGACTTTAGGCAATAAGCGACTAACCAACCTAACTCAAATTATTAGCGGCGACTCTACTCATATGGGTTCTATGTATAACTTGTTAAGCCCTCGATCTAACACATTATGACAATTATTAAAACTTTTGTACAAACCATACATATTTTTTATATATGGTAAATTAAACTTTTCATTTTCATTTTTTTCTTTTCTTAATAACTAATAATTTCATAACAATAGCTTGTAGATATAATAGTATTATTTATATACTTTGTTATATGAAATATTAAATTATTTATTATATAAATAAGTAAAATTTTCTATTTAATACTAAAGTGCTTTTTTCATTTTAATTTTTTTAAAATTAAAATATAATAATTTGATATAAAGTAATTCAATATTTTATTTATTATTAGAGTTTAATTATATTAGGATATACTAAAAGTAACTTTTAGGCATCCAATAAAAATGAGGTAAACTATCAAAATAGTCACTTTTTTTTACCTCATATTACATTTTAGTCACTTACGTTAATGTGTTGTAACATTTTAATTACTGAGCTGTTAATTGTCGCTAACGATATGACAGTAAGCTGACATGACACGTTAAATCATCATTTCAAACAAAAATTTTAGGTTAAATTATACAATTGGTCTCCATATTTTTTCATTTTGAGAAATTTTTTTTCTTTTATGTTTTTTTAACTCTTTTTTATTATTATTCTCTTCTGCTTCTCCCTTTGTTTTTTTCCTTTCCCCATCTCTTTTAATGTAGTTTTTTTTTTATGTTTTCCATTTGTTAAAAACTAGTTCCTATACTTTTATTTTTTCGAACAATTCAATTTTTCTTTTTATTTCTTTATTTTCCTTTTCTTCTTCCCCTTTAGTTTTAATAGATGAAAAATATAGAAAATTACATTAAAAGAGATTGAGAAGGAGGAAAACAAAGAGAGAAGCAAGAGAGAATGATAAATAAAGAAAGAAAAAAGGAAAGTTAAAAGAATATAAAAGAAAAAAATATGGGGACCAATTGTATAATTTAATCTAATTTTTTATTTGAAATGATGATTTAACGTGTCACGTCAACTTACCTTTACACCGTTAACGATAATTAACAGTTCAGTGAATAAAATGTTACAACACGTTAACATAAGTGATTAAAACGTAACATTTCAAACATAAGTGACAAAATGTAATCTAAAATAAACAAAAGTGACAATTTTAGTAATTTACTCATAAAAATGTGTCACTTTATATTTTTAAAAGACTTTCTAATTAATATCAAATACTTATTAACATTACATAAATTCTCCTTAATAATATTTTAATCTTAATTAGTATAAATTAATCAAATAAAATTAATAATTAGTAATAAGTAATAGTAACGTTATGTTTTTTTTTTCAATTAGATTTATGATTCGGTGGATTAGGATTTAGAATTTTAAATTTTATAATTTTAAAGGAAAGAGTTAGATTAAGATTTAGGATCTAAAAGGGTCTAAAGCAATGATTTTAAAATTAAATCAGTAATCGAATCAGTCAAATTATTAATTCTCGATTCAACCGATTCAATCCTAATTTAATCGATTTATCATATAAAATAATATTTATTTAAAAATTTTAAATAAATGTTGGACTTTTAAAATATACAGATCATTATAAAGCACAATTGTTTTTGGTAAATATTAAGCCCAATTATTATTAGGCCCATAATAAAAATTAAATATAAAAAAGCCTTGATAGCTTATTATTTTCCTTTAACTGATTCGATTAGTTTGTCTGATTTAATTTTAATAATATTTTTTAAAATTTTATATACAAAATAAATTAATTTTAGATTGAAAAATAGTAATAAAAGTTATTATTAAGTGAATTATCATAATTTAAGTTAAATTCTTATTATATAAATCCATTTGATTTTTATTTATAAATATAATAATTCTTGTTGTAAATAAATTTATTTTAGATTATAGATAAATGTGCAATTTTTTTTAAAAATAATTATTTCGTGGATAGCACTAATTTGATATAGTCTTACTTTATAAGAGCATCACAAACAGAGAAGGGGCCTTTTATGTTTTTCTTTGTGAACACAGAGAAGGGGCCTGTTAATTTTGTTGATATTAAATTTTTGTGTAAGCTCGACTCAAATTATAGATGTTAAATTTATATTAATTTTTTAAGGTATTCTTTAAGTCTATTTTACCGTCCATGTTTGAGGTTTCTAGCTACCCTTCCTAACAATGTCGTTTTAAAGGTTCGAACCTAAATTCTCCTTTTGGAATGTAATATGTCTTATCATTGTACCCAGTTACTTGTTGGCATATATAAAACAAATTTAAAAAATATAATATATTAAAAATATTAAAAACATTAAAATAAATGTTTCCAATAAATTTTAAAAAGACATATATCCGGACCAGGGTCAAGCCAAAAAAACTTACCTAAAGCCCGACCCATTTAAAAAATAAGCCTCGTTTTTTGTCCAAATCCTCCCTTTAGGTTTGGTCGGGTGGTCTGGCCTATAGAGAACTCTATGTGCAAGTCACATTAACAATTAATTAATTTTTTTAAATTAACAAACTAATTGTTGACATGGCAATTCACGTGTAACAAACTAAAAAACTAATTGCTACGGCAACAAGGTTAATACATGTTAATTTTTCCATCCGTTTTGAGTGTAAGTTTAAAAATCTAAAAATTGAAGGTTGAAATAAGTAATTATATGATAGTTTGATTAAATTAGGGGTTTCCGACCTTTATTCTTTAACATTTGGAAAGAGTGGGGCCTTTTTAAATCTAGAAATTATGGCAGTACTGGTGTTAGTGTGATTAAGGAAGACATCCTTCCTATGTTAACTTGGTGTTGTGTGTACCATGGCTACCACTTTTTGCTATGTACAACACCAGCCCAACCCTAACCAATTCTCCATTTCGGAATTTCATTCTCAATTATCTTCAAAATCATACATCTGTTTACAAATATTAGGATTAGTTAGTTAGAATAAGATTAGGATCATAATGAAGTGACGCGAGGGTGAATGTTGTTAAATTCACTATTACTTCACAGTTGGTATGCTTTGCTTTGCTCTGCTCTACTATTCGCCCCATTTCACTATGAATGTATAGTCTTGAAGATCACTACCTTTGCCATTGATGTTGTATGCATCCATTCCCGTCTCGTTCCGTTCCACTCTACTTCGATTTTATTTATTTATTTTATTTATCTTTAAAACATTTTAAATTAGAATAAATATTTAAAAATAAAATATATGGTTTTTCTATAATACATTTTTACATTTTAATAGTTATAAATATATATACAATGATAAAAATTTTAATAGTCTGAAAGAGAAGATTATATTGTATAAATAAAAAAGTTAGCCAATTTTAAAAATCAATTTTATTTTTTTATATTTGAACAATCTTATTGTAAATTCGATCATATCTGTTTTTTTATATACACAATGCTTAGAACTACCCATAACCCTTCCCCAACCCATAAATAGAAGGATAATGCGCTTTAACGCACTCAAACCCACGTCATTCTACATTGACAATAATGTCTATACCAATTGAACTTAAACTTAATTAGCTTTTATTTTTATTTTTAAAATTTTAAAATTATATTGAATAAAAAATTTATTTTAATAATGAAAATATAAAAACATGGTTGATAACTATTTTTATAATAAAATATGAAAAATAAAAATAAAATAAATTATATTTATATGGATTCAATTAAAGTAACAAATTCACATTAAAAATAATTTTGGAGATTGACATGCTTTTTCGTTTTTTTTTGAGCATGTTCTAGGTTTTAACTCATATTTACTTTAATTTTTGACTTAATTCGATTTATTTATTTTTATAATGTCATTAATTAATTTAAATAGATAATACTTTTTAATTATTTCAATTACGTTATAACAGTTTATAATAAGTTTTGATCATATCTATTGCTTTTAACAGAATATTTAGAATTATCCATAACCCTCACCAACTCATAAATAGGAAGATAATACGCTTTAATGCACACTCGAACTCACATCCTCCTACACTAGTAATAATACTCATGCCAATCGAACTAAGACTCAATCGGCAACTTAAAACATATTTTAACATTTAAAATTATTGATAAAAATAATTAAGCAACAATTAATTAATAATAAAAGAAAAAACAAACATATCATTTTTTGTATAACAAGGAAAATAGTGTTGTAGGGATTGGAGGGCCAATTTTAGCCATATATATAACAATGTAAGAATTAATTAGAATTTGTCTTTATGCAAATGTGTCACCTTTCATGCATCTGTATGCATTGATGGCAGGATTTCAAATTAATTAAAAATGTTATATGCTTGATGATTGATGGTGTACATATCTATTTACTTTTTCAATCTACATTATTTCTTAATGTAAACATATAAAATAAATTTCAATTTTTCATTTATTAATTACATAATTATTAATAATGAAATCAATATACTAAATACTGATGCAACTGTGGGAGTGAATTTGTAGCACCCTAAACCCGGCCCAGAAGTTATGGCCAGATCCGGCATGCCACATCAAAAATGTAAAAAAAAAATCCATTCTAAGTCCAGAAAATCGTACTTGATGTTCAAAAGATTAATTCATTAAAGGTTAAAGTGAATGGAAGCTGTGCACTAGGTAGGAAACCGGAAAGAGGTGGTGAGTCCATCGGACTGCTTAAGTACCAATCTCCCTTCGGATCCAATCCTAGACATGCATACCGCCATTGCCACACCTTAACGTCATGGATATTTCTAGGAAACTGATTTGATTAAGTCATTTTTAGGAAAAGTGATTAATTTTGGAAAATACTTTCATTGCGGAAGCTTTGCTTGTTGTCGTGTTATTTTGAAATCAATTGTTGTTTTTTTGAAAACGCGCCCTAAAGCTATCCAATTTCAACAGTTAAAATAAGTAATACCTATCTTAGTAATACATATTAAAACCATCAAAAATAATTAAGCGGCCTTATTACATTTAAAAACCCAAAACTTCAAACGTAAATAAAAGGATGTCCAGTTCACGGAAGAAAATCAAACTTTCGAGCGGGTGGCCACTCAATTCCCTCACGACTCCAAGCCCACTATGGTTGGGGATTTCTGCGTGGATGAAAATAAAAGGGTGAGTTTGGGAAACTCAGGTGTAAGGAAAACCCATTCAAAGCCCAAGTCACTCAAGCCTATTGGGCCTAAGCCCATTCAGTAATAGATGGTACTGGGCGAGCCCTTTTCAGACACAATAAACCGGCCTTAGCCCTTATTCAGATAACAAGATGGCCCATAGGCCCATTTCAAAATACATGCAACATCAAGAAACATATGCAAGCCCATTTGGGTAATAGTGGTCTGGGCGAGCCCTTTTAGATTACAATAAACGGGCCTTAGCCCTTATTCAGATAACAAGATGGCCCATAGGCCCATTTCAAAATACATGCAACATCAAGAAAACATATGCAAGCCCATTTGGGAGACTACTCAACCCACCAACCACTACACTCCACCCGTACCAGCCATACACTCCATGTGGGGAATAGCTCAACCCACCTAGCCCAACACTCCACATTCTTGCCTTTGTTGCTCAGCTTATCGAAGAATTGAGGCAAAGCCTCCAAGACGTGGACAAGCCACTTTCGATACTTCCTCCGTCAATATCCCAATCCCATGCATCGATAATAACAACATGGCATGCAAGAAATAACAACAATCAAACATGCATTTAGGTCAATTTAAC
This sequence comes from Gossypium arboreum, assembly GCF_025698485.1. Taxonomy (NCBI): domain Eukaryota; kingdom Viridiplantae; phylum Streptophyta; class Magnoliopsida; order Malvales; family Malvaceae; genus Gossypium; species Gossypium arboreum. The sequence continues at coordinate 726,098 of NC_069078.1, read as the reverse complement.
CCTGGGGTATTTGGTAATTTTGCACCTAGGGGTATAACAAGAATTTTCCATACATAAGGGTATTATAGTAATTTAGCTGCTTTTAGGGTTTTCATGCATATTCCTACTTTTCACGCACTAACGTAATCACGCATCGAGGGTTCTTATCGAATTGGGCCCATTGGCCCATCATTCCAATTTTGGCTCATTAAGCCCAAAAATATCGAGGCACGTAAATCATGCACTTTGCGGTCCAAACATTGCAGCTTACCAAAAAATTAATCGATTTACCTCACGAGCATTCGCACACTCGCAAATCTACAAAATACCGGTTTTCGGCATTTCGACTTTTCGACTTTTGCCGATCTAGACTAAGAAAGAGGGTGTTAGTTACACACTGCTTGCGACGATATCTTTGAGATCCACACACGAACCGCCTACAATTGGATTACTAACACGTTAATCTAACTATTCAAATACGAACTACGATTAATCCCTTACAATATTCGCCAACCACACCTACAGATCATAGTAAGCTTATAAGAAATCAATAAGCAACTCATTAACAAATTTTTGTCAATGTTTACCACATAATCATAATTTCACTGCAAGCTGTCTTCCTGAGCAACAGTCACTAAATTATTTATAGCTGGAGCTACGAAACTCCAAATCAAGTGCCGTTAATTTTCCTTGAAAATAGACTCATATATCTTTTATCCATTAAATTTTCAGAATTTTTGGTTTAGCCGATCAATACCAGATTTTTCTCAAAGTTTCCCATGTTTCACTATTTGACTAATCTGACCACCCTTCATTACGAATCAAATTTCTCATTGTACAGAATTCAAAATATGTTCTTGTTTATTTCATTAGAAACTAGACTCAATAAGCTTTAATTACATAATTTATTCAGCTTCTAATTCATCTCCCACAATTTATGGTGATTTTCCAAAGTCACGTTACTGCTGCTGTCCCAAGCAGATTTATTACCAAATCACTCTTTCACACATACCTTGCATGCATGTTATTTAAACATGTATATCACCAATCAATCATCACATATCTATGATTTTACTTAAGTATAATCTCCATTTCATCATTTTAAAGCACAACATGTTAGCTGATTTTTCCTTTAACATCTAAGGCACATGCATGCTCATTTGTTTGGCTCAACTTCACCTATCTTCCATTTTTCATCAAAAGAACATGAAACAACAACGATTTCCTTCATTTTAATTCATGACTAAATGCTCACAACACAACTAAAAATCAAAATATACTTCAAGAGTTAAGGTAGAATCAAGAAGAACTCATGAACCTCAAAATAGAAGCAAGGTAGCAAGAACTTACCTTCAATTTTCCTCCTCCTAATGACCAAATACTCAAGAGCTTTCTCCTCTCTTTCTCTTCTCTAACTTTTAGCTATGATTAACAAAGATGGACAAAACTTTGTTCTTTTCACCCCTTTTTCTTTTAATAAAACTTCATATTTCATCCATTTAATTCTTTAATACAAAAGACATGAAATTCTTATCATGAAACATTTACCTAACCCATTATCATGAAACATTTACCTAACCCATTATCATGGAACATTTACCTAACCTATTATCATGAAACATTTACCTAACCTATTATCAATTTGTATCAATTTGTACCATAAATTATGGATATCAAGTGTACATTTTGTCTACAACAACATGATGACCAGCCACTACATGTAAAATGGGAGGTTTGTCATGCAAATCCTCCTATTTTGCACTCCTATTTATTTGGCCACTTCAATTTAGCCTATAGCATTTTCAAACATTTTCACATAGGTCCTATTTCAGAATTTCACCCCTTTTTCTTATGGAACAAAATTAACTAAAATTGTCGGGTTCTATCTTAAGTTTGGGCTTTCTAAAGGCCCACTAACATAATTAAACCTATGCCAACATTCACGAATTCCGAAAATTGGGCGTTCATGAAATTAGCTTCGTTCTTTGTAGTAGGGGAGTGGCCAGAGACAAACGGGGGACATTGGCTATTGGGGTCTTCCCGTAAAATAGAAATTTGCCCAGTGTTGAAAGCTGAGTTATAGGGAGCTTGCAGGGAGTTAAGAAAATTGTCTTAGAGATGAATTGTATAAAGATAATTAACCTGTTGGGTGGTCATACTTGATATTAGAACTTGTTAGGGGAGAGAGTAAAGGATTTATTAGAACGGATGGAAGAATTTCGAGTGATACATGTATCAAGATAGAAGAACAGATTAGCGGACGGTATGACCAACCTTACCATGAAAATGACTGTTGAATGGAAAGTCTTTATAGAACTTTGTTAAGCAGTGAATGATATTGTGATGACCAAAACTTTCAACTCCATGACAAAATAAATGGATAATTTTTTGTTTTATTTTAATATTTTCACACTAAACTTTAATTCAATTACATTGTCACATCACATTTTTTTTTTATATTTTACACTAAGTCATATTCAAGTGAACTTAAATTAAAATTTTAAACATTATCTTTCTATACAAGATTTCAAACAATAATATAAAAATGTCATTCTTTCTATATAAATTGCATTTTATTTTTCTACTAAAAAAGTAAATTAGTCATTCTGTTGAAAGTTTTTTTTAGTGTTAAAAATTGGTCCACATATATCAACACCATATCATTGTTTACAACCATGTCAGCTTTTAATAGTGGAACTAATTTGAAATTTTTAATAGAAAAGATCCGCTTACTCTTTAATTTAATTTATCAGGATTAATCTACTTATTTTTTAATAGAGAAAATAAAATATAATTTGATATTTAATAGAAGAACTCTTACGAATAAAATACAGATACCCTCCATTGGGAATATGGATATAATTAATTGAAATAATGGATAGATATAGGAAAATAAATAAAGATGGGGGACCTTGAGAAGAAGCAAAAATGAATGAGAAGAAGAGACAAAGAGGGGTAGGAGGAAAATAAATAAAGAGATAGTGACGGGAGGCAAGCAGCAGCAGCTGCATGGTTGGTGTTTGTATGTTTTTTTGTTGTCATCTTAACAATGTGACCAAAAGGGCTTAAAGGGCGTACGTCCACTCGTCTCATAAGTTGTTCGCTCTTTAACTAACAATCTTCCAACTTTCACCTACGACCTTACCAATAGATGGACGGCCCTTGGCCTTTCTCACTATCCCCTTTCTTCATTATTTTCATCTCACATTTTGGATTAAACTATAGTAAAGATTGTATCAAAAATCAGATTGTATTTTATCTTTTTTATTAAAAAAGTGGTTAAATTAATTTATGTGTATTATATAAAAAGTAAGTTGATCTTTCTATAAAAAAAATCCATCTAATTTTACTGTTAAAAACTGATCATTATATATCATCATAAAGTACACGTGACCACTTTCTAATTATTCCGTCAGTTACACCAGTTTTTAACAATACAAATGAATGAAATTTATAATAAAAAAGACTAGTTTAATTTTTTTTTAAGTAGAAGTGGTAAAATGCAATTTGACTTGTGCTTCTTTTTGGTCCTTATATATCAACATAAAGTATGTGTGGCTACTTTCTAGTTATTCCATCAATAATGCCAGTTTTAATAGTACAAATTAATAAAATTTTTAATAGATTGAAATAATTTTCCCTTAATTTAACATATAGTGACTAATTTATCTATTTTAAATAGAAAAAATTTGATCTAATTCTTAATATAAAGGCTTCCATAATATTTTTACTCACGATTTTTAATTTTAAAAACAAAACAATTTTAATTAAAATTCAATTTCATGTTTAATATTAAAATGAGAAAACATGCTTATTTGGCTGTTTTTCCTTTTTCTAAGTTGATTATGTTAAATGTCTTGTTGTTTTATTATATTAGATCTAGAAATTTTCAATGTCAAATCAAATTATCTCACATCTCTTTCTTGAATTTTATTTAATATTAGATTTCTTCTCTGAGTTTTAAGTACAATTATTATTCTTATTAATTTTTTTTACTACCTTTGTAATTATCCTCTTGTTAAGTTATAGGTAAATTATACCATTTGTATTTGATCATTGAATTAAAAAAATTATAATTTGATCATTAAATTATTCAAAAGTTTTATTTAAATCATTGAACTATTTAGATGGTTTTATTTAAGTCATTAGACTGTTACTTTTTTTAAAAAAAAGGGTAAACTGTATGATTCATCACTAAATTATGGATACGCTTTCGTTTTGGTCACTTAACTAAAAAAAGTTACATTTTAGTCACTTCTATTTGAAAATTTCATTTTAGTTATTGAATTATTCAAAGATTTTTATTCAAGTCATTAGACTATTACGTTTTATTTAAAAAAAAAGTTCCGCCAATAAGTTATAAGTGACGATTCGGCAATCTGTAGGTGAATCAGTACCAATCAATGAGTAGAAGAACATACCTTAGATCCAAGTTGATCTGACGATCTGTGTCAGAGGTCGGAGAAAAAAGTTGTTTGAATTTTGGTTCGTAGATTTGTATAGTCCAAAATTGTTTTATGAAAAAAATTAAACTGTAGAAGAGAAGGGGAAAAAGAGCTTTCGATTAGTGTAGGCAGTGCAAACAAAGAAACTATATAGCAACCATTTTAACAGTCCGGTAACTTAAATGAAAACTTTTGAATAGTTCAGTGACCAAATTGTAACTTTTTTTAATTAAGTGATTGAAACGAAAACATGCCCATAATCTAGTAACTAATGGTGTAGTTTACCATTAAGTTATATATGTTATCATTTTGTTTTCCTTTGTCTTTCTATCACTCTATCTATATATATAAATATATGATGTTGTGCACTTGTTCCCTAGTACTACTCACTTTCACTTTAGCTTAAGACATTCATTTTTAAGTTATTGGAAACACTCTATTCCAAATGTCTCTCTCAGTCTTAATGGACTCAGGTTCTCCAACCATTCTTTTACATCCATCCATAGAACCAAGAGATGAGACGGGTGGTGTCCTTTTTGACCCATCCAAGTTGCAAAACCAATCAAGTTTACCCTCAGAGTTCATATGGCCATGTGGGGACTTGGTTCACACCCAAGAAGAGCTTAACGAACCATTGATAGACTTGGGCGGGTTCATCAAAGGAGACGAAGAAGCTACTGCACATGCAGTGGGCCTTGTTAAGACTGCCTGTTCTAAACATGGTTTCTTCCAAGTTACAAACCATGGTGTTGATTCAAACCTTATCCAAGCTGCTTACCAAGAGATTGATGCTGTGTTTAAGTTACCCCTTAACAAGAAGCTAAGTTTCCAAAGAAAGCCTGGTGGTTTTTCAGGGTATTCTGCTGCCCATGCTGACCGGTTTTCCGCTAAGTTGCCATGGAAGGAAACATTTTCTTTTGGCTACCAAGGACTTAACTCCGATCCTTCTGTGGTTCATTATTTCAGCTCTGCCTTGGGGGAAGATTTTGAGCAAACCGGGTAAGCCTTTATAAATGATTTAATAAGCTGCATTATTTTATGGTAAAATCACAGTAGAAACTCTTATACTAAGAGTGAGATTGCATTTTTTTCCTTTTTATTTAAAAAGGGGTAAATTAATCATTATACATTACACCAAAGAGTAAATTATTTTTTTTGTTAAAAAATTCTATCCATTTGTACTATTATGGAATAACCAAACACACCACGTGTACCTCATGCTGACATTCATAAACCAAATTTTAATAAAATGACTAGTTTACTCTTTGGTCTAATATACATGGACTAATTTGCCCATTTCTATGTAGAGAGTAAAATGTAATATAACTCCTAATACAAGGGTCTCTGTGATACTTTTAGCTTATTTTATTGACGAATATATGTATATATATATATATATTATATTTAAGACAATAAGTTAACTAATTAATGGTGATTTGACAAATAATACAAGTTGAAAAATGAAAAAAGATGGAGAAATTAAATGTAGGATAACAATAACTTTTTTGAAAAGTTGAATGACCAAATAACTCATTATATTTTTTAAAATATGACTGTAAAAATAGTGAGTGAAACGAATTATATATATAGAAAACGAAGTGAGGTAAAAGTATTATATAATAAGATTTGGGTTGCAATTTGTTTCTTTTATTAAAAAATTGTCAAATTAATTTATTCAAAATTCTAATTATTTTTACTGTTAAAAACTTATCCCTATATGCCAATAAGTGTGTCTGGTTATTCCGTTAGCCACAACAGTTTTTAATAGTAGAAATAGATAATTTTTTTTAAAAAAATATTATTCTGCTCTTTAACTTAAGTTACAGGGACTAATTTACCCATTTAAGTAAAATGAGCAAAATACGATCCGACTCCTAATACAAAAATCTCTATGATACTTTTACTAACAAAGCAAAATAGTTGAGTTCCTTGATAAATAATAAGGTTGTATATGGATGTGAAGGTGGATTTACCAAAAGTATTGTGAAAAGATGAGTGAGCTGTCGCTAGTGATATTCGAACTGTTGGCAATCAGCTTGGGGATAGATCGTTTACACTACAGAAAATTTTTCGAAGATGGGAATTCAATAATGAGGTGTAATTACTATCCCCCATGCAATAATTCTGGCCTCACCCTTGGCACTGGCCCTCACTCTGATCCTACTTCCTTAACAATTCTTCACCAAGATCAAGTGGGAGGGCTCGAAGTTTTCAACAATAACAAATGGTATGCTGTTCGACCTCGACAAGATGCCTTTGTCATTAACATTGGTGATACTTTCATGGTAAGTCCATTTTGCTGCATTTCTAATTTCCACTACTAATTTAAAACCGGTAAAAAGCTATTAGATTATCCTCTATTCAGAACATGGGTAAATTAGTTTTTGTATGTTTAGTCAAAAAGAAAATTAATTTTTCTGTTAAAAATTTCATCAATTTCTGCTGTTAAGAATTTGTCAATATACATCTACATGAGGTACATGTGTCACTAGCATGTTCTTCAATTAGCTATGCCAGTTTTTAATAATACGAATGAATTAAATTTTTACAAAAAGAACAAAATTACTCTTCGATCTAACGTTTAGGGACTAATTTACTCATTTTTTAATAGAGGAGACAAAATACAATTTAAATCTTAATATAAGGACCTCTATGGTACTTTTACTTCCTAAAGTTGGTGACTTTAGGGAAAGAGGTATGTAATTAATGGCATCAATTAATTGCTTACTATACATGACTTTAATTAAGACGTTAATCCACTTTATTAATTTAATTGATATATTTTAGGGGTGAATGTACGGGAGTGTTCCTTGTATTATCGGGGTTAGATCAAATTAGTCTCTCTACTACTAAATGGATTAATTAAATTCTTTACTATTAAAAATAAAATAAAATCCAATTGAAATAGAATTAATATTTACAGTTTAACAACATTAATATTTTAAAATTTTTATGGTTTTGTAAATGAGATTTTTTTGTTTAGAACTTAACTACAATTGAATTTTTTTTCAAATAAATATTATAATTTGAATTTATTTGATTCTTTTTAATAATATAAGGATTAAATTGATCTAATCTCTATAATATAAGGACCTCCTAAATCATTTAACCTATTTTAGGGTAACGACTACCCCGTACTATTTTAATCGAGGAATTGAAGATACTAGTAGCTCATTAGTACTGTAATCCAACTTTCGTACATTAACAGTTGCTTTATTTCCCCCATGAAAAGAACACGTAAAAGAAGAAGAATTTTCATGAGTAAAATCTTGATTTTGAATTTCAGTCCTTCTCTACTCTACCCCACCAAAATTAAGATTTTTTTAAACCTTTGTGGGACCTAATAGCTTGTGGAATGACATATAAGGTTGTAGAATGAAGATAAAGAAAATAACGTAATTCCAAAGCTAAAGTTAGAGAAATATATATGTTTGTCCCCATGTATTTACAATTCAAAATTGACATGTTTGACAAAATAAATAGTCGGTATGTGGCGTATGCTAGTGTACAGAGATTAATTTTTTTTATTGTTTCATCTAACGTATAAGGATTAAATTGAATAAAAAATAGATAAAATATGTATGATTGAAAAAGTGGTGTGTACTGTAGGCATTATGTAACGGAAGATACAAGAGTTGCCTGCATAGAGCAGTGGTGAACAAGGAGAGGGAGAGGAGATCATTGGTATACTTTGTGTGCCCAAAAGAAGACAAAATAGTGAGACCCCCACAAGATCTAATGTGCAGATCAGGAGGGCCAAGAGTGTATCCTGATTTCACATGGTCTGATTTGTTGGACTTCACTCAAAATCACTATAGAGCTGACGTTGCTACACTCCAAAGCTTCTTCCCTTGGCTCCTTTCTTCTAACCCTACTTCCAACTTCTAGTTCTCTACTCCCCTATCTTTTCATATAAATATCTTGGTTTCCACTTTGTATCTATCTACTATAGATTATAATATGTTTTAAGTGTATGCATATTTGAATTTGAGTTTTTCTATTTTTCGATTTTAAAAATTTAAGTATAATTATTAAAATCGTTAAAATTATTCTATTCAATGTTTTGGTGTCAGGGATGGAGAAAGAGAGGGGTAGGTAGTGATCTTGGTCACTCCTAAAACATGAAAAATTGTTTATATCATCTCTAGGAAATCACAAGTTAGTATAATGGTAAATTTACACTTTGACTTCCCAAAATTTTTATTCATATTTTGGTCCCTAAATCAATTTCTCAACTTCACTCCTAGTTAGTGTGACATTTTGAAATGATAAAAATTTTCGCCTGGTAATCATGTAACGATAAAAATGACATTGTAATGGACTTCAATTTAACAAAAGACTTTAAGGGTGTTTGATAAACAGAATTTTGAGTCTTTTTTAGTTGATTTGGGCACAAATAGAGAATTGAATAGTCAAATCCTCTAATTGTAGTGTTTGGTGAATGGGATTTTGCAATAGCTTGTTGACCTAAAACCTCCAAAAACAAAAAACGTTGAGATGAACAACTTTTTTCAACAGGTGATTGGGAATAAGATATGTGGAATGACATATCTGACCGTGCTTGCTAAAAAATTACTCCCATTGTCACATGTCTCAAACTTAATATGCCAAATAGCCTCTATTTTCTCATTTTCACTTTAAAGTTCAAAGTCCAAAGTAAATTTAACAAAAAAAAAAAAAACTCCACCGTAAATCTATAAAATCAACATTGTCACGAGAAATTTTCAATCAACCCCATTCATCCTTGAATATTTATGTATTCTTAATTTATTTTCAATTTACTTGTGTAAAATGATTTTATATGCAACTTTATATTAATTGAAATATGCTACTTTGACAAATTTATTCAGAGTATGACATAATTATCACTAATTTAGTTTATTTAAATTTTCAAAAATATTCACTAATTAGTTTCCATAATGGTTGTTTTAATTCATTGGTAATAGTGTTTTATTTCAATAATTTCACCTAATAACGGCTAAAGTATTACAAACAAATAAATACGTAATAATAAAATGTGTCATGCCCTCATTTGTCATTTTATATATATATCAGCTTTCAACTATCAATTAAGTTTTACTAAACACTTTTAAATAAACTGTTAATAGACTTTATCAACCTTGTATGTTTTTTCCAATAATTTCATGTCTTTTCATATAAATATGATAGTTTGGACTTTATATCTCTCTACTTTGTACATTATATATTAGATTATAGTATGCTACATGTCTTTGTATTTTTTATATATTTAGAATTTAGTCCTTTTATTATTTTTTTAAAAACTCGCACAATTTTTAAAATCGTTAAAATTATTTTGTTCAATATATTAGTGTGACATTTTGAAATAATTAAAATAACAAAAGAAATAACGTTATTATGGACTTGAATTTAACAAAAGACTTTTAAGATTAAAATATGCAATAGGTCCTTGTACTCTTTGTAAATTTAGAATTTAGTCTCTGTACTTTTATTTCCAAGAATTTAATTCTTCTACTTTTGATTTTAAAATTCAGATCCAACTGTTAGCACTATTAAGTTTTTTTTTTCTTAAATATTTTGAAATTAAAAAAAAAACTCACTTGGTAGCAATAAAACTAAAAAATGATGAACTAATGAACCTGAATTTAATAAAGTAATTTTAACAATTGGATCTAAATTTTAAAATCTGAAAATTAGAGAGACTAAATTCTTAGAAATAAACGTATAGAGACTAAATTCTAAATTTACCAAGAGTGCAGGGACTTATGGCATATTTTAACTGTCTTTTAATTGTATTAACAATTGGACTTGAATTTCTAAATCCAAAAGTAGAGGGACTAAATTACTTGAAATAAAAGTAGAAGGACTAAATTTTGAATATACAAAAAGTAAAAAAGAGTTGAAGGATATTTTAACCTCTATATATTGTGTCAATTGGGCGGCAATACATGTAATTGTTGGATGAAAATAAATAAAGTTAAATCAATTGGTTTTGTCTTGAGAATTTCAATTATTTCAAATTTGTTAGAATAAGGATATTTTTAGAGTATTGATCTTAAAGTGAGTGGCAAAATAGTAATTTTATCATGTAAATGTTAAAATATTAGAATTAATGAGTAAATGTGGTGATGAGATGCATTTTCACCATTAAATTTCATTTTTGATACCATCAATAAAATTTGAGTGCCCATTCATTTCTTGTGTTGCAAGAGATGAAGCTCTCTTTTCATTTCCTTTGCCATTTTTCTCTATTTCCTACTCAATTTTCCACCATTTTCTTTAATTCTCTTCAAAACTCACTTTCAGATCACTTCATTTAAGCTTTTCTCTTCATCTTTTCTGTCACCACAATCTAGGGTTCGGGTGCCTAGAGTGAGTGTAACATCTTTCACCCGTTCTGACGTCCGATACAAATGGAAGATGGCATCGAAGTACATATATGACAAAAATCTAAAAAATATTTAGGAATTCAAAGTTTGCAACAATTTAATAAAATTGTAAATTTGAGATAAAATCATTTGGAGGATTTAGAATTATCCTAAAAACATTTCGTGAGTAATTGGGGGTGTTTAAGACCAAATACAAATTTCAGAGAACTCAAAACACACAAATCAGTGCAGTGACTTTGGTCCAAGGCTACGTAGGTCTATGTATCAATACATTGAGGCAATATATCAAAATATATGCCCCGTATTGTAGGCTTTTAGCTATTGTCAACTAAGGTTCCGACACATAAAGCATATGTTTCGGAACTTATATCCTTGAGACCAAATTTTGGTCACTGGCTTGTAAAGTTCTGGTACATTTAACCAAGGCTTAGAAACCTTTGTGTAGGGACCAAAAATTCAAGTTTAAAACACTTTAAGCACACTCCAATTCAATTCCTACCAAGGAAAACATAAAACAACACACAAACTACGAATTGAAATAATCCAGAGTACAAACTAACTGATTACACTAAAACCCACACATAGCAATAGCTCATGGTGGGATTCGGAGACCCACACCTTTAATTACACATAATAGGTCTCAAACCTGCGCACTCAAAACCTAGAGCCTGTGTCTTTACCAACTGTGCCTAGGCCTCATTGGCATTTCACATTTATTTTTATTCATTAATTGTTATAATGATAATCTTCCTTCGACATTAAGGCCAAATCCTAAAGTGACAGAGAAAAAAAACTAATAGTACTAAGAATGAAATCTTATGCCACGTTTGATTAGTATTGTAATAATATGAGGAAAAACCTAATTTAATACACATATATTACAATAGTTAGACATAAAAAAATAGTTAGTACAAATTTAAACTTGAAATTAGAAATATAAGTAAAAACTCTTGTAAAAAAAAAAGACCTCTTCAAAATAAGCAAAAGATGTTCCATCTCTTTTCCAAAAATAAGCCATACGAGTGGGGTAAAAATTACCAATTAAAATTAATGTATTGGTAATTCATATACTAAAACATAGTGAAAAAAGAAATAATATCCTTACCGAACGTAGCATCAGCTTTCTTTCTTTAACTTCATGTAAAGTCACAAGAAAAATCGAAAATGCATTGAGTATTTAAGAAATCAATCCACAAGTAAACTAAATATTAGTTCACAAGGGAAAAGTGGAAGTTTTTAAAGTAGAAGGGTGGGATTGAATTGTGAAAACATAAATTTTAAGGAGCTAAAAAGCAATTTTACCAAAGCTGATTTCTAGCGAAACAAACGTTGGGATGCATGATATTGAATTGCTTATTCTTTACAATCATATATGCAGACATTATACTCAAATCATTTCAAGATAATTATATATTTCTATTGATTGAATGAGAGTATATATGCCCTAATATTACATAACAATACAGTACATATCCAAGTGTGTATATGAAATTAATTGACATTGCAATGCAAAAACTTGCATTTAAGAAGGAAAAAAAAAAGAAGGGAAAAAGTTGGAAAAACATATTTCCAGTTGTTCTTACCAGTACCCCACTGAATCAATTTGGTCTTGTTGCTGTAATTGCTTTTGAATGTTATTGGAAGAGAAAGGCAACGAAAAAGGTTGATCAGAAGGGACAAAGGATGTGTGACGAGACAATAAATTTGTTGAAGAGTATACATTGGTGTTGAAGGCTATATTTTGTTCATGTTTTGATTGTTGATGCTGCTTTTGCTCAGATCTTTGTTGCTTAGGAAGATTAAGCTTCTCTCCTTCAATCTCTCTATATTTGGTTAGGTACAATTTTAAAGGTCCTACATATTCCTCAAATCCTAAAGTAGTGATTGCCCAAATGATATCATCTCCATTAATGGTCTTTCTCTTCTCTCTTTGGCATTTATCTGAGGCTTCCCCAGTGACAAAGCTAATGAACTCTGACACACATTCTTGAACAGTTTCTTTTGCATCTTTAGATATCTTCCCATTGCTTGGAATCACTTTTTTCATAATTCTCCCCACGTTTGCTATGGGGAGGAAACGATCTTGCTCTTTATTATTGTTGTTGTTGCTGCTACCACCACTTTTGGCACATGGGCTTTCGGGGCTTCCTTTGTTATGTACATGTGCCGCATTTTCATCTTCCATTTCTTTTTTTATAAAACTTACTACTAAATATCTCTCACAATGTTTGAGAATTGAGAGAGACTATAGGTGACAAGTTTTTGAGTTTTTGTGGATGTTTTGAGATTTTTATTATGGTGAATTAGATGGAAACAATTGCTTAAATGTAGGCTGTTGAAAGGGAAACTAAAACTCCTCTTGTTTCTTAACCAAATGACTCCCCGGGACTCGCTCCTCCTCTGACCTAATCATTAACTTGTTTATTTATCACATTCACTATCCTAGTTACACCAAACCATTTCTATTTTAAGATGAGGTGAGTGCTATATTCACATCTACTTCTAACAAAATTCATTTTTTCCTCCTTACACTTAAAAAGTATTATAAACAAGAGTTAAATCACTACTTCGACCCTAAATTTGGTAATCACTCCTATATTAGTGTCTATTTTTTTTTAAGTTTGTCTATGATTTTAGCAATTGTTCCTACATTTGGGTTTGAACTTTTTTTTTTGTTTAAGTTAGTCCTTGAACTTGACTGTTATTCTTACATTGATGTCTAATTTTAGGGTTTTCAAATAAATATCAAAGGTTTATTTGGATAATAAAAAAGTTCGACTCTATGGGAATAATTATCAAGTTCAGAGACTACAAATTATAAATTACTACTTTTTTTTTTACAAAATTATTAAGATTTCTTAAAATTTTCTAAATTTCTTTGAAAGTTACCAAATCTCTCACCAAATTACTAATTTTCATGTAAAATTATTAAATCTCTTACAAATTTATTAAAATTTACCTACTTCTTACAACTTCTCAAATTGTTGAACATCTTACAAAATTGCTGAATCTTTTACAAATTTACTTTTATAACAATCTCAAATTTTCGATGTCTGAAATGATACTAATCAAAGACATGAACCATCATTTTCGGAATAAATAATAAACTTTGTGGATACAACGATGTAGTTCATGCCTTGTGAATAGTATTTTTATGATTAAAACTAAAGAGATTTGCATGTAAATAACTTGTGAAAGGTAGAAGATGGACTAATTTAAAATCTAAGTTAAAGTTGGAGGGCTTAAAGTGTAATTAGGCCAATACGCTAAAGGATTATTTTTTTTATTTTTGGAAAAATGGTGGCAACAGATCATGCTATACCTTGCATTGACAATAGCGGTTGATGGCACATAACATTTGCAAAATTTGTAAGAGAATAATGGAAGGGTAAGTGGCAAAGTACAAAATTAACACTTACTTATTAAACCATGTAAGGTAAACGGTGGCAAAGAGAGGACTTCACACTTGTTTTACCATGAAATAAGTTCAGTAATAATGTAATACGTTTGTATTCAACAACACTGTTACTTTATCTAATTAATTACACCTAAACCCAATTGCCAGGTTGGACAAAGAGAAGGGCTCAAAGCCTAGGACCATGCTTTCAAGTTCCTAGTCTAAAATTACATTGTCATAATTGTAGAGATGAGATTTATTGGTCCCATTCTTGTTCATGCATGCTAAATGTAAATCTTCCTATGAGCATTGGGGAGAAGAATGATAAAAGTTCAAGCATTGAAGGCAAAAATAATCAAGTTTCAACGAGCTTAACAGAGCAAGTTATGAGGAAAGGATGAAGCCTGCCTCTAAAATGAATCACAAAGATGAAGCTTTCTCCTGGATAGATTTTCTAACAGCATTAAACAGTAATGGCATCAACTTCTGGTTGGTGACAATGATGCCTGTGTCCAGATCAAGATACTTTCCCTTTGAAAAATCCAATGGCTGCCCTGCAGCATCTGTGACCACACCCCCAGCTTCTGAAAATCATGAGTTGCAAACAGGTATGTTAGAAAACAGATGGTGGATTAGTGGATGGGTGAGTGGTTGAAGGTTTGGTAAAAGTATTTGTACTAGGAGTCCGATTGCATTTTGCCCCCTCTAAAAAAGTGGGCAAATGAATCACTGGATGTTAGATCAATGAGCAAACTGATTATCTTGTAAAAATTTCATTCATTTCTACTATTAAAAACCAAACCCTATGCATCAACATGAGTGGCATGTCACATGTCAATGTCTGGTTATTCTGTCAGTTATGTCAATTTTTAACATTAGAAATGGATGAAATTTTTAACAAAAAAGACTAATTTGCTCTTTGGTCTAATGTACAACGACTAATTTGCTCATTTTTTTAGTAGAGGAGGCAAAATGCAATCTATCTCCTAATACAAGAACCTCCATGGTATTTTTACCGAAAGGTTCCAACACTGAAAGGGCAGAATAATAAACCAATGTCAGCCAACTAATCCTTCGCATTTTAACTTTGAGAGAGATAGTAGCAGATGATGGAGTGGAATTGGTACGTACCAGTCACAACAATACACCCAGCAGCATGATCCCATATTTTTTCTCGATACCCTTTGTGCGGAAGACGCAGATATATGGCTCCATCTCCTCTGGATAGAGCACCATACTTTGCCTGGCTATCAATTCTAACCGGTGGTGCTTTGACGCCGAGTTTCTGTTTACATCTCAACGTTTTCAATACATTAGCCAAAAGCGTTAGTGTGTGTATATATATATGTATTAAATTTATATTGGTAAAAGTACCATGGAGGCCATGTATTAGGTGTTGGATTGTATTTTGCTCCCTTTACTCAAAAAATGGGCAAATTAGTCTATGTATGTTAGATCAAAAAGTAAATTGGTCTTTCCCTTTACTCAAAAAATGGGCAAATTAGTCTATGTATGTTAGATCAAAAAGTAAATTGGTCTTTCTGTTATAAATTCCATTCATTTTTACTGTTAAAAACTTATCCATATACTTCAGTATGATGTACATGTGACATGCCATGTGTCACTATCTAATTATTCTATCAACCACACCACTTTTTAACAATACAAATGGATGAAATTTTTAACTAAAAAGACTAGTTTGCTCTTTGATCTAACGCATAGGGATTAATTTGCCCATTTTTAGAGTAGAGGGGGCAAAATACAATCTGACTCCTAATCCAGGGACCTCCATGATACTTTTACCTATTTATATCCATGTAGAGAAAGCAAGAGGGAGAGTACCTGGGCAATCAAGCTAGATAAATCATGCATGGAGTGTGCTGCTTCATAAGACTCAAAGAATGATGCTTCTTCAGGATTTTCAACAGCACTTACTTGCACCTGGAGATCCCATATAATTGTAGAAGTTGCAGATACATACTGAGATTAATAGCAAAAAATTATAATAAATCGTTATAACCTTTACTGCCGAAGAACCATCAAGTGGCTGCATATAAGTTCCACCACCTACTACAGCAAAGAAAAGGCAGCCAACTTTATTATTTGGAGAATGCTGACCAGCATCACTGAGGGAAGTTAGTGGAAGATTTGGACAAGCCAGCACACCCAGGACAACTTTTCCTCCTTCTAGCAAAGCCAATGCTATTGCATATTGATCTCCTCTCAGAAAACTACAATGTAAAATATCAAAAAAACATAGACTAAGTCATCAAGTTGATCTAAAAGAACATACAATGAGAAAAAGTATCATTTCTTATAATTGGAAAAAGATAGAGATCATTATTATGCAAAAATAAAAAGATTAGCCATTTCTTTCACACTAAATTGCAAAGCAATCCAAACATAACATGTATAACAAAGATAAAACAAAAGTTATATACATGAGAGAGTTCGTTGATGATCGGTCATTTAATTCTAAGGCACTAAATTCAAAGGCCTGGCCATGCAAGACCAAGACAGAATTATGGTTTGTCTTGCATATAGTACTGTTAAGGTATGCCCCTAAACATCCCCCTGCAGTAGTCATTGCTGAGTTAAGGAGTGAAAAGGAAAGTTACTACCTCATGTTGGATACGGCATATCATAAACATGCACTCAGTGCACATGAAGAATTATTATAGCAGACATCAACTTCTTTATGACTAAAGCAAAATCACTTATGTCAAATATAAAGTTTCAGAGCTCACCCTTTAGTACCATCTATAGGATCCAAAACCCAGTGTCGACCTTGGGAACCACCTTCAGATCTGCCATTGTCAATGGCCTTGAGAACACCTTCTGTGGATAAAGTAACATTGTATGATCCATCACTAGTTAGAGAATCGTTCACAAGTTTTGTAATGCGCTCTACTATTTCCTGGCCACCATCCTTGCGAAGATCTTTAGAATCCTAAAGAGAAACCAAAACATTATTTAGAAGGAAAGAAGAATTCTATGATGTAAAAAAAAAAGATGGCTGATGCATGCTGCTGAAACTATTATTCACAAGTACAGAGATTCACCTCCTCAGCAACTAATGAGAAGTTATCAGGAAATTCCTGCTGCAGCACAAAACTAACCAGTGCTTGTGAGCCTGATGAAAATTTTAAAATATAAAAATGTCATGAAAACATGTTAGTAATTAGTTAAGGATTCTTTTCTGTCAACCCTTAAGTTGAAAGATGATGGGACCAAGAACAGCATATATACTTAAACCAGAAATTTCTTAGGGATAATCAATGTAAAAAAAAAAGCAAATTTCATAAAATTAGATAATGCCGGCGAATTTTGCATATGATAGGTGCATTGACTAACAAGTTGAACATTAAATAATAAATACAAGCTGTGATCATATTTCCCCCGGTAAAAAAAACCATGGAGGCCCTTGTACTAGGTGTCATATTGCATTTTACCCCATTTACTCAGAAAATGAGCTAATTAGTCTTTGTATGTTTGGTCAAGGAGCAAAGTGGTAGTTTCTATTAAAACTTTCATCCAT
Source organism: Gossypium arboreum (assembly GCF_025698485.1). Taxonomy (NCBI): domain Eukaryota; kingdom Viridiplantae; phylum Streptophyta; class Magnoliopsida; order Malvales; family Malvaceae; genus Gossypium; species Gossypium arboreum. The sequence goes on along the minus strand of NC_069078.1, from coordinate 708,371 downwards.
TTCTACTATTAAAAACTGGCATGACTAACAAAATAACTAAACAGTGACACATGGCGTGCCATATGTACCTCATATAGGGACCAGTTTTTATTAGTAGAAATGGAAGAAATTTTTAACAGAATGACCAATTTACTCTCTGATCTAACGTATAAGGACTAATTTGCCATTTTTTTAGTAGAGAAGACAAAATGCAATCCGACTCCTAATATAAAGGCCTCCATGGTACTTTTATCTATTTCAGCCTAAATTTTGATTTGTACGGATAGCGCAGAGGAGCATAGAGGATGTAAAAGTAGAGGCAACACTCAAACAAGCAAATGCATTAAAGGGCAAGGTGATCAGTTCACACTTGAGATATGCTCATCAAACAGAAAACTAAAATATCACAATTATGCCATTTTGTTTTCACCAGAACAATAACATTGCATCCCATAGAAAATTTTGTTCATACAGCTCATAATTTCCTAGTATAAAAAATTAATAAAAGCAGGAAACAACTAAATTCCTAGTAACATGCTAACATGTAGAAAGAGCAAATTCCTTGTATTAGGAGTCTGATTGCTTTTTACCCCTCTACTTAAAAAATGAACAAATTAGCCCTTATACATTAGATCAAAGAGCAAATTGGTCCTTCTATTAAAAACTTCATCCAGCTTTACTCTTCAAAAATAACCAGACAATTACATGTGATGTGCCATGTAACATATCGTATGCGGACCAATTTTAACTATAGAAATGGATGAAACTTTTACTAGAAACGACCAATTTGCTCTTTAATCTTACTACAAGACATTAATTTGTTTTTCTTTTTGGAGCAAAAGGGTCAAAATGCAATGCTTCAATGATACTTTTACCGGATAGGAACCATTTCAAATCCAAGATGCATATTACTTTAAATAAAGAAACTGGTAATGTTACGTGAAAGAACCAAAGAGGAAGGAGCAATTTAGAAACAAACCATAATCAGCAACAGTTACAGGACTTTTATCATTCTTTGATTGAACATCGGATTGCAGCAAAGCCTTTTGTACTTTCTGGAAATTAAAACAAACACCCAAAATTCAAATTCAAATTCTATATATTCACAGCTTCACATATCTTAATTCTCAACGAAAAGCATAAATTTATTTGAAAAAAATAAACGAGACTCAATTCAGTCACTTTAATACCCCTAATATTAGAACAGTCGATAATTCCAAAGAATAAGGATATGAGGAAATTATTGAAACCCCAAAACACATAATACAGGGAAAAAATGAGTTTTTGGATGAAAAGAGAAACCTGACAGAGACGAGCAGCGAGAGAGGCTGCTTTCTTTGCAGCAGCCAGTTCTTTATCATAAGACATTGCCACAATCACAGCTGAAGAAGAAGAAGAAGGAGGAGGAGGCAAGTGACAGAGATGAAAAAGAGGGGGCTTTTTAAGAGAGGGGGAAACAAATCTCAACCAATTTATAGACATTTATTAAATTTTCAATTCAATAAATTCGTATGAAAATTCCTTTATTTTGGTTTCTTGTTTTTCAGAGCAGAATCAATCATATTCATCACTCACTCACATTCACGTGCTTTTTAATCATTTGTTAATGGAATATAGATATTTACTTTGGTTTAAATTTGCTTTTAGTCCCTGTACTTTTCAAGATTTTAATGTTTAGTCCAATCTTTTTTTTTTGGGTAAACTACATTAGTCATCATCCAACTATGAAAAGTTACAAAATGTCACCCAAATATTAGTAAATTTCTTTTTTGGTCACCTAACTATGGAAAGTTTCAAAATGGCCACCCAACTGTTTACTTTTGTTTTATTTGTCACCAACTGCTAACGTAACATCTAAAAATTCAAGATACTTAAGTGACCATTTTGTAAATTTTTATAATTAGGTAACTAAAAAATTTACTAATAGTTAGTGACCATTTTATATTTTTTCATAGTTAAGTGATTAAAAAAATATAATTGAATGACTACTAATATAGTTTACCCTTTATTTCATAAATTTATCTCTGAAAATTAAAACCTAATTAATATTATTGTTAATATATTTTCATTAAATTCGAATATATGATATTTTAATATTGAAAGTTTTGATCTAAAAATTAAACTGTATTTATATATAATGGTGTTATCAATTGAAAATAAATTAAAATTTTAAATTAAAAATAGAAGTACATTGGTAAAAAAGTTAGAAGTACTAAATTTTAAAAGTTAGAAAAAATATAGGAACTGAGAGCAGAATTAGACCATTTACTTAATGCTACCCAGTTTAGATTGATTGGCCATTCATCTATGAGCACATAATCTTTCCCTTCCGTTAATTCAGTTTTTAATCGTTGAACTCTGAGAAAAAGGATAAACTTACATACAATATTTTATATTTTGGCCACTAAATTTTAAAATATTATAAAATGGTCATTGAACTATTTCAAAGTTTTCATTTAAGTCATTAGACTGTTACACCGTTGTTGTATGGCCTTCTCTGTTCACATTGTTTGCACCAATCAAGAACTCTCATTTTCCTTCTTTTTTACAATTCAAATTTTTTTATTCCATGAAACAATTCTGAACGTTATAAATTTGCAAACTAAAATCTAAATAATTTTCGTTTCCAATCTCTGACACTGATTTTCAGATCAACTTGGATCTAGGGTATTTTCTTCTACTCATCGATAAGTACTGATCCATCATACCTATTATCAAATTGTCGCTTGAAGTTCGCTAGCTGAACTTTTTAAAATAAAATACTTAACAACCCACTTACATAAAAGCTTTCAATGAAAATTTTTAATAGTTCAATGATCATTTTGTAATTTTTTAAAATTAAATAATCAAAATGTAAATTTGCTAATAATTTAGTAATCTTGAGTATAATTTACAAAAAAAAAAAATCATTCTTCTGGTTTCCTGCCTTTTAGCGTACCTACAACCATGTGTGTTTGTAAAAGTTCGATGAGTGGTAAATTAGTTTTTTAGTCGTGCCAAGCATAAATTTATGCCGATATTTGGACTTAACATTTTTTCTTAATTTAGTATTTAGATTTCTTTTGTTTAAATTATTACTTGAATTTAATACATTTTCCTAATTTGATACCTAAGTTTTCTTTTGTCCAATTTGATATCTAAACTTGACCCTTCTTTCTTAATTTGGTACCTAAAGTTTTTTAAGTTCAATTTGATACCTAAACTTGTTAACTGTTGTACAAATTACCCAAAACTCTAATGGTCTTAAAAAAAATTTTGTGATATGCTACAAAATTATCATCGGTATTAGAGGAAATTCGTGTTAAAAAACTATGCATTGAACAATGCTTAATGAATTAATTTTGAGAAAGAAAACAAGAATTTTAAAACCCAAAATAAAAAAAAAGTTCATCACTTTAAATTAATAAAGTAAAATAAATAAATTAAACTAAAAGTAATTGAACATTTAAAATACAAAACGAACCAGCATGTCATTTACCACATGCTCATCATACATTGATTATTTTATTACCGTAAAAAAATAACATTGTTAATATATTGAAGTAATTCATATTACATAAAACAAATATATTATTTATATTTTTTAACAAAAAGTTTATTTATTATATATCTTTTATTTTATATTAAGTTATAGGCTTCATAGAATTATATAAAACTATATTTTTTGTGAATTACAATAACAAGGTAAAGCCAGAACAACCAACGTGACTAGAACCCATGCCACACTTGGAACAATGAATATCTTATGGCCATCAGGCCATCACATGAGACTCTGAAATATATATGACTTTGATTTCTATAGTAATTTAATAAATATATAAAATTTATTATTATAAAATTGATAAGAATAAAAATTATTATAATTAAATATTTTATATGAATAATACAAATATGAATAATAATTTCTTTTACAAAATTTTAATATAAGCATGAGTTTAGAAAAACTTTTAAACTGACAATAATACTTTATTATTATTAATTATATTACTAAATCTACATTAGAATAATAATTTATTAGTATTATTATGTAATTATAATAATAAAAGTAATATTAATTAATTGATAATGTGTTAATTAACTGAAATTAATTAATTTGGTCATATCTTTTAAAAGTTTTACTTCAAAAATAACATAATATATTGTTAATTGTTAAAATTATAAATTTATAAAATCATTGAATATAATTCGATAAATTAAAAATAATAAAAATCTAAAATTTTAATTAAATAAATATAATTTTATATATAAATGTCCTTTATTTTTCATCATATTACTAAATTCACATTTAACAATATCTATAGGGAAAACTACAACAATAGTTACTTTCGTTTGCCTCAGATTACATTTTAGTTACTTATGTTTGAAATGTTACGTTTTAGTCACTTACGTTATTGTTTTATTACGAATAGTCACTCTATTGTTAAGCTCTATTACCTCCTTAATGGCGGTTCTATGTGGCAATCCAAATGGGTTTTAAATGTCAACTTGGATGTTCTACGTGACAGTCCAAATTAAATTTATTTAATTAAAAACGTATTTTCATCCCAGCAACCGAACATCCAAGTTGGCATTTAAAACTCATTTGAATTTCCACGTAGGATTGTTGTCAGGGAGGTAACGGAGTTTAATAGTAGAGTGACCACTTCGTAACAAAACAATAACGTGACTAAAACATAACATTTCAAACATAAGTGGCTAATATGTAATATGAGGCAAATAAAATGACTATTTTATAATTTGCCCATATTTATAATATTTAATTTAGAATTATTAGTTAAAAATTTAAAATAAAATCGAAGTTGTGATAATTATACATTTAAAAATAATTATAATTTAATAGAAATTGTGATAATTATACATTTAAAATAATTAGAATTTAAACTGAAAAAAGAAAAGAAAAGAAAAGAAGGTTAAGCTAATTTTAAAATAGAAGTATTACTTAAATAGAACTCTAAGGGAAAAAAGTTGTGATGATTATAATTATAATTTGCAATTATTAGTTAAAAATTCACATAAACAAAAATTGTGCTAATACTTTAATAGAATTCTAATCACTTAATTAATGCTAAAATTAATTATGTTAATTGATTATTATTTTAATAATGTTACTTTGCATTAATTACCTAAAATAAAATTATATTGTAGATTGAATATATTAAAAATGCTTTACTTATTATTTTATTTTTTATATTATAATATTTGAATTGATACGTTAATATATTTTAATTATATTCAATAATTCAAATAAGAAATATTATTCTATGCTAATTATTGTAAATAAAAATATTATATTTAAAAATTAATTAAATATTAAACACATAAAATCACATGCAATGCATGTGCCGTAAAAATTTAAACTAAAATTATAAATAAAGTTTTAATATATATTTCATAATTTAACATAAAAATATGATTTTAATTTTTATTTTAATAAATTTGATAATTTAATTATTATTTAGCATATTTTATTTTAAAAATATACTCTTAATTATTTATTTTATATATACCTAAAATTTAGCTTTATATCATTAATAGTCATGATTCATCCTCACTGTTATTAACTAATCCCACAATCACTATTATTTTCCATCTCACCAGCTACCACTCATCCAAAGAGAGTCAAGTGAAAACTTTACACACATTAATGTTATAGATTCAAGTTCTATTTTATATGGGGTTTTAAAATTTTAAATTATTTTTATAGATTTTATATAAAAATATAAAAAGAAAAGAATATCCTCGTAATAATTACCCTTAATATCAACTAAGAAGTCAATAATAGTATAGATACAATATCAAGTTAATTAAATTAGTTCGAATGTAGATTACATAATAATTCAATTTTAATTGAATTTTGCTCATCCTAAATACCAGCTGTAACTAAAATAAAATAGTTGCTGTTGGTGATGGTGATGGTAGAGCTTTGCAGCAATCAAACTATCTTACAGAAATAAAGCCATAAATTTGCTTGGCATCTATCAAACAAAGTTACAATCCCAATAAAACATTATGGCTTATAGAGAAAAGAAAGTATATATGAATATAATTATTTTGTCCCAAGGCGATGAAATATTACAAATCTATGTTAAAGGTTGACAAGAGTTTGCCAATGTATTATAATATTCAAACACAAATCTCTAAGAAAGTGTGATAAAATGTTGCAACGAACTAACCAAACTAGGAGGCCAATGCTTGGTTTCAATCACGTATGAGAGATCTGTAAAATGAGGATCAAGTAGAGTTGCAATTGCGAATTGATTTTCAGCTAGCAATGGTGCATGTTTGTCTGCATATAAAACTGCAGCAAGAGCTGCATGTACTTCTGCACAAAATCATAAAACATGGAAGCCCAAAAGGTGTTAGTTGCTTAGAGAAGTTCAAAATAAATAATATAAGGGAGGATATTTGATGGGTCGGTGCATTAGAGTAGTTATGTTAAAATGATACAATACCTTAAAAAGTTGTGTCATGTAATGTAACCATACAACTTATGTCAATAATTGTGCTTTGAAAAGACATGACATTTAATGAATAACAATGTCATGTAATGACACAATTCATGGCAATAATTAAGTGCTTATTAGCAATAATAGTATGTTGCATTATCAGCCATTTTACTATTTTTATTTTGGATGTTTTGAGACTTTGTTGTATCCTGGAGGCAAAAGTGTGTTACGCCTCAAAGTCTATTTTGATTATTTCTTGCATCATAAGTTTGTTTCTTGTCCCATTATTTTTTAAAACAAAAGCTTCTTAATCTTCAATGTTCAATAAATTTGAACTCTAATATAGTACCTGGATATCCCTTTAAAGATATTGAAACATCTTCCATCTCTGCAAAAGCTTCTTCTTTGTCTCCAACCTCGTATAAGGCCAATGCCCTACCAACTCTTGCATAGTCTGAGAATGCAAAATCTTTATAATTTTCAACCACCTGAAAGCAAGTGATGAAAATTTATTCACATACATTGCTGCATCACAGCTTCACAAGCTGGTCTAAGTTCATAGGCATCAGAGGTGCATTAAAAATAATAAGAATTCTTGTATATATGTAATATGCTATGGTCATAATAATCCTCTTGCAACGAAATAAGGTCTGAAAAGGGCAGAGACACATTATACCTTCATATATTACTATATATTAGACAGTAGAATTCAAAATTCACAAGCAAATTGCTATAAATCCTGTTATACCTCCACCCCTTGGAGACAACTTTTCGAGAAAGCACCTCGCTTCTACTCCTCATGAGTGCCCCACTTACTCTTTGGACGCATACTCCTTGACTTAACATCCACACGAGCATATGTGGACCTCACTTATTAACAGTCTCTCCTGATTTCAACTATTACGTCCTATCCAATGTGATTGAAAGCACATCCCGTCGTCACTCTACCTAAACCAATGGTGACAGACCACTTGGCCACTTGCCCTTTACTCGCTTATGAGGGCATGACGCGCGGGTATATAAACCCTTAGCCCCGATTAAAAAGGGAATCCTCTCTCCCTCCTGCAAGCCAAACTGCTATAAATAACAGCAATATTAACCTTAAAACTCTCCTCTTATGAACATTTATGTTCTGCATATTACTTTCTCTTAACTTTATCCAAATTCCTGGCTCAGATATGGTTAGATGGAACGTAGCTTCTGAGAAGTATTGTTTTTAATACAATCCAATCATCTCAAACACATCCACACCCCTACACACAGGGGAATCTGCGGATCCAACCTTGATCTCGGGTACAAATGAACTCTCTTTCATAGAGAAGAAAATTGAAGCATAGATGTTTTATGGTAAATAAAGAATCATGATGTTAATTGCTAAGGATATATATATAATCATTTTTAATTCAGTGAATTGAACTATTAGCAAGAAAAAGAAATCACCATTGGGAGTTTATAGACAACAGGTAGAATCGAAACATGGCACAAGATATTGCAATTATACCAAATGCAGCTAGAAATATGTAAACTAAGCACAACAAAACGAACCCAAGCTAGCATTTTTTGGTTTTAAAGAGTGGGGGATGAATTAATATACCAAAGTAAAGAAGTGAAGAGCTTTGGGGAAATCACCCTGAGCCTGCAATTCCTTCCCTCTCTCCAACAACTCCACAGCTTCAGTTACTCTGCGACTAATGAGGGAACTGGCGTCTTTCTCAGCTTGACTCACTGGGTCAAAACTCGAAGCTAGAGCATCCATGATATTGGACTGAAGTAATTTAGCATTGTCAAGGGCAAGACTGTTCCTGCTGGGAAGGATAGGAGAGGAAAGGAAGAACAAAAGGAAGCGCCTGCTGGTAGTTCCAAGGTTCAAAAATGGGGTTCTCAGGGTTTTATGGTTGGGATTGGGTGAAGAAAGGAAATGGGAAATTGGTGCTTTGTATGCACTCATTGTTGCCTCTGCTCTCTTTCTCTTTTCTTGTCCACTTTTGGGCGGTTGGCGTTTTTGTAGGTTTTTATTATTAAATTAGAGCCACAAACAAATTTATGCTTAAACTCCCTTCACATCCATCCTTCACGATTTATTATGTAATACCGGTGGTTTACTTCATAGCCCCTCATCATTCACGTTAAATCTTAACACCCTGCCAACGGTTTTAACAGTTTTTTTTTTTCCAAAGCATCTATCCTTTAAACTCGAGTTTTAAAATTGCTCTAGAACAAAAATACAATAAATAACGCATCATCATTCTAATAATGCTCGGAGAACTAAATACATGCATGTTCAAGTTACACTTCTGGTATGTTACCCGATTTCTTTTCTCTATGTACCACCTCTCAATCTTTCACAATTTGATCTCTAAAGTATTTTTTTTTGATATTTAGTTTTTTCTCAATTTAATACTCAAAATATTATTCCATCCAATTTTTTAATGCTGTTTTTAAAAATAGATGATCAATAAAAACATACCACGTGATGTTTTTAATTAAAAAATACATATATTTTTATCATATATTTATATATCAATTTTAAAAATTATAAATTATAAAAATATAAATATAAAAATTCAGAAAAATATATAATAATAAAGTAAAAAGACAAAATTTATAAATAAAAATAAAAATCCATTAACATAAAATAATTAAATGTTTTTAACCCAAAAAGTCTAAAAATATTTTTGGTATTCTTCTTCCTGTTCATCATGCTCTTCATGTGAAAAAGAGAAGAATTAGATTCTTTTATTTTTATTCATAGTAATTTAACCAAAAACAAACCCAAAATTGTTTGGAATCTCCTTTAACTAAAATTTTGTTTAACTACATTTACTTTATTTAATTTAAAATCCAAATCATAAAAGTTTCAAAACTAAAACTAAACTAAATTTAGAAAATTTCTAGATTCTAACGTCAACGGCCACCATCGGTCGCTACTTACTGTAATTGTTTGAGTCCAAATTTCATCATTTTCTTGTTTTTAATCCCCTATTTTCATTTTCAGCATTTATTTTATTCTTCTTTCTGTAAAAATAAAAAAAAAAATTTTATTTTTTCAAAAGAACACTAGATTTTTGTATATATACAAATAAATTTCAATTTCAACACCAAATTTAGGTGTTTTTCACCGTCAAATTATCTTCAAATTTCAATATATTCTTCCGCTCTTTATAAGCTTCTCTTTCTTCTTTTAGATTGACCAAACAATACCCAAAAAATCTGTTCTTGCTTTAGTCAAAAATTGAGTTGATGATTTTTTATATTTGAAAACACACGTAATTGACATTTTTATTATTTATTTTAATTAATTTTGGACATTAATTTTTCCTAATTTGGCACTTAATCAATCAATTTCTATATAGATATAATTATTGTCTAATGTGTCAGGAAACAAATGAATATACAAATTACATAAAAGATTTGACAAAAAACTCAAGTTGACACACAAGACAAAAAATTTAAAATTATTTTATTAATATTATCTTTATTAACACTTTTTAATTTTAAACTTGCCATTGTCTTCACCATTCTTTTAGCTTTAGGTTTTATTATAATTATATATATAGGAGTAAGCGTTTGACCAAATCGAGTGAAAAATTTCGAGTTAATTAAGTTAACGAGTCTTATTTTATCATCCTAACTCGATTTAAAATTTTTTGAATCAAGTGAAATTATTCGAGTTAAATTAAAAAAATAAACATATCAAATTAAAATATTGTTACAAAGACAACTAATTCCAAGTTAGAACACATAAAATTGAAACCATATATATTTGAAAACTTTTCAAAGTAAAATAATAATAAAATAATATATTTTAGTATAATAAACTTGAATTGTTAATTAACTTATTTAGTTCGCCAAAATTATTATTTTATTTTTTAAAATTTTTACTTTTTATATATTTTTAAGAATTTTTAATTTCTTTTATAATTTTTAAAAAACATAATTTGTAACGCCCCAAATTTTGAAAATCTATTTGATAAATTTTATTAATAATTAAATATTTGTTATAATGGTTAAGTGTTTTGTTTATATATTTAAGATAGGAGGTACAAGTCTTCTTTTTTAAATTTTTACTGTTTATTTTGGTTCAACCCATATCTTTGAACTCTTGACTCAAGTTTATTTTTGCGTTAACTTGTGTTAAGAATGAGTCTGATAGTTCAATGGTTAAGCTTCTGTATAATCTTTGGTCTTGTATTCAAGTTTTTGCGTAAGCGCAGGGTGAATATTTTAATGCTAGTCCACAAAATTGGTCTATTTTAAATTGATTAGATTAGTTTCGTTCCCTCTTTTCTTTTATGTTCCTCTTTTATTTTTTATTTTGTATTTTTTCTTTTCTTTTATTCTTTTCCTTCTATCGTTTCTTCTTCTCTGTTACTTTTTCTTCTGTTTTATGTTTGTCAAATTTTGTTGTTACGATGAGGAAGGTTCCGTAGTTCGTTGTCTTTCAGTTGAAGGTATAACTGTGTAAGTTGTGTTAATGAAATTCTGTGATTATATGTTCTTGTGTGTTAATTGCCAAAAATCCGTTTCTGCTTGTTTTGCTTGTTTAAGTGTGCGATTAGTTGTCTTTTTAGGCGAGGATCCTGAAGGTAACGTCCCTTCAACGCGTTAGTTTTGTATATTGTTGTTTTGTACGAGGTGAGTGTGTAAATTTTTAAGATTTGGGTTTACTCGTCAAAGCTTTTGACATAACTCTGTTTTGTTCGAATTTTCGAGCGTTCATTTGGGAATTAACTGTTGAATCAATCATTGGTTGTTCATTGTTAGGTTCCGAAATTATTCTTGTTGCTTTTACGTCGACTCTGCGTTAGGTGCGTAACGAAAACCTCAATTTTTGCGTTCGACGAAAGCTAAAAAACATGGTTGTTGACGCCACACGGCCGTTTGCTAGGCCATGCAATAGGACGTGCAATAGGCCATGAAACTCACTGTTTTGAGCAACACGGTCATGTGCTAGGCTATGTGTGACATTGAGGTAGGCCACACGGGCGTATGCTAAGCCGTGTGGATAACATGGGCTAGCCATCCAAGCCGTGTGGATCCACACAAGCATGTGGGCCAAAAATTGGGATTTTTCTTTGGGGCCATAAACGTCGTTCTAATAAAACGTAGACAATTTTCATAGGGTCCGTTCGATATGATTTGGGTTATAAAACCATTAACTGATAATTTGCTTCTATACAAGTTGTTAATTATATATATACATTCGATATGTAAACTGGTGAGTAAGTGTATTTTGTACTAGATGAGTTTAATTTGAATCTGTAACACTGCATGCTTATATCTTATATCTGTTAAATCTGCATCTGTATTGGGGATTGAGATTGAATAAAACAGGAAGCATGAGCAGTTTAATAGTCTGCCAAGACTGGTGGCTAAGCCACGTATATGTATATAATTCTGACAGCTTATCGCACTTTGTTCTGGTAGCTAGCTTGCGACATTTTGAACGTGACATACAATCACTATATGATGTGTAGGGATGGATGGGTACTTGATACCCTTTTTGGTGTGTAGGGATGGGACGGAGATGCTGTGTAGCGAATGGGGGTAGGAAATTTGTATTTATATCTATAACTGATACATTCTGTTATGCTTCTATATCCAATGCTGAGAACTGTTTGAATAATGAGAAATTGAATATCTGTTCAGTAATTTATGCTTAATAAAAATTATAAGCTACGCACTATGTCTGTAAACTCATTTTGTTTGTTGATTGGATTCCAAGTAACTCACCAACTTAAAAGGTTCGCGTAGTGGGAGCTCGGTCATTCTTGTTTGGAATATTTTAATGTTTTATTTGAAGTTATGCTATTACGTATGTTTTACTTAGATTGCCTACTGCTTTTAAGGACTGTTTGACTAGGTTGTTTATGTTGTTCTAATGGTTTGAAAACTTTTAAGATTTTATTATTTAAAATGGTTGCCTTCAGAATTAGTTAGTGTAACTCTCCAAATTTGACCATAACTTTCAGGTTGGATTTGGGGTGTTACATAAATTTTAGAATTTTTATAAATATTTTGAACTTTTTAAAATTATTTTAATTTTTTTTTGCAATTTTTGTTGACTGAGAGATCAATTTATTCAATTTTGAAATTAATAGAAATAAAGGGGTATTTACATCAATCTGTTATTTGAATTATTTCAGTTATTCGAATTGTAAAATTTAACTCGGTTCGAACTCAAAACTCGAATAACTCGATTAGATTAACTTAAAATTTTAAAAAAAATCGAATCAAATCAGTTTTACTCACCCTAGATAGTTTATAAAATAAGTTAGGCAGGTGACAACCATCTTTATTTTATTTTTAGGGTTTATTTTATTTAATATATACATTAAGGGTGGGTTTGGATAAGCGGTGCATTAACCTGTGATTAGTGTAAACAGTGATGGTGGTGGGATTAGATACTATAGTGATATTGTAACGTGAGACAAAAAGTAAGCTAAATACACCGCACTATACCACACCGCCCATCCAAACCCACACTAAGATAGAGATAATGAAGAGTGAGGCGCATTTGCGCAAAACCAAAACCATTGTTGTTTTCTTTTTTTCTTTTTTCTTTTCTTTAAATAAAATTTATCCTTTTCATATTTTGTAACGCCCCAATTTTCGGGAATTCTGTGAATGTTGGCATAGGTTTAATTATGTTAGTGGGCCTCTAGAAGGCCCAAGCTTAAGATAGAACCCGGTAATTTTAGTTAAATTTTGTTCCATAACAAAAAGGGGGTGAAATTATGAAATAGAACCTATGTGAAAATGTTTGAAAATGCTATAGGCTAAATTGAAGTGGCCAAATAAATAGGAGTGCAAAATAGGAGGATTTGCATGGCAAACCTCCCATTTTACATGAAGTGGCCAGCCATCATGTTGTTGTAGACAAAATGTGCACTTGATATCCATAATTTATGGTACAAATTGATACAAATTGATAATAGGTTAGGTAAATGTTCCATGATAATGGGTTAGGTAAATGTTTCATGATAATGGGTTAGGTAAATGTTTCATGATAAGAATTTCATGTCTTTTGTATTAAAGAATTAAATGGATGAAATATGAAGTTTTATTAAAAGAAAAAGGGGTGAAAAGAACAAAGTTTTGTCCATCTTTGTTCATCATAGCTGAAAGTTAGAGAAGAGAAAGGAGAGGAGAAAGCTCTTGAGTATTCGGTCATTAGGAGGAGGAAAATTGAAGGTAAGTTCTTGGTACCTTGCTTCTATTTTGAGGTTCATGAGTTCTTCTTGATTCTACCTTAACTCTTGAAGTATATTTTGATTTTTAGTTGTGTTGTGAGCATTTAGTCATGAATTAAAATGAAGGAAATCGTTGTTGTTTCATGTTCTTTTGATGAAAAATGGAAGATAGGTGAAGTTGAGCCAAACAAATGAGCATGCATGTGCCTTAGATGTTAAAGGGAAAAATCAGCTAACATGTTGTGCTTTAAAATGATGAAATGGAGATTATACTTAAGTAAAATCATAGATATGTGATGATTGATTGGTGATATACATGTTTAAATAACAAGCATGCAAGTTATGTGTGAAAGAGTGATTTGGTAATAAATCTGCTTGGGACAGCAGCAGTAACGTGACTTTGGAAAATCACCATAAATTGTGGGAGATAAATTAGAAGCTGAATAAATTATGTAATTAAAGCTTGTTGAGTCTAGTTTCAAATGAAATAAACGAGAACATATTTTGAATTCTGTACAATGAGAAATTTGATTCGTAATGAAGAGTGGTCAGATTAGTCAAACAGTGAAACATGCGAAACTTTGAGAAAAATCTGGTATTGATTGGCCAAACCAAAAATTCTGAAAATTTTATGGATATAAGATATATGAGTCTATTTTCAGGGAAAATTAATGGCACTTGATTTGGAGTTTCGTAGCTCCAGTTATAAATGATTTAGTGACTGTTGCTTAGGAAGACAGCTTGCAGTGAAATTATGATTATGTGGTGAACATTGACAAAAATTTGTTAATAAGTTGCTTATTGATTTCTTATAAGCTTACTATGATCTGTAGGTGTGGTTGGCCGAATATTGTAAGGGGTTAATACGTAGTTTGTATTTGAATAGTTAGATTAACGTGTTAGTAATCCAATTGTAGGCGGTTCGTGTGTGGATCTCGTCAGCATATAGTCGCAAACAGGTGTGTAACTAACACCCTCTTTCTTAGTCTGGATCGGCAAAAGTTGAAAAGCCGAAATGTCGAAAACCAGTATTTTGTAGATTTGCGAGTGTGCGAATGCTCGTGAGGTAAATCGATTAATGTTTTTGGTAAGCTGTAAAATTTGGATTGCAAAGTGCATGATTTCTGTGCCCTCGATATTTTTGGGCTTAATGGGCCAAAATTGGAATGATGGGCCAACGGGCTCAATTCGGTAAGAACCCTCAGTACGTGATTCTGTTAGTACGTGAAAAGTAGGAATATGCATTAAAAAACCCTAAAATAGATAAATTACTGAAATACCTTTAAAAGTGGAAAATTTACAATTTTACCCGTAGTAGATAAATTACCGAAATATCCCTAGGGTTAAATTGACCTAAATGCATGTTTGACTGTTGTTATTTACTGCATGCCATGTTGTTATTATCTGATGCATGGGATTGGGATATTGACGGAGAAAGTCTCGAAGTGGCTTGTCCACGATCGGAGGCTTTGCCTCAATTTATCGTTAATCGAGCGAAGAAGGTCAAGAATCGTGGAGTGTTGGGTGGGTGGGTTGAGCTATTCCCACATGGAGTGTATAGCTGGTACGGGTGGAGTATAGTGGTTGGTGGGTTGAGTAGTCTCCCCAAATGGGCTTGCATATGTTTACCGATGTTGCATGTATTTTGAAATGGGCCTATGGGCCATACCGTTATCTCAATAAGGGCTAAGGCCTAGTTTATTGTAATCTGAAAGGGCTCGCCCAGATACCACTGATACTGAATGGGCTTAGGCCCAATGGGCTTGAGCTGACTTGGGCTTTGAATGGGTTTTCCTTACACATCGAGTTTCCCCAAACTCACCCCTTTTATTTTCATCCACGCAGTAATCCCCAACCATAGTGGGCTTGGAGTCGTGAGAGAATTCGAGTGGCCACCCGCTCGAAAGTTTGGTTTTCTTCCGTGAACTGGACATCCTATTATTTACGTTGAGGTTTGGGTTTTTAAATGTAATAAGGCCGCTTAATTATTTTTGATGGTTTTAATATGTATTACTAAGATAGGTATTACTTATTTTAACTGTTGAAATTGGATAGCTTTAGGGCGCATTTTCAAAAAAAAAAACAACAATTGATTTCAAAATAACATGACAACAAGCAAAGCTTCCGCAATTAAAGTATTTTCCAAAATTAATCACTTTTCCTAAAAATGACTTAATCAAATCGGTTTCCTAGAAATATACATGACGTTAAGGTGTGACAATGGCGGCGTGCATGTCTAGGATTGGATCCAAAGGGAGCTTGGTACTTAAGTAGTCAAATAGACTCACCTCCTCTTTTCCGGTTTCCTACCTGGTGCACAGCTTCCATTCACTTTAACCTATAATGAAATTATCTTTTAAAACACTAAGTAAGTTTTTCTGGATCAACAATATAAAATGTTTTGAACGCTTCGATGTGGCATGTCGGATCCGGCCATAACGCCTGGGCCGGGTTTGGGGTGTTACATATTTTCTTTGATTTTTATTTAATTTTATAAATTAGTTTGATATAGATTTTGGTCGACAGTCAATTTGCAAAGGAGTCGTGAGATCCAAACTCACACTTAAAAATTTCCATTCCAATATTTGTTGTTTCTCCAATTCAAGAGATAGACACCGTTTTCTCATAAAGTTGTATAGACACAGTTTTCTCATAAAGTTTTACTGACATTAAGTCAAAAAGATCTCATTGATTCGGTATTGATAGGCACACAATTGGAAGTACGAATTGATTATCTGTCATATTTGGTCTACTGAAAAACACATTGGCATGTCCAATTAAATAGTTGGTTGGATCTGTTAAGGGAAATAGCAATTGGATCTAAACGACCCGTGTGGTTGAGGCCATTGGTTCAAGCTGGGTCCTTCTAGTATGCAAGGCTATAAGAGAGCTAAATTGTGAATGTGTGTTTCATGGTTGTTCATTCAGTAAAGGTTAGTTGTTGGGTGTTCACGCAATTAATTTACACACAAAAAGGTTGGTGGTTTGAGGTGTCTTCGACCACTATAACTGGCTTATCGATTGAAGGAGAAAATTTGTTATCAATGATTGATTTGAAACTGGGGCAAAAGTTGAGCCTAAAGCTAGAATTCCATCTTATCGGTTTATTTAATTAAATTTTGTTTCTGCTTATTTTTGTTGTTATTTCGATTTCATTTATCTTTATCATTTTTTTACTTTTATCAAATTTCATTTCTCTTTTTTTTTTTAATTTTTGCACAAATCGTCATGCATCAAGGGCACAATAGCTACTTAGGCGCGAAACCTAGTTGAACCGAACTACAATTTTACATATATCAATCTCTGCGGGATTTATCCTACTCTCTGTACCGCTATTTATTTACTATTTAGGCAAAATAATATTGTTTTTGGCGGATTCGACACCTATCAAATTTTGATGCTGTTGTTAGGGATCATGTCTACATGGACGAAAAATAATTCAAAGTAATATTGAAGCTTGCAGTAAACGTATTAAGATAATGAAAATTTTGCTTTAAAGGTTTTTATAGTGTAAGCAAATATATCCTTTGTTAAAAGAAATTTTATATATGCATAAAATGCGTCTGTAACATTTTTCAATTACACCGATTGTTGAATCGAGTAAAAATATTACAATAAAAGATATAATAACTCATGGTGACATAAGTTATTTCTCATAAGATAATTTAAAAGTGGAAAGTTGTTAAAAAAATTGTTCAGAAACATATTTTTATAGTATATTTGTCTTAAAAATAAGAGTAAACTATCAAAATAATCACTTTTGTTACATCACCTTATATTTTTGTCACTTATGTTTGAAATGTTATGTTTTAGTCACCTACGTTAATGTGTGGTAACATTTTAGTCACTGAGTCGTTAATTGACATTGATAGTGTAACCGTAAGATGAAGTGGCATGTTAAATCATCATTTCAAACAAAAATTTTGGGTTAAATTATACAATTGGTCTCCATATTTTTTCATTTTGAGTAATTTAATTTTTTTTCTTTTATGTTCTTTTAACTTTTATTTTTCCCCTTTATTTTCCATTCTCTTTTGCTTCTCCCTCTGTTCTCCATTTCTTTTAACGTAGTTTTTCTATATTTATCATTTGTTAAAACTAAAGGGGAAGAAAGAAAGGAAAATAAAGAAATAACAAATAATAAAAGTATAGGGACTAGTTTTAACAAATGAAAAACATAGAAAAACTACTTTAAAAGAGATAGAGAATGGAGGAAAACAGAAGGAGAAATAGAAAAGAATGAAAAAAAAAGAAAGTTAAAAGAACATAAAAGAAAAAATTAAATTGCTCAAAACAAAAAAATATATATATATAGGGATCAATTGTATAATTTAACCTAAAATTTTTGTTTGAAATGATGATTTAACGTGCCACGTCAGCTTATTATTGCACCGTTAACGACAATTAACGGCTCAGTGACTAAAATATTACTACACGTTAATATAAGTGACTAAAACGTAATATTATAAACGTAAATAATTAAAATGTAATATGAAGTAAATCAAAGTCACCATTTTGATATGTAACTTAAAACTAATTTAGACCACCTTTCAAATTGATTCTCTCTGAACGAGGTGATGTGATTGTGATCATTATCGATAATCTAGGATCATTACCGCATAGAATTATTTACTTTATTTAATAAATTAAGGGGTAATTATAAAAATATAGTTTGAATTCTAATATTTGGAGTGACAAGAAAAACCTTAACTATTATTATTCACTTATAAAGGTGTTAATATCGCATATAATTTCTATATTATTATTAAATACGGTAAAAGTATTATAGAGGCCATTATATTAAGAATCGAATTATATTTTATCTTATATATTAAAAAATAAGTAAATTGATCATTCTACGTTAAGTAAAAGAGTAAATTGGTCATTCTATTAAAAAATTCTTTCATTTTAATTTACTATTAAAAACTAATCCATGTACGTCATCATGAAGTGCACATGACACACCACATGTAATTATCTAGTTATTTTGTCTTAGCCATGCTAGTTTTTAACAGTAGAAATGGATGAAATTTTTAACAGAAAGGACTAATTTTCTATTTGATCTGATGTACAAGGAAAATACAATCTAACTCTTAATACAAGAAACTTTATAATACTTTTACCTACCAAATACAGTTATAGATAACATTAAAAAATATTGCCCCATGCTAGATCCTATATAAAATATCAATCCTATTTGTAAAATCTAAAAGATCATTTTTGTCGAAAACAACTTAAACTTTTTACATAACTGGTACCTTTCCTAACAAAAGCCCGAGTTCTAACGTTTAATTTTCGTCTTTGATTTAATTAGGGTATTGTTTTGTACTATAAATTTTCATTTCAGAAACAAATAACAAAAAATTAGGTAAAAATATCATAGAAGCTCTTATATTAAGAATTGAATAACAGTTTGCCCCTCTACTCAAAAAATAGGTAAATGAGTCCTTATATGTTAGATCAAAGAGTAAATTGGTCCTTTTATTAAAAATTTCATCAATTTCTACTATTAAAATCTAGGCCCTGTACATCAAAATAAAGAACATGTGATATGCCACAAGTAACTGTGTGGTTATTTTGTTAACCCCGTCAATTTTTAACAATAGAAATAGATGAATATTTTAACAGAAATGACTAGTTTACTATTCGATCTAACATAAAATAACTAGTTTATCCATGTTTTAAGTAAAGAGGCCAAAACGCAACAAATTGACTCCTAGTATAAGGTTTCTATGATACTTTTACCCAAAAAAACTTTATAATTGGAAGTGAATAAGTAAATAATCTTGTAAAAGTATCATAAAAGACCTTGTACTAGGAGCCGAAATGTACTTTTCCCTATCTACTAAAAAAATGGGCAAATAGTCCCTATACATTAGATCAAAGATCAAATTGGTCATTTTTGTTTAAAATTTCCATCCATTTTTGCTATTAAAAACTAATCATTGTACATTAACATGAGGTACACGTAGCATACTAAATGTCACTATCAATTTTTAAGGGATAAATCCCAAAACTATACATGAACTATGATTTAATGTGCAATTGTATACATGAGCTTTGATTTTGTGCAATTTTGTACATGAAATTTTGATTTGTTCCAATTCTTGTAAATTATTAACACAATTTTTATATAACATCATTTTATGTTTATATTTTGCATGCATAAATAATTATATTTATCCAATATAAAAAAATTGATGTATTTTTATTTAAATGTGTATGATTAAATCAAAATTAAATCTTCTAGTATACAATTGAATCACAATTAGAATTTTACGTGTATAATTGCATTAAATTAAAGTTCATGTATACAATTGCACATTAAATTAAAGTTCATGTATAATTTTGAGATTTATCCCTATTTTTAATAAAAAATAAGACAATTTGCTCTTTTACCTATTGTACAAGGACTAATTTATCATTTTTAGGTAGAAAGTGCAAAGTACAGGGACCTTTATAGTAATTTTTACCTTAATAATCCTATACAAAATAATATGGCCCGAATCATAATTAAATATTTCACTTTTTCCGTTGAAATAATTAGATAAACTTTCACTAAAAAAGATAAAAAGGAGCTGTAATTTTAGTGTGAGTTGGACTCTTTCTCATATATATTATCATCTTCCTTTCAATAGCACTGAATTCTTTTGAAGAAATCGAGTTCTGTAAAAATGTCGAATAATTTCGGATTGGGTACAATGGAAAATATTAACAACCATGAGGAAGATGATGAAGAGCTGTTGAACTCATTTCCGGCGGGTTATCGGTTCAAGCCACGCGACGACGAACTCGTCCTTTTTTACTTGAAGCCCAAGCTACTGAATTTACGATTACCTCCCAATAGAATCAGGGATGTCGAATTGTACCAGTACAATCCACAGCAGCTTATAGGTATGATTTAATAATCCCTTTTTCTACTTTCATTTAAGTATATTGAAGATGCTTAATGTAGTATGTTAATCAGTTCTATTGAATTTTGCTGCTTCTTTTTTTCTGCGTTATAAACCCTAATGAATATAAACACCATGTTAATTACTTCGAACTTTTAGGCTTCGATTAGTTTTATTTTGATTAATTTTCTTTCTTTTTACAATTCCATTTTTTAATTGATATATCAATTGTAATTTCGATTTATTTTTGTTCATGAGATTCAAAATTGTTAAATGTTATTTTGTTTTTTTCTTTAAATATGGAAAAAGATTATTTTTGTGTGGAAACACAGTAAATTATTGTTAATTTTACACACTCCATGATAGAATTACAAGAACTCATGAAACAGGATTTAAAATTTGGATACCAAATTATTAGGGCAAAAGCATCATTGTTAATTTACAAGCTTCAAGATTTTTAATTTCTTAGTTTAAGAGAGATTTAGTTAGCTAAATTAATTTTTCTCCAAATTTTTCTTTATTTTAACTTAAAAATATCTCCATGAAGTGAGAGATCTTGATTTTTTGGCTAAAAGAAAATTACATCATAACCTAGAAAATAACTAAAGTAAACGATTTAGAATTCCCATCTAAAATATGTTTAGTGTTACTTGTATTATAAGATTTTGATTTTGTATACTTTAATTTGTACTAACATGTACCAATAATTATAATTATTTTTGTCACATACTCATGATAAATAATGTAATTAACTTATGCTCTACTAATATTTTTGTATTAGATAGAAATTTGTAATTACTTTGAACTTTTATATTCATATTTCAAACTAAGTGGTTGAAATGTATGTGGTAATAGTGAGATTTGTAGCTGAATGTGTATTCAATGCATGTGTGTATTTCCTATTGGCATGGGCAGATTAAAAAAATATAGTTTTTCTTCAATTGTTTTCCTATTTTAGTTCATATATATATATAGCTAAGAAAGGGTATATATGGTCCCAAAATGGTAGATTTGTTATTTAGCCCTTTAACTTTTCATGAAATTATATGTTGTATAATAGTAAAATTATAATAATTTATGATTCATATCTGACTTCAAAAACAAATTTCTGGCTTTGTCCTTGTTTAATGTAAGTTGTAATATTGATTGATATAGAAAAGTATGAATCATATGGAGAAGAAGAATGGTATTTTTTTACACCAAGAGATAAAAAATACCGAAACGGATTGAGACCGAACCGAGCAGCGGGTGATGGATACTGGAAAGCCACCGGAGCTGATAAGATCCTTAAATCTGAAAGCCATGAAATTGGATATAGAAAGGCTTTGGTTTTCTACAAAGGAAAGCCCCCTAAAGGTGAAAAAACAGATTGGATGATGCATGAATTTAGACTCAAAGATCCTCCCGCTAAGCTTTCTCAAGATGAAATGCGGGTATCCGTTTTAACTCGAAACTTTTAATTATGATTAGATAATATTGTACCTTTAGAAATATTATGCTTGGGATGTCTATGCTCGAATATGCTTTGGATTTTGTTTCCCGTACTCTAAAAAGAGGTTTACGGAATTTAGGAAACACCTAAGCATCAACATTTGGCTTTATTGGGGTTTGAACCCAACAATGCCATATAAGAGCATAGGTTGGAACCCTACCAAGGCCAAAAATGCTAAAAACATTTCTTATTGGATCAGGCATTCCCACCAAACTCCTTGAATACTGTTGAGCTCCCCCCGAAGTAAAGATACAACTCCGAGCATAGACACTCCAAACACAATACATTCACCATTGAAAGTTCAATATGGACTCAAATAATGCCTTCCACTCAACAGATATTATTATGGTTTTTTTATACCTCAAACTAATCACTCGAATTTGTTTTTGTTTTGCAGTTAGATGATTGGATATTATGCAAAATTTATAAAAAGAGTGATAAATCATCGAAAAATTCAGCTTTAATATCAGATAATTCACAAGGAATCGTGAGTTTTGAGTATGGAAGTGATGAATTTGGAGAAATGGATGATAATCTTTATTGTGAATATCTGATGTTTGACCATAATCCTTCCTTGTTGCTGGACGATAATTTTTGTGATTATTATGATCCGAGCTTAATGCCAATGGCGATGGTGGAACAAGGTAGAATGGACAGTCCTGATAAAAAAACCACATCATGACGACAAACATTTCAATTGAATATTTATTTTTGTTTCATTATCAATGTTTGCTTATAAACATTTAGGTTTGAATCGTTTAGATGGATAACGTATGCATATAATGTGTTTCCCCATAAATTATAGAACTGGACAATTGTCCTTTACACACCCCAACTGATTGACTCCATCTATGAATAGGATTTGTTTTTAGGTTGAATACCTCAACTCCATGAATACGGAGGCAACTCCCCAACTGTACGACTTGGACCAAAAAGGTCTTAAAAAGAGAATATTCTTTGATCATTTAAGTGTGTTTGCTTTGTATATTTGTTGTTTTGTATACTTGGTTATTTGTTGTTTAGCTTGATACAGGACGAAAATTGATCCCACTGTTTATTAATCCTTTACTTGGTTACTTCAATTAATTTCCTTCATTTTGACTTGGAAATGTCCCCTTCCTAAATGTACGCCATAACGTGGAAAATCGCTCAAGGAAACAAACCACGTGTTTTTTTTTTTCTTTCACTCTTTCTCCCAACACCCTATTCCACCCCAACCCAAATAGGCTTAACTTTTTTATCAAATCTAACTTGGATTATAAATACTAAACCCGGTTCAGTTTGAATTATAGATGTTAAAGTCGAATATCTAGTCCAACCTATATTAAATTTTTTATTTTATTTTTATATAAAAATAAAAAAATACAATACTTAAAAACACTAAAAACATTAAAATAAATATTTCTTAATAAATTGAAAATAATTTTTATCAGCAAATACTCAAATAGTAGCAAAATTAACAATAAAATAATATTTATATAATATTCAAATAATAACAATAAAATACTAACAACATAATAGTGAAATTGCAACAAAACAATAAATTTTTTTATAAATTTGGGTCGATCCAGCCAAAAACACTTACTTAAGGCCTTCTTGTTTCTTATTTTTTACTCAGACTCTCTCACTTTTTAGGGGTCCAACCCATGAATAGTTCTATCTTATTCTATTTCTAATCAATTTCTAATACTCATCTCCAATTATATTATCATACATTTATTTAAAATTATTGTATGTTAACTGAATTATACTATTAAAAGTATTCAATAATATATTTATAAAATAACTTTTGCATGTATATATTTTATACAAAAAATTGCAAATATATATATGCCCACCAATATACCTAGTATTTGCTCTCATAATGGGAAAGTATGCACCAATAGTTATAATTATTTCCATCTATTATTTATCTTTATCACATACACATGATAAATAGTGTAAATAACTTTTACCCTATCAATATTTTCAGTATTACATAGAAATTTGTAATTACTTCAAACTTTTATATTCATGTTTCATAGGAAGAAGAAGATCTCTTTTGAGTGGATATGTCATTAAAGGCTTTGTCGAAATAGTCAATGGTGGCAACTAGTTTTTCGCTAAAAAATAAGGGAGATGTCACATGGCCTGAAAAAAGAGACAACTTTAAGGCACATGAGGGTTTGATTGGTCAAGCAAAAATTTAGGGCTTTTTTTGAGATATAGGTATTCATGACTGGGCAGGTGCAATTCTGGGGATAAATATGGATGGGACGGTGGCAGGAGATAAGTCGTTTGGAGAGCTTAGGGTTGTTACTGCTCTGACAACTGTGGAAGATTTTCTCATAGAGATTGGAGAAGGGAAAAAAACGATTGCGTACTTCACGATTTTCTTCGGTTTCTATGCTACCAGATTCAACAATAACCTTGACTGAGCATGATACTGTTCAAGCTTTTGATTCATCGACTAGCCCTTTCTTGCAGGGCAACTAGTCACCATGAAAATCCTTAGTTAGAATGTCCGGGGTTCTGGGAATCCTAGGCATTTCAACACATTCGGCACATATTGAGGAAGACAAAACCCCATTATAGTTTTTCTGATGTAAGCAAAACTACAAAATTCACAGATGGAGAAAGTTTGACGAAGTTGGGGATATGTCCACGGTTTGAAAGTTAGCAGTGTTGGTATTAGAAGAGGAATTTCACTTTGTTAGAGAGAATGATGTCTTGTTACTCTGCGTTCCTTTTCAGGAAATCATATTGATGCTTTGATTAAATATGATCCTGATGGTCACTCCTAGAGATTCATGAGGTTCTATGGTCAGCCAAAAAAATTTAACTGATCGCTGTTTTGGGAGTTGCTACTAAGTCTTTCGGATGGGGATCATACTCATTGGTTTGTGATGGGAGATTTTAATGAGATTCCCCTTTCCCATGAGAAATAGGAAGGCCGATTGAGGAATGAACACTATGTGGAGGCTTTCCGTACTGTTCTTTAAGATTATGATCTTTCAGATTTGGGTTTCGAAGGAAGGTGACGTTAGATCTAGTGCCCTAAGTGTAGTATTTTCGTCAATATACACTTGTAATTTTTTCAAACTAATTGATTAATAAAACAAATTCTTTGATTACATTTACATTAATGTACTTTGTATAATTGTCCTCACATGGTTTTTTGCACACAAAACAAAATAGAAGCAAATCTTGCTCATTGGTTGTCTAATGTTTAGCTAATACTAAATGTAACACCCCATACCCGGCCTAGACGTTATGGCCGAATCTAGCAATGTCACATGGAATGGGTTTTGAAATCAAGCTTATCGAGTTAAAACCGTTTTTGTTTATTAACTTCTATTTATCTCTCGTCAATTTCAAAATTATTTTCTCGTTAATTTGATTTGTTTAAAAACATATTTTGTAGCAGAAGCTTTTAAAACAGTGATATTTAAAGGAAACCGTTCGCGTTTAGGAAAAACATTATTTTTAATTAAACCGAGTTTTTGTTGAGTTTTGCAGTTTAAAAGTCCATGAACACAGTTAAAATTCAAAATAAAGACAAACAGTCCAAAAGTCCAAAATTAAAACAAAAATACCCAAAAAAAACCGTAAATGAAATTAAAGTAGTTCAATAGACATGTGGTCACCGTTGAGTCCTCCGCCACACCGGTCCGTCTAAGTTTGGGGATTACCTATACAGATAAGATAGAAAGGGGTGAGTTTACCTAAACTCAGTGTGTAATCCCCACAGAAGACATGCATACAGTCAAAAAAGAGTTATCAGTCAAATGCAATCTGGGGCCTAAACCCATTACAGATTCAGATACAGATATAAATTAGGACCTTAGCCCGTCTCAGATATAAAATGCATACAGTAACAGAAATCAGTATCCTACCTACCAGCCTCTATACACCATTTTCGACCATCCCTACACACCATATGGGGTTTAAAACACCTACCCAGCCTTACACACCAAGTCATACCGAATGCGGCACATATCAGTAATATTGCAGCTGAGCTGCCAGATAATAGTCATGAAAGCCTTTCAGAATACTTCTTCCAATAATCAATCATCCCACTCTAATCACATTAACAAGCATGCATATAGATTTAAATAATAAATCATGCTTTTACAAACGGATAACAGATAACAAATATAGGCATGCTCAAAACAATACACCAGTCTAACAGAACACAAAGGTTTAGGTTTTAGTAAGCCTTTACCGACCTTACGGTAGGTCCACAGTAAATTAAGACGACCCGTGCGACCCTACGAAAAATCTCAGTATAATGGGCCCACATGTCCGTGTGGCCTACCCATGTGGGCCCACATGTCAGTGTGGCATATGGCCACACCCCGGACATCACACGGCTGTGTCCTACGTACGGCCTAGCTTTTTTCATTCACACAGCCGTGTTGTCGTACACAGCCTACCACACAGGTGACCACAGGTCTGTATGGTGATGATAGTGGTTTTTTTTGGCTTTTACCGACAGCGCGATTTCTGCGTGTCGGGTATACACCTGATACGATTTCATAGCAAACGTAATCCTGAGCACTTCAAAACCTAACAATTGATAATCCAAAGCCCAAATTCATATTTAACATGCAATTAAACCGTAACTACGAAACCAAATGAGATATATCGACTACTCATCACTTACCTCTCAATTCCGAGTAATCCCTATCTACGAATCCGTAAGAGGAGGGCCACGACTTCCACGATTCACTACTGCCAAATTAAAAATTCGACATTAACGGGGAGTTAAAAACTTCTCAAACGAACAAAAAAAAACTTTCCCCCTTCAAAGAAGGCACAACCCTCTTACTTACCAACTTACCAACCGAACGCAGCCAACGTTGGACCGAAAGAAGACAAATTAGAGGAAGAAATAAAAAAAAAAGATTTCAAATAGTCAAAATTTAGAAAAAGGGGATAGGAGGAAAAATACATCAAAAATTAGGGAAAGCAAACCGAATTCTTTTAAAAAAATAAAACTAATGATACACTAAATCCCTTAACTATCTCCACAATCCCTAAATTTACTCCCCCTAATCCCACTAACCTACAACTACTCCAGAATCCCCACTCAGCCTAAATTCTTGTCCATTACCGTACAAAAATAACACCTATGCTCAAGCAAGGATTCGAACTCTAGACCTCCAACACACATCTTAACCTCTAGACCAGCAGGCCCATTCTATTAAATACCTACAAACAATTAAACTTAAACCTTTTGAGAAAGGTTAAAGCTATACTCAGAAAAAGACAAAAATTCACCCAAGATAAGGTTTGAACATGGAACCTCCTACACACACCCAAAACACTTAACCATTAAAGTAGACAGATATTTGTGTCAAAATTATCCAGAAACAGAAATAAGAAATTTTGGAGTGTTACAACTCTACCCCTTTAAAAGAAATTTCGACCTCGAAATTTTCCTAATCCGAACAGATGAGGATACTGCTGACGCATCTAGTTTTCAGGCTCCCACGTAGCCACCTCAGTGATATGATTCTATCACAGCACCTTCACTAGAGGAATGGACTTTTTCCGCAGAACCTTAACATCTCGATCTAGGATCTGAACCTGCTCTTCCTCAAAAGTTAAGTTCGGTCTAACCTCGATCTTCTCAACAGAGATAATGTAAGATGGATCAGATCGATATCGCCTCAACATCGAGACATGGAACACATCATGAATACGGTCCAGTTTAGAGGGTAACTCCAACTAATAGGTAACTGGTCCCACACGTTTTAGAATTCAATACGGCCCAATAAACCTAGGGCTTAGCTTGCCCTTCTGACCGAATCTCAGAACTTTCTTCCACGGAGAAACCTTAAGAAACATAAAAGACCCCACAGAGTACTCAATCTCACGCCTTTTTAAATCTGTAGAAAACTTTTTTCTGTCAGAAGCCGCCTTCAAACGATCCTGAATCAGTCATACCTTATCCTCAGTCTCAAAAACCAACTCAGGACCCAAAACTCGATGTTCACCTAACTCTTTCCAACACAAAGGAGTACGGCACTTACAACCATGCAGAGTCTTGTAAGGTGCCATTTGAATACTTGATTGGAAACTGTTATTGTAGGCAACCTCGGCTAATGACAGATAATCTTCATGTAACTTCTCAACTTCTCAACATCAGTCTGAGGATGGAACGCAGTATTGAAGTCCAATCTCAAACCTAGAACCTCATGTAACTTTTTTCAAAACCGAGCCATGAAGTAAGGATCCCTATCAGAAATGATTAAGATCGGTACCCCATGCAGTTTCACTATCTCAAAAATGTAGAGCTTCGCCAACCTCTGCAGAGAATAATTAGTTTGAACCAGAATGAAGTGAGAGATTTGGTCAATCGATCCACGATGACCCAAACAGAATCCTTCTTAGCGGGTGTCAAGGGCAACCCACTAACGAAGTCTATAGTCACTCATTCCCATTTCCATAAAGGAATCTTGACTGGCTGCAATAAACCTGAAGGTAACTAGTGCTCAGCTTTAACTTGCTGGTACGTCAGACATCGAGCCACAAACTCAGTAACCTTATGGTTCAAACCTGGCCACCAGTATAACTCACAAAGGTCACGATACATCTTATTACCATCGAGATGCATAGCATAAGGGAAACTATGCGCCTCCCTCAGGATCAACTGCCTCAGATCCACATTGTTCGATACATAAATCCGACCACAGAAACAAAGTATCCTATCATTATTTAGTCCAAAATCTGAAGTGTTGCCACTCTTAACCTGACAAAACCATAAACTCAAAGACTTATCCCCCAACTGCTTATCTCAAATTTGCTCAATCCAAGCTAGCTTAACTTGCAACTCGACCAACAGACTCCTATAATCAAATAGACTAAAGCGTGCAAACATCACCCTCAAATCAGACATCGCCCTACGACTAAGAGCGTCGGCCACCACATTGGCCTTACTAGGATGATACCCAATCATACTGTCATAATCCTTGAGCAACTCAATCTATCAAAGCTGTCTAAGATTCAACTCCTTCTGAGTGAGGAGGTACTTGAGGCTTTTGTGATCAGTATAAATAATACACCTCTCACCGTACAGATAGTGCCTCTAGTTTTTAAATAAAAAACTACGGCAGCCAATTCCAAATTATGCGTCGGATATATTGCCTCATGCGTCTTGAGCTAACGAGACGCATATGCCACAACCTTACTATCCTGCATCAGAACACAACCTAAACCCACATTTGACGCGTCACTATAAATCACAAACTCCTTTTTAGGTTCAGACTGTATCAGAACAGGAGCCTCAATCAGAATAGTCTTGAGCTTCTAGAAGCTTTCCAGCTGTACATCAGTCTAGACAAACGGAATACCCTTACGTAGCAGCTTAGTTAATGGCGCTGTAATCAATGAGAAACCTTCCACAAACCACCGATAATAACCTGCCAGATATAGAAAACTGTGAATCTCAGACACATTCTTAAGCTGTTTTCAATCCAGTACAGTCTTAACCTTCCTAAGATCAACTCAAATCCCCTCAACAGAAACCACATACCCCCAAAAAGTTACTTCACGTAACCAAAATTCACACTTGCTTAGCTTAGCTTGAAGCTGTTTCTCATGCAGAATTTGAAGCACTACTCTAAGATGCTCATCATGTTCGTCTTCAGTCTCAGAGTATACTAAAATGTCTTCAATGAAAACTACAATGAGCTGATCCAAATAGGGCTGAAACACTCGATTCATCATATTCATGAATGCAGTCGGTGCATTCGACAATCCAAAAGGCATAACTAGAAACTTATAATGTCTATACCGAGTCTTAAATGTAGTCTTATGTACATCAACCTCTTTGACCCTCAACTGATGATACCCAGAATGGTGATCGATCTTAGAGAACACAGAAGCCCTTTGAAACTATTCAAATAAGTCGTTGATCTTTGGAAGTGGATACTTATTCTTAATAGTCAACTTGATCAACTGTCGATAATCTATGCATATCTTCATGGTCTCATGCTTCTTTTTAACAAACAATACCGGTACTCCCCACGGAGACACATTGGGACGAATAAAGCCACGGTTGAACAAATCCTATAATTGAACCTTAAGCTCCATAAGCTCCTTCGGTGTCATTCGATAGGGGGCGATAGATATCAGAGCTGTACCTAGAAGAAGCTCGATCACAAATTCAACCTCTTGGTTTGGAGGCAATCCCTGTAGCTCTTCAGGAAAAATATTCGAAAAATCTCTCACAATTCTAATATCCCCAACTGAAGAGTTCTCAGAAGCAGTAGTACTGACGTAAGCCAAATACGCCTCGTACCCCTTTTTGGACTAGTTTTTCAACTATCAGTGCTGAGATCACATTCGTCAAATAATCCCAACGCTCTCCGATAATAACCACATCTTCATCTTTCTCGATTCTCAAAATGGCCCTCTTAGTCACACAATTTAAACTAACCCGGTGCTTGACCAACCAGTCTATTCCCAGAATTGAGTTGAACTCCCCAAACGGAAGTTCCATCAGATCCGCCAGAAAAATAGTTCATTGCACCCCTAAGGGTATATCCTTATTGAGTTTACTAACCCGAATAGATTGCCCCAACAGACTCAGTACTGTGACCTCACTCATAGTGCTCTCAACCGATAACCTTAGATTTTCAGAAACAGAACAGGCTAAGTAGGAATGAGTAGATCTTATGTCTATCAGAGCAAGATATGGTATATCAAAAATAAAGAACATACCGGTGATGACGTCAAGAGCACATTTGTCCTCTCGGTGATGAGCAGTGTAAACCAAAGCAGGCTGACTCGTCTCGGTCTGACCAGCACCTCTATCAGGTGCTTTCTACCCTCGGCCCATACCATTAACGCCCCTAGCCTGTCACGGCCCCTAGGTGGCTGCTAAACTACTCTCTGCGACTGTGCAGGACCCGATGCTGGAGCTTGCACCTAATCAGCCCTCAATGGACATTCCCGAATGTGGTGCTCAGGAGACCCACACCTCAAACAAGCTCCAATCCTCCTTCAACACTCGCTCGGATGGCTCCTACCACAATCTTCATAATGTAGTATCCCAGTAGAAGCAACAAGAGGAACAGGGCTTCCACTCTAACTAGCCCATCATATCTAGCCTGTTTCTTAGGCCTTTGCACAGAACTTGAAGGGTCCGAATCTCATTTGTTCTTACCTCTCTCCATGTCTCTATTCTGGCGCTCTACGCGCTTAGCCTCCTCAACGATCTTCGCTTTTTCTACCAGGACAGAAAACTCGCGCTCCCTCTGTGGACCTATCAGTACCTTCAAATTATCCATTAAGCCATCCTCAAATCAAACACACCTCTCATACTCACCTGCCACCATGCCTCGAGCATAGTGGCTCAACCTCAAAAATTCGACCTCATACTTGACCACAGATCAATTACTTTGCGTGAGGTTCAAAAACTCACGTTTGATAAAATCAACATAGTTGACTCCCACATATTTACTTTGAAACGTAGTCTTAAGGAACTCCCAAGTCAGATGGTCAAGCTGAGTGTCTTCCTTAACAATCAACCACTATTGGTAAGCCTCATCACAAAGCAATGAGACTGCACCCTTCAATTTCTGTTCAGAGGTACTGTCCAGATCGTCCATAATCCTCACTGTGGCCTCCAACCAGTACTCAGCCATATTAGGGGCGACTCCTATGATACCCCTGAATAACTAAGCTATATTAGATTGGAGTCGCTCAATCACTGACCCTCAGCCCCATATCCAAAATTAGGTCCAGCGACCCTCTCTAATATCCTTAACATGGCTTGGAAAAGTGCGTTGTCCCAGCCGATCGACTCTGAGACCCAGTCTCAGTAGTGAGCGAAATCTGTGTCTCACTCGTGTCTAAATTTAGCATACTGCCTACAGAGGAAGGCTCAGCTCGAGCCTTCTACAGCCTCTACCACGGCCTTGAATACCACGTCCATAGATACCTCGTGCACTCATTGTAATTTCAGAGTTTATCTACATTAAGAATTTTATGCATCAATTTTAGTTTTTATTAACAGATGTTTATGTATAAAGTATCATAAATTCAGAGTTGTCTTCAAAAATTTTAGTCTTCTAACTAGCTCAGTACAGTTTCAAAAGGTATTAACTATAGTATTTCAAAATAGTTTAACTAAGTACAAAAATACTTACAGGATCGATCCTAGAGACTCGGTGAACCACTACAAAAATACTTATAGGATCGGAGCTAGAGACTCGGTGAACCACATTCTCAATCAGAGTATTTTAAACCATTTGTAAACCAATTCTTTAAAACATATTTTGAAACACAAAATCTACAGCCGAGTTTTGTAACCTGGCTCTGATACCACTAAATGTAACACCTTATACCCGGCTTAGACGTTATGGCTGAATCTAGCGATGTCACATGGAATGGGTTTTGAAATCAAATTTATCGAGTTAAAACCGTTTCTGTTTATTAGCTTTTATTTATCTCTCGTCAATTTCAAAATTATTTTCTCATTAATTTGATTCGTTTAAAAACATATTCTGTAGCGGAAGCTTTTAAAACCGTGATATTTAAAGGAAATTGTTTGCGTTTAGGAAAAACGTTATTTTTAATTAAACCGAATTTTCGTTGAGTTTTGCAGTTTAAAAGTCCATGAACACAGTTAAAATTCAAAATAAAGACAAACAGTCTGAAATTAAAACAAAAATACCTAAAAAAAAGAAATAAACCGTAAATGAAATTAAAGTAGTTCAATAGACATGTGGTCATGTTGAGTCCTCTACCGTACCGATCCATCTAAGTCTAGGGATTACCTATACGGATATGACTGAAAGGGGTGAGTTTACGTAAACTCAGTGTGTAATCCCCACAGAAGACATGCATACAGTCAAACAACAGTTATCAGTCAAATGCGGTTTGGGGCCTAAGCCCATTACAAATTCAAATACAGATATAAATTAGGACCTTAGCCCATCTCAGATACAGAATGGATATAGTAACAAAAATTAGTATCCTACCCACTAGCCTCTACACACCATCTCCGACCATCCCTACACACCATGTGGAGTTTAAAACACCCACTAAGCCTTACACACTAAGTCGTACCGAATGCGGCACATATCAGTAATACTGCAGCTGAGCTGCTAGATAATAGACATGAAAGCCTTTCAGCACACTTCCTCCAATAATCAATCATCCCACCCCAATCACATTAACAGGCATGCATATAGATTTAACTAATAAATCATGCGTTTAGAAACAGATAAAAAATAAAAAATATGGGCATGCTCAAAACAGTACAACGGTCTAACAGAACACAAAGGTTTAGGGTTTAGTAAGCCTTTACCGACCTTATGGTAGGTTCAGAGTCGATTAGGACGACCCATGCGATCCTACGAAAAATCTTAGCATAATGGGCCCACATACCCATGTAGGCCCACACACCCATGTGGCCTATACGCCCAGATTGGCCTTGCCCATGTGGATCACACCGTCTGACCCAGATATCACACGTCCGGGTGGCGTGCCCATGTGGTCCATAAGGCTACACCCCAGCCATCACACGACCATGTTCTGCGCACAACCTAGCCTTCGTCATTCACACGGCCGTGTTGTCGCACACGGCCTACCACACAGGTGATCACACGCCCGTGTAGCGACAATAATGGCCTTTTTTAGCTTTTGCCAACAACTTGATTTCTGCATTTCGAGTATACACCTAATACAATTCGTAGCAAACGTAATCCCGAGCACTCCAGAACCTAACAATCGATAATTTAAAGCCCAAATTCAGATTTAACATGCGACTAAACCATAACTACGAAACCAAACACGATATATCGTCTACTCATCACTTACCTCCTAATTCTGGGCAATCCTTAACTATGAATCCGTAAGATGAGGGTCACGACTTCCACGATTCGCTGCTGCCTTAAAAATTCGACATTAACGGAGAGTTAAAAACTTCTCAAACGAACAAAAGAAAAACTTTCTCCCTTCAAACGAGAATGGAAGGGTTTGGGAAAAA
This sequence comes from Gossypium arboreum, assembly GCF_025698485.1. NCBI lineage: Eukaryota > Viridiplantae > Streptophyta > Magnoliopsida > Malvales > Malvaceae > Gossypium > Gossypium arboreum. The sequence goes on along the minus strand of NC_069078.1, from coordinate 674,385 downwards.
ATATAGGCCCAAAAAATGGGCTTGGATAAAAAAAAGAGGCTCGTTTAGAAAACGGGTTGAGCCTCGGGCAAGAGTTTTTGGCCTGGGCCCATCTCGGCCCGACCCGAATTATATAATAATTTATATTTTATTTTTAATCATTTTAAATTTTTAATATAATCACTTTTTATTATATTTTCAATTTGTGTATTGTTTTAAGAATTGTTTTAATATTATTTTTTATTTGTTTTAATATTTATTTTTATGTTTTAAAATGTATTTTATTTATTATATTTTAAAATTTTTTATTTAATAAAATAAGCTAAAAAATTTAATATGGGTCGGGCTAGGGCTTAACAATTTTATTTTGGGTCGGGCTTGGACAATTTTTTAGGCCCCCATTTAGGGACAAGCTTGGGCCTAGAAAACGAGCCTAAAATTTTGTTTGATCCCGAACCCGACCCGGCCGATGATCAGCTCTAATTATACCTAAAGTAAAACAAATTAGTAATTTAGGTTATAAGTATTGTTTTTACTAATATTTTTAAGAATATATACTTAATTTAGGGATCCAGCTCATTTTGAGTTACTTGTTCAAGCCATTTAGGTTTATGTTCATTTGGAGTTCGATTCAAATTCGAGTTCATGTTAATTTTAAGTTGGGTCGATTTTGAATTCGAGTCATGCAACTACTGTAAATAATGCAAAGGACCTTTACAATTGCTAATATGAATAATTTTTCTAAAAATCTTTATGAAAGTTTTTAAAATTTGTTGAATTTTTTAATTTTTATGAAATGTGTACATGGATTACTACGAGAGTAGTCACATCAACATCATTAATTTTAATTGTCCAATTAACTTTTAAATTTAAAAAAAGTAAATTGACTAAATTTTAAAGTTGAGGCCAAAATAATAAAAATTTGTGATCAAAATAACAAAAATAAACATTAAGAGATAAATTTATTATTATAACTAAATTAGAACAAATTAATAATTTAGGTTATAAGTATTATTTTATTAATTTTTTAAAATATTATACTTAATTTAGGGATTCAAATCACATAAGAGTTACTTGTTCAAGTCATTTAGGGTTCTATTTATTTCAAGTTTAATTCAAATTCATATATTGCCACGAGAGTAATCACATTAGTGTCATTAAAGTTTTAACAGTTCAAATAACTTTTTAATCTAAAAATAGTAAACTAAATTTTAAAGTTCATGGTCAAAACGACAAAAAAAAACAACTTTAAGAGATAAATTTATTATTATACCTAAACTAAAATAAATTAATAATTTAGGTTATAAATATTATTTTATATTAATTTATTAAAAATTATATTCTATTTAGGATTCAAATCACTTTGAATTACTTGTTCATGCAATTTAGAGTTATATTTATTTCAATTGATTCAAATTGAGTTCACCTAAATTTTAAGTTAGGTTGTTTTTCAATTCAAGTTGGGAAAATAATATAAATAATGTATTGAACCTTTTACAATTGCTAATATGAACAATTTTTCCAAAAATTTTTATGAAATTTTTATAATTTTTTATTTATTGAATTTTTATAAAATGTGTACATGGATTGTCATGAGAGTAGACGTTTAGTGTCATTGAAGTTTTAATGATCCAATTAACTTTTTTTATATAAAAATAATAATTTGACTAAATTTTAAAGTTGAGGGTCAAAATGATAAAAAATTATATGAAAAAAACGTTAGGAAATAAATTTATCATTATACTAAAACTAAAATAAACTAATAATTTAGGTTATAAGTATTGTTTTCATTAATTTTAAAAGTCGTGCTTTAAAATCAAATCACTTCAAGTTACTTGTTCAAGTTCACATCAATTTTAAGTTGAATATTTTGAACTTTTATTATATTTTATAAAATGTGTACATGAATTGTTAAGAAAGCTTAAAGTAATTTAAATAGTCCAATCAGCTTTTTTATCTAAGTAATTTAACTAAATTTTAAAACTGAAGACTAAATTAATAAAAAATGACTAAAACAGCAAAAAATCAAACTTTAAGAGATAAATTTAGGATAAATTATACCAACAATCACTCAACTTTAAGATAATTGGTAAAACAGTCACTTAAATTTCAATTTAGTCACTCAACTTTTAATAAATAACAAATTAGTCACTAATATTATTGAAAAGTGACAAATCAGTCACTTATTATTAATATTTTTCGTCACAAGCTTAATAGTATAGTTGAGGTGGCTAGTTAACTTGTCACCAGGTTCAAAAAGAAAAGAAAATATAATTGGGTTTTACTTTTTTCCTTCTCATCTTTCTCTTCATCGTTTTCTCCTTATGCTTCTTTTCTTCTTCATCTTCTTTTCATCTTCTTTTACCACTTCTTTATCCTCGTGTGCTCTTTCTTCGTCTCTACCTCCTTGTCTTTTTTCCTTTTTTTTTTCTCTATGTTCTCATCATCTTCTTCATCTTTGTGCATCTTCTCCTTCTTCTCTTTCTTTTTCTCTTCTTTATTTCTCCAATTTCACTATCCTCTGTTTTTCTTATCATTCTCTTTATGTTTCTCCCCTTTATCCTCCTTATGCTTCGGCTTTTCCTTCTCATTAATTTGGTCTTCTCCATTGTTTTTCCTACTTATGCTTCACTTTCCTTATGCTTCAACTGAATGTGAAAACTGACATTTCAAGCAAATATAATAACAAGAAAAATAGTGTTAGCATAAAAGGTTTCAATGATAAATCAACACAAGTCAAAGAAAAACTGCATTTTCTTACTCCCTCTATCTGTAAAAAGATTTTGCTTGCTGTTGTTTCTAAAAACTGCATGTTGGAATTTCTTCTATTTAAATAGAAAAAATAAAAATTTCTAACTTTATACCCAGATTTCTAACATTTCAAGTCAAAGAAAATGCTACAAAGAAAATGGATCTTTATACCCAGATTTGTTTCTAACTTTCTTCAAGCAAAAACAACCCATGAATGCAATTAATCTTTTTCCAAGAAGAAGGTTAATATAGACCAGACATGGTGCATTGGCTAGTGAGAGAGATTAGATCGAGTCGATGGACGATAAACTTGTCGTTGAGGACAGAAGATTTAGCTTCGATTTCGACGAGACCGATGGTTATGGTGGGAACCTCGGTGATCTTGATGCAACGGAGGGCGTTGACCATGGAGGCATCGGTATCGTGGAAGTAGTTATCGTCTTTAAGTTCCAAAATTTTGACTTTTGAGAATCGCTGGTACAAAGCTACTTCAATTTTCTCCTCTTCTTCACCATTTCTTCTCTTATTCTTCTCTTTCTATTGCCCAAGGCTTTAAATGGGATTGTTTAAATGACAACTAGACCCACCATTAAATACCACGTCCCTTTTCGTTAAGTCGAAGAATAATTAAAAGATTAATTTATTATTTTTAAAAGTTGAATAATTAAATTAAAACTTAAATGACTATTTTTCTACCACTATAAAGTTAAATAACTGTTAGTATAATTTACTTATAAATTTATCATTATATTTAAATAAATTAATAATTTAAGTTACAAGTATTATTTTAATTAATTGTTTTTAAAATTATACTTAAATTCAAATCACTTCAAATTACTTCAAAATTCAAGATCAAGTTTGGTCAATTTTAAATTTAGGTTAGGCAAGTTTAAATTATTGATTTTAATGGCCAAATCTAAATTCAAATTAATTGAATATAATTTGGAAGAATAAATAATTGGGTAGCATTACAAAACAAGCATAAATAGAGGAGGTAAAACAATTTATGCAATATTGTAACCAAAATGGAGCCAAAGTGATACATAATAGCATTAAGTAAAAACAATTTTTATTTATAGTTAAGAAATATAAATACATGCTCCAACAATTATAAAATCAAATCAAATCATAATGAAACAAAAATAAATTAAAAATTGAACTAAAATTAACCAACCAAATTAAAATCTGTACATGATAACACAATAAAACAACTAACCATACGCATGCTAAAACACAATCCTTAGTACTCAAACTCAAATCCTCAATTTCAATCTCTCATTGAGTAAAAGCAAAATTAAAATAAGACATATCAACATGTAATTTTGAAATCCTAGATTTCTTGTGTACAAAAGAGCTGTGTTTAGAACAGTTACCACCCACAAAATTATGCATTTCCACCACAAAATCTAGAGGGACCATCAAACACTTGTTCGAAAATTCGAGTCCAATTGCTAGGTAGTTTTCTATTGTGTCAGGTGGGACAAGCCTAGATTCAGGTGAGCAAAATACAGATATAACCAAAGACCTTATCTATACATTTAACACTTTCTGGAGTTGTCCAGTTATATCATCTACACCTACTTCAGTTTCTTTTTGAGTTACCTCTGCTGTCTTCATCTTTTGGAGCTCTGCATTCAGTTCAGCAATCTGCTTTTCTATCTTGGCTCCCTTATCAGGCAACCTCGAAATCGTAATCTGGCACAACAAATTCAGAAGATTATAACACAAGATTTAGAAGAGTTATGCAAAAACAGATTTCCTGGTGTACCCAAGGTGGTATCTTCAAAAATTGAGTATGAAACAACAAGAGTACCATGGAGACCCCCATACTAGGAGTCTTATTACATTTTGCCCTTTTTACTCAAAAATAGGCAAATTAGTTTCTATATGTTAAATCAAAGAGCAAAATGGTCCTTTTTGTTAACAATTTCATCCATTTCTACTGTTAAAAACAAATGTCGCTAACAAAATAATCAAACAATTACAACTTATGCTAACATACAATGACCAATTTTTAATAGTAAAAATATTTGCTCTTAAATCTAACGAACAATAATTAATTTAACTATATTTTGTGTAAAAGAGGCAAAATATAATCTGGCTCTTAATACAAGAGCCTCCATGATACTTCTACAAAATGAAACTGTAGGCTAATGAAAAGAACCATATAATTTCATTGCTTGCATACACTTAATAGTCGAACACAGGCAAGACTACACAAACAAGATGAATGAAATGCAAGAAAACATGCTATATTTGGAAAATTGAATTTCAAAGAGTGAATTTGAATACAGTTTGTTGTATAAATTGTGAGGAAAAAATTGAATTAAGATTCAATATATACCCTATAGTTGAAAGAGTATAAAAAGACAATCATGCATATTTAGACTGGCTTTATCATACATTTTATACTAATTTTGAAATCCATATCCTTTCTTTCAATAGTAGGATCAGAATATAATTTTACAAACAAGCCCAACCAGAGAAAATAAGGTTAAAAATTAAATAAAGTAAAATGCAGCCACCAGCCTGATCTTGAGGGAAGATAACTCAGCCATACAAAAAACTTCGGTTACGTAATTTAGTTTACCATTATTTAACCATTTCAAGAAAGAAATGCACACAAGATTTGCCATGCACAACACTGTCAAGAAAGAAATTTGATTCAAAACCGTACCTTATTAGCATATATTTGGGACAGACGGTTAATTCTTTGTTTAATTTCACTCTCAGTTAATTTAGCTACTTCGATAGGCGACAAGCTTTTCCTGCTCATCATGATATCCTTTGGCTTGAAAGCATATACAGCCCTGTCAAACATTTCAGATATAACTATCATGTTCCACACAGATATGTAAAGATTATATCATTAAAATAGTGGATGGTCATAAGAAATACCCATCAGCTTTCTGTTCAACAGAAGAACTTGAAGATGAATGTCGCACGACCATATTTTCTTTTTTCCTGATTCCGTTAATGTTTGGAATGGTTAGAGCTTTGACAGAAAAAATGAACATACTATAATAAAGGAAGCTAAGTACACAATTTGGATCAAAAGACAATAGGGGGAAAGCAAGAGGCAGAGTTTTTACCGTATGTCTTCTTCTTCTTCCTCTACAACTTGTACAGGTGCTGTTTTAGAGAAAAGTAGACTGTGATGACTAACTCCTGCTATTCCCAGTGTTTCCAGGAATTTTATGTGGGTTTCCAATAACTCATCCCTGTAAGACAAATTACAAAAATCAGAACATAGAAATACATGAATGCATAATAAATGAATGTCATAAACAGTTCCAGAAAAGTCTAAAATTTCGATATGCTCCTGCAAACAAGCAAATATTATGTTGCTTCATAAAATTGTATCTAGTGAACAAAAATGATAACATTGTTTACTCACTTAGGTTTTTCAGAAGTATTATGATCAACCAAAAGAAAGGTTTCAATTTTTCAAATAAATTATTGAAGACCTAGATTCTAAATGAAAGCAGAATTTATCGGTTGGACATTTTAATTCATAGATGTGGATATTAGAACCAAGAGTGGGGATATTCAAGACACTAAAAAAAACAAGGGAGAGAACTAGACAAAAAGAGAAGCAACTTAGACAAAAAAGAGAAGTAAACATATTACATAAATATAGATAACAGTTTAAAAAGAAAATACAGCATTACTCATCCCAACAGGAAAATAAGCAATTTGGCACAGGTGTCTATATTCAAGAAAACTATAGCACGTTCAAACAGAGAGTAGTTTTTGTTAATACTCCCAAAGAAAGATAAATTTCACCATACTGCTGGCTTCATTATCCTTTACAATTTAAGTTATTTCACTTCCATTAAAATAAGGTATTAATAGCAGTGTTATCATAGTAGGAAAAGAAGTTCTAATAAACAGTGCAATAAAAGTAAATCATGGTATCATACTACTATAGATAGAACAGTACATTTTATGTTGACTATCATGCTCTTCATGTAATTGCTTTTGGGTGAGTGAAATGTCAAACCCCTGTTTCGGAAGACTAAAAAGTTCTCGAAGATCCTGAAAGAAATATAAAAAAGCTAAGTATGTCTATCACACACAACAAAGTACTAAATGCTTAAAATAAACAGGACAAGAAGTTTTAATTAAAGAATACCTGCTGGCTGAAGTAGCGAATCTGTTCTTTGTGCTCAGTTGCCGTCTTAAATAATCCCCCCTTGTATATCTAGATCACAATTTTTAGGCAAAGTAGTGAAAATAAACACATCAGTAAAGAAATTAAGGAAAAATGAGACCACGGCTGTAAGGCTGGAGGCAAGGAATCCTACATGTAAACTAGAATCCAAAGTTCCCATATGTTATCACAAAATAGTTATTGTTGCCAGATAAAATTTATCATTCTCTTTATGCACAGCTACAATAATTACGGCAATGTCAACCACCTGGGAGTCCCAGCAGGTTAACATATAGGTACTGTAAATGAATCAACACGGATAACAAGAAACTTCTGAGATTTCATCAACCTGCTTTCTGTATATCTTTTCTTCAACAGTTCCACAGGTCATCAACCTGTACACAAGGACATCCTTCGTTTGCCCAATTCGATATGCCCGATCAACACTTTGATTATCCGTGCTGCAAAATTATTAATTAGCTTATTAACCCTGAAACAGGATATACCCTTCCCAGAAAAGCAAAATCAGTTTAGGTTAAGAAAGCACATTTTTCAAAAGCATAGCAGCAGAGTTAGTTCATAGTAGAAAAAAATAGGATTAGGAAAATACAATTGCAGAACTTTTTATCATTTCAACAATTGTTCTTAACATGCCCAATCCTGTCTCACGTCCACCAACCTCATGTATGCCCCAAGATGTTTCAAGTATTTCACCATATTGTCTCAAAAAGAAGTGATAAAATTAAATGATTTTATCAAAAAATAATAAAAATTGCTGAATGTATTTCTTTCAGGACTTTGGATACAGATAATATTCAGCAGGCAAAATTTATGCGAGTACCACTTGGCAACTCTTTCATCCACCTTTAATGGAAAATTTTGCTAATGACTACAGCTGCTGGGCAAGAAAAAGCTGTTACTTATTAGTAATAAAATCCCATCCACCTCCCAATGTGGGGTGCATGCGGACATACACAGAAAGAATCCTACTGAACCAAATAATTTTGTTCAAACTCTGTTCTATTACTTGAATATCAATCTTCTTATTTAACAACCTGAAACTATAGGTCTAATAGAAGCCCCAAGTGAGTATTTTTTTAATAAATGCTTCAGATAATCGATATGGGCAATCCAATTTGGAATAAAACTAATTTTTGGGTGAGGAAGGTCCGAAATAGAACATGAGCCCTCACAGTTTTTAACTCAATCGGGTATTTGAAACCACGCGGCCAAGATGTAGAGAAAAATCCACCATTACATTGTTAGATATTAGATAAACTGATGGCCCAAAAAAAAAAAAACAAAGATATTGAATAAACTAATATCAAAGGCTAACTATTTTACCAAATTCTTCATTTCTTAAAAGGGAGTATTAATCAAATTATACTAGAAACAAACTGAAGAACTGAGGAGAAAAAAAGAACCTTGGGTTCCAAGCAGGATCGACCACAATGACACGATCTGCTTTTGTAAGTGTAAGGCCTAGACCACCAACTTGGGATGTCAGAAGAAATATAGGAGCCCCATTACCTTCTTGAAAATCCTGAAAATAGAAGAGATGAAAATATAACACCAAGAGAAAATTTAAATCAATTTAATGTTAAAGAAGCACTTACATTAACAATCTTCACTCTATCACTTGCTTTCGTGGTACCATCAATACGTAAAAATTTGTAGTCGTTTAACACTAGAGACTCCTGTGATCAATAATAAAACGTGATCACAAATTGCCTTGGGCACAAAGTCTAACAAATTAGAAATTCCAAATAAAAAACAAAACACAATTCAAAGAAGATTCATCTTTGATATATTGCAGAGATTTTTTATGTTACAGGGTAAATCAGTGAATCCACAAGTTGGGTTGCAAGCAAGGCTACCACATGCCCTATTTCTCTTTTTAATTCTCCTTTTCACTATACCCTAACACATATATGTCACCATTCCAACATGCTTGTGGAGTCTAAAAAAGCTCCATTGGCAACGTATTAGATAGTTTCTCATTCAAGGAACTCTTGGTTCTCAAGTTTGCATTCAAGCATTTAAAAACAAGTCAAAACCAAGAATTTATAAAATTCTATATATGGAAAATTCCCCCTATTTGAAGTTCTTGGACAATTATGTTATAAAACAAGTGAATTCTGTTCGAGAATTATATTATTACAAAAGAGTTAAGCATATAGTTTCACCTTATGAAACATGGACATAGACAAGACATTGGTACGATATGGCACAGACACCAGGACATGACAATTTTCAACAAGACAAAACATGGCAAAAATACAATAATTAAAATGTATTTGATATATTTTAATTAATTTAGTTTCATATATAAAAATAATTTTATTTTTTTCCATATCAAAATTTTTTTCAAGTACTTTTGAGCAATATTTTTTATGAGTATTAATTTTCTTAAATTTTAAAGTATTAATAATCTTTTTATGATATATATTTTAAGATTAAATAGTTATAATTTATTAAAATTCAAATTAATCTTTTTCTTAATTTCAACAGCCCAACCTTCTCAATCTCTTTAAGCTTTACCATGTCCAAACAAATTTGACCGCGTCCTAACCGTAGCAATTTTTTTTTTGTTTGTTTGTTTTTTCTTGTGTTCCAGTCAGGTAGACATTCTATGTCCATGTCAAAAACCAATAAAATACCACTACAACCAAGGTTCAAGCATGTCCATGCTTCATAGGTTTCACGATACAGAAAAGCAAATGAAAGCCAGACCTTTGATGTATTCAAGAGAAAAATAAAAAAAGATTTTTTTTTCTTAATCATGAATGAAGACAATTGTGAAACCCTTAAAATTTCAAGTTTCAAGTTCAGATAATGATTAAAAAGGTTGATGAATTATATGGGAAAATATTTGATACACTACTAGTAGAAATTTTAAACTCCACAAGCATGGTTGGAGTGATGACATGTGTCCTATAGATATAGTAAAATATTTTAAAAAATAAATATATAAAAGAAAAGGAAACCATGGCAAATTTTTAACTCTGCTTGTGGAGTTAAAAAGTTACACTGCTTGTGTACCAAATACTAACGCAAATTTTATATGCTAATCACACTATATTGCAATACATAATATGATAAAGAAATTTGTTTCATATCTCATGTCAAAATGGGATAGACTCCATTCAGGATAATTTAATGGATCAAAAGTATATGTTGCAACCTCAAATGGAGCTAGGATTTTTGGCTCACCACAAGTAAGCAACCAAGAAGACACGCCATGTTACCCAATTTATTACCTATCACTATTAAGAAACTTCACTTTCTTCTCTTCAAGCAGAATGAGTGAGAAATAGACATCAAAAGGTAGTGTCTGTTTAATTGTTGGGAAAACAATTATATAAATATATGGTACAGCTGCCTCACAAAATTGGAAGATGTTATAGAGCAATCTCAGCAGTCTAAGCAATAACTCAGCTAATGCTACCATGAACAAAAGCATAAAGTAATACCCCAGAGAAAAGGAGGATCAAGAGGGAAGGATAAACAACAAAAAAAGAAGGGGCTGGATGGCTTATTTGGAGAGTCCATTGTATTACTAGGGGTCAAATTTTAGAAATGGCAAAAAGTTGCTTCCCTTGAGGTAAAACTTAGTCCATAATTTCCTACCAAATTGCTCATACTGACAACTAAAACTCAGAAGCTTGAAAAATTAGACAGCATGCTACCATGAAAGGTAAATGAGCTAGCAAGTCAAGATCTAAAACAAACCTGAATATGATTGAGCATTTTACGAGTTTGAGAAAATATAAGAACATGGTGGCCCTCTGGAATTAAAGTGTCCTGAAAAAACCATAAAATGCATTTGACTTAAGAAGATTATTTATACCTTGGAATAAATCTATACATAAGCAGAGCCCCTTACCAAAAGTGAAAGCAAAAAGGATATTTTGCATGAGAGATTGTTGTGATTATCTTGAAAGTCATTCGTTTCAGCAACATCAGCAACATGCATTGCCAATTTTTCAGCGACACTAGCATCTTCTGGATTTAGCATTGAATCCATCCCTTCTAGTACATCCTCAGCAGCTCTCTTTGTCAAGAGAAGCGGATGATCACATATTTTTTTAAGAATCTGTTTCAAAGAATGGGCACTTTTTCTTATTACCTCAATAAGATTAAAAGGAACTAGCTAACTATGTCAAAACTGTATAATCCAGCACACAAACTGTTTCAGCTAGTCCACATAAATTAACAGCTAATTATAAAGAATAACAGATCATACGCAAGTTAAATATAACCAGAAAAGTTTGGATACTAAAGATTGATAAAAGAGACAGGTTACTTTAATAGTGTAACTTTATCCTGACAAAATCTGTGAAATAATATATTCTAACCACCTAGATAACCTAAAATAAATATTCCAAGCAAGCAACTACAATGAAAGATAATTCCTCCAATTGAAGCACTGCACAAGAGACATATCTCTTCAAAAAGGAGATACAGAATGCACATCTTATGACAGATTCAGAGAAGAAAAACATTTTCATAAATAGAATGGAATATGTTCACAACTAAACTTTCAGTATAACAACAAATAATTATCAAAAAGCTGGTGCCATCATTGGATTCTTTTGGCCAACAATCCCTAGAGATTTTAAACAGACTGGAAGCACACAACTCTTGTGTTGATTGACAACCAAAATACCTGAAGAATGTTCCTTATAGCTAAAACCTCCAAATCTTAAAGAACAATTGATGGTTGTGCACATCAGCACATGAAGAAACGACTAAACATACAAAAAATCAAATGCGTGTGTAAACTGGAGGAAAAACAGAGCTGGGAAAAATTGAACAGAAAATGGTACCGTCAATGCAGCTAGAGGCGAGCCATCAAAAGCTGAAAGAACTATCTCACTATTCAAAAAAGCTTCGTACAACCGTCGCTAAAAGGGGAGACACGAATAACCATGAGCAATAAAAAAAACTAATAAATCCACAATCAAGAGTAACATTCAGAAAAGTAATGCTAACGAGTTTGCACCTGGCAAGCAGTCAACTTTAACCACACAATGATCTCATTTTTCTTAGAAAGCTTGGCAGTTGACGTATCATCTTCACCAAATACCTCTTTCTTTAACCGGCGCAAAAAGTAAGGTTGAATACGTTCTCTTAGCTCCTACACGGGGGGAAGGAAAAAAGATAAAAAGTTATGTTCTTTCATTTCAAGACACATTCAATGGCCATAACAGAGAAAAAAGAAAAGGCAACAAGTAGGCATTATGGCTCCAAAACATAAAGGACAATTATATGATATAATTTAAGATGGATAGCAAAGTACAAATAATTGAACATTAAAAAATAAAAAACTGGCCCCCCTGAATTGCAATTTTTCACTAATAAATTTTACCAGAATGCATTTACTTGTAACATCACCAAAAACCTCAGCATTTATATGCAGTCAGATTTTACCAAGATCTTACATGGTGAACTTGAATACTTATATTTTTGTTGAGGATATTTAAGCAAATAGACATATGATAGTGCCTCTTAAATCAAGTTTTTACAAAGTCATATGGGATGCAGCAAAGATTGATGTGTACCAAGTCTAAAACAAAATAAAATTACTATAGCCATGGATGGTCAGGAATCAAGAGAGATTATAGATTGAAGTCTCTAAAACATCGCATTTGAAAAGCAGTTTGAGATCAAAATCAATTTTTACAAAGTAATCCTATGAGACTAGGAGTAGAAAAGATTGATGTGTGCTAAAGCAAATGGCAAATAACAATGCCCATGGTAAGGAATATAAAGAAAGATAAGAATAGTTTCTGCAACACTGTATCTTCACGGAAAGCAATTTGACTTTTAACATTAGAATAATTGAATGATGCCCAGGATTGAATCATCAAAGCACATTCTTATCAAGTAATACTTATTAAAACAACACCTTGGCAACCGTTGAGCCAACACGCTTTTCCCTCTCAGAAGCATTTTTGTCATTTCCACGTAAAATAGCATGCTCATATCTTTCCTTGAACCTGAGAAAATATCCAATTCTGTTACATGCTGCAGGAGCATAACAAACACCAGTTGAGCAAAAACAATTACCATTTATTATCACCGAGTAGCTCAGGACAACAGAAGTTGAACAAGGCCCACAGTTCCTAATACAAATCAATAAAAGACAAAAACAAAGTAGAATACGATAATCCAAAGTTTGATTTCAAGATAAAACAAAATATAGTGAATTTTTGGAGTCAAAGAAAAATGAAGATAAATGTGAAAGATGTTACCTTTAGATTATTCTGAATTGGTGTGCCACTTATGACTATACGATGAGCACTTGGTATATCAAGTAAACTCTTTGCCCTTTGTGTGCTAGGATTTTTTATGAGATGGCCCTGGAACAGTAATGCAGTATGAAAGTCAAGCAAAGGAACATGAAGCACTTACAAGAAAAATGACACATTCAAAAGGAGACAAGATTTTATGCAAATGCAAAACATAAAAGATATATGTTGAGTGAGTTGCCATCCTAGTGCTGTCATCTTCAGCAGGCAACCATTATCTGAAGAAAATTCATCAATAGTAATCATATATCATTTAATTATCCTAAAACTCCATCATTTAATGGCCCCACTTTATTTTTGAAGCTCATCATGCTTCAATAGTAAATCATTTATAAGGTATCTTAAAGCTCATATGACTTTACCTGCAAATAATAAGTTCTAACTACGCCAGAAGATTAGATCTTAGGCCATCTTTTGCCCCTCACATAGTACAATAAATATCTTATTACCAGCTTTACGTGATAAAATCCATCTAAAAATACTTGGCAGTACAAAATACTTTTATTATGCCAATAGAATCAAGAAGAAACAAAAGGAGAAAAATATATTTATCCCTATTGTAGAATCAAGAAAATTTGAAAATGTTATTTACCACTGCTCTTTAGAATTTAGATCAATACTTTGCCTTTTATATTGGATGGATTCTTTAACCTTTAAAATTTAAAATAAATGCTAGTAAGGAAAAAAACAAAAGACCCCAAATCCAATATACATACATGAATGCATGAATAAACTCATTAGAAGTACAACATTTATTTAGTTAGCCGTTTCAGCACTGTCAAGGGTGTCAGGCGCACTCAAGGTGCTACGACAATGCCCGATTAAAATAAGACACATACATATAAATAAATATAATATATAATTATGTAATACATGTAGATTAGAATAAAGAATAACTAGTAAGGTAAAATATGAAGAAAAAAAAGAATTTACAATACAAACTACAAAGCCAAAAACAGAGCTCTGTTTTTTAACGCTGAGCAACATTTCCTCTATTTTTAAACAACAAAGTAAACTTTAAAATCAACTGACCATAAAGGAGAAAAAAAAATTAAAAGCAGGAAAGAATAGTAGAGTAGATAGAGATTAAAGTTTGGGCCCCAAAAAAGACATATTAAAGCTAAAAATAGGGTGTTGGACAGAGGATGAAGGTTTAAAGAGAGGTTCACTGTCTAGTGCTCATCTAGATAGCTAATCTGAAATATCTGAGGGTTGCATATTATAGCCAACAAAGATAAACTATATCAGCACCCTCCTCCCCATTCAAAGATCTGGTGATAGGATGCTCCGATGGAGCTACATTAAGAATCAGTTAAAACAAATCATACTTAATGTAAATACATCAGATTTTTCCTATTCTGCATATTCAACAGCTTTTGAACATAATGCCCACAAAAAAAATATAAACCAAAACACTGCCATTAAAAAAATAGAAATTGCAAAAATTCATTGGCAACCAAAGCCTATAAATTTTGAATTACAGGCAGCATAGCAACATTGTCTACCTCATCAAGAATCATATAGTCCCATATGATATCATCCTCATCCTCATCATCATCACGGTAGTAGCTTTCTCCTTTCAAAGCTTTAGAATTGTTTCGTACAATATCATATGTTGTAAGAAGAATCCCTTGGTTCTACAAGAAATAAGAAAATTCAACAAACATGAAAACACTAATGTGGAACAGAATAACAAGCCAAGGAGGAATTACAAGCATTTTTGTGTGAATGCTATATGCACAAATTAAACAGCAAACAACACCATAAATGAATAAATAATGTCAAATATCCAGAAACTTCAAAAATCAAATAGAATTTCATGTTAGCCAAAGTTGAAATAGCCTGAAACCTTGAAACTTGCAAAAAGAT